>NC_090450.1:427124358-427764842 GCF_031143425.1 Pleurodeles waltl
TGGCCCACACCTGGACCCTGCACTCTGAAGGACTGCACCAGCTGCACACTTGGGCTTCACCACAAGAAGGACTTTGCCTGGCTTCAACTGGTTCAAGGAGGAACTCCCTGTTTGCTACAGGTGAAAACTTGCTAACCAGAGTCCCCTGCACCAACTCCTGAAGAAACCAACCAGCTGACCACTGTCCAGTGGCCAAAAAGGAATTTGTGCCAGTTGCATTCTGGGAGTTGTAGTCCACACCCCCAAGGAGCATCTCAGAGCTTCTGGAACCTTGGGGTGAGCTGTGGACCCCAAAAGAACCTTAAAAGAACATCTGGAAGAAGATCCAGAAGTTTGGAGAACTTTGGAGAACTTTTGGAAGAAAGCTCCATAGAGGGACCGACCTGCCACGACAACTCTAGCCAGCTTGCCTCAACCGCGACCCGGCCTGACTTGCAGGTTCGTCCAGATGAAGAAAATCTCCAAAAAAGAGACTAAGTCCGAATGTAGGAAGTTGACCGGGACCTCCCAGCCAGCGTATCTGATGAGGGCTCCAAGGACATTGGATCAAGATCCAGGTTTGCCCTGTTCAAAGAATTTTCACCTCGAAAAAACGACTACGTCTGAAGGTAAAAGTCTCCACCCAGGGCTCCTGCGACGCGTATCCGAGGAAGAGTTCCAGGAGGTCAGATTGGACTGGCAGGTTCGTCCCGCTGAAGAAAATCTTCAGAAAAAAGACTAAGGTGGTCATTCCAACCTTGGCGGTAAAAGCCGCTTACCGCTGTCAGAAGACCGCCAACATACCGCTGCGGCCGCGGTAAACCGCCACAGTCATTTTGACCCACAATAGGCAAACCGCCAAAATACAGAAATCCACAAAAATCTGCCACACCAAAGGGCAGCGAGAAACTGGCGATGACCAAACCTCCACCGTCACGCCAACAGAAATACGCCCACACTATCACGACACACAAATCCACGCGGCGGTCTTTCAACCGCGGTATTCTATTGGCGGTACACACCGCCGCGCTCAAAATACACGCACACTTACAAAACACAGCCACATTGGACAATTCGAAACACACACACCTGATACACATACACACACCACTCCCACACACCCAATTAAATATAAAACACACACCCACATCACCCACATCACCCACTAACCTCCTCTCCTACAGAATCGGGACCACGCACAGAGAAATAGAGATCCGAGCACCCAGACGTGCATTTTACATTCACCCAGCAATATTACCACGCACTTCACACAACACACCAATACACATCACCACACTTAGCACCACACAATCCACCCCACACATCACCCACACCACCCCATGGCACCGCAAAGACACCCCAGGTTTTCTGAGGATGAACTCAGGGTCATGGTGGAGGAAATTGTACGGGTAGAGCCACAGCTCTTCGGGACACAGGTGCAGCACACCACCATTGCCAGGAAGATGGAGCTATGGAGCAGAATAGTCGACAGGGTCAACGCTGTGGGACAGCACCCAAGAAATAGGGACGACATCAGGAAGTGGTGGAACGACCTATGGGGGAAGATGCGTTCAATGGTATCCAGGCACAACATCATGGTGCAGCGGACTGGTGGCGGACCCCCACCTCCTCCCCCAGAATTTACAACATGGGAGGAGCAGGTCTTGGGGATCCTGCATCCTGAGGGCCTCGCAGGAGTATCCGGAGGAATGGACTCTGTAAGTCTCATCTTCACTACTTCATCCCCCCCACCAGCATGCCAACTCATACCCCCACCCTCACCCTCACCCCATCACACCTACTCCTTGCAAATGTCTCACCATCACAACCCACCCATCCCAACCCCTGCATGCGACCACAAAGCATGGACACCCATCACCAAAGCATGCCCACTGCACATACCCATCCCCCCCAAACCACCGTCACAAAAGCCCCCACACAGGAATGCCAGCACTGGGGTACACGGGCACCCATCCATTGCATGCTATGGCACACACAGATGCAATAACCATCCTTTTATACCCCTGCAGGACCCGAACGCCACGTCACTGAGCAGGAGGGTTCACAAATGTCCACTCCACCCCCAGAAGAGGCCCACAGTGATGACAGCACCTCTGTCGACCTGGATCTAGATGACCAGCCCGGCCTATCGGGGACCTCGGGACAGTCGGTTCCCCTCAGACAGCCACAGGCCACAGCAGACCTTGCCCCCTCTGGGAACACCAGCACAGCACCCACCCAGCGGGCCCATCCCTCTGTCCCCAGGACACGTCAATCAGCGGTGTGTCCACCACTACAGGGCACCCAGGTTAACCCACCACCCCAACAACAACAGGGACCTGGGGGCAGTGGTAGTGGGCACACGGTCCAGGGGACAGAGGCCCAGGGAAACAGGGGAACTGGGAGGGCTGCTATGCGACAGGGGGGGACAGGCCCAGGGAACCCACTCTCCACGAGGCCCATCTCCTCCATCATGTAAGCCTAACATCATTCCCAGGTGACGATGGCGACGGTCCTTGCCAGGTTTCAGGAGATCCAGCTCCTGCATTAGGAACAGTATTTGGGGTTCAGGGAGGAACTACGAACCATCAGTTCCGCCCTGGGCACCATTGTAGGGGCTCTGAATCAGGTAGTCACCACATTGCGGGACACTGTGGCACCACAAAGGGCCCCTGACACTAGCATGGACCAAGAACTGCCTACCACCTCTGCCGGCACTAGTGGATAGGAGGCCCTACCACAGGACCAACAGGCCACCAGCACCCCACCCCCTGCAGAAGGAGAACCACCCCGAAAGCGGGCCCTGAGATCCAGGAAGAAGACAGAGTAAGATGCCAAGACCCCCGTCAGGAAAGGATACCTCCCTGATTGTCATCCCACTGTCCCACATTGTCACCCTGTCCATCCTTAAACTTCCCCTGCTCCACTTTCCACAGGCATTTGGACAATGCACCTGTGATACAAATAGTCTGAACTCTGCCATGGACAATCCTCCACCATCACCCCTCACCGATTTGCAACCACCCACCAATATAGAGCACTGTAATAAACACAGTTATTGCACAAAACAATCAGGAGTCTGGCTGTGATTTTGTACAAATGTATTAGACATTACCGTGCCAAAATGCTTATTTACATTGTGATGCCAACATACCACTGTCACACAGCTGTAGTCCATGGGGAAACAAAGCAGATGTCACGCAGTGGGGCCCACATCTCAGAAATCGGAAGGGAAAGTCGCAACTCAGTTACCATACACTGGGGGAAAAGGACAGACAGTAGAGAGGTAGTAGTGTTTAAGTATATGTAATATGCCGGTGTGGATTCGTACCTGTGTGTCATTGAAAATACTGCTGTTTTACTGTGTTCCTGTTGTCTATGTCGTCCTCTTCGGCTTCCTCGTCTTCACTCTCCACAGGCTCCACAGCTGCTACAACACCACCATCTGGACCATCCTCCTGCAGAAAAGGCACCTGTCGTCGCAAAGTCAGGTTGTGAAGCATACAGCAGGCCACGATGATCTGGCACACCTTCTTTGGTGAATACAATAGGGATCCACCTGTCATATGGAGGCAGCGGAACCTGGCCTTCAGGAGGCCGAAGGTCCACTCGATCACCCTCCTAGTTCGTCCATGGGCCTCATTGTACCGTTCCTCTGCCCTTGTCCTGGGATTCCTCACTGGGGTCAGTTGCCATGACAGGTTGGGGTAACCAGAGTCACCAATTAGCCACATACGGAGCCTCTGGAGTTGACCCATCATGTAAGGGATGCTGCTATTCCGCATGATGTACGCGTCATGCACTAAGCCAGGGAACTTGGCATTAACATGGGAGATGTACTGGTCTGCCAAACACACCATCTGTACATTCATCGAATGATAACTCTTCCTGTTTCTGTACACCTGTTCACTCCTGCTGGGGGGTACCAAAGCCACATGTGTCCCATCAATGGCACCTATGATGTTGGGGATATGTCCAAGGGCATAGAAATCACCCTTCACTGTAGGCAAATCCCCCACCTCAGTGAAAACGATGTAGCTCTGCATGTGTTTCAGCAGGGCAGACAACACTCTGGACAACACCTTGGAAAACATAGGCTGGGACATCCCTGATGATATGGCCACTGTTGTTTGAAATGACCCACTTGCTAGGAAATGGAGCACTGACAGCACCTGCACTAGAGGGGGGATCCCTGTGGGTTGGCGGATTGGTGACATCAGGTCTGGCTCCAGCTGGGCACACAGTTCATGAATAGTGGCTCGGTCAAGCCTGTATGTCAGTATGACATGTCTTTCCTCCATTGTCGACAGGTCCACCAGTGGTCTGTACACAGGAAGATTCCTCCATCTCCTCGCATGTCCCAGCGGATGGTGCCTATGAAGGACAATAGCGAGCACAGAGTCAATCAGCCCACAGGTACGTAACCACAGCTTGCACATAACACGATTCTCAATCCATTGAATGGTTTGTATGAGTGTTGATGCAAGGCCTAGGTATGTGTGACGCATTAGAAAGTTAGCCATGTGGGCCCCTGAAACGGCGGCTGCCTGACCTGTGAAGTGCAACAATGGGATGTGAGGTAAATGCGCTGGCGTGGCACACCGTGGCGGTAGGCGGTCGAAGACCGTGGCGCTAAGCAGCATTGGTTAATACTGAACCCTAAGGGTCTCAGGAGCCAATGACGATGTGCGCCGGCGGTCGCGGTACGCACCGCCGCAGTACGCACCGCCACGGGCGTGACCGCCATTTTCTATCTGCTTAATCACTCGATACCTGATCTTCGACAGGAGAGGACCTACACTGCAAGTGCTGCTGTGACCTCGGTCTGGAAGAGACAATGGCTCATGCGACTGGGGAAAGGGCCCCTGCCTTCACTGCTCAGGAATTGGAGAAACTTGTGGATGAGGTCCTCCCCAGTACGCGCTACTCTACGGTGCTCCAGACCAACAGGTAAGTACACTGGGACCATGCTTTGTAGGCAATGCCTGTGTTGAGTGGGGTGGATGAAAGATGGTGGGGAGGGGAGCGATTGAGGCATGGATCAAACGACGGTGAGAGCATGTGCCACATGGCAAGGGTAGGGATGGGGGGCCACTCGCATTGAGCATGCAGAAGGTGATGACTATTTTTCTCCCCCTGTACATTTCACATAGGTCAGCGCCCACCAGAAGATCGATATTTGGCGTGCTATCGCCAAGGACGTCCGGACCCTGGGGGTCCACCACAGACGGGGCACCCACTGCCGGAAGAGATGGGAGGACATCCGCCGCTGGAGCAGGAAGACGGCGGAGGCTCAGCTGGGGATGGCCTCCCAACGTGGGAGGGGTGCCAGTCGGACTCTGACCCCCCTGATGTCCCGGATCCTGGCGGTGGCCTACCCCGATTTGGATGGGCGCGTCAGGACATCACAGCAGACACAAGGGGGTGAGTACACTCTCATCCTGGTGACTTTGCGCGCAGTGGAGGTGTCTGGGTGGGGGAGGAGGGCTGTGGGTATCCCTAGGCCAGGGCGATTTCTGTAGGCTAGGCCCCTCCGTAAGGCATGGCCCTGTGCCCCCGCCCCCCACCTCTGTAGGGTGCCAAGTACAGCTATTCATGGCCCTGTGTCATCTATGTGTGCAGATGTCGTCCATAGGCTTTTAGGCCATGTCCCACGGATTGAGTAGTCGACCCCAAGTGCGCGCCGTAGTGCAGGGGGCTTCTCTGTCTGTCCTGTTCGCCAACGGTGTCGCCAATGCATGCACTCAACATGTCTTTATTTCCCCCCCCCCTTATTGTGGTCTTCCTGTTCATGTGTGCATTAGCATCATCAGGCGGAGGAGAAGTGGCATCGGAGCGCGAGGGAGCTGCATCCCACATGGCCATGGAGGGCCATGCAACGGACTCCGAATTCACCAGTGGGACAGAGGGCGAGTGGAGCTCCACAGCGGGGACTCGGGCAGACATCAGTGACACGGACTCGTCCTCTGAAGGGAGCTCCCTTGTGGTGGCGGCAACATCTGTGCCCCCGGCAACAACAGGTACAGCTGCCACCCACCGCACCAGCACCGCCCTTCCAGCAGCCCCTCAGCGTTTGCCCCGTGCCCGCTCACCCAGGAAGGTGGGCATCTCCTTCACCCCAGGCAACTCAGGCCCTGCCCCAGTCACCCCTGCTGCCCTCAGTGAGGAGGTCATTGACCTCCTGAGGATGCTCACTGTTGGGCAGTCTACCATTTTGAATGCCATCCAGGGTGTCGAAAGAGAGGTGCACCAGAGTAATGCATACCTAGAGGGCATTCATTCTGGTCAGGCTGCCCTTCAGCGATCGTTCAACACTCTGGCCTCAGCACTGATGGCAGCCATTGTCCCTGTCTCTAGCCTCCCCCCTCCAACTTCCTCCACCCATACCCTATCACCTGTACCTCTGCCTATCCCAGACACACCATCATACCAGCCTGCACACACCTCAACACCCAAGGGAAGCTCAGCCAGACATAAGCACCACACATCACACAGGCATTCACACAAGCAACATCCACATACAGACATACCAACACCCACTGCCTCCACTGTGTCCCCCTTCTCCTTGTCTCCCTCCTCCCTCCCTGTCACGTCTCCACTCACACCTGCATGCACAACATCTTCAGCTACTATGTCCATCACCAGCACACACACCAGAACCCCCCACACACGTGCAGTCACCACCCCCACTACCATTTACACGTCCCCTGTGTCCTCTCCCAGTGTGTCTGTGACCCCACTCTTCCAAGATACACAAACGCAGGCAGCCACCCACCCAACAGCCATCCACCTCACGACAGCCTCCAGCCCAAGCACCTGCACCCAAAGACACCAGACTTAAAACTCCTACAACCACAACCTCTTCCTCCACTCCCATACCCACTACACCTACCCGTCTCACTGCTCCTAAAAAGCTTTTCCTGTCCAAACTTAACCTCTTTCCACCAACTCCCCCACCCTGTCCATGTCATAGGACTACAGTCAGCACCTCAGCCACGACAAAACCGGCCCCTGTCATGACAGTCCGCCATGGACTGTGGAGTGACCCACCCTCCAGGGCAGCCAGTTCGGTACGAAGCCAAGACACGGGCAGCCCACCCCCGGAGAAACAGAAACATCCCAATATAGGCAGTGGCCGGCGCGAGAGGGTGAAAACACCAGGGACTAAAACCCCTACCATGGCTCCGGCAGGAAGTGTGGAGACAGCTGGCACACCGCCCAAGGTGGGGCTTGGCCACAGGCGATTAGGGAAGGCTGGGAAGGGCAGCACGCCCGACAACACCGCCATCAGCCCAGCTGGCCAGGAGGGCACCGCCAGTCCCATGGACAGGTGGCAAATGACCTCCACGCCATGGCCGGATCCGCTGAACTGGGCCCTTCATCCCAAGCACCGCTGCACTGGGCATCGCCGTCTCAAGTACTGCTGCACTGGGCACCGCCGTCTTAAGCACCGCTGAACTGGGCCCTTCATCTCAAGTACTGCTGCACTGGGCACCGCCGTCTCAAGTACCGCTGCACTGGGCACCGCCGTCTCAAGCACCGCTGAACTGGGCCCTTCATCTCAAGTACCGCTGCACTTGGCACCGCCGTCTCAAGCAACGCTGAACTGGGCCCTTCATCTCAAGTACCGCTGCACTGGGCACCGCCGTCTCAAGCACCGCTGCACTGGGCCCTTCATCTCAAGTACCGCTGCACTGGGCAGTGCCGTCTCAAGCACCGCTGCACTGGGCCCTTCATCTCAAGCACCGCTGCACTGGGCACCGCCGTCTCAAGCACCGCTGCACTGGGCACCGCCATCTCAAGTACTGCTGCACTGGGCACCGCCGTCTCAAGCACCGCTAAACTGGGCCCTTCATCTCAAGTACCGGTGCACTGGGCAGCGCCGTCTCAAGCACCGCTGCACTGGGCCCTTCATCTCAAGCACCGCTGCACTGGGCACCGCCGTCTCAAGCACCGCTGCACTGGGCACCGCCATCTCAAGTACTGCTGCACTGGGCACCGCCGTCTCAAGCACCGCTGAACTGGGCCCTTCATCTCAAGTACCGCTGCACTGGGCACCGCCATCTCAAGCACAGCTGAACTGGGCCCTTCATCTCCAATACCGCTGCACTGGGCACCGCCGTCTCAAGCACCGCTGCACTGGGCCCTTCATCTCAAGTACCGCTGCACTGGGCACCGCCGTCTCAAGCACCGCTGCACTGGGCAGCGCCGTCTCAAGCACCGCTGCACTGGGCCCTTCATCTCAAACACCGCTAAACTGGGCACCGCCATCTCAAGTACCACTGCACTGGGCCCTTCATCTCAAGTACCGCTGGCCCATGAGCGGCAGGGGCTGGCCCGCATCTGTGTCGGGCAGGGCTGCACGAAGCACTCTGGGCACCAGGCCCCCTCCAGAACCAGTGGAGACAGTTATCCACTTGTGAGACTGTGGATTTGCACTCCCCAGGATGTAACAGTGGGCAGCCCACCCACTGTCTGGACTTGTGAGACTGTGGCTTTGCACTCCCCAGGATGTAACAGTGGACAGCCCACCCACTGTCTGGACTTGTGAGACTGTGGCTTTGCACTACCCAGGATTGAACAGTGGGCAGCCCACCCACTGTCTGGACTTGTGAGACTGTGGCTTTGCACTCCCCAGGATTGAACAGTGGGCAGCCCACCCACTGTCTGGACTTGTGAGACTGTGGCTTTGCACTCCCCAGGATTGAACAGTGGGCAGCCCACCCACTGTCTGGACTTGTGAGACTGTGGCTTTGCACTCCCCAGGATTGAACAGTGGGCAGCCCACCCACTGTCTGGACTTGTGAGACTGTGGCTTTGCACTCCCCAGGATTGAACAGTGGCCATGGAGGCCCCTCGTGGATCTGGCGCCGTGCACTCATCTGGCTGAGGTGCCCCCCTTCCCTTCCCCCTGAGGTGCCTGTAGTTCTGCTATCTGATGCCCCTGCAGTGTTCTCTCCGTTGGAGTCAGGTATCCTGTGTGGGCTTTGCCCATGTGATTTGGGCCCAGTGGTCCACGGACAATGCCTGCTACAATGCTCGGACTTGTATATTTATGTATATAAGACTTTTTGATGTGTATATATATTTTTTGGCCAGTAATACAATATATTCCAATGTTTAGAATCATTTCCTTTTGGATTTGCATTCTTCCGGGGGTGTCACTCTGATGTGTTGCTATGCATTGATGTGTGTGTGTAGTGGGTGAAGGTGAGGGTGGGTGTGTTGCGTATGTGTGTACCCGTAATAAATTCCCATCCCTCCTCCCCTGTGTCGTAGGTGCAGTACTCACCGTTGTCTTCTGCGCCGGTGTTCGTGCTTCTGGTAGAGGAGTAGGAACACTATCGCTGGGAGTATGTGGAGTTCGGGTTCCATGCTGTCCTGATTCCTCGTGGCCTGTATGGAGGTGAGCGTTTTCCCTTCGAAATGGCTGTTTCTGCCGTGTTTTTATCGGCGGGGCTACCGTCCCAGAAAAGGTGGCGGATTAGTAGGTTGTGATACAGTGGGCAGTACATTGTCTCCTGCCTGTCTGTTGGCAGTGACCGCCGCGCTGTTTGTTTGTGCCGCCGTGGCGGGCGGTGTGTTAATGTGGCGGTCTCTGTTGGCGGTTTCCGCCAGGGTCGGAATTCCATTTTTTTTCCCGCCAGCCTGTTTGCGGTTTGGCCGCAGCTTTAACACCGACCGCCAGGGTTGGAATGACACCCTAAGTCCTAAGGTAAACTTTTGACAGAGGTCTCCCGCGGGCTGTAGCCGAGCCGGGCTCCATCACGTTTTCCCCGGTCGAGGTGCGACAAGATGACCAGATTGGCGCTTTGTGTTTCTATGTGCTAGAAAACAATAATTCTTTAAAAATTCATATCTCCAGTTCCCCTTATCCGATTTTATTCATTTTGGTGTCATTCTAAAGATAAAAATATGATCTATTCTTTTTAAATGATTTTGGATTTTTAAACTGTTTCCTGCTTTTTATTTAATTACTGTTTTGTGATATTTGAATGCTTTACACTCTGTCTCCTAAGTTAAGCCTTGTTGTGCGTTGCCAAGCTACCAAGGGTTAATCTGGGTTTAATTTACTGAGACCTAACTGGACCTAAGTGGAGGTTAGTGGCGTATTGCTAAATGTAGGTACTTACCTGCCCTTACCAATAACCCATTTTCCAACATGAAGAATCTTCAAGGGCTTGAACTGAGCTTGCCTCCTGTTGTTAAAGTCTCAGGGACAACAAAGACTTCTCTTTGCCAGCACTTAGGCTTCCTGCTGAGAGTCCTGACTGGCAAGTGGTGCCCTAAACCTTTCTCTGGGCCCTTGAAGGTGCAGCTGGTGGACAAGGACAGACATCCACACAAAGACAGCACCACCCGCCATGCGGATGATAAACGACGCTCCGCCAGCCCCGCGGGTGAAACTGATGCTTCACCTGCATCGCGGCTGGGAGATCAATGTAACGCTGCTCGAGAAACGACGTGCAACACCCGCAGCGGCTACTGCTAATGACACAAGCCCCCAAGCAGTACAGTTTCTTGACACTGTGTGACTGGATTTCAACGCAAAATTGCTGGGCATGGAAATTCAACGCAAAGCCTGTCCAGACCCGAGGTGCCCGTCCGGATCAACGCATTGCTCTCTTACGGCAGAGAAAAAACGTAGCATGCTGACCCGACGGGAAAAAGAACAATGCATGGTCTCGCTTACGGGTGATAAATCGACGATTCGCTGACCTTTTCGAGGCACACTCGCCCATGCAGCTTTATTTTAATGCTACCCATTTACTTCTGTGCAATAACAGCATTCTCACAGTTTTTCTAAGGAGTAATGGCCAGATGTATCAATCTTTACAATAGTGATTACCTAATTGCGATTTTTTGTGAATCGCAATTAAGTAATTGTTATTGGAGTGTATGAAACTCCAGGAGTTTCATACTGCGATTCGCACGGGCTCACAAATCGAATTACCTCATCAATATTCATGAGGTAGGTCGCAATTTGCGAGCCATTGCGAATGGCTACAATCACAGGGATGGTGGCCTGCTGGGCTCAGCAGACCACCATGTCTGTGATTGCTTTTCAATGAAGCAATTTTTTTTTTTTAAATGCAGCCCGTTTTCCTTAAAGGAAAACACAATGCGTTTAAAAAAGAAATATGAAAAGTTTCCTTTTCATTTTTTAAGAGTAGGCAGTGGTCCGTGGGGCCACTGCCTCATCTTAAAAAAAGTTTTTGCATGCATTCATAAAGGGGCCCCCTTCCCCTTTGCAAGTGGGTTACCACCTACTTGAAGTAGGTGGTAACTGCAATTGTTTTGCGACCGCATTCACGGTCACAAAACAATTATACATACTTCTGCAATTCGGTATTGGGATGGGACGCCCTTGACACACCCTTTCCTAATACTGAATGGATGTGTAGTCGCAAATCCAATTTGCGATTCAGTAACAAGTTACTGAATCGCAAAGTGGACTTGTTGTAGCAAAGTAGCCTCTTTCTAGCATGGTGACCCCCACTTTTGGCCTGTTTGTGAGTGTGTATCAGTGTGTTTTTACTGTGTCACTGGGATCATGCTAGCCAGGACCCAGTGCTCATAAATAAAAACCTATATGTCGGTGTGTTTTGCCTGTCTCACTGGGATCCTGCTAGCCAGGATCCCAGTGCTCATAATTTGTGGCCCAATATGTAGGTCTGTGTAGTGCCTAACTGTGTCACTGAGGCTCTGCTCCTGGATCTATCCAGCACCATTTTCATGAAAAACACATTTTTGCTATAGCCAAGGCTTGTTGGCGACTTCCAACATAAAAACTCATCTGCAACAATCTTCACGCCGTGGGACATCTTTTGCATTACACAAGAACCCACTGACATCTTCCTAGGGTGCATTTCTGCAGTCTTTGACTAACCAGGGACTCTTCTTTTGCACCCTCTTCTGAGTTGGCAGGGCCTCCTGTCCTTCCTGGAACTTCTTTTGACTTCTGGACTTGGTCCCCTGCCTTTTCAGGGTTCCAGGTCCAATAATCCAGCAGTTGTTCTTTGCAGACTTGGTTGACTGCTGCAAAATCCCAAAAATGAGACGTAGTGTGTCCTAAGGAAACTTGCAGTACTTTACTCCTGTTTTTCTGGGCTCTGGGGTGGGGTAATTTACTTACCTTTACTGTTTTCTTACTCTCCCAGCAATTCTGCACACAATACACTTGTTTAGGTGGGAATTCGTGATTCACATTCCACTTTTTTAGTATATAGTTTATGTTGCCCCTAGACCTATTTTCTCCCATTGCATTCTATAGGATTTCCTACTGTTTGCATTGCTCTGTGACTATTTACTTGTCTAATTTTGGTGTCTAGAGTATCTATTGTGTATAATACCTACCTCCAGAAGGAGTATTGTCTCTAAGATATTTTTGGTACTGTTTCACCCAAATAAATACCTTTATTTTTGGTAACACTGAGTATTGTCTTTACTTGTGTATAAGTACTGTGTAGCTATAAGTGGTGTTGCAGGAGCTTTGCATGTCTCCTAGTTCAGCCTAAGCTGCTCTGCTGCAGCTACCTCTATCAGCCTAAGCTGCTAGAACACGACTACTTCACTAATAACTGGACCTGGTATAAGGTGTAAGTACCCAAGGTACCCACTACAAACCAGGCCAGCCCTCTACACTTGTAACCTACCAAAACACATTTTAGAGATCGCAAACGGGATCACAAAAATGTTTGATACATCCGGCCCTAAGACTCTTATTCATTTTAAATGTCATAACTTGACTTGTGTATGTCGTATTTTTATCGTTTTGGTCTTGTTTTGTTTAGATCATTATCATCCATTGTTATAAACCTGTGTTGTGTCATTTTGTAGTATTTCCAGTGAGTTACTGTGTATGTTGGTACAAATACTTTACACATTGCTACTGAGGTTAAGCCTGCATGCTCGTGCTAAGCTACCAAGGGGGGGTGAGCGGGGGTTAACTGAGGGTGAGTCTCCTTTACTCCGACTAGAGTGAGGGTCCTTGCTTGGACAGGGGGTAGCCTGACTGCCAACCAAAGACCCCATGTCTAACAGTCACTAAGAGGAACTGACACTGACAGCATCCCCTTTGTGCTGGCCTGTTGTTAGGCCTTGCCACCCTGTCCTTGACTTGTGTCCCTAGAGGCTGTGTGCTGAGGACCCTGACCCCTGTGACTATTGGCTTCGTAGGGCAAGGACAGCACTGTGTGTGAAGCCCCCCCCCCAAAGCAGCTGGTGAGCGCTTTTCTTTATTTTCTATGCTCCTTGATAGCGCTGTGGTTTTTATGGCTAAAGTGCCTGTAGAGTGCTTTCTGTGATCCTTCTGCCGGGGAAATCACCACCGTGACCCGGGCACTCTTATGTATCGAGTGCGTCCAAAGTGCGCTGTGTCTTGTGCCCCCTGGGCACTGAGTATCGAAAGTGGAGGCGCTTTTAGCTGTACCCGCACTACGGAGAGCACTCCTGGGGCACCAACCAGCCCTGATGATTGTCAGATTTCATAGCTGTGGCCCGGGAAGCAGATAACACACTTGGGTGCCAGATCAGGTGCTGGCAAGTGGACGGCAGCGGTCCCAGGAGGGAGGGAGACCTCATCAGAGGTCGCTCCGGATTCCAGGGCCGCCCTGAGAGCAGGACACAGGGGAGGTGAGGGTCTGTCCCCTCTTCCATCGTCAATGCCAGAGGAGTGTAATGTTCTGATTTCTGTCCCTTGTTTGTCTTTGGCTCCCCTGTTTATGTTGCAGGATAACCAGTAACCTACTTGTGGTATGTGACTAGTGCTGGTTTTTGCAGAGTAATAATACTGTGTAATGTTCTGACAACTGCTTGGGTAGCAGAGTATTACTGACATGTTTTGTTTGGTCTACTGATGTGTACAATACAGTTTATTTTGATATAACTTGGTTTTGTGTTTCCTTTGTGGTGGGGATAGTGTCTTGTGTGTGTTGTGTGTGTTGTGCAAATGCTTTACACATTGCCACTGGGATAGGCCTGACTGTTTGTGCCAAGCTACCAAGGGGGTCAGGAGGGGTTATCTTGAGTGTGTAACTCCCTCGCCCTGAATAGAGTGGGTGGGTTCTGCCTGGCTTAGGTGCATACCCTAGCCAACCAGAAACCCCATTTCTAACACATGACATATCTACTCTTCCACAGTTAGGAGTTACAGCTTTGTAAAAGTAATAAGGAATCCCCAGTGTTAACCTATGAGAAGGGTAGGCCTCACAGAAGTGGAAAAAGGATTTGGAAGGTTTTTCACTACAAGGACATGTAAAACCTAAAATAATATATACTGCTTTTTAATTACATAGCCCTTCCCTATGTGCTACCTAGAGCCTACCTTAGAGGTGACTTATATATAATAAAAGGAGAGTTTAAGGTTTGGCAAGAGGTTTTAAATGCCAAGTCCACGTGCCAGTGTAACTGCACATACAGGCTCTGCAATGGAAGACCTGAGACATGTTTAAGAGCTACTTGAGTGGTTGGCACAAGCAGTGCTGTGGTCCCACTATTAGCATTTAATTTATAAGCCCTGGACACATGTAGTGCACTTTATTTGGGACGTATAAGTAAATTAAATGGACCACTTGTGGATGTACCCATCAAACCATGTTTAGTGAAGAAAGCACATGCACTGAGCACTGGTCAGCAGTGGTAACATGCTCAGAGTCCTAAGGCCAACAAAACTAAAGCAGCAAAAATATGAGGTACACAGGCAAAAGGTTTTGGGGAAGACCTCCCTAAGGCTGTTAGGTCTAAAAACCACCTCTCGCAGCACCGCTGGCAGTCAAAAAAGCCATCACCAGGGCACTGTCCCTTTGCCTGAAAACCCACCCCCCACCAGGGTTCCCAGATATAGGGATGCAACCTATCTCCCCACTTTATAGGGCAGTATATACTCACGGGGTAGGCCGGCAGCACAACTTTCTGTCCATTCGTTCTCTGATCTGTCTTGGACCTATGTAACCTTTTCTCTAGACTGTTCCCTTGCATTACTACATCCTCCTAGATTAAACATCTCCTGCCCCTTCCCCCAACAACTCCGACACCCATAAAGCACCACATAACATTTAAGCCACCAATGTAGTGTATAAAACTGCTTCCTCATCCCTGTTGCTGACCTCAAGGTAAATTTGAATCGCTTGCTAAACTAGTGCCAAGCCAGCAGCTTCCTTTTAGCCCCCAGTGACCCTTTTCCTTGCCAAACCTTCCAACATTCTTTTCCCTAATTCTCCTTCCGACGGTACATAACCCCAGAACAACTTCCCTATAAACACAATGCCTGCTAGCTGCCCTGCAATCGTGACTTGTGATAGCCCCTTCTCTGTTAATGCAGAATAAATTGAACTACATCTCCCATTCTACTTCACCCCTCTGGCCTCTTCTGTGTACTTTTATTAAAAGATTATGTGCATATGACCTTCTGGTAGGGTAGACTCAGCCAATGACCCTACCACCAGCTGGAACATCCTCTGTATCCTATTGTCCAAAGACTCTGTTGACACTGGTGTCCTGTCCCTCTCCACCCCTGTGGCTAGCCAATGGAATCTCTCCCAATGTGAATGAGACTAAGCAGACACATTGTCAACGTCCACACGGACACATGCTTCACCTTAAACAAAGCGTCATAATTCAAAGATTCCAACACAGAGATCCATAACAGCTTCAGCACCTGGGCATCCCCGGCTGACTACCTGTTCATAATTTGTACCACTGCCATGTTATTAATCCTGTTAAGTACTTTCTAATGGATCAACTCTGAACCCCACACCGTAACTACTACCACTGGTGGAAAAAACTCCAGAAATACAATACTTTGACCCCCCCCCCATTTCGAAGGTTCTGTCCATTCTTCTGCATGCCACCACCCCTGTCAGTACAACCTGAAACCCATGCCACCTGCAGGATCAGAATGTATCTGCACATCCCACTCGAACTCTCTCGGAGTGAGCAGTGGAACAGCATTGAATGAGTCAATAAAGAAATCATGCACAGGTCATCCCTCACCCCAGCTAACAACCTCACACGATGATGTGTAGAGGCAAACAGGACAGCGACATCCCCAACCACTGATAAAAAGTCCTGCCTGCCCTCAAAGGCCCAATAGCACCTGTATAAATTTGGCCTTTGCCACTATAGTCTCCAACAAAATCTGCATTGTCATCCTCTTGTCTGTCAGTAAGCATGCTTCCATGGCTATAGAATCAAGTTTTATTCCCAAAAAGGAGAGCATTGTACTGGAATCCACTGTCTTTTATGGCACCAAAGGAACCCCAAGTCCTTCATGAGTTCCTGTAAACTTACTAGCAGCTGCTGGCAGTCAGCTGAGACAGGTTGGCTTACAAAAAAGAAGTCATCCAGATAATGTGCAACACACACATGTCCTGTGCACCATGAGAACAGCCACTGGAGGAAGGAACTGAACCTCTCAAATAGCGCACAAGAAATGGAGCACTCCATTGGCAGACACTTGTCTACATACCATTGACCAGGGTGCACCAGCAACAACCAGAAAGCAGAATTAATGTCACTCTTGGTCATTTCTGCTCCCTTCCCCACCTGTTACACAAGGGACTTCACCGCATCAACTGAAGAGTATGACACTGATGCCAGTTCCTCCACTAGGAAAAGACTAACTGATCTCCCGTTGGGTCGTGAAAAATGTTGTATCAATCTAAACTGCCTCCTCTTTCTTTAGATCGACTCCTATTAGGGACACAATCAAATAAACCATTGGCCAATCATTGAATAGGTCTGGCATCCTGCCCTTTTGTATTTCCTTGTGTAGTTTGTCCTGTACCACTTGTGTATGTTCTCTGACTGATTTCGATTTTCTGTCCACCTTATCGTTGGGCTTTCTAACCCAATCTGAATCCCCAACGAACCCTCTCCCTCAGCACTCTAGCATCCTCTTCCTTGTCATAGAACTGCAGCCAAAATTCTAACCTTGCCAATTTAAGCAGCATATGAGTGCTTTCCCACTGGTCCCTGTGCTCCCTTAACACCCCTGTAACCTGTTGAGTGAGCAGTTTGTTGTGAAACTGGGTCCCCTTGATGCTGTTGTCCCTGCCCGGTCTGTGCTCCGTCGCATCCCCCTCTAGGCCCAAAACAGTATATGAGTGCATGCCTCCCTGTGCATTTTGAGCACTCGTGCCTGAACTTACAATATTCCCTCGTGCATAATCCTTTATTGAAGTCCCAAGTATGCTCCCCACGTTCCACCCTACCCCTTTGCTGTTGTCCCCACCTCTCCTGCCCTTAAAAGGGCCAGCACACAATTGGTAAACCACTGGCCTTAAAAATTGTTTTGCCAACCTTGAAGGTCCCCATCATATACTGTCACAAGTCAGAATCAATCCTCCCCCACCAATGTTGCTTCAGTTTCAAGCGCCATACATGCTTGAAACTCATTATCTTATTGAGAACATGCATACCCACACATGTGATCTGCTCCTTCTGAATCACATCCATTCATTTCAATAAAGCAGCGCTTTGGTTAGGGAACGTTTCACAATATACGCTTGCATATATCAAAAAGGCTGCTGTCTAGTTTTCAAAATAGTCATCAGCACCCTGGGTTGGTTGGACAATTCACATTTCTCTTCCTTTGGCCCTTCTTTCACCCTGAGCTCCCTATGTAACAATTTAACCATTCTAAAATATTTCCCTCTCCATAACTTCTCCTTTGTAGACAAGATTAGGTGTGCCCATAACGGCTTCATCACACCCATGTACAGCAACTTTGTTTTCAATTTCTTACTTTTGTACCCTCTGTCTTCTCCCCACTTAGCACCCCCTTACTCCACACCTGCTCTTTTCTCTTTGTTGCTATCCAAGAGGCCATGCTGATCCCCTTCAGAGTTCTCTGCACCTGTGCTTGACAGACCATATCCTTGTTTGCTCCACTACTTATGCGTGTTTCCTTTGTCCTTGTTCTCCTATCTATGCTCCTCCATGCCCACCCCGGTATCCTTCACATACAGGCCTTTCAATAAACTTGCACCTTCACTCTCCTGTTCCCTCCATGCATCCACCCCTGTCAACACCATCAAAGGAACCATCTCCATGGCCTCCTTTGCCTTACATGGTGTCAAGGTCGGTGCCTTCTCCGAAACCTGCTTCCTAATAAGTTAAACATGTCTGCCAGGTACACTTGTGTCGCTGTGGCTTGTCTGTGTATTGATGACACCCTGCATAACAGTAGGCAGAAAATGGCTACAATCCTCCCCCACTTTTCTGTTCCTTGATGCCACCACCTCTGTTCTACCTCCAGTGGGACGTCGCTGTCCAATACCTTTTCCATCTTCTAAACTTTCATCCTCATAGTCTAGCTGCATGTCATCCGCAACCTCATTCTTCAATGCCCCTTTAGAGTATGATAGATCCCTCCACCTTTGTTGTACATTGTGCCATAACACTGGGAAATGGTCCTCCTTGTTCTGAGTGGCTGCTACGGACCCTCCCATCTACTCTGCCGATGCAGGCTATCATGACCCATACCTCCGCCCAACGGAGGCTGAACCTGCTTTCATAAAGCACTGATGAGGCCTCACAGGACCTTCTTAAGTCAGTGGTAGCCCCCTTCCACGATGCCGTCTGGATGGCTGCACCATGCCTTGCCTTGACTTTCCCTCAGCATGATTGAGCTGCGCCATGCTAGCCTGAGTTTGCTGCTTTGTAGGGTTTTGTAACCTGCTAAAAAGAAAATAGGTCTCATCTGCTGGGCCCATGCGCCCTTAAGTTCTGCCTTGACCCACCTTTTTGCAACCAGCATCATCTACTGTGCTCCACAAAAGCTTCTGTCTGTGATCCAACCTCTTTGTCAGCCTCCATCTCCAGGTAAGATACCTGTGGGCATCCAAAATCTACCCTTCCTACAGTACCTGCTGTACTTAAATGTACCCCACTCCGCGTGGATGTAGAAACCCTTCCTTGCCTCTGGGAGAATACACTTTCTTTGGATGTAGCACTCCTGTTCTCTGGGTCTGGAGTGCCTATCCTACTTCCAAATGCTTCTCTGTCTCTTCGCCCTCTGACCATCCCTCCTCCCCATCACTCAATTCTAAGAGTGCAGCCACCATGCTAAGGCAGCACCCCTATTTGCCACAGAAAACAAATCCTGGGCCAGTGTTCTTGCTGGATCCCCACTCCTCAATGGCCCTTGATGCTTCCATACCCCTCCCCAGGTGACCCCCCTGCCCATTGTGATATCAGGCACCATTGGGCCATGCTGGTATGCCTCAACCCCCACCTCGAGTGTGCCTCTATGCCCAGACCTGCCTCTGTACTGCATATGCCTTCACACTCCAGCACTGTTAGCACCATAATCTCCTACTACTCTATCCAACCCCTCCAACTTCCTCCACCTGCAATCTGCTGTTGAGTGCACATGCACTCGACCACAGGCTGTCGGCTTCGATGATGGTGCTTCCAGTCTCAAAATGGAGCCCAGTCACTCATTGCTTCCCAGTCTTGCGGGCTACTTCCCCTCCCTACATCCATTCTGTACTGGTTACATCCCCACCCGCATTCTGATGCACTGCGCTCCGCCACTGGCTGTTAGCTTTTGCGACAGAGCCTTGTGTGTTGATTATGAGGCAAGCCTTTCCCTGCTCTCATATTCCGCAAGCCTCTACCCCTCCCTGAAAACACTCTGCAACAGTTTCGGGGCTCCCTGCTTAACTCTCAAGCATCCCCTGACACCTACTTTTGCTCCTCTCTTTGCTCCCAGCGGAGACCTCTGGGGTGGCGAGCATGCCAATACCGTGGCACATACCCCTTCCAACACCCTGTGCACCTTGTGTCCAGAGCTAGAGTCTGTGCCCTCCAGCAATAAATCCAAAACACTTCCCAACCCTGCTCCTAAGCTGCCACTAGTTAACCTATTGCCAAAATGGTGGGGTGGAGCCCAAAATGGCTGTCTATATAACTTCGGCTACATCCTTTAACGGAAAGCAGCCCAAAACTACTTGCAGTCTCCTGGACTGCACCAGCTCCTCCAGTCTTCCCATGGGGTATACCTACCCCTGGTCGACAGCCCCCCAAAACCCTATTGTCAACAACCCAGCGTTATTTTCGATTCTCTACAATACTTTCTTTCGCAATGGGGGGGAGAGTTGCACTTTCTCATTGATTCCATATTCATAGAACACTGTTTCTCCTATGTTTTAGGTTCTGCTGTGATGGTTGTTAAGGCACAATTGTTAGTGCTTTTATACGAGCCTAATGATTCCTTTAACCCAAATAGAACTAGTTGTAGATTGGGGGTCCACCATTCTAGTTCACAGGCCTGCTTCACAGCGCTGAACTAGTGTACATCTATCTGCTTTAGGAACATCACAGCCATTCAGAAAAAGGGGGGATGTGAAAGAACCCCTGGACCCTTCCCAGCCTCTGTGCCAGTAGCACTCACGCAGTTGGTGCTCACCCGTACCTCAAGCGATGATCCTTGGTCTGCTGCAGTGTCTCCATCTGTTGTGTCAAGCCCCTTATGTCATCCACAGTACACTGGCAATGGCCTTACATTCACCCCCCCATATCACGCCTGAGGGCATATGTCCTTCATGTTGCTCTCCCGCTTTGTCCTGTGTAGCTGCCCACCAGAGGCATCCATGAGGTTCGACTTCGCTATCTTGGATTCTCCCTTGTGTAATCCCGGGTGAACAAACTGTGCTGCAATCAGCCTCAGAGATTAATTCGTTCATGTCATGCATGTCACTGCCCTGTCACAGATGGCATGGGAGCCAAGGACAGGCCCTCTCCATCACTCTGGACTGAGGATTAATGAGGAACGGGATGTTGGGCTTGAGAGCAGTACCCTGTCATGATTTGCTCCATTCTGTGTTTGGCCATGCCCCTCACTAAGACAGAAATTGTAAAGGGCTATTATTGTGTACAAATTACATTATTGTGCTTTAGGTCCTTGTGCAATATTTAAAATTGTTGTTATTTTTATATGCATGACCTTTTTTCTGGTATGGAATGATGTGGCTGTGGGACAAATAAATTAATATCCTATACACTTAAGCTCCCACTGATTCACAGAGGTAACTTATGCTTTTTAGCAATTTACACTTTTGAATAAATGTATTGTTGCATTTATTTTTTAATTCAAAATAGGGCATTGAGGGCCTTATTTATACTTTTTGGTGCAAAACTGCACAACGCAGTTTTGCACCAAAAGGTTTTGCACTGGCTTGCACCCTTTTTTAGCACCAGCTGGGCACCATTTTTATGGAATGCTGCAAGCCGGTGCAAAGGGTAGGCTAGCGTAAAAAAATGGCGTTAGGCAGGTTAGAGTCAAAATAAATGACTCTAACCAGATTAGCGCAATTTTTTGACTCTAAGGGGCATATTTATACTCTGTGTGTACTGAATTAGCATAATTCTTTTTTTACTCTAATTCGGTGAAAAACTAACTCAATATTTATGCTTGACGCTAATTTGGTGCAAACAGAGTATAAATATGCCCCAGAGTGTAAATATGCCCTTAAATATGGCGTTAAGGCCATAGAGTCATTTTTTGCACGGGAACGCCTACCTTGCATCTCATTAAGGCAAGGTAGGTCTCCACTTCCAAAAAATGACTTTAACTCAGAAATTTGGCGCTGACAGGTCTAGCACCAAAGTACAAATATGGAGTTAGTTTTGCACTGAATTAGAGTAAAAAAATGACACTAATTCGGTGGAAAAAGAGTATAAATATGCCCCTAAATATTTAAAATAATTCAACATTATTTCCCATGGGATTATACTTTAATTCCCTATCTCCATTATTTTGTAAGGGAGGGTTTTGAAGAACCAGTGGTTGGCCATGTGTGGTGCTTGTTTTACTACTGTTGTTTTAGTAGCAATGTACACTTTTGGGAATAGCTACAAAGAAGTAAACTTACTCAAAAGTGTAAATTACTCAAAATTGTAAGCAGTACTTTATTTCTAAAATAATATGTTCCAGTGCCTAAAGCTCAGTTTAGAACCCAGCACCCGGAGTTGTCTATTACCAGAGTCCTTCTACCCCTCTTTCTGACTCTTGCAGGTTTCTACTTTGCCCGTTAGTGATAGTTTTCTGTCTTTCCCTCGCTCCTTCTTTTGTCTTTATATGTTTTTCTCTCTTTTACTCAATTCGGTTAGCAGTTTACAAGAAAGGTTTTTCCACTCATCAGAGAGATATCCCCACTGTTTACTACTCACTATGCGGCCGATGGATCTTTGTCGCTGGCTGAGATTAACTTGTGGCCCATCATGAACGTAATGGTTACGTCTGTGGCTGCGGCCCTCAGGTGCCACGGACGTAACTATTATGTCCAGGTACCGGCCGTCGGGGGAAGTGCTAGCGCTCCCCCTGAGGGCACCCCACTACCCCCCCAGAGCAGGGCTGAAAGGGGAATCGCTTCCCCTTCCACCCCCTATTCCCCCAGTGACGTATGATGAAGTCAGCACGCGATTGCGTGCTGACCTCATCAGAGGTCACCTCCCATTCCAGCGTGATGCGGAAGAGAAATGCTTAGCATTTCTCTTCCACTTGGGAGGAGGGGGCTGGCAGAGGCATGAAAGGAAAGGAAATGCCTTTCCTTTCATGTCTCTGCAAACATTTCTGTTGCCCGATCGCGATGCAATAGGGCAGCAGAAATGCCCACTAGAAACCAGGATTTTTTTTTTATAGGTAATTGTCAAGAGGGGAGCAACTCCTTGCGCGAGGGCTGCTCCCCAGGGGGCCAAATCATTTTTAGGCCATTTCTGCCCCACCTGGGGGCAGATTGGCCTACTATAATTAGGTCGAAATGCTCCCGGGGGGTGGGGGGCAGAAACTCCTAGACACCAGGGCAAATCTTTTTTTTTTTTATATGTGGGGAGCAACCCCTTAGGCAAGGGTTGCTCCCCGGGGGGCCAAATAAATTTTAGGCTGTTTCTGCTCCCCCTGGGGGCAGATTGTCCTAATATAATTAGGCTGCTCTGCCCTGGGGGCGCAAAAGCCACTAGACACCAGTCATTTTTTTTTTATACTTACACATAAGGGGAGCGGCCGGGGGCAAAATATTTTTAGGCCATATCTGCCAACCCCTGGACACCAGGGATAAAAATTATTATTATTATACATTTTTTATTTTTTTTTGTATGTGGGGAGCGACCCCTTAGGCAAGGGTCGCTCCCAGGAGGGCCAAATTATTCTTAGGCCATTTCTTCCCCACCTGGGGGAAGATCGGCCTAATATAATTAGGCCGATCTGCCTCCAGTGGGGAACTGACACCACTAGACCCCATATTGGGCAGATTGGGCAATTACCCCCGATCCACATCCTGGGGGGGGGAGAAAGTCTACTAGATGCCAGGGAATAAAAAAGAAAATAGTGGGGTGGTGGCTACCAACCAGTATTGGCCTGGTTATGCCCCCACTCCAACTGAAGAGGGTAACAGTCTTTAAGCTCTCCTCCCGCACACTAAAACATCTTATCACACAGCAAGCAAGAGGACATTTGATTATTTTGGGTTTTGGTTTTACATTTGGGCCATGAGAGCTTGGTATCTCTCAAAATCGTCCCACTTGGAATGGTGAGGGCTGCACTTTTTGGACTTTGGGACGCTGCCATGTAGAAAAATCCTCAAGACCTAGACACATCTGAAAACTAAACATCTAGTTGATTTCAGGGTGGTGTGCTTCACATGCACCCGCACCATTTTCTTATTCACAATGCCCTCCAGACCTTCAACTTTGATAGAAATCACACATTTTTCCCACATTTTTGTGATGGAACCTACCGTAATCTGCAGGAATCCACAAAATTCCCACCACCCAATATTGTGTCATCTATACCAATAAAAATTCTGCTGCACTTGTCAGCCTAAAAGTGTTTTTTTTCAAACTGCCCTTTTAGACTCGCTTTGCTTCCCCCTCAATTTTGACATGTTTTTGGCTCTTCCCAGTCACAGGCACTTGGCCCACCTACACAAGTGAGGTATCATTTTTACCGGAAGACTGAGGGGAGCGTTGGGTGTTAGGAAATGTGGGAAAAATGTGATTTTTTAGTTAAATTTGAGGTTTGCTGAGGATTCTGGGTAAGAAAACATTGAGGGATGCACTCAAGTCACACCTCCCTGGACTCCCTTGGGTGTCTAGTTTGTAGAAATGTCTGGGTTTGGTAGGTTTCCCTAGATGGCTGCTGAGCCCAGGACCAAAAACGCAGGTGCCCCTCCCCGCAAAAACAGGAAGTTTTGTGTTTGATAAATTTGATGTGTCCAGATAGTGTTTTGGGGCATTTCCTGTTGTGAGCACTTGGCCTACCCACACAAGTGAGGTACCATTTTTATCAGGAGACTTGGGGGAACACAGAATAGCAAAACAAGTGTTATTGCGATCGTCTTTCTCTACATTTTTCCCTTACAAATGTAAGACAGTGTGTAAAAAAGACATCTTTTTGAGAAAGGCCCTGTAATTCACATGCGAGTATGGGCACCCCAGAATTCAGAGATGTGCAAATAACCACTGCTTCTCAACACTGTATCTTGTGCCAATTTTGTAAATACAAAGGTTTTCTTGATACCTATTTTTCACTCTTTATATTTCAGCAAATGAATTGTTGTGTACCCGGTATAGAATGAAAACCCATTGCAAGGTGCAGCTCATTAATGCCTCTGGGTACCTAGGGTTCCTGATGAACCTACAAGCCCTATATATCCCGGCAACCAGAAGAGTCCAGCAGACGTAACAGTATATTGCTTTGAAAAATCTGACATTGCAGGAAAAAGCTATGGAATAAAACATGGTGAAAAATTGCTTTTGTTCACCTCAATTTCAATATTTTTTCATTTCAGATGTTATTTTCTGTAGGAAACAGATTACCCCTTGCTGAATTCAGAATTTTGTCTGCTTTTCAGAAATGTTTTGCTTTCCCAGATCCAGCACTGGTTTCACACCCATTTTTGTCACTAACTGGAAGGAGGCTGAAAGCACAAAAAATAGTAAAAATGAGGTATGTCCCAGTAAAATGCCAAAATTGTGTTGAAAAATTGGGTTTTCTGATTCAAGTCTGCCTGTTCCTGAAAGCTGGGAAGATGGTGATTTTAGCACCGCAAACCCTTTGTTTTTGTTTTTTTTCAAATCTTTTTATTGGTTTTTGAAATGCAATAGAGAATACGAAATATAAAACATTTCCTCTCAGGGAGGGTATTTCGAGTAATTGATGGCAAATTACAGCAGTTTGAAGGTAGTGTATCTATTCGTTAGATTTTCTAGTCATCATCTGGAGTGACAATCGCAACTACCATGAAATCGTAAACTGTACATGAATTTTCAGTTAAGGTAAGGCCAGTGACGTGCAATAGTATATGAAGCCTTCCGCCTGCTGCTATAGTGTATTCCCCTCCCCAAGGGAATCAAACTTCCCCCCTATCTTTTCCAATTGCCGCTCAAGTGCCTGGTTAGTGCTGCGTATCAGTAAATGTCTAGGAGACTGTCGCTCCGTGAGGGGTGACAGGTTATATGTTCCGTTCATGTATATGGTCAGTGTGTCCCTGTCTGAGTGTATTATTGCTTTCCAACGAAGTGTGTGGTTTCGGGGGGGCTGCGCTGCAGGCCAGCAGTCCTTCAAAGCAGTCAGACGTCCAGTGCTTCCTCTCCTTGCTGTACCCAGTCACTCACCAGAGTGCTCCAAGCCCTGGCCCTCTCTATGGTGCCTTGGCCCCTCTGCGCCTCCCGGTGCCTAATCGTCTCTTCAGCTTTAGCCCATTTAAGGACTTCCCTTCTCCACGTTTGTACACGTGGTCCTGTTGCTGCTTTCCACGTCATTGCAATCTCTCTTTTGGCCAAGACTAGGGCCAAATCTTGGACCTGATTGGTGTATTTATGTTTGGGTTGATGTTGATATCCTCCTAGAAAGCAGTGTCTGGGGTTCTCAGGCACTTCTCGGTCAATAATGTCAGAGAGGAGTTGTGTTATCTCGTGCCAGTACTCCCGTAAAGTTGGGCAGACCCAAAACATATGAATACATTCAGCGCCCTCCTCGTGGTATCTGCGGCAGCTAGTCCCCAGGGCCCCGAAGTGCCTCTTGATTCTGTCCGGGTCAGCTATGCTCTATGTAGGACATATGTGTTGAACAATTTAAAACAAGCATTCCTAGAGGCCCTCGGGATCCAAGTCAGTATTTCCTCCCAGTCTCTGTCCTCTATGGTGGTCCCCAGATCCGTTTCCCATTTTTGTTTGAGGACTGTCAGTGGGAGTGTCAGTTTGGTTCCTATTTTTTTGTAAAGATAGGTCACTGCTCTATTTGTCCCTGTTGCGCTAGCAAGGTATTGTGTCATCTCCGAGATAGGTGGTACCGTATTTCCAGTGTGCCAGTGTCTACCCATTGTGTTTGTAGTTGCTCTGTGAAGCAGGAAGTTCCCTGCTGGAATCTGATATCAGCTTTGAAAGTCCTCGAAGGGCAGCAAGGAGTCTGCCTAGTACAAGGTACCCAGGGTGGTGTCCCCTGCCCTTTCCCAATTCTTTATTCCACCCCATTTACCCTTATGTGGAAGCGTTAATAGGCACTGCATCAGCATCTCGGGGGCATAGGGTCTGGGACATTTTGTCTTACGTAGGTGTTGTCTCCAACATTTATGGATTATTTCCAGTGCCTGGGATCTAGGAGGCACAGGTGGGTAGAGGCCTAAAATGACTCTAGCCAATGAGGGCAGTTCGGGGGTAAACGGTAATATATTTTATGTTTGGGTGTCATACGGTCTGCCATCCATCTGGTCAGCCAGAGCAGTTGGCTTGCTATGTAATAAGCCTCAAAATCCGGGACAGCCAATCCTCCCTCTTCAGTAGGCCACCGCATCACTGTAAGTGCTAGTCTCTTTCTGCCCATTCCCCAGATAAATCCCGTAATCAGAGAGTTCAGGTCTTTAAAGAAACTGTCTGGGATCCATACCAGCAGGGTAGTGAAAAAATATAAAAGTCTGGAGAGGGTTATCATCTTCAGAAGTGCCACTTTGCCCATGACCGAAATGGGCAGTGTAGCCCAAAACCCCATTGAGCCCTTAATGCCCCTCAGCGCCCGCTGAATATTACCGTCAAACAGGTTCTCGCAATCATGGTATACGTGGACCCCTAAATATTTTAGACAGCTGGGTTCCAATTGTAATTCTCCTATATTTGGGGGAGGGTTCCTCCCTTCCTTAGTTTGAAAGAGACTGGATTTCTGCCAATTCACTCACCGCCAGACAAATCAACAAGGGGGTTATTCCAACTTTGGAGGAGGTGTTAATCCGTCCCAAAAGTGACGGAAAAGTGGCGGATTTACCACCAGCCATATTACGAGTCCATTATATCCTATGGAACTCGTAATACGGCTGGTGGTATATCCGTCACTTTACCGTCACTTTTGGGACGGATTAACACTCCTCCAAAGTTGGAATAACCCCCAAAGTCTTTCAGTAGCACCCGAGCGCTCTGTAGATCACTCTCCGTATCCTTCCGGAAGAGCAGGAGGTCATCTGCGTATAATGCTATATGATGGGTCTGATCCGCCAGAATGATAACCCTGTATGTTCCGTCCTCCTGAGCCTTTCAAGCCAATGGCTCAATTGCTGATGCACATAGCAGAGGGGAAAGAGGGAAGCCCTGTCTAGTTCCCCTCGCCACTCCATAGCTATCAGAGATGGTGGTGCCTGTTCGGACTCTAGCCGTCATCCTAGAATACTGTAGTTTTGTCTAGGCTATAAAACGTTTTCCCACCCCAAACGTGTGGAGAACCTCATATAAGTATTGCCACTCCAGACTGTCAAACGCTTTTTCAAAATCAATGGCGAAAACTGCCGCCCTACCTTTATCATATCCATTACCCTGTATTAGAGTTAGGAGGCACCGTATATTCTGTGCTGTTTGGCGTCCTGGAATAAATCCAGCCTGATCTGTGTGTATTAAATGTGGCATATGTCGCATGAGTCGAAGCGCTAATATTTTACTCAGTATCTTATAGTCTGTGGTGAGCATCGACAACGGGCGGTAAGAAGCCACGTCCGTCGGTGACTTCCCCGGTTTTTAAAGCGGTATTCTATTGGGAGCCCGTCTGGGCCAGGTGTTTTATTACGTGCCATAGAGGTTATAGCTTCTTTCACTTCTGTCAATGTGATAGGCGCATCCAGCTCGGTCACGTCCAAGGCTGACACCGTAGGGAGTGGTAAATGTTGTAAGAAGGCCTGTATTTCCTCTGGGGGGATGTGTCTTGCTTGTGTACAGATCTGTGTAGTATTTCCAAAATTCGTCATTAATAGCAGATTGGGAGTGAATACAAATACCTGCAGGTTGTGTGAGTTCAACTATTACCGAGCCCCTCTTTGCCGAGTTCACCAGCCATGCCAGTAGTGAACTCGCTCGGTCACCCTCCGCGTGTGTTCGTGTCAGAAAGGATCTATAATCGCAACAATGCAGTCTGTCATTTGCTATTATAATGTTTTCACATGCTGATGCGAGCGATGCGAGCAAGTCTGGAGTTTTGGGGCATTGTCGCGCCAACTTTCTCTGGTTGCTTTTAGCCTCCTCTATGTCACGCAGCAGCGCACTTCTCTCCCAGGCTGCTGCAGAAAGACATTTCCCTCTGATGACCGTCTGGAACGCGTCCCACTTTACCAATGTGGAAGTAGTCGATCCCTCGTTAGTTTCGAAGTAAGTGTCTATTGCCAGACCAATGGTGTGTTTAAACGCCTCATCCTCTAACATACAAGATTGAAGCCGCCAAGGAGGTATTCGTGTCTTTGCCCAGGTCCAATTCAGGGTGAAAAGAAGAGGATTGTGGTCTGAAAGTGTGCGAGTAAGATATTTGCTTGCATGTGCTAGTCTATGTATGTCTGGTGAGGAGAGGAAGGAATCTAATCTGACGTGTAAATCATGCATGGGAGAGTAATATGAATAGTCTCGGTCCGTTCCGTGTTGTACGCGCCAACTGTCTACCAATCCTCAGTTTTGTTGCCATGTCCGGAATGAGTGAGCCATTCAAATGGTTGGGGAAGAGGGTAAGGGGGTGTGTGATCTATCCAGTGTTACATCCGCTATGCAGTTGAGGTCTCCGCCTAAGACTATCGGCCCGTTAGATGTCCTGCCAGCTTTGTTGACAAGGAGGTCAGATAGGCTCCTTGTTCTAGGTTGGAGCCATATATACTCAGTGTTATCTCCCTACGATCTAGTTTTCCTGAGATCACAGTGAATCGACCCAGTGGATCAGTGATGGCTGACGTATGTTGGTAAGGTACCACCGCCCTAATCCAAATCAGCATCCCCCTAGCGAAGGCGGAGTAGGTGGTGCAGAAGACTTAACCCCTCCAGCGCTTTTGGGGAGCCTGACTCTCTTTAACATCTAAGTGTATCTCCTGGAGCATCACTATGTGGACTTCCCGTCGAGCAATAAAGGAGAATACCTTGTGACGTTTGGCCATAGAGCACATACCCCTAACATTCCACGTAAGAAAGTTCAATGCACCACTCATCAGACATGTAGTAGTCTCCCCTTGACCTAAAAATATGCATCTTGCCCAGGCAGCACGGCGTATTTTGTAATATAACTGAACAACTGATTCATCATCTCCTCTTCCCTGGGACAAAGGACATAGGTCCTCATTACAACCCTGGCATTCGGTGGAGAAGTGGCGGTCATACCGCAAACAGGCCAGCGGTAAATAAAATGAAATTACAAGCATGGCGGTGACCGCCATGCAAAACCGCAACTTCTCCACTCCGACTGCCAGAGTGGTAATGGCCGCTGGGCTGGAGACTTCGGTCTCCAGCCCTGCGGCTGTCACTACACTACACCGCCGACAGTATCACGACCCCGCATACCGCCACAAAATCCATGGCGGTAGGCACTATCAGAATTCCTTCCCTGGCACTGATAGGGGTCTCCCCACTCCCTCCCCCTCCACAGAGTCCTCCCTCCACATCCACAACCCCCCTACCACCGCCAAAGGTGGCAGGATCCCCATTCCCACCCCCCCAACATTGACATACACCCCCCCTACATGCAGACTCACACAACTACTACACAAACACGCTGACATACACGCACACATAAACACAGACATACATACAGACATACACACAGACATCTGCGCACACATTTCCCATACACACACCACACCCCCGCATGCATACACGGACTCACACACCCCCTCTACACACTCACATGCATACCCCCATGCATGCATACAACACACCACACCCCTCACCCCCTCCCCTAACAGACGATTAACTTACCTGGTCCGGTGATCCTCCGGGAGGGAACAGGATCCATGGGGGCTGCTCTGCCGCCAGCACCCATCACCAGAACACCGCCACACTGAATCCTGGGACATGATTCGGTGGGTGGTGTTCTGATGACGTGGCGGTGGAGGTGGAGCAGCCTCCACTTCACCGCTGACCGCCAGTATGGCTGCTGGCGGCTCTCCGTCCGGAAAAGGGCAGAGGGCTGCCAGCAATCATAATACGCTGTGCGGAAAACCACCTGCACTGGCGGTCTTCAGCACGGCGGTACCTCAGCGGTCTTGTGAAAAGATCGCTGAGGTCCAAATAAGGCCCATAGGGGGTGATTCTAACCCTGGCGGTCGGTGATAAAGCGGCGGCCAACCCGCCAACAGGCTGGCGGTCCAAAAAATGGAATTCTGACCCTGGCGGGAACCGCCAACACAGCCCGCCACATTAACACTCCGCCCGCCACGGCGGTACAGACAAACAGCGCAGCGGTCCCCGCCAACAGACAGGCGGCAGACAATGTACCGCCCACAGTATCATAACTCACCAATCCGCCACCTTTTCCGGGGCGGGAGCACCGCCGATAAAAACACGGCGGAAACAGACTACGAACGGGAAAACGCACACCTCTACGCACTCCACGAGGAAGGAGGACAGCATGGAACCCGAATTAAACATCCTACCTGCTCTCGTCTACCTGCTCATCTACCACGAGTACGAACGCCGGCGCAGACGACAACGGTGAGTACTGCACCTACGACACACGGGAGGGGGGAGGAGGAAAGCCTGACTCTCTTTAACATCTAAGTGTATCTCCTGGAGCATCACTATGTGGACTTCCCGTCGAGCAATAAAGGAGAATACCTTGTGACGTTTGGCCATAGAGCACATACCCCTAACATTCCACGTAAGAAAGTTCAATGCACCACTCATCAGAAATGTAGTAGTCTCCCCTTGACCTAAAAATATGCATCTTGCCCAGGCAGCACGGCGTATTTTGTAATATAACTGAACAACTGATTCATCATCTCCTCTTCCCTGGGACAAAGGACATAGGTCCTCATTACAACCCTGGCATTCGGTGGAGAAGTGGCGGTCATACCGCAAACAGGCCAGCGGTAAATAAAATGAAATTACAAGCATGGCGGTGACCGCCATGCAAAACCGCAACTTCTCCACTCCGACTGCCAGAGTGGTAATGGCCGCTGGGCTGGAGACTTCGGTCTCCAGCCCTGCGGCTGTCACTACACTACACCGCCGACAGTATCACGACCCCGCATACCGCCACAAAATCCATGGCGGTAGGCACTATCAGAATTCCTTCCCTGGCACTGATAGGGGTCTCCCCACTCCCTCCCCCTCCACAGAGTCCTCCCTCCACATCCACAACCCCCCTACCACCCCCAAAGGTGGCAGGATCCCCATTCCCACCCCCCCAACATTGACATACACCCCCCCTACATGCAGACTCACACAACTACTATACAAACACGCTGACATACACGCACACATAAACACAGACATACATACAGACATACACACAGACATCTGCGCACACATTTCCCATACACACACCACACCCCCGCATGCATACACGGACTCACACACCCCCTCTACACACTCACATGCATACCCCCATGCATGCATACAACACACCACACCCCTCACCCCCTCCCCTAACAGACGATTAACTTACCTGGTCCGGTGATCCTCCGGGAGGGAACAGGATCCATGGGGGCTGCTCTGCCGCCAGCACCCCATCACCAGAACACCGCCACACTGAATCCTGGGACATGATTCGGTGGGTGGTGTTCTGATGACGTGGCGGTGGAGGTGGAGCAGCCTCCACTTCACCGCTGACCGCCAGTATGGCTGCTGGCGGCTCTCCGTCCGGAAAAGGGCAGAGGGCTGCCAGCAATCATAATACGCTGTGCGGAAAACCACCTGCACTGGCGGTCTTCAGCACGGCGGTACCTCAGCGGTCTTGTGAAAAGATCGCTGAGGTCCAAATAAGGCCCATAGGGGGTGATTCTAACCCTGGCGGTCGGTGATAAAGCGGCGGCCAACCCGCCAACAGGCTGGCGGTCCAAAAAATGGAATTCTGACCCTGGCGGGAACCGCCAACACAGCCCGCCACATTAACACTCCGCCCGCCACGGCGGTACAGACAAACAGCGCAGCGGTCCCCGCCAACAGACAGGCGGCAGACAATGTACCGCCCACAGTATCATAACTCACCAATCCGCCACCTTTTCCGGGGTGGGAGCACCGCCGATAAAAACACGGCGGAAACAGACTACGAACGGGAAAACGCACACCTCTACGCACTCCACGAGGAAGGAGGACAGCATGGAACCCGAATTAAACATCCTACCTGCTCTCGTCTACCTGCTCATCTACCACGAGTACGAACGCCGGCGCAGACGACAACGGTGAGTACTGCACCTACGACACACGGGAGGGGGGAGGAGGAAAGCTTACGGCACACACATATGCGACCCCCACCCCACCAAACTATGTACACACCAATGCAGAGCAACAAGTCACAGTGACACCACCCAAACCCCCCTGAAAAATGCAAAGACATAATTAAATTGTGAATAAAAATTTATGTACAAAATAGGATCTGAAAAGTATTGGTCAACTAGCCAAAAAATCAATATCAAAATAATTCTATATACAGTGAATGGATAACCGAGGCAATTAGTCCTGCACATCAAAAGAAAATCGAAGTGTCCGTGGGCCAAAGTGTAACAACACAAGGGCAAAGCCCACACAGGAGACCTGAGTCCTTTGGAGAGAACACTGCAGGGGCATCTGATGAAAAAACTACAGGCACCTCAGGGGGAAGGGAAGGGGGGGGGCACCACAGCCACATGAGTCCACGACGCCAGATCCACGAAGGGGCCACCATGCCTACTGTGCCATCCTGGGGAGTGGAAAGCCACAGTCTCTCAAGTCTATACAGTGGGTGGGTTGCCCACTGTACCATCCTGGGGAGTGCAAAACCACAGTCTCTCAAGTCTATACAGTAGGTGGGTTGCCCACTGTTACATCCTGGGGAGTGCAAAGCCACAGGCTCTCAAGTCTATACAGTGGGTGGGTTTCCCACTGTACCATCCTGGGGAGTGCAAAGCCACAGTCTCTCAAGTCTCTACAGTGGGTGGGTTGCCCACTGTTATATCCTGGGGAGTGCAAAGCCACAGTATCTCAAGTCTATACAGTGGGTGGGTTGCCCATTGTACCATCCTGGGGAGTGCAAAGCCACAGTCCATCAGGTGGATTACAGTCTCCACTGGTCAAGGAGGAGGCATGGTGGGCACAGTGAACCGTTAACAGTGTATGCAGGAAGGGCCGAGCGGAGCGGTGCTTGAGACGGCGGGGCCCAGCGGAGCGGTGCTTGACAGGAAGGGACCAGCGGAGCGGTGCTTGAGACGGCGGGGCCCAGCGGAGCGGTGCTTGAGACGGCGGGGCCCAGCGGAGCGGTGCTTGAGACGGCGGGGCCCAGCGGAGCGGTGCTTGACAGGAAGGGCCCAGCGGAGCGGTGCTTGAGACGGCAGGGCCCAGCGGAGCGGTGCTTGAGACGGCGGGGCCCAGCGTAGCAGTGCTTGACAGGAAGGGCCCAGCGGAGCGGTGCTTGAGACGGCGGGGCCCAGCGGAGCGGTGCTTGACAGGAAGGGCCCAGCGGAGCAGTGCTTGACAGGAAGGGCCCAGCGGAGCGGTGCTTGAGACGGCGGTGCCCAGCGGAGCGGTGCTTGAGACGGCGGGGCCCAGCGGAGCGGTGCTTGTGACGGCGGGGCCCAGCGGAGCGGTGCTTGACAGGAAGGGCCCAGCGGAGCGGTGCTTGAGACGGCGGGGCCCAGCGGAGCGGTGCTTGAGACGGCGGGGCCCAGCGGAGCGGTGCTTGACAGGAAGGGCCCAGCGGAGCGGTGCTTGACAGGAAGGGCCCAGCGGAGCGGTGCTTGAGACGGCGGTGCCCAGCGGAGCGGTGCTTGAGACGGCGGGGCCCAGCGGAGCGGTGCTTGACAGGAAGGGCCCTGCGGTGCTCTTCTGCACGGCGGGGCCCTCTTCAGCGGTGCTCTTCTGCACGGCGGGGCCCTGTTCAGCGGTGCTCTTCTGCACGGCGGGGCCCTCTTCAGCGGTGCTCTTCTGCACGGCGGGGCCCTCTTCAGCGGTGCTCTTCTGCACGGCGGGGCCCTCTTCAGCGGTGCTCTTCTGCACAGCGGGGCCCTGTTCAGCGGTGCTCTTCTGCACGGCGGGGCCCTGTTCAGCAGTGCTCTTCTGCACGGCGGGGCCCTCTTCAGCGGTGCTCTTCTGCACGGCGGGGCCCTCTTCAGCGGTGCTCTTCTGCACGGTGGGGCCCTCTTCAGCGGTGCTCTTCTGCACGGCGGGGCCCTGTTCAGCGGTGCTCTTCTGCACGGCGGGCCCTCTTCAGCGGTGCTCTTCTGCACGGCGGGGCCCTGTTCAGCGGTGCTCTTCTGCACGGCGGGGCCCTCTTCAGCGGTGCTCGTCCAGTAAGTCAAGGGAGCCAGACCTGGCCTGGACTCCCTGCTCAGTCGCCCTTCGACCGTGCTGTTGCTGGACCCTTCGGTGATGGAGTCCTGGGCCCTTTGGTGTCCTCCCTAACACCCGGGATGGGGCTTGTGGGGCCCTCCTGCTCCGCGCTCCTGCTGGCTGACTTCTCCGCCCTGCTGCCCTTTCGCTCCTTAGATGGGGCTCTCGGGCCCTTGCCTCCCCTAGAAGTTGTGGCTGGTGAAGTGGGCGAACTTTGCTCCTTGGGGCAGCCGTGTCAGTCATCTCACGGCGGCCCTTTAGTTTCCTGGTCCTCTTGCCTGGGGGGGGGGGCTGGCTGTCCCCTGGCTGCTGATTGAAGTGTCACTGCTGGCAAAGGGTGGACTCCAGAACCCATGCACCACAGTGACACTCGAAGCTGGGCTGGTGGTGGCTGAGGTGCTCTTGGGACTCTTTGCAGATGGAGGGGGTGGGTCAGGGGAGGGAAAGAGTTTAAGATTATTGAGGAAAAGTTTTTTAGGACCAAAGGTAAAGGGTAGGAGAAGTGGTGATGGGAGTGGAGGAAGAGGATGTGGTTGTAGGAGAGTCAGGTGTGCTGTCTTTGGGTGCAGGTGCTTGTGCTGGAGGCTGTCGAAAGGTGGATGGCTGTTGGGTGGGTGTCTGCCTGCGTTTGTGTGTCTTGGATGAGGGGGTGACAGACACAGTGGGAGAGGACACAGGGGACGTGTAAATGGTAGTGGGGGTGGTGACTGCACGTGTGCGGACTGTACTGGAGGGTGTGCTGGTGATGGAAGCACTGGCTGATGGTGGTGTGCATGCAGGTGTGAGTGTAGACGTCACAGGGAGGGAGGAGGGAGACGAGGAGGAGGGGGACACAGAGGTGGTAGTGACTGTTGGAATGTCTGCATCTGGGTGTTGCTTGGGTGAATGCTTGTGGGTTCTGTGGTGCTTGTGTCTGGATGAGCTGCCCTTGGGTGTTGAGGTGTGTGCAGGCTGGTCTGATGGTGTGGATGGGATAGGCTGAGGAACAGGAGACAGAGACAGGGTGGAGGCAGTCAGAAGAGGGAGGCTGGAAACAGGGACAATGGCTGCCGTCAGTGCTGAGGCCAGAGCATTGAACGATCGTTGATGGGCGCCTGACCCGAATGAATGCCCTCCAGGTAGGCATTGCTCCGATGCACCTCCCTTTCAAACCCCCTGGATGGCATTCAAAAGGGTAGTCTGCCCAACAATGATGGTCTGAAGGAGGTCAATGACCTCCTCACTGAGGGCAGCAGGGGTGACAGGGGCAGGGGCTGAGGTGCCTGGGGCGAAGGTGAGGCCCGCCTTCCTGGGCGAGCGGGCACGGAGCATAGGCTGAGGGGCTGCTGGGAGGGCGGGGCTGGTGCGCTGGGTGGCGGCTGTACCTGTAGAGGCGGGGGGCCTGGATGTTGCCGCCACCGCTAGGGAGCTCCCATCCGAGGACGTGTCGGTGTCGCTGGTGTCACCACCGGTCCCCGTTGTGGTGCTCCCCTCGCCCTCCGGATCACTGGTGCCCTCGGTGTCTGTTCCTGGGCCCACCGGGGCCTTGTGACTTGCAGCTCCCTCGTGCTCCGATGCCAATTCTCCTCCGCCTGATGATGCTAATGCACACATGCACAAGAAGATGAAGAAGAAGGGTGGGGGGAGAAAAACGAAGACCAGGTTGAGTGCATGCAATGTCAACTCCGTTGGCGGAGAGGACAGACACAGGAGCCTCATGCACTAAGCCGCGCATTCGGGGTACACTACTCAGTACTTCTGACTAGGACAACAGGTCTAGAGACGACAAACGCGCACATGTGTGATGCTGGACCATCGATAGCTGTACTTGTCACCCTACAGAGGTGGGGGCCGGGAGCACAGGGCCATGCCTAAAGGAGAGGACTACACTACAGAAAGCGCCCTGGCCTAATGTCACCCACAACCCTCCTCCCCCACCCAGATGCCTCCACTGCGCAGAAAGATAGCAGAATGTGCTGATACTCACCCCCTTGTGTCTGCTGTGATGTCCTCAAGCGCCCATCCAAATCGGGGTAGGCCACCGCCAGGATCCGGGACATCAGGGGGGTCAGGGTACGACTGGCACCCCTCCTAGGTTGGGAGGCCATCCCCAGCAGTGACTCGGCGGTCTTCCTGGTCCCGCGGCGGATGTCCTCCCACCTCTTGCGGCAGTGGGTGCCCCGTCTGACGTGGACCCCCAGGGCCCGGACTTCCTTGCCGATGGCACGCCAAATGTCCACTTTCTGATGGGCGCTGACCTATTTGACATGTACAGGGTGGGAAGGAAAAATTCATCAATTTTCTGCATGTTAGATGTGATTGGCCCCCCTCCCCAACTTTGCCATATGGCACATGCTCTCATCTGTCGTGCGTTGCACTCCTCATTCGCCCCCCACCCCACCAACTTACATCCACCCCACTCCACACAGGCATAGCCCATTCAATGTGCACCCAGTGTACTTACCTGTTGGTCTGGAGGACCGTAGAGTAACGCATACTGGGGGAGGACCCCATCCACAAGTTTCTCCAACTCCTCAGACGTGAAGACAGGGGCCCTTTCCTCAGTCGCAGCAGCCATTGTCACTTCCAGACCGAGGTCACAGCAGCACTTGCAGTATAGGTCCTCTCCTGTGGATGATCAGGTCTCGAGTGATTAAGCAGATAGAAAATGGCGGTCACGCCCGCGGCGGTGCGTACCGCGGCGGTGCGTACCGCGACCGCCGGCGCACCTCGTCATTGGCTCCTGAAACCCATAGGCTTCAATGTTAACCAATGCGGCTTCGTATAGCGGTCTTTGTCCGCCTACCGCCACGGTGTGCCACGCCAGCGCATTGACCTCACATCCCATTGTCCCACTTCACAGGTCAGGCAGCCGCCATTTCAAGGGCCCACATGGCATAATTTGTACTGCGTCACACAGGCCTAGGCCTTGCATTGCCACACATACACGCCTTTCAATACATAGATAATCGTGTGCTAGGCATGCTGTGGTGAACGTACCTGTGATTTGCTTGACTCTGTGCTCCATGTTGTCCTTCCTAGGCACCGTCCGCTGGGACTTGCGAGGAGAAGGATGAATCCTCGCGTGTACCGACCGCTGGTGGACCTGTCGACAATGGAAGAACGCCATATCATACTACGATACCGACTTGACCGAGCCACTATACATGAACTGTGTGCCCAACTGGAGCCAGCCCTGATGTCCCCCATCCGCCAACCCACAGGAATTCCCCCTCTAGTGCAGGTTCTGTCAGTCCTCCATTTTTTGACAAGTGGCTCATTCCAGACAACAGTGGCCATGTCATCTGGAATGTCTCAGCCTATGTTTTCAAATTTTTTGTCTAGAGTGTTGTCTGCCCTGACGAAACACATGCGGAGCTACATTGTATTCCCTGAGGAGGTTGATTTGGCCACTGTGAAGGGTGATTTTTATGCCCTTGGACATATCCCCAACATAATTGGTGCCATTGATGGGACCCATGTGGCTTTAGTACCCCCAAAAGACGATGAGCAGGTGTACAGAAACAGGAAAAGTTACCATTCTATGAACGTCCAGGTGGTCTGTTTGGCTGACCAGTACATCTCCCATGTGAATGCCAAGTTCCCTGGGTCAGTGCATGACGCGTATGTGATGCGTAATAGCAGCATCCCTTATGTGATGGAACAGCTACAGAGACACCGTGTGTGGCTAATTGGTGACTCTGGTTACCCCAACCTGCCTTGGCTATTGACCCCAGTGAGGAATCCCCGGACCAGGGCAGAGGAACGGTACAATGAGGCCCATGGGCGAACTAGGAGGATCATAGAAAGAACCTTTGGCCTCCTGAAGGCCAGGTTTAGGTGCCTGCATATGACAGGGGGATCCCTGATGTACTCACCAAAGAAGGTGTGCCAGATCATCGTGGCCTGCTGTATGCTTCACAATCTGGCATTGCGACGTCAGGTGCCTTTCCTGCAGGACGATAGTCCAGATGGTGGTGTTGAAGCAGCTGTGGAGCCTGCGGAGAGTGAAGAGGAGGAAGACGAAGAGGACGACAGAGACAACAGGGACAGAGTTATCCAACAGTATTTTCAGTAGCACACAGGTAAGAATCACCCACGCCATTTAACATTTCCTGAAAGCCCCCTGCATCTTTACTTTGTGTATTTCCCCCCAGTTCTTTTAAACTGATGTTTGATTTTCCCTTCCCTTTTTAGTGCTGTATGACCCACTGCGTGACTTCTGCTTGGTTAGCCCATGGACTAATGCTTATTGACATCGGTATGTTGTCATCACAAAAATAACAGAACATTATTGATCAGTAATGTGTTATACATTTGTAAATAATACAGGCTGACTACTGAATGATTTCAGTGCAATGAGTGATTTATTTTTAGTGCTAGATATTGGTACATGATATTAAAACGGGGATGGGTGAGGGTGGAGTTATGTCCATGGCAGAGCCCAGTTCTCAGTTTCACAGGTGCATTTTCCATATGCCTGTGGAAGGATGGAGCAGGGGCAGTTCAAGGTTGGACAGGGTGACACTGTGGGACAGTGGGATGACATCAGGGGGTATCTTATGCTGGTGGGGGTGTTGGCATCCTACTCTGTCTTCCTGTGAGATCTCAGGTTCCTCTTGCGGGGTGGTTGTTCTTCAGCAGGAGGTGGGGTTCTGGTGGCCCGTCGTTCTGTGGGGGCCTCCTGACCACTAGCGCCGGCGGAGGTGGTAGGCTGTTCCTGGCTAGTGACAGGGGCCCTTTGTGGTGCCACATGGTCCCGCAATGTGGTTTCTATCCGGTTGAGGGCCTGGACTATGGTCCCCTTAGCGTTAGCGATGTTCCTGAGTTCATTGCTGAACCCCATGTACCGTTCCTCCTGCTGTGCCTGGATCTCGGTGAACCTGGCCAGTACCGTCGCCATCGTCTCCTGAGAGTGATGGTATGCTCCCATGATGGTGGTGAGGGCCTCTTGGAGAATGGGTTCCCTGGGCCTGTCCTCCCCCCCCTGTCGCACAGCAGCCCTCCCAGTTGCCCTGTTTCCCCGGGCCTCTGTCCCCTGGACGGTGTGCCCACTACCACTGCCCCCAGGTCCCTGTTGTTGTTGGGGTGTTGGGTCAGCCTGGGTGCCCTGTAGTGGCGGACACACCGCTGATTGACGCGTCCTGGAGACAGAGGCATGGGCCCGCTGGGTGGGAGCTGTGCTGGTGTTCCCAGAGGGGGTTGGGTCTGCTGTGGCCTGTGTCTGTGTGTGGGGAACCGACTGTCCAGAGGTCCCCGATGGGTCGGGCTGGTCATCAGGTTCTAGGTCGACAGAGCTGCTGTCCTCGCTGGGGGCCTGTTCTGGGGGTGGGATGGACAAATCTGGACCCTCCGTGGCGGTGTGTTGGCGTTCGGGCCCTGCAGGGGTAAAGGAGTATGGTTATTGTTTCTGTGTGTGCCATGGCGTGCATTTTGAGTGCCCTTGTCCCCCAGTGCTGGCATTCCCTTGTGGGAGGTGTTGTGAGGGTGGTGGGGGGGGGTGTATGGGTATGTGCAATGGTCATGCTTTGGTGGTGGCTGTCTATGGTTTGTGTTGGCATTCAGGGGTTGGTGTGGTTTAGGGTGGGTTGTGCTGGCGAGACATTGGCAGGGAGGTTGTGTGCTGGGGGGTTGAGATTGGAGGTGAGGGGGGTGGGGTTGGCATGCTGGTGGTTGGGGGGGGGGAGTAGTTGAGATTCGACTTACCAGAGTCCATTCCTCCGTGTACTCCAGCGAGGCCATCAGGATGCAGGATGTTTACTACCTCTTGCTCCCATGCTGTGAATTGGGGTGGAGTGGGTGGGGGTCCGCCGCCAGTCTTCTGCACAGCGATGTTGTGTCGCGACACCATCGAGCGCACCTTCCCCCGTAGGTCGTTCCATCGATTTCTGATATCTTCCCGATTTCTGGGATGCTGTCCCACAGCGTTGACCCTGTCTACGATCCTTTGCCATAGCTCAGCCTTCCTTGCTATAGTGGTGTGCTGCACCTGTGTGCCGAAGAGCTGGGGCTCAACCCTTATAATTTCCTCCACCATGACCCTGAGTTCTTGGTCCGAGAACCTGGGGTGTCTTTGGGGTGCCATGGGGTGGTGTGGATGAGGTGTGGGGTGGTGTTTGTGGTGATGTGCGTGGTGATTTGTGGTGATGTGTGCGTAAATGTGGTGTGGGTGATGAAGTTGGGTTCCTGTGTGTGTTGGGGTTTTCGATTGCTGTGCTCGCTCTCTCTATCTCTATCTCTATCTCTATTGCCTTCTCTCCGATTTCCAACTAGTGGGGGTTTGTGGGTGATGTGGGTGTGTGTTTTATAGTTGATTGGATGTGTGGGAGTGCTGTTTGTATGTGTGTCAGGTGTGTGTATTTCAAATTGTCCAATGTGGCAGTGTTTTGGAGCTGTGTGTGTATTTTGAGCGTGGCGGTGTGTACCGCCAATGGAATACCGCGGTTAAAAGACCGCCGCATGGATTCGTGGGTCAGAATGGCATGGGCGTGTTTGTGTTGGCGTGACGGTGGAGGTTTGGTCATCTCCAGTTTTCCGCGGCCCGCTGATGAGGCGGCCTTCCTTGGATGTCGGGTTTTTGGCGGTTTCACAGTTGGTGGTCAGAATGACCGTAGCGGTTTACCGTGGCCGCGGCGGTAGAATGGCGGACTTCTGACCGGCGGTAAGGGCCTTTTACCGCCGAGGTCAGAATGACCCCCATAATGTCTTCACCCAAACTTTCAAACAACAACAGTGTTCCAACCATGAGCATAGTCTCCACTGTGTGGCCCACAGCGGTTGTGGGGGTGACGTGCTCAGTTACCCTCAGATGGAAGCCCCGGGATTCCTCCGGGCCTGCCCCTCCACGCCATCCATCAAAGTAGCGGGTAGTGTAAGGTAAAAGTTTCTCATGTAATTTGTCAACCTTGAGATTATGGGCGAGATGCTCTTCGCCCGCCAAACCATCTTATCATATGGAATTTCTGCTAAATTACTCTGTTTAGCGGTGGTGATGTAGACTGTACCAGTACTTTTTATTCAGATTATTTAGGGGGTCATTCTGACCCCGGCGGTCAGAGACCGCCGGGGCCAGGGTCGGCGGGAGCACCGCCGACAGACCGGCGGTGCCCCGCAGGGCATTCTGACCGCGGCGGTTCGGCCGCGGTCAGATGCGGGAAACCGGCGGTCTCCCGCCGGTTTCCCGCTGCCCTGCAGAATCCTCCATGGTGGCGGAGCGCGCTCTGCCGCCATGGGGATTCTGACACCCCCTACCGCCATCCTGTTCCTAGCGGGTCTCCCGCCAGGAACAGGATGGCGGTAGGGGGTGCCGCGGGGCCCCTGGGGGCCCCTGCAGTGCCCATGCCAATGGCATGGGCACTGCAGGGGCCCCCGTAAGAGGGCCCCACAAAGTATTTCAGTGTCTGCTATGCAGACACTGAAATACGCGACGGGTGCCACTGCACCCGTCGCACCTTCCCACTACGCCGGCTCAATTCTGAGCCGGCGTCCTCGTGGGAAGGTTGATTTGCCCTGGGCTGGCGGGCGGCCTTTTGGCGGCCGCCCGCCAGCCCAGGGCAAATCCCAAAATACCCTCAGTGGTCTTTCGACCGCGGAGCGGTATTTTGGTGGGGGTACTTTGGCGGGCGGCCTCCGCCGCCCGCCGAAGTTAGAATCACCCCCTTAATGTGCTGTTCTAGGGGTAATCATAGGTAGGAGAACACTCGATTGGGTAGAGGTCGCAGTCTCGTTATCAGAATCCGAATGGTCATCTTCTTTCTGTGAGCTCGAGGGCGAAGCCATGTTCGATTGGGTTAGGTGGGTCACTTCTATGTGTTACCTGTCGCCTTCTCGATCTAGGATGCCTTTGTTTCATGTTATGTTGCGGGTTGTCAGTCGGGTCTGGTGCTGTTTGAGATTCCAACCAAGACCAAGTATTCTCCAGTGTGGAAAAGAATTCTGTGCCAGTCGGAGTGACCACTCGGAGTCTAGCCGGGAACAGCATTGAATGAGGGATCTCCAGATTGCGAAGTTTGTACTTCACAGAGTTATAATCTGCTTGTTGTCGTTGCACGTCACAGGAGAAATCTGGAAAGATGGATACTTCACTGCTCCCGATTGTCAGCGTACCTTGCTGCCGTGCTTGACGCAGTATATGATTTCTGTCTCGGAAGTGGAGAAGTCTCGCTATCACTGGCCTCGGGGGATCCCCCAGAGGTGGCACTCTGCTGGTCCCTCTGGGGCAACAACCGTCTGAATCCAGTTCTCTAGGAATTCCACCATGTCAGGGCCTTTGCTCTTTTCCAGGAACCCTATGATTCTGATGTTATTGCATCTCGCCCTGATTTCTGCGTCCTCCGCTCTACTCTCCAGTGCTTTGACCCGGTTGTTTATTACATTCAGCCTGTTGTTCGCTAGCATCAGATTGGGGATTGCTTCTGCCAGGTCTCGTTCTGTTGGGGTGACTCTTTCTGACAACCTCTTATGGTCATCCCACAAGAGGCCCAGGTCTATGCTTAGTGTGGCAGTCTTGACTTCTAACTATATTCGGGAGGCCGCTATGGTTTGAAGACCATCTTGGGGAGTCGGTTCAATGGTTTCCACTTCTGGTACATTATGCGCGATCGGGCCTGCCTGCGGTCTGGGGCGTAAGAGTCCTCCCATGTTGCATTCTCTTTTTTTGAGGGTCTTCCCCATTTGTATGGCAAGGCTTGTTTTCCCAGTGCTCGCACCCCTACTGTAAATCCGGTTTATAAGGTGATTTATTTTCGCAGTTCCGCGGAAAGAACCAATGTTCGGTTTTAGTTAGCAGTTCGCATCACTGTACTTATTGGGAACCTGCAAGCCCTTCTTGTGCATATTGTGTTGTCTCCCCTAAGGGCCCTTGGCTGCGTCTCAAGTGCTATTTTTATGGCTCAGATACTGGTCCGATTACTGGGCTCGCTGGTCCCCTATGGTAAGGGACTTTTAAGTGGGATCACATGCGTTGTTTGCTTAACGTGGGCCCAGGGGTTAGTATCTTCCCTAATGCGTTAATCTGCAGCAACCCCGGGCCCTACCGATACATCTCACTCCTACCGGCCAAGTCGTCTGGAATGCTCACTTTCCCATTGCGCCCGATGGTCTCTCGCGTCTGCCAGGTTCCGCGAGGCGGCACAGATCCAGTCTTGCTGGATGCCTGGGGCTCCGCTCTACTGGGTCGGCAAATCGCAATCTACGTTGGATACCTCTCAGGTCCGCTCAGTCTCGCAGCTCTCACCTGTGGCCGCGCTCAGTCGCCTCTGCCCTCCTAGGCGCGCAAGCCCTCATGGCGCTGAATTTACACTTTGGGGCTCCTGTGTCCCTCCCCGGGAGCTCCACAGATTCCCCTCCCGTCTGACTCCTGTGCCTGATGGTCCCCGTTGTTCCCGGGGTGCCCCTTCTCAAAACGCTGCAGATTCTCGTTCTCCGGAGGCGGCCGCCATTTTGGACGTGCTGTGAGACGAGATTAAAATAGTTAGTTTAGGGTCGCAGTTTCAACCCTGGTGGCTCCTATTGGGATTCCCAAGGTCTTGGGGGAATCAGCAGTATATTCCTTGCTTAAATCGGGTTCAGGATGGGTCAAGGACGTGGGTAAGCGGCCATGGGTCTCAAAGCTCCCTAAACTCGCTGCTTACTCCATGCGAGTCCTGGCCACGCCCCCCACTGCAAACCCTTTGTTGATGCCATTTTCAGGGAGAAAAATGCAAGCCTTCTTCTGCAGACCTTTTTTCCCTTTTTAAAAAAAATAAAAAAATTGTCACTGTATTTTGGCTAATTTCTTGGTCTCCTTCAGGGGAATCCACAAACTCTGGGTACCCCTAGAATCCCTAGGACGTTGGAAAAAAGTACACAAATCTAATATGGGTAGCTTATGTGGACAAAAAGTTATGTGGGCCTAAGCATGAACTGCCCCAAAGAGCCAAAAAAAGGCTTGGCACCTGAGGCGGAAAAGGCCTGGCAGCGGAGGGGTTAACCAAGAACTGTACATCAAATTAATTTGTCATCACAATCTTAATTCTATTTTCAGTCAACAATGAAAGTAGATGTGAGTTTTAGGGTTCTTATTGATCAAATCCTTTAGTATTTCATCTTTATTGTAATCAACAAATAAATTCATCAAGATAAATCATTAGTTTTGCCAGTGATCACAAATAAGTAGTCAATAACTCATAATAAATGCATTAAGCATGCTCCATAAAGAAGAAAAAAATCCCTATTCCAGGAATGAGGATGAAAAAGTTGTCAGTTAGAACCAATAAAGAGTTCCAGTTAGAGAGAGAGCAATGAGCATAAAGCTTTAGCATCAAAATATCAGCTCAGTACTTCAACAATCAATCAAAGCAGAACTTCCCATAAAGAGAGGTTCAAGAAACTCAGGGGTTTATTACAACTTTGGAGGAGGTGTTAATCTGTCCCAAAAGTGACAGTAAAGTGACGGATATACCACCAGCCGTATTGCGAGTCCATTATATCATATGGAACTTGTAATACGGCTGGTGGTATATCCGTCACTTTACCGTCACTTTTGGGACGGATTAACACCTCCTCCAAAGTTGTAATAACCCCCTCAGTGTCTCAGCATGGGCAACATACTCTGTGAATGAAAGGGAAAGGAATGCAGCAGGTGAGCAATGTGTCAACCTACCCGAGGAACACACACCATTATAAACATTCAGATTTTAAACTTTTCCAACATGTTGCTTCTTCTTTCTTCAGTCAGCCAATCATCTTTCATGGGAACAGGATCACTCCTTGCCTTTTCACCAGGAACACAGCAGTCCATAGACAGCAATGTTGAATGAAACATTTGTTATCAAGGACAAGTAAATTCTATTACATGTTCACATAACTCTTTTTAGAAATGCTTCATCTCATATTTGAACTTCTTCATTACCTCACTGAATGACAGATCTTTATTCATTAGTTAACACTGATCTTTGTGTAGGTAGAAACATTTACAGAGCTAAATTAAAATATTTTACGCAACTATCATTCATTATGAAAAACATGTTCAAGATCAGGAAATAAGCATTTTATGTGAAATCAACATTTTTTAGTTGTGTCAGCTTTGTCAGATAGCATTGCTTTAGATGTTCAGGCCAAGTAGGAGTACATATGGTTGCCTACTAGAAGTTTTGCATTTAAATGCATTTATTTTCTTTAAAGCCTACATGTTAATCCCACACACTATCATATTTTTTACCTGACATTTTAAACGCTCCGAAAGTTTCGATATTTTTACAGTGAAATACTAGGTTAGTTTAACGTTTTTATCAAAGTTTAGTCCCAATCCGACCTTGGTCTGTCTGACCAGCTTTGATTTTTGGTGTACTCGAGAAGGGATCGCAGTTCCATTATGAAGTATTGATGCTATTATGAGAGGTGACTTGATGAAAGTCAGAAGTACCCATCTCCCTGGCAGTCTCTCAGCTAATTGCTTCAAGCCTTGAAATTGCAGTCATGCTTTTAGCCCCCCTCTTCCATGACCCTTAATGTAGAGAGTACTTTTTTTCCATTTTGAGCACTGTAGGCCCTACATTTGTTTGTTGTAGTCGTTTTTATCATTCCTAGCTGGAGAACACCCTGGGGGTCATTTTGACCTCGGCGGTAAAAGGCCCTTACCGCTGGTCAGAAGACCGCCATCATACAGCCGCGGCCGCGGTAAATCGCCACGGTCATTCTGACCACCAACTGCCAAACCGCCGAAAACCCGACATCCACGGAAGGCCGCCTCATCAGCGGGCAGCGGAGAATTGGAGATGACCAAACCTCCACCGCCACGCCAACACAAACACGCCCATGCCATTACGACCCACGAATCCACGCGGCGGTCATTCACCCGCGGTATTCCATTGGCGGTACACACCGCCGCGCTCAAAATACACACCCAGCTCCAAAACACAGCCACATTGGACAATTTGAAATACACACACCTGATACACATACATGCACCACTCCCACACATCCAAGCAATTATAAAACACACACCCACATCACTCACAAACCCCCACTACTAGAAATTCGGAGAGAAGGCGAGAGAGAGAGAGAGAGAGCACAGCTATCGAAAAACCCAACACACACAGGAACACAACATCATCAACCACACCACAACTACGCACACATCACCACACACCACCACTCACATCACCACAAACACCACCCCCCACCTCATCCACACCACCCCATGGCACCCCAAAGACACCCCAGGTTTTCGGACCAAGAACTCAGGGTCATGGTGGAGGAAATAATAAGGGTAGAGCCCCAGCTCTTCGGCACACAGGTGCAACACACCACAATAGCCAGGAAGGCGGAGCTATGGCAAAGGATCGTCGACTGGGTCAACGCTGTGGGACAGCATCCCAGAAACTGGGAAGACATCCGAAAGCGCTGGAACGACCTACGGGGGAAGGTACGGTCGATGGTCTCAAGACACAACATCGCTGTTCAGAAGACTGGCGGCGGACCACCACCCACTCCTCCCGAATTCACTGCATGGGAGCAAGAGGTCTTGAACATCCTGCATCCTGCCTGCCTCGCTGGAGTAGGCGGAGGAATGGACTCTGGTAAGTTTCATCTCAACTACTCCCCCCCCCCAACCACCAGCATGCCAACCCACACCCCCACCCTCACCCCCAACCCCCCAGCACACATCCCCCCTGCCAATGTCTCACCAGCACAACCCACCCAACCCAAAACCAAACCCTGAATGCCAACACAAACCATGGACACCCATCACCTATGCATGACCACTGCACATACCCATCCCCCCCCACACAACACCCTCACAACCCCTCCCACAAGGGAATGCCAGCACTGGGGGACAAGGGCACCCACAAACCGCACGCCATGGAACACACAGAAGCAATAACCATACTCTTTTACCCCTGCAGGGCCCGAACGCCAACACACCGGCCAGGAGGGTCCAGAGTTGTCCATCCCACCCCCAGAACAGGCCCCCAGTGAGGACAGCAGCTCTGTCAACCTAGAACCTGATGACCAGCCCGGACCATCTGGGACCTCTGGACAGTCGGTTCCCCACACACAGACACAGGCCACAGCAGACCCAACCACCTCTGGGAATATCAGCACAGCTCCCACCCAGCGGGCCCACGCCTCTGTCTCCAGGACAGGTCAATCAGCGGTGTGTCCGCCACTACAGGGCACCCAGGCTGACCCAACACCCCAACAACAACAGGGACCTGGGGGCAGTGGTAGTGGGCACACCGTCCAGGGGACAGAGGCCCGGGGAAACAGGGCAACTGGGAGGGCTGCAGTGCGACAGGGGGGGGAGGACAGGCCCAGGGAACCGACTCTCCAAGAGGCCCTCACCACCATCATGGGAGCATATCACCACTCCCAGGAGACGATGGCGACGGTACTGGCCAGGTTCCAGGAGATCCAGGCACAGCAGGAGGAACGGTACATGGGGTACAGAGAGGAGCTCAGGAACATTGTCCTGGCCCTCAACCAAATAGTCACCACATTGCGGGACCATGTGGCACCCCAAAGGGCCCCTGTCACTAGCCTGGACCAGGAACAGCCTACCACCTCCGCCGGCGCTAGTGGACAGGAGGTCACCACACAACGACAGGCCACCAGAACCCCACCTCCTGCTGAAGATCAACCACCCCACAAGAGGAACCTGAGATCTCAAAGGAAGACAGAGTAGGATGCCAAGACCCCCGCCAGCATAAGAAACCCCCTGATGTCATTCCACTGTCCCACATTGTCACCCTGTCCAACCTTGAACTGCCCCTGCTCCATCCTTCCACAGGCATATGGACAATGCACCTGTGCGACTGAGAACTGGACTCTGCCATGGGCATTACTCCACCCCCACCCATCACCGTTTTACTCTCATGGACCTATATGTAGCACTTAAAATAAATCACTAATTGCACTTAAAAAATCAGGAGTCTGCTTGTATTCTTTACAAATGTATTACACATAACGGTTCAAATATTGTTCAGTTACATTGTGATGACAACATACCAATGTCAATGTGCTTTACTCCATGGGCAAACAAAGCAGAAGTCACGCAGTGGGTCATACAGCTCTGAAAAGGGAAGGGAAAGTCACAATTCAGTTGAAAGGAACTGGGGGGAAACACAGAAAGTAGAGATGCAGGAGGCCTGAAGTAAATGTAAAATGGCGTGGGGGATTCTTACCTGTGTGCTACTGAAAATACTGTTGTATAACTGTGTCCCTGTTGTCCGTGTCGTCCCCGTCGTCTTCCTCCTCTTCACTCTCCACAGGCTCCACAGCTGCTACAACACCACCATCTGGACCATCCTCCTGCAGGAAAGGCACCTGGCGTCGCAATGCAAGATTGTGAAGCATACAGCAGGCCATGATGATCTGGCACACCTTCTTTGGTGAGTACATTAGGGATCCACCTGTCATATGCAGGCACCTAAACCTGGCCTTCAGGACCCCGAAGGTCCTTTCTATGATCCTCCTAGATCGCCCATGGGCCTCATTGTACCGTTCCTCTGCCCTGGTCCGGGGATTCCTCACTGGGGTCAGTAGCCACGGCAGGTTGGGGTAACCAGAGTAACCTATTAGCCACACACGTTGTCTCTGTAGCTGTTCCATCACATAGGGGATGCTGCTATTTCGCATTACATACGCGTCATGCACTGACCCAGGGAACTTGGCATTTACATGGGATATGTACTGGTCAGCCAAACAGACCACCTGCACATTCATAGAATGGTAATTTTTCCTGTTTCTGTACACCTGCTCATCGTCTTTTGGGGGTACTAAGGCCACATGGGTCCCATCAATGCCACCAATGATGTTGGGGATATGTCCAAGGGATTAGAAGTCACCCTTCACAGTGGCCAAATCACCCTCCTCTGGGAAAACAATGTATCTCCGCATGTATTTCATCAGGGCAGACAACACTCTAGACAAAACCTTAGAAAACATAGGCTGAGACATCCCTGATGACATGGCCACTGTTGTCTGAAAAGACCCACTTGCCAAAAAATGGAGGACTGACAAAACCTGCACCAGAGGGGGAATTCCTGTGGGTTGGCGGATGGGGGACATCAGTGCCGGCTCAAGCTGGGCACACAGTTCATGTATAGTGGCCCGGTCAAGTCGGTATCGAAGTATTATATGACGTTCCTCCATTGTCGACAGGTCCAACAGCGGTCGGTATACGGGAGGATTCCTCCTTCTCCTCGCAAGTCCCAGCGGACGGTGCCTAGGAAGGAGAATATGGAGTACAGAGTCAAGCAACCCACAGGTACGTAACTACAGCTTGCACAGTACACGAATCGCTATGCATTGAGTGGCATGTATGAGTGGCAATGCAAGGCCTAGGCCTGTGTGACGCAGTAGAAATTAAGCCATGTGGGCCCTTGAAATGGCGGCTGCCTGACCTGAGAAGTGTGACAGTGGGATGTGAGGTCAATGCGCTGGCGTGGCACACCGTGGCGGTGGGCGGTCGAAGACCGCGGCGCAAAGCCGCATTGGTTAACATTGAACCCTATGGGTTTCACGAGCCAATGACTAGGTGCGCCGGCGGTCGCGGTATGCACCACGGCGGTACGCACCGCCGCGGGCGTGACCGCCATTTTCTATCTGATTAATCACTCGAGACCTGATCATCCACAGGAGAGGACCTATACTGCAAGTGCTGCTGTGAACTCGGTCTGAAAGAGACAATGGCTGCTGCGACTGGGGAAAGGGCCCCTGCCTTCACTACAGAAGAGTTGGAGAAACTTGTGGATGGGGTCCTGCCCCAGTATGTGCTACTCTACGGTCCTCCAGACCAACAGGTAAGTACACTGTGTGCACGTTGAATGGGCTATGCCTGTGTTGAGTGGGGTGGATATAAGATGGTGGGGTGGGGAGAGAATGACGAGTGCAAGGCACGACAGATGAGAGCATGTGCCACATGGCAAGGTTGGGGAGGGGGGGCCATTCACATCTAACATGCAGAGAATTAATGATATTTACTTTTCCACCCTGTACATGTCAAATAGGTCAGCGCCCATCAGAAAGTCGACATTTGGCGTGCCATCGCCAAGGAAGTCCGGACCCTGGGGGTCCACAACAGACGGGGCACCCACTGCCGCAAGAGGTGGGAGGACATCCGCCGCGGGACCAGGAAGACCGCTGAGTCACTGCTGGGGATGGCCTCCCAACCTAGGAGGGGTGCCAGTTGTACCCTGACCCCCCTGATGTCCCGGATCCTGGCGGTGGCCTACCCCGATTTGGATGGGCGCGTGGGGACATCACAGCAGACACAAGGGGGTGAGTACCAGCACATTCAGCTATCTTCACGCGCAGTGGAGGTGCCTGGGTGGGGGAGGATGGTTGTGGGTGACATTAGGCCAGGGCGCTTCCTGTAGTGTAGTCCTCTCCTTTAGGCATGGCCCTGTGCTCCCGCCCCCCACCTCTGTAGGGTGACAAGTACAGCTATCCATGGTCCTGCATCACCCATGTGCGCGTTTGTTGTCCCTAGACCTGTTGGCCTAGTCACAAGAACTGAGTAGTGTACCCCGATTGCGCGGCTTAGTGCATGAGGCTCCTGTGTCTGTCCTCTCCGCCAACGGTGTTGACAATGCATGCACTCAACATGTTTTTATTTCTCCCCCCACCCTTTTTCTTTATCTTCTCGTTTATGTGTGCATTAGCATCATCAGGCGGAGGAGAATTGGCACCGGAGCACGAGGGAGCTGCAACTCACAAGGCCCCGGTAGGCCATGGCACAGACACCGAGGCCACCAGTGATACGGAGGGCGAGGGGAGCTTCACAACGGGGACCCGTGGTGACACCAGCGACACCGACACGTCCTCGGATGGGAGCTCCCTAGCGGTGGCGGCAACATCCGTGCCCCCCGCCTCTACAGGTACAGCCGCCACCCAGCGCACCAGCACCGCCCTCCCAGCAGCCCCTCAGCCTTCGCTCCGTGCCCGCTCGCCCAAGAAGGCGGGCATCTCCTTCGCCCCAGGCACCTCAGGCCCTGCCCCTGTTACCCCTGCTGCCCTCAGTGAGGAGGTCATTGACCTCCTACAGACCATCATTGTTGGGCAGTCTACCCTTTTGAATGTCATCCAGGGGGTAGAGAGGGAGGTGCATTGTAGCAATGCATACCTGGAGGGCATTCATTCGGGTCAGGCTGCCCATCAACAATCATTCAATTCTCTGGCCTCAGCACTGACGGCAGCCATTGTCCCTGTTTCCAGCCTCCCCCTTCTAACTGCCTCCAACCTGTCTCTGTCTCCTGTTCCTCAGCCTATCCCATCCACACCATCAGACCAGCCTGCACACACCTCAACACCCAAGGGCAGCTCATCCAGACATAAGCACCACAGATCACACAAACATTCACCCAAGCAACACCCAGATGCAGACATGCCAACAGCCACTACCACCTCTGTGTCCCCCTCCTCCTCGTCTCCCTCCTCCCTCCCTGTGACGTCTCCACTCACACCTGCATGCACACCACCAACAGCCAGTACTTCTGTGGTTCTAAAAATTCTGGACCCATGTAATTTACTTTGCCACAGCAGTACGATTTTAGTATCAAAAGACCGATAATGACTAGTACACTAAGCATGAGCATTTTCGCTCAATTCCAGCAGCGTTTTCACCTCGAAATCGCCATTTTCGTCCTGCACTCGTGGCTCCCATTTTATACACGGCAGACATTTTTAAAAGTTGCCCTCACATAGGCTTATAATACAGTCAGATTTGATTCCAAGGACACGTACACCTTGATTGACTTTTCTCTGACCTGGGCAAGCTGGAACCATTGCCTCAGGCCAAACCTGTTTGGTCAGTCCCTCTCCCAGTGGCCGAATCAGATAGCATCAAGGCACACCATGCCATAAAACCCTTATTATCGCTCACACACCCTGCCTAATCTTGCTCACACCTGCACCTGCTCTTTTCTTCTTCTTACTTTACGAGGGGGAGGTGCCCGTTTTTATTGGGGGTCCACACTTATCTGATGTAAAATACTAGGCCTTGCCGGGCAATTTATTATGGGTTGGATGACATGAAATATGAGGTTTCATCATGACACTGTTTTTTCCTTTGTAGTGAAAACATGTGAATGACCAACCAAAATGTCAAGAATGTTTGCCTGAAGCTTAAAAAACTGTATATAAGGAAACCTGACTTTGCATTGAAACACAGTCTCCTGAGAACATACAAACCGTGCTGTTGTACTTCTAGGACGCTTGTTACTTGGCTGCAGCCAATAAATTTGATCTTTGACTTCACCTAGAAGACTCTGAGTTTCTGTGGTCTGATTCAGGAAAGTACCCGAGGTCTTTGGGTGTACCCTGGCACCGCTGGGTTACCGGATCAGTACCGGTTTTGAAAAACCCAGTACCTCAGTTGGCGCCCAACGTGGGGCGATACCAGCGGTACCGGTCCAAGCCTGAGGTCTGTGGGGAGCTTCGTGTGAAAATTCTGGAGGAAGGCCGCCACTTCATCGACCCATGCATGTCGACGTGGTCCGAAAGTCTTTGCTGCGAGGTTCCCCGCTTCCCGACGGCTACGAAGGACTGCTGCCCTGGCTATCGCCCTGATTTGGACCCTTGATGTTTGGTAGAGCGAAACGATAAGACAAGTCTTCTGGTGACGTCATCGATATTTTCAGTTAAGTATAAGTGGAGCGTCTCCCAGTCCTTAGTTGGACACTTGGTTTGGTCCTTAGTTGGACATTTGGTTTGGTATCCTTTCGGGATCACTTTGATTTGGAACTTGCAAGTACCAAAGCCGAAGGACTCGTGTATTCACGAGACTATCGTAAACGATAATCCTTTGAAGTTTGAAGCTAGACTAGTGAGCAAAGATGCCTGGTCTTAGCAGACTTGGAAATTTGTTTTGTCTTGGTGGTAAAAGGGACTCCCGGTTGGAGGACTCATGTCCGGTTCCTCCGATTGGAACTCCAACCTATGAACTATATGTGAAGCACGGAGTAGGCCCCATCACGTTTAATAAAGTATTGGTCCGCTATTCTTGGAAATAATTGAGAAAAGTTTTCTTTTTTTCTTGTAAATATGACTTACAACTAGGATCTGCAAACGGTTCTGTAAGTAAATTGCGACGGCGCTATTTATGAAAAATGGCTAAAGCGCGCTGTATTGTGTGTACTGAGTGTTTTCTGTTTATATCTGAAATGAGCTCAATGTGTGTTTGTGGGTCTTCTTGATGTTTACAGTTTGTTAAGTAAAATGTTGGTTAATTAATATTAAGTAGAAACTTAGAAAAAATCCAGAAATGAACCATGTGATGTGCTAACATAGCTATATGTTGCTCTTTAATTTATAGAATGAGCAATTGTGCACATATACAAAACTGCAGTTAAATGCTTAATAAATTAGAAAAACACATTCAATAGATATAAATAGGGCCCCAAAAAAACGAAATTATCTATTTTAGCAACAAAAAAAAAAAAATGTACAGCATTTTTCTTAGATGCATTGTATTAGATGTTCACAGGCAAACTTTTCAGCTGCAGTATATTTGATAGGAATGTTCAATTCAGCCAGCACTTTCCCAGTTAAACATGGGTGGAATTTTGCATAACCTTCCTTTTAAATGAAAGTGGCGCAAAAATGTGACGCATTTCAAGTTAGGCTTATGCGCTTAGGCTTGTGAGTTAATGTATCCCAAATAATAGGCAAGGGATGCAGCTTGCTTTTATATGTGGAATTATCACACAAAAAAGAATAATTGGGTTTTTATTTTATTTTTTAAAAGAAAATTATTAATTATGGAAAAATTATTTTAAAAATAAATGCCTTTCAAAATCGTTTTTTAATACTTATAAAGCTTAATACCTATACTATGACCTCCTAACATTAAAATTTAATTTAAGTTATGTTGCACCGCTAAAATGACATTTGTATGTGCAATTTTCCCTTGGCGCAGGAGCAAACAAGCTCATTTCTATAAAGTATAAGTTAATATTTTCAATGGCTGACTCATGGATTGTGTAATAGACATTCTGGTAATGCATATTATGCAAGAAAATTGTAGGATATTGTTTTTTTAATGCCTAAAATATCAAAGTCGATTTTGGGCAAAAGCACTGTTTAAACTGCATTTTCTTTCATTCAGAGTACTTTTTAAAGTGTCTCAGGCTTCAGTAAATGCATACATTTAGGTTTGATATATATTTGCAGGTTGTGCCTTCTTATGATTCAATGAGTCAATGTGCCAGTACAAAGGCTTGTTTTAATATCAAGGTTGAAGGTTCTAACTTCAGCTGGGCCTACTGAGACGTTCATTCATTCGAGGTTGATGAAATATGTACCATTGCATGGGATTGCAACAAGCATTTATTCTAACAACTGGTATGTGTGTTATTAAGGTTTGTGAATTATTCACAGTAAATGTAGTTTAATAATCTGGAAATAGAGATAATTTTTTTAGCGCCTAAAAAGGAAAAAAAACTTTTTTTTAAATAGAGTGAATTATTGCAGGTTAGAAGGAAAATAGGAAGGCCTACTGTCTTTGACAGATTCAGAATGGCAGAAGCTAGGAGAGCTACAAAGGCTGGCTCAAGTCACGCTGCTGAGATGCTATCTTTAGTTTTCCCATAAACAATGGAGGAGGCTGTCATGTTGACACTTGTGACCTTTTAAATTAGGGCCTTGTCTCTGTGAAATGCAGAATGACCATACGGGCCTCTAAAAGTGGGATTTCTGGTTTCTCCAGAAGAACATCAATACAATTAAAGAACTTAATTCCAAAGGGAAAATATAAAAAAAAGGGGTTTCTTCGAAAGTCCCAACATCATGTTAAATGCTCTGCAGAACTGATACATTTGTGTCTCTGCTCTAAAAAAATAAAATGATGCCTGCTAGTTGCTTTTATTTGACAGAAAACGAAGTGTCGCATTAAGTCTTAGACAGAAAATAAGATGCAGCCCTTTTCTAAAATTTTGAAGGCTACATGCCTTAATGAGAACGATTTGCCAATTAAGACTTATTTTTCACAGTGGAAATTGTAGGTGCCAAATTAATATGGAGTGTCAGTGTAACAATTTTTACTTTTAGAAAGGTAAAACTAAGGTGGCTTGATTTTGCGAAGTAACTGACAAGAGGGTAACAGTTAAGTAATGGAAATTTATTTTCATGTATTTGGTCCTATCATGAATTGTTCTTGCTGGTCCTGTATGTTAGAAGAGAAACAGTAAAGTTATATTTGACAGCAGATTTCCATTGCCTGGTGATCTACTGTCAAAAGGAGGGTAAGGATTTTAAACCTGACAAATTAAACAGGCCCAAATATTGGGTTTTGGGCTGCAGGTTTACAGTGCATAAAGTACATGACATGGTGTTGTGTGTCACCGCTTATTCACACATGCTATTGTTTTGTCTATGCTTTTTGTGCTTGATACACAGCAAGTATATCTGATGGCTTGACGTTTTGTGCATTTTTATTATTTTTTATTTGTTTTTTTGCATGTTTGTTGCTGCTTTTGATACTATTACAAGCTCCCCTGTGTTGTGAGGGGATGGTCATGACGATGCCCATCGCTACGCAACAGTTGGTTGAACTTGTTCTGGTTACTAAATTCCACAGATAATTATATTTCATGCTGTGAACATAAAAGACAACACTTCACCAGTGCATGTCTATTTGGCTATAATGGTATTGAAGGAAAATAAAAAGAGATATACAGGATCAAAGTGTGTCACCTGCAGTTAGTCACGTTCCTGCCCCTTCCCTTAAAGGAACAGGCAGCCCTACATTTATGTAGCCTTGATTGGACCTAAGGATGAAATTATAGATCTGTGACTCAAGGTGGCCTAATTTCTATATTACATTAGTTAATGATGTTCTGTTTCCTAAGTAGCATATGGCTTTCGTTCCTTAAAAGAAAACCAGGTTTTCATTTTTTCCTGAAGAAGGAACTGAAACATTAGCTAGGAGTACCATATATGGTGTAGTCGCCAACGGTAGAGTTAAAATTTGTGTAACTTTGGCCTTTGTGTATCACCCGTACTCTCGGTGTTGTGTCACATGCCTGACTATCACCCAAATAATTTTTTTTGTTCTTCCTATAGATTTTTTCTTTTGTTACTTCCCCTGACCAATGTCGCATCATGCTTAGTTATTGAGATTTTAGCTATGTCCTAGTCCCATTTCTCTTTTTCGAATTCCTTTCACCAGTCAGCCCTTTTATTATTATTGATGTATTGTTCAGGTTCACATTTCCAGACTGCAGTGATGTACCAGGGACCCCCATGTTATGTATAATTCCCTTTGGTATGACCAGACTGGTTTTCAAGAATTTGCCTTAGGCCTGCGTCAATGTTTTCCAGCCTGACTGTCAGGGTAGCGATAGACTGGTTAACTGACTCAATATTATAGTAAGACAAGTTTTCCATTTCAATAGGAGATATCTTATGTTTACCTTTTTGAACATGACGAATTTTCAATGTCTATTTTAATTTGGTTTTCAGTTCCCTTCTGTTCCTGCTACTTTAATTTTTGGTGGGATCAGATGTGTCCTAATCATGCAAATATCAGGACCCTCTAGTTCTTGTCTTTTTGTTTGCACATTTGACTATTAGCCTGTGTATTGCATAGTGCACCTGATGCACAGTTTTTAAAGGAAGGTTTCTACATGTCCCTGATAATCGGTATCATGTGATTTCTCTATTGAGATGTTCTAAGGTAAGGAGGAACACCTAGACTTAATCATTGAGGAAAATATGTGTTTACCCATTAGACAATGCCACTGTGTGAGGAAATCCATTCAGATAGAATTCTCATGTAGCTATAGATGGCAGAGAATAATGGAGAGAACCCAATTAAAGATGCTAGAGACCCTGTTTTGCCCTTCTGCCTTTGTTTTTGTATTTTATGCCCATGGTGTATGGCTACTCCTTTGAAGATTGCAGACCACCTGCTTGCAGTCCCCTTGTAAAAAACCATGAACTGTTTTTTTTTACTAAATTGAAGGAAACTAACAACTGTGGCACATTTCCTACGTCACTAGATTCTGCGGGTATCAAGTCATAATAACCTGCAGGACATTGATTTAAGCCTAATTCCCATCAGTGACAGCTACAGATGAAAGACGGACGTCTTGGCCCTACAGTCTCAGCACCCAGAAAGTAGCAAAGCTGGACAGCGATCGCCAGCGCATGGTATCGTACTTGCTCCATCAGACGGCGTTGGACATCACAAAACCAAAGTTTCAGTGTAAAAGAGCTAAAGAGAAGGATTCCTGTTGTTGATAGCAGAGCTGTTTTGAGGTTTCATTTCTCTACCTGTCATGTGCTGGTAACCTCTGACAGTGTGCAATCCCTTGAGCCCCTTGGCCTGAGTTTTGGCCACACCCCCCCTTTTCTTTGCTCCAACGGAAGAAGGGCAGTGCACCGGAGATTTCAAGTTTGGAAAAAGGCACTATATTGTGGTGCCCATGAAAGAGCAGCTTGAGCGTCCTCTGACACTAAATAATGAGTGTTGGAGTCTGAAAGTGCTGCTGAGCTTGAGCTATTTCCCAATTAATGGTGCTTGGGTCTGCACGAGATGATTTGTGCCCTTGATCAATGAAGAGCACATTGTTTGTAGTGTCTGCCACAGAGGAGAGACACTGGTGCATTGCTTTAAGACATTGAGACTTTCGAGTGAGCTGTGGGTGTTTGCCAGGAGGGTACTCCAACTAAGCAGTACTTTTCTCACGAAGAGGCCTGAATTGAGAGGCCCATGCGAAAGAAAACAACAAAAGAAAATTTGATGGACAATAGAAGCCTGCCAGAGAGGCTTTTTGAACGGACTCTGGGCATAGTTGGTTTCACAAGAGGTTTCCGTGTGATTGTATAGACTAGGTGTTAGGAGACTGATTGTTTTGCTGGCATTGTTTTAAAGTACTATTCTGTTTAGTAAAAGCAGAATAAAGTCCATTTTCTGTGGAAAGAGTACCCCCTTTTCACCTTAGAGCATTGATGAGAGTCACCACTGTTCCACCTGAACATACAAAAATTACTGAAATGCAGAGGAGCCCTAAAAATGTTACTAGATAATTTTAGGATTTGCTTTTTGGTTAGGGTTGTGAAAAATTATTATTTCATTTGTAATAGTGGTCACTACTTTCTCCCGTTGTCTATATGTTCTTAATAACGTGTTTTCTAGTGTCTTTTAAACATGACGTTGTCATTTATGGGTGGGATTGTTTTTCTCTACTCAATTGACTTCTGCACCCACTTCCCAACCTATGTCTTTTCCTACTATTGTTTCTTTGCACTCTTTTCACCCTTTTCCTGAACATGAGCAGGTTAGAAGATCAGAATTCGTAAGCAATTCTTTTGTACAGCTTCTGCATCAACACTAGTTAGTAGTGAACATCACTAATTGTTGGGTGTGTGATCTTATGCCACCTACTGCAGATAGAGGTATTCCTTATTTTGTCCTGCCATATGTGGCCTTTTGTGCTACTTCATGTTCGAGGAGACCTGTCCAGAGAGAGTTACCAAGTACTAGAATTTTGCTCCAGCAACATCTCCATGGCCTTATAAACATAGACCTGGACTCAGATTAGCATGAGAATAGGTTTATTGCCTATGTAAGGGCAAAAGGAGGGTTTGTGGTTCTAAAAATTCTGGACCCATGTAATTTACTTTGCCACAGCAGTACGATTTTAGTATCAAAAGACCGATAATGACTAGTACACTAAGCATGAGCATTTTCGCTCAATTCCAGCAGCATTTTTACCTCGAAATCGCCATTTTCGTCCTGCACTCGTGGCTCCCATTTTATACACAGCAGCCATTTTTAAAAGTTGCACTCACATAGGCTTATAATACAGTCAGATTTGATTCCAAGGACACGTACACCTTGATTGACTTTTCTCTGACCTGGGCAAGCTGGAACCATTGCCTCAGGCCAAACCTGTTTGGTCAGTCCCTCTCCCAGTGGCCAAATCAGATAGCATCAAGGCACACCATGCCATAAAACCCTTATTATCGCTCACACACCCTGCCTAATCTTTCTCACACCTGCACCTGCTCTTTTCTTCTTCTTACTTTACGAGGGGGAGGTGCCTGTTTTTATTGGGGGTCCACACTTATCTGATGTAAAATACTAGGCCTTGCCGGGTAATTTATTATGGGTTGGATGACATGAAATATGAGGTTTCATCATGACACTGTTTTTTCCTTTGTAGTGAAAACATGTGAATGACCAACCAAAATGTCAAGAATGTTTGCCTGAAGCTTAAAAAACTGTATATAAGGAAACCTGACTTTGCATTGAAACACAGTCTCCTGTGAACATACAAACCGTGCTGTTGTACTTCTAGGACGCTTGTTACTTCGCTGCAGCCAATAATTTTGATCTTTGACTTCACCTAGAAGACTCTGAGTTTCTGTGGTCTGAATCAGGAAAGTACCCGAGGTCTTTGGGTGTACCCTGGCACCGCTGGGTTACCGGATCAGTACCGGTTCTGAAAAACCCAGTACCTCAGTTGGCGCCCAACGTGGGGCGATACCAGCGGTACCGGTCCAAGCCTGAGGTCCGTGGGGAGCTTCGTGTGAAAATTCTGGAGGAAGGCCGCCACTTCATCGACCCATGCATGTCGACGTGGTCCGAAAGTCTTTGCTGCGAGGTTCCCCGCTTCCCGACGGCTACGAAGCACTGCTGCCCTGGCTATCGCCCTGATTTGGACCCTTGATGTTTGGTAGAGCGAAACGATAAGACAAGTCTTCTGGTGACGTCATCGATATTTTCAGTTAAGTATAAGTGGAGCGTCTCCCAGTCCTTAGTTGGACACTTGGTTTGGTCCTTAGTTGGACATTTGGTTTGGTATCCTTTCGGGATCACTTTGATTTGGAACTTGCAAGTACCAAAGCCGAAGGACTCGTGTATTCACAAGACTATCGTAAACGATTATCCTTTGAAGTTTGAAGCTAGACTAGTGAGCGAAGATGCCTGGTCTTAGCAGACTTGGAAATTTGTTTTGTCTTGGTGGTAAAAGGGACTCCCGGTTGGAGGACTCATGTCCGGTTCCTCCGATTGGAACTCCAACCTATGAACTATATGTGAAGCACGGAGTAGGCCCCATCACGTTTAATAAAGTATTGGTCCACTATTCTTGGAAATAATTGAGAAAAGTTTTCTTTTTTTCTTGTAAATATGACTTACAACTAGGATCTGCAAACGGTTCTGTAAGTAAATTGCGACGGCGCTATTTATGAAAAATGGCTAAAGCGCGCTGTATTGTGTGTACTGAGTGTTTTCTGTTTATATCTGAAATGAGCTCAATGTGTGTTTGTGGGTCTTCTTGATGTTTACAGTTTGTTAAGTAAAATGTTGGTTAATTAATATTAAGTAGAAACTTAGAAAAAATCCAGAAATGAACCATGTGATGTGCTAACATAGCTATATGTTGCTCTTTAATGTATAGAATGAGCAATTGTGCACATATACAAAACTGCCGTTAAATGCTTAATAAATTAGAAAACACATTCAATAGATATAAATAGGGCCCCAAAAAAACGAAATTATCTATTTTTGCAACAAAAAAAAAATACATTTACAGTATTTTTCTTAGATGCATTGTATTAGATGTTCACAGGCAAACTTTTCAGCTGCAGTATATTTGATAGGAATGTTCAATTCAGCCAGCACTTTCCCAGTTAAACATGGGTGGAATTTTGCATAACCTTCCTTTTAAATGAAAGTGGCGCAAAAATGTGACGCATTTCAAGTTAGGCTTATGCGCTTAGGCTTGTGAGTTAATGTATCCCAAATAATAGGCAAGGGATGCAGCTTGCTTTTATATGTGGAATTATCACAAAAAAAATAATAATTGGGTTTTTATTTTTTTAAAAAAAAGAAAATTATTAATTATGGAAAAATTATTTAAAAAATAAGTGCCTTTCAAAAACGTTTTTTAATATTTATAAAGCTTAATACCTATACTATGACCTCCTAACATTAAAATTTAATTTAAGTTATGTTGCACCGCTAAAATGACATTTGTATGTGCAATTTTCCCTTGGCGCAGGAGCAAACAAGCTCATTTCTATAAAGTATAAGTTAATATTTTCAATGGCTGACTCATGGATTGTGTAATAGACATTCTGGTAATGCATATTATGCAAGAAAATTGTAGGATATTGTTTTTTTAATGCCTAAAATATCAAAGTCGATTTTGGGCAAAAGCACTGTTTAAACTGCATTTTCTTTCATTCAGAGTACTTTTTAAAGTGTCTCAGGCTTCAGTAAATGCATACATTTAGGTTTGATATATATTTGCAGGTTGTGCCTTCTTATGATTCAATGAGTCAATGTGCCAGTACAAAGGCTTGTTTTAATATCAAGGTTGAAGGTTCTAACTTCAGCTGGGCCTACTGAGACGTTCATTCATTCGAGGTTGATGAAATATGTACCATTGCATGGGATTGCAACAAGCATTTATTCTAACAACTGGTATGTGTGTTATTAAGGTTTGTGAATTATTCACAGTAAATGTAGTTTAATAATCTGGAAATAGAGATAATTTTTTTAGCGCCTAAAAAGGAAAAAAAACTTTTTTTTAAATAGAGTGAATTATTGCAGGTTAGAAGGAAAATAGGAAGGCCTACTGTCTTTGACAGATTCAGAATGGCAGAAGCTAGGAGAGCTACAAAGGCTGGCTCAAGTCACGCTGCTGAGATGCTATCTTTAGTTTTCCCATAAACAATGGAGGAGGCTGTCATGTTGACACTTGTGACCTTTTAAATTAGGGCCTTGTCTCTGTGAAATGCAGAATGACCATACGGGCCTCTAAAAGTGGGATTTCTGGTTTCTCCAGAAGAACATCAATACAATTAAAGAACTTAATTCCAAAGGGAAAATATAAAAAAAAGGGGTTTCTTCGAAAGTCCCAACATCATGTTAAATGCTCTGCAGAACTGATACATTTGTGTCTCTGCTCTAAAAAAATAAAATGATGCCTGCTAGTTGCTTTTATTTGACAGAAAACGAAGTGTCGCATTAAGTCTTAGACAGAAAATAAGATGCAGCCCTTTTCTAAAATTTTGAAGGCTACATGCCTTAATGAGAACGATTTGCCAATTAAGACTTATTTTTCACAGTGGAAATTGTAGGTGCCAAATTAATATGGAGTGTCAGTGTAACAATTTTTACTTTTAGAAAGGTAAAACTAAGGTGGCTTGATTTTGCGAAGTAACTGACAAGAGGGTAACAGTTAAGTAATGGAAATTTATTTTCATGTATTTGGTCCTATCATGAATTGTTCTTGCTGGTCCTGTATGTTAGAAGAGAAACAGTAAAGTTATATTTGACAGCAGATTTCCATTGCCTGGTGATCTACTGTCAAAAGGAGGGTAAGGATTTTAAACCTGACAAATTAAACAGGCCCAAATATTGGGTTTTGGGCTGCAGGTTTACAGTGCATAAAGTACATGACATGGTGTTGTGTGTCACCGCTTATTCACACATGCTATTGTTTTGTCTATGCTTTTTGTGCTTGATACACAGCAAGTATATCTGATGGCTTGACGTTTTGTGCATTTTTATTATTTTTTATTTGTTTTTTTGCATGTTTGTTGCTGCTTTTGATACTATTACAAGCTCCCCTGTGTTGTGAGGGGATGGTCATGACGATGCCCATCGCTACGCAACAGTTGGTTGAACTTGTTCTGGTTACTAAATTCCACAGATAATGATATTTCATGCTGTGAACATAAAAGACAACACTTCACCAGTGCATGTCTATTTGGCTATAATGGTATTGAAGGAAAATAAAAAGAGATATACAGGATCAAAGTGTGTCACCTGCAGTTAGTCACGTTCCTGCCCCTTCCCTTAAAGGAACAGGCAGCCCTACATTTATGTAGCCTTGATTGGACCTAAGGATGAAATTATAGATCTGTGACTCAAGGTGGCCTAATTTCTATATTACATTAGTTAATGATGTTCTGTTTCCTAAGTAGCATATGGCTTTCGTTCCTTAAAAGAAAACCAGGTTTTCATTTTTTCCTGAAGAAGGAACTGAAACATTAGCTAGGAGTAACATATATGGTGTAGTCGCCAACGGTAGAGTTAAAATTTGTGTAACTTTGGCCTTTGTGTATCACCCGTACTCTCGGTGTTGTGTCACATGCCTGACTATCACCCAAATAATTTTTTTTGTTCTTCCTATAGATTTTTTCTTTTGTTACTTCCCCTGACCAATGTCGCATCATGCTTAGTTATTGAGATTTTAGCTATGTCCTAGTCCCATTTCTCTTTTTCGAATTCCTTTCACCAGTCAGCCCTTTTATTATTATTGATGTATTGTTCAGGTTCACATTTCCAGACTGCAGTGATGTACCAGGGACCCCCATGTTATGTATAATTCCCTTTGGTATGACCAGACTGGTTTTCAAGAATTTGCCTTAGGCCTGCGTCAATGTTTTCCAGCCTGACTGTCAGGGTAGCGATAGACTGGTTAACTGACTCAATATTATAGTAAGACAAGTTTTCCATTTCAATAGGAGATATCTTATGTTTACCTTTTTGAACATGACGAATTTTCAATGTCTATTTTAATTTGGTTTTCAGTTCCCTTCTGTTCCTGCTACTTTAATTTTTGGTGGGATCAGATGTGTCCTAATCATGCAAATATCAGGACCCTCTAGTTCTTGTCTTTTTGTTTGCACATTTGACTATTAGCCTGTGTATTGCATAGTGCACCTGATGCACAGTTTTTAATGGAAGGTTTCTACATGTCCCTGATAATCGGTATCATGTGATTTCTCTATTGAGATGTTCTAAGGTAAGGAGGAACACCTAGACTTAATCATTGAGGAAAATATGTGTTTACCCATTAGACAATGCCACTGTGTGAGGAAATCCATTCAGATAGAATTCTCATGTAGCTATAGATGGCAGAGAATAATGGAGAGAACCCAATTAAAGATGCTAGAGACCCTGTTTTGCCCTTCTGCCTTTGTTTTTGTATTTTATGCCCATGGTGTATGGCTACTCCTTTGAAGATTGCAGACCACCTGCTTGCAGTCCCCTTGTAAAAAACCATGAACTGTTTTTTTTTACTAAATTGAAGGAAACTAACAACTGTGGCACATTTCCTACGTCACTAGATTCTGCGGGTATCAAGTCATAATAACCTGCAGGACATTGATTTAAGCCTAATTCCCATCAGTGACAGCTACAGATGAAAGACGGACGTCTTGGCCCTACAGTCTCAGCACCCAGAAAGTAGCAAAGCTGGACAGCGATCGCCAGCGCATGGTATCGTACTTGCTCCATCAGACGGCGTTGGACATCACAAAACCAAAGTTTCAGTGTAAAAGAGCTAAAGAGAAGGATTCCTGTTGTTGATAGCAGAGCTGTTTTGAGGTTTCATTTCTCTACCTGTCATGTGCTGGTAACCTCTGACAGTGTGCAATCCCTTGAGCCCCTTGGCCTGAGTTTTGGCCACACCCCCCCTTTTCTTTGCTCCAACGGAAGAAGGGCAGTGCACCGGAGATTTCAAGTTTGGAAAAAGGCACTATATTGTGGTGCCCATGAAAGAGCAGCTTGAGCGTCCTCTGACACTAAATAATGAGTGTTGGAGTCTGAAAGTGCTGCTGAGCTTGAGCTATTTCCCAATTAATGGTGCTTGGGTCTGCACGAGATGATTTGTGCCCTTGATCAATGAAGAGCACATTGTTTGTAGTGTCTGCCACAGAGGAGAGACACTGGTGCATTGCTTTAAGACATTGAGACTTTCGAGTGAGCTGTGGGTGTTTGCCAGGAGGGTACTCCAACTAAGCAGTACTTTTCTCACGAAGAGGCCTGAATTGAGAGGCCCATGCGAAAGAAAACAACAAAAGAAAATTTGATGGACAATAGAAGCCTGCCAGAGAGGCTTTTTGAACGGACTCTGGGCATAGTTGGTTTCACAAGAGGTTTCCGTGTGATTGTATAGACTAGGTGTTAGGAGACTGATTGTTTTGCTGGCATTGTTTTAAAGTACTATTCTGTTTAGTAAAAGCAGAATAAAGTCCATTTTCTGTGGAAAGAGTACCCCCTTTTCACCTTAGAGCATTGATGAGAGTCACCACTGTTCCACCTGAACATACAAAAATTACTGAAATGCAGAGGAGCCCTAAAAATGTTACTAGATAATTTTAGGATTTGCTTTTTGGTTAGGGTTGTGAAAAATTATTATTTCATTTGTAATAGTGGTCACTACTTTCTCCCGTTGTCTATATGTTCTTAATAACATGTTTTCTAGTGTCTTTTAAACATGACGTTGTCATTTATGGGTGGGATTGTTTTTCTCTACTCAATTGACTTCTGCACCCACTTCCCAACCTATGTCTTTTCCTACTATTGTTTCTTTGCACTCTTTTCACCCTTTTCCTGAACATGAGCAGGTTAGAAGATCAGAATTCGTAAGCAATTCTTTTGTACAGCTTCTGCATCAACACTAGTTAGTAGTGAACATCACTAATTGTTGGGTGTGTGATCTTATGCCACCTACTGCAGATAGAGGTATTCCTTATTTTGTCCTGCCATATGTGGCCTTTTGTGCTACTTCATGTTCGAGGAGACCTGTCCAGAGAGAGTTACCAAGTACTAGAATTTTGCTCCAGCAACATCTCCATGGCCTTATAAACATAGACCTGGACTCAGATTAGCATGAGAATAGGTTTATTGCCTATGTAAGGGCAAAAGGAGGGTTTGTGGTTCTAAAAATTCTGGACCCATGTAATTTACTTTGCCACAGCAGTACGATTTTAGTATCAAAAGACCGATAATGACTAGTACACTAAGCATGAGCATTTTCGCTCAATTCCAGCAGCGTTTTTACCTCGAAATCGCCATTTTCGTCCTGCACTCGTGGCTCCCATTTTATACACGGCAGCCATTTTTAAAAGTTGCCCTCACATAGGCTTATAATACAGTCAGATTTGATTCCAAGGACACGTACACCTTGATTGACTTTTCTCTGACCTGGGCAAGCTGGAACCATTGCCTCAGGCCAAACCTGTTTGGTCAGTCCCTCTCCCAGTGGCCAAATCAGATAGCATCAAGGCACACCATGCCATAAAACCCTTATTATCGCTCACACACCCTGCCTAATCTTTCTCACACCTGCACCTGCTCTTTTCTTCTTCTTACTTTACGAGGGGGAGGTGCCTGTTTTTATTGGGGGTCCACACTTATCTGATGTAAAATACTAGGCCTTGCCGGGTAATTTATTATGGGTTGGATGACATGAAATATGAGGTTTCATCATGACACTGTTTTTTCCTTTGTATTGAAAACATGTGAATGACCAACCAAAATGTCAAGAATGTTTGCCTGAAGCTTAAAAAACTGTATATAAGGAAACCTGACTTTGCATTGAAACACAGTCTCCTGTGAACATACAAACCGTGCTGTTGTACTTCTAGGACGCTTGTTACTTCGCTGCAGCCAATAATTTCGATCTTTGACTTCACCTAGAAGACTCTGAGTTTCTGTGGTCTGAATCAGGAAAGTACCCGAGGTCTTTGGGTGTACCCTGGCACCGCTGGGTTACCGGATCAGTACCGGTTCTGAAAAACCCAGTACCTCAGTTGGCGCCCAACGTGGGGCGATACCAGCGGTACCGGTCCAAGCCTGAGGTCCGTGGGGAGCTTCGTGTGAAAATTCTGGAGGAAGGCCGCCACTTCATCGACCCATGCATGTCGACGTGGTCCGAAAGTCTTTGCTGCGAGGTTCCCCGCTTCCCGACGGCTACGAAGGACTGCTGCCCTGGCTATCGCCCTGATTTGGACCCTTGATGTTTGGTAGAGCGAAACGATAAGACAAGTCTTCTGGTGACGTCATCGATATTTTCAGTTAAGTATAAGTGGAGCGTCTCCCAGTCCTTAGTTGGACACTTGGTTTGGTCCTTAGTTGGACATTTGGTTTGGTATCCTTTCAGGATCACTTTGATTTGGAACTTGCAAGTACCAAAGCCGAAGGACTCGTGTATTCACAAGACTATCGTAAACGATTATCCTTTGAAGTTTGAAGCTAGACTAGTGAGCGAAGATGCCTGGTCTTAGCAGACTTGGAAATTTGTTTTGTCTTGGTGGTAAAAGGGACTCCCGGTTGGAGGACTCATGTCCGGTTCCTCCGATTGGAACTCCAACCTATGAACTATATGTGAAGCACGGAGTAGGCCCCATCACGTTTAATAAAGTATTGGTCCGCTATTCTTGGAAATAATTGAGAAAAGTTTTCTTTTTTTCTTGTAAATATGACTTACAACTAGGATCTGCAAACGGTTCTGTAAGTAAATTGCGACGGCGCTATTTATGAAAAATGGCTAAAGCGCGCTGTATTGTGTGTACTGAGTGTTTTCTGTTTATATCTGAAATGAGCTCAATGTGTGTTTGTGGGTCTTCTTGATGTTTACAGTTTGTTAAGTAAAATGTTGGTTAATTAATATTAAGTAGAAACTTAGAAAAAATCCAGAAATGAACCATGTGATGTGCTAACATAGCTATATGTTGCTCTTTAATTTATAGAATGAGCAATTGTGCACATATACAAAACTGCCGTTAAATGCTTAATAAATTAGAAAACACATTCAATAGATATAAATAGGGCCCCAAAAAAACGAAATTATCTAGTTTTGCAACAAAAAAAAAATACATTTACAGTATTTTTCTTAGATGCATTGTATTAGATGTTCACAGGCAAACTTTTCAGCTGCAGTATATTTGATAGGAATGTTCAATTCAGCCAGCACTTTCCCAGTTAAACATGGGTGGAATTTTGCATAACCTTCCTTTTAAATGAAAGTGGCGCAAAAATGTGACGCATTTCAAGTTAGGCTTATGCGCTTAGGCTTGTGAGTTAATGTATCCCAAATAATAGGCAAGGGATGCAGCTTGCTTTTATATGTGGAATTATCACAAAAAAAATAATAATTGGGTTTTTATTTTTTTAAAAAAAAGAAAATTATTAATTATGGAAAAATTATTTAAAAAATAAGTGCCTTTCAAAAACGTGTTTTAATATTTATAAAGCTTAATACCTATACTATGACCTCCTAACATTAAAATGTAATTTAAGTTATGTTGCACCGCTAAAATGACATTTGTATGTGCAATTTTCCCTTGGCGCAGGAGCAAACAAGCTCATTTCTATAAAGTATAAGTTAATATTTTCAATGGCTGACTCATGGATTGTGTAATAGACATTCTGGTAATGCATATTATGCAAGAAAATTGTAGGATATTGTTTTTTTAATGCCTAAAATATCAAAGTCGATTTTGGGCAAAAGCACTGTTTAAACTGCATTTTCTTTCATTCAGAGTACTTTTTAAAGTGTCTCAGGCTTCAGTAAATGCATACATTTAGGTTTGATATATATTTGCAGGTTGTGCCTTCTTATGATTCAATGAGTCAATGTGCCAGTACAAAGGCTTGTTTTAATATCAAGGTTGAAGGTTCTAACTTCAGCTGGGCCTACTGAGACGTTCATTCATTCGAGGTTGATGAAATATGTACCATTGCATGGGATTGCAACAAGCATTTATTCTAACAACTGGTATGTGTGTTATTAAGGTTTGTGAATTATTCACAGTAAATGTAGTTTAATAATCTGGAAATAGAGATAATTTTTTTAGCGCCTAAAAAGGAAAAAAAACTTTTTTTTAAATAGAGTGAATTATTGCAGGTTAGAAGGAAAATAGGAAGGCCTACTGTCTTTGACAGATTCAGAATGGCAGAAGCTAGGAGAGCTACAAAGGCTGGCTCAAGTCACGCTGCTGAGATGCTATCTTTAGTTTTCCCATAAACAATGGAGGAGGCTGTCATGTTGACACTTGTGACCTTTTAAATTAGGGCCTTGTCTCTGTGAAATGCAGAATGACCCTACGGGCCTCTAAAAGTGGGATTTCTGGTTTCTCCAGAAGAACATCAATACAATTAAAGAACTTAATTCCAAAGGGAAAATATAAAAAAAAGGGGTTTCTTCGAAAGTCCCAACATCATGTTAAATGCTCTGCAGAACTGATACATTTGTGTCTCTGCTCTAAAAAAATAAAATGATGCCTGCTAGTTGCTTTTATTTGACAGAAAACGAAGTGTCGCATTAAGTCTTAGACAGAAAATAAGATGCAGCCCTTTTCTAAAATTTTGAAGGCTACATGCCTTAATGAGAACGATTTGCCAATTAAGACTTATTTTTCACAGTGGAAATTGTAGGTGCCAAATTAATATGGAGTGTCAGTGTAACAATTTTTACTTTTAGAAAGGTAAAACTAAGGTGGCTTGATTTTGCGAAGTAACTGACAAGAGGGTAACAGTTAAGTAATGGAAATTTATTTTCATGTATTTGGTCCTATCATGAATTGTTCTTGCTGGTCCTGTATGTTAGAAGAGAAACAGTAAAGTTATATTTGACAGCAGATTTCCATTGCCTGGTGATCTACTGTCAAAAGGAGGGTAAGGATTTTAAACCTGACAAATTAAACAGGCCCAAATATTGGGTTTTGGGCTGCAGGTTTACAGTGCATAAAGTACATGACATGGTGTTGTGTGTCACCGCTTATTCACACATGCTATTGTTTTGTCTATGCTTTTTGTGCTTGATACACAGCAAGTATATCTGATGGCTTGACGTTTTGTGCATTTTTATTATTTTTTATTTGTTTTTTTGCATGTTTGTTGCTGCTTTTGATACTATTACAAGCTCCCCTGTGTTGTGAGGGGATGGTCATGACGATGCCCATCGCTACGCAACAGTTGGTTGAACTTGTTCTGGTTACTAAATTCCACAGATAATGATATTTCATGCTGTGAACATAAAAGACAACACTTCACCAGTGCATGTCTATTTGGCTATAATGGTATTGAAGGAAAATAAAAAGAGATATACAGGATCAAAGTGTGTCACCTGCAGTTAGTCACGTTCCTGCCCCTTCCCTTAAAGGAACAGGCAGCCCTACATTTATGTAGCCTTGATTGGACCTAAGGATGAAATTATAGATCTGTGACTCAAGGTGGCCTAATTTCTATATTACATTAGTTAATGATGTTCTGTTTCCTAAGTAGCATATGGCTTTCGTTCCTTAAAAGAAAACCAGGTTTTCATTTTTTCCTGAAGAAGGAACTGAAACATTAGCTAGGAGTACCATATATGGTGTAGTCGCCAACGGTAGAGTTAAAATTTGTGTAACTTTGGCCTTTGTGTATCACCCGTACTCTCGGTGTTGTGTCACATGCCTGACTATCACCCAAATAATTTTTTTTGTTCTTCCTATAGATTTTTTCTTTTGTTACTTCCCCTGACCAATGTCGCATCATGCTTAGTTATTGAGATTTTAGCTATGTCCTAGTCCCATTTCTCTTTTTCGAATTCCTTTCACCAGTCAGCCCTTTTATTATTATTGATGTATTGTTCAGGTTCACATTTCCAGACTGCAGTGATGTACCAGGGACCCCCATGTTATGTATAATTCCCTTTGGTATGACCAGACTGGTTTTCAAGAATTTGCCTTAGGCCTGCGTCAATGTTTTCCAGCCTGACTGTCAGGGTAGCGATAGACTGGTTAACTGACTCAATATTATAGTAAGACAAGTTTTCCATTTCAATAGGAGATATCTTATGTTTACCTTTTTGAACATGACGAATTTTCAATGTCTATTTTAATTTGGTTTTCAGTTCCCTTCTGTTCCTGCTACTTTAATTTTTGGTGGGATCAGATGTGTCCTAATCATGCAAATATCAGGACCCTCTAGTTCTTGTCTTTTTGTTTGCACATTTGACTATTAGCCTGTGTATTGCATAGTGCACCTGATGCACAGTTTTTAAAGGAAGGTTTCTACATGTCCCTGATAATCGGTATCATGTGATTTCTCTATTGAGATGTTCTAAGGTAAGGAGGAACACCTAGACTTAATCATTGAGGAAAATATGTGTTTACCCATTAGACAATGCCACTGTGTGAGGAAATCCATTCAGATAGAATTCTCATGTAGCTATAGATGGCAGAGAATAATGGAGAGAACCCAATTAAAGATGCTAGAGACCCTGTTTTGCCCTTCTGCCTTTGTTTTTGTATTTTATGCCCATGGTGTATGGCTACTCCTTTGAAGATTGCAGACCACCTGCTTGCAGTCCCCTTGTAAAAAACCATGAACTGTTTTTTTTTACTAAATTGAAGGAAACTAACAACTGTGGCACATTTCCTACGTCACTAGATTCTGCGGGTATCAAGTCATAATAACCTGCAGGACATTGATTTAAGCCTAATTCCCATCAGTGACAGCTACAGATGAAAGACGGACGTCTTGGCCCTACAGTCTCAGCACCCAGAAAGTAGCAAAGCTGGACAGCGATCGCCAGCGCATGGTATCGTACTTGCTCCATCAGATGGCGTTGGACATCACAAAACCAAAGTTTCAGTGTAAAAGAGCTAAAGAAAAGGATTCCTGTTGTTGATAGCAGAGCTGTTTTGAGGTTTCATTTCTCTACCTGTCATGTGCTGGTAACCTCTGACAGTGTGCAATCCCTTGAGCCCCTTGGCCTGAGTTTTGGCCACACCCCCCCTTTTCTTTGCTCCAACGGAAGAATGGCAGTGCACCGGAGATTTCAAGTTTGGAAAAAGGCACTATATTGTGGTGCCCATGAAAGAGCAGCTTGAGAGTCCTCTGACACTAAATAATGAGTGTTGGAGTCTGAAAGTGCTGCTGAGCTTGAGCTATTTCCCAATTAATGGTGCTTGGGTCTGCACAAGATGATTTGTGCCCTTGATCAATGAAGAGCACATTGTTTGTAGTGTCTGCCACAGAGGAGAGACACTGGTGCATTGCTTTAAGACATTGAGACTTTCGAGTGAGCTGTGGGTGTTTGCCAGGAGGGTACTCCAACTAAGCAGTACTTTTCTCACGAAGAGGCCTGAATTGAGAGGCCCATGCGAAAGAAAACAACAAAAGAAAATTTGATGGACAATAGAAGCCTGCCAGAGAGGCTTTTTGAACGGACTCTGGGCATAGTTGGTTTCACAAGAGGTTTCCGTGTGATTGTATAGACTAGGTGTTAGGAGACTGATTGTTTTGCTGGCATTGTTTTAAAGTACTATTCTGTTTAGTAAAAGCAGAATAAAGTCCATTTTCTGTGGAAAGAGTACCCCCTTTTCACCTTAGAGCATTGATGAGAGTCACCACTGTTCCACCTGAACATACAAAAATTACTGAAATGCAGAGGAGCCCTAAAAATGTTACTAGATAATTTTAGGATTTGCTTTTTGGTTAGGGTTGTGAAAAATTATTATTTCATTTGTAATAGTGGTCACTACTTTCTCCCGTTGTCTATATGTTCTTAATAACATGTTTTCTAGTGTCTTTTAAACATGACGTTGTCATTTATGGGTGGGATTGTTTTTCTCTACTCAATTGACTTCTGCACCCACTTCCCAACCTATGTCTTTTCCTACTATTGTTTCTTTGCACTCTTTTCACCCTTTTCCTGAACATGAGCAGGTTAGAAGATCAGAATTCGTAAGCAATTCTTTTGTACAGCTTCTGCATCAACACTAGTTAGTAGTGAACATCACTAATTGTTGGGTGTGTGATCTTATGCCACCTACTGCAGATAGAGGTATTCCTTATTTTGTCCTGCCATATGTGGCCTTTTGTGCTACTTCATGTTCGAGGAGACCTGTCCAGAGAGAGTTACCAAGTACTAGAATTTTGCTCCAGCAACATCTCCATGGCCTTATAAACATAGACCTGGACTCAGATTAGCATGAGAATAGGTTTATTGCCTATGTAAGGGCAAAAGGAGGGTTTGTGGTTCTAAAAATTCTGGACCCATGTAATTTACTTTGCCACAGCAGTACGATTTTAGTATCAAAAGACCGATAATGACTAGTACACTAAGCATGAGCATTTTCGCTCAATTCCAGCAGCGTTTTTACCTCGAAATCGCCATTTTCGTCCTGCACTCGTGGCTCCCATTTTATACACGGCAGCCATTTTTAAAAGTTGCCCTCACATAGGCTTATAATACAGTCAGATTTGATTCCAAGGACACGTACACCTTGATTGACTTTTCTCTGACCTGGGCAAGCTGGAACCATTGCCTCAGGCCAAACCTGTTTGGTCAGTCCCTCTCCCAGTGGCCAAATCAGATAGCATCAAGGCACACCATGCCATAAAACCCTTATTATCGCTCACACACCCTGCCTAATCTTTCTCACACCTGCACCTGCTCTTTTCTTCTTCTTACTTTACGAGGGGGAGGTGCCTGTTTTTATTGGGGGTCCACACTTATCTGATGTAAAATACTAGGCCTTGCCGGGTAATTTATTATGGGTTGGATGACATGAAATATGAGGTTTCATCATGACACTGTTTTTTCCTTTGTAGTGAAAACATGTGAATGACCAACCAAAATGTCAAGAATGTTTGCCTGAAGCTTAAAAAACTGTATATAAGGAAACCTGACTTTGCATTGAAACACAGTCTCCTGTGAACATACAAACCGTGCTGTTGTACTTCTAGGACGCTTGTTACTTCGCTGCAGCCAATAATTTCGATCTTTGACTTCACCTAGAAGACTCTGAGTTTCTGTGGTCTGAATCAGGAAAGTACCCGAGGTCTTTGGGTGAACCCTGGCACCGCTGGGTTACCGGATCAGTACCGGTTCTGAAAAACCCAGTACCTCAGTTGGCGCCCAACGTGGGGCGATACCAGCGGTACCGGTCCAAGCCTGAGGTCCGTGGGGAGCTTCATGTGAAAATTCTGGAGGAAGGCCGCCACTTCATCGACCCATGCATGTCGACGTGGTCCGAAAGTCTTTGCTGCGAGGTTCCCCGCTTCCCGACGGCTACGAAGGACTGCTGCCCTGGCTATCGCCCTGATTTGGACCCTTGATGTTTGGTAGAGCGAAACGATAAGACAAGTCTTCTGGTGACGTCATCGATATTTTCAGTTAAGTATAAGTGGAGCGTCTCCCAGTCCTTAGTTGGACACTTGGTTTGGTCCTTAGTTGGACATTTGGTTTGGTATCCTTTCGGGATCACTTTGATTTGGAACTTGCAAGTACCAAAGCCGAAGGACTTGTGTATTCACGAGACTATCGTAAACGATTATCCTTTGAAGTTTGAAGCTAGACTAGTGAGCGAAGATGCCTGGTCTTAGCAGACTTGGAAATTTGTTTTGTCTTGGTGGTAAAAGGGACTCCCGGTTGGAGGACTCATGTCCGGTTCCTCCGATTGGAACTCCAACCTATGAACTATATGTGAAGCACGGAGTAGGCCCCATCACGTTTAATAAAGTATTGGTCCGCTATTCTTGGAAATAATTGAGAAAAGTTTTATTTTTTTCTTGTAAATATGACTTACAACTAGGATCTGCAAACGGTTCTGTAAGTAAATTGCGACGGCGCTATTTATGAAAAATGGCTAAAGCGCGCTGTATTGTGTGTACTGAGTGTTTTCTGTTTATATCTGAAATGAGCTCAATGTGTGTTTGTGGGTCTTCTTGATGTTTACAGTTTGTTAAGTAAAATGTTGGTTAATTAATATTAAGTAGAAACTTAGAAAAAATCCAGAAATGAACCATGTGATGTGCTAACATAGCTATATGTTGCTCTTTAATTTATAGAATGAGCAATTGTGCACATATACAAAACTGCCGTTAAATGCTTAATAAATTAGAAAACACATTCAATAGATATAAATAGGGCCCCAAAAAAACGAAATTATCTATTTTTGCAACAAAAAAAAAATACATTTACAGTATTTTTCTTAGATGCATTGTATTAGATGTTCACAGGCAAACTTTTCAGCTGCAGTATATTTGATAGGAATGTTCAATTCAGCCAGCACTTTCCCAGTTAAACATGGGTGGAATTTTGCATAACCTTCCTTTTAAATGAAAGTGGCGCAAAAATGTGACGCATTTCAAATTAGGCTTATGCGCTTAGGCTTGTGAGTTAATGTATCCCAAATAATAGGCAAGGGATGCAGCTTGCTTTTATATGTGGAATTATCACAAAAAAAAAAATAATTGGGTTTTTATTTTTTTAAAAAAAGAAAATTATTAATTATGGAAAAATTATTTAAAAAATAAGTGCCTTTCAAAAACGTTTTTTAATATTTATAAAGCTTAATACCTATACTATGACCTCCTAACATTAAAATGTAATTTAAGTTATGTTGCACCGCTAAAATGACATTTGTATGTGCAATTTTCCCTTGGCGCAGGAGCAAACAAGCTCATTTCTATAAAGTATAAGTTAATATTTTCAATGGCTGACTCATGGATTGTGTAATAGACATTCTGGTAATGCATATTATGCAAGAAAATTGTAGGATATTGTTTTTTTAATGCCTAAAATATCAAAGTCGATTTTGGGCAAAAGCACTGTTTAAACTGCATTTTCTTTCATTCAGAGTACTTTTTAAAGTGTCTCAGGCTTCAGTAAATGCATACATTTAGGTTTGATATATATTTGCAGGTTGTGCCTTCTTATGATTCAATGAGTCAATGTGCCAGTACAAAGGCTTGTTTTAATATCAAGGTTGAAGGTTCTAACTTCAGCTGGGCCTACTGAGACGTTCATTCATTCGAGGTTGATGAAATATGTACCATTGCATGGGATTGCAACAAGCATTTATTCTAACAACTGGTATGTGTGTTATTAAGGTTTGTGAATTATTCACAGTAAATGTAGTTTAATAATCTGGAAATAGAGATAATTTTTTTAGCGCCTAAAAAGGAAAAAAAAATTTTTTTTAAATAGAGTGAATTATTGCAGGTTAGAAGGAAAATAGGAAGGCCTACTGTCTTTGACAGATTCAGAATGGCAGAAGCTAGGAGAGCTACAAAGGCTGGCTCAAGTCACGCTGCTGAGATGCTATCTTTAGTTTTCCCATAAACAATGGAGGAGGCTGTCATGTTGACACTTGTGACCTTTTAAATTAGGGCCTTGTCTCTGTGAAATTCAGAATGACCCTACGGGCCTCTAAAAGTGGGATTTCTGGTTTCTCCAGAAGAACATCAATACAATTAAAGAACTTAATTCCAAAGGGAAAATATAAAAAAAAGGGGTTTCTTCGAAAGTCCCAACATCATGTTAAATGCTCTGCAGAACTGATACATTTGTGTCTCTGCTCTAAAAAAATAAAATGATGCCTGCTAGTTGCTTTTATTTGACAGAAAACGAAGTGTCGCATTAAGTCTTAGACAGAAAATAAGATGCAGCCCTTTTCTAAAATTTTTAAGGCTACATGCCTTAATGAGAACGATTTGCCAATTAAGACTTATTTTTCACAGTGGAAATTGTAGGTGCCAAATTAATATGGAGTGTCAGTGTAACAATTTTTACTTTTAGAAAGGTAAAACTAAGGTGGCTTGATTTTGCGAAGTAACTGACAAGAGGGTAACAGTTAAGTAATGGAAATGTATTTTCATGTATTTGGTCCTATCATGAATTGTTCTTGCTGGTCCTGTATGTTAGAAGAGAAACAGTAAAGTTATATTTGACAGCAGATTTCCATTGCCTGGTGATCTACTGTCAAAAGGAGGGTAAGGATTTTAAACCTGACAAATTAAACAGGCCCAAATATTGGGTTTTGGGCTGCAGGTTTACAGTGCATAAAGTACATGACATGGTGTTGTGTGTCACCGCTTATTCACACATGCTATTGTTTTGTCTATGCTTTTTGTGCTTGATACACAGCAAGTATATCTGATGGCTTGACGTTTTGTGCATTTTTATTATTTTTTATTTGTTTTTTTGCATGTTTGTTGCTGCTTTTGATACTATTACAAGCTCCCCTGTGTTGTGAGGGGATGGTCATGACGATGCCCATCGCTACGCAACAGTTGGTTGAACTTGTTCTGGTTACTAAATTCCACAGATAATGATATTTCATGCTGTGAACATAAAAGACAACACTTCACCAGTGCATGTCTATTTGGCTATAATGGTATTGAAGGAAAATAAAAAGAGATATACAGGATCAAAGTGTGTCACCTGCAGTTAGTCACGTTCCTGCCCCTTCCCTTAAAGGAACAGGCAGCCCTACATTTATGTAGCCTTGATTGGACCTAAGGATGAAATTATAGATCTGTGACTCAAGGTGGCCTAATTTCTATATTACATTAGTTAATGATGTTCTGTTTCCTAAGTAGCATATGGCTTTCGTTCCTTAAAAGAAAACCAGGTTTTCATTTTTTCCTGAAGAAGGAACTGAAACATTAGCTAGGAGTAACATATATGGTGTAGTCGCCAACGGTAGAGTTAAAATTTGTGTAACTTTGGCCTTTGTGTATCACCCGTACTCTCGGTGTTGTGTCACATGCCTGACTATCACCCAAATAATTTTTTTTGTTCTTCCTATAGATTTTTTCTTTTGTTACTTCCCCTGACCAATGTCGCATCATGCTTAGTTATTGAGATTTTAGCTATGTCCTAGTCCCATTTCTCTTTTTCGAATTCCTTTCACCAGTCAGCCCTTTTATTATTATTGATGTATTGTTCAGGTTCACATTTCCAGACTGCAGTGATGTACCAGGGACCCCCATGTTATGTATAATTCCCTTTGGTATGACCAGACTGGTTTTCAAGAATTTGCCTTAGGCCTGCGTCAATGTTTTCCAGCCTGACTGTCAGGGTAGCGATAGACTGGTTAACTGACTCAATATTATAGTAAGACAAGTTTTCCATTTCAATAGGAGATATCTTATGTTTACCTTTTTGAACATGACGAATTTTCAATGTCTATTTTAATTTGGTTTTCAGTTCCCTTCTGTTCCTGCTACTTTAATTTTTGGTGGGATCAGATGTGTCCTAATCATGCAAATATCAGGACCCTCTAGTTCTTGTCTTTTTGTTTGCACATTTGACTATTAGCCTGTGTATTGCATAGTGCACCTGATGCACAGTTTTTAAAGGAAGGTTTCTACATGTCCCTGATAATCGGTATCATGTGATTTCTCTATTGAGATGTTCTAAGGTAAGGAGGAACACCTAGACTTAATCATTGAGGAAAATATGTGTTTACCCATTAGACAATGCCACTGTGTGAGGAAATCCATTCAGATAGAATTCTCATGTAGCTATAGATGGCAGAGAATAATGGAGAGAACCCAATTAAAGATGCTAGAGACCCTGTTTTGCCCTTCTGCCTTTGTTTTTGTATTTTATGCCCATGGTGTATGGCTACTCCTTTGAAGATTGCAGACCACCTGCTTGCAGTCCCCTTGTAAAAAACCATGAACTGTTTTTTTTTACTAAATTGAAGGAAACTAACAACTGTGGCACATTTCCTACGTCACTAGATTCTGCGGGTATCAAGTCATAATAACCTGCAGGACATTGATTTAAGCCTAATTCCCATCAGTGACAGCTACAGATGAAAGACGGACGTCTTGGCCCTACAGTCTCAGCACCCAGAAAGTAGCAAAGCTGGACAGCGATCGCCAGCGCATGGTATCGTACTTGCTCCATCAGACGGCGTTGGACATCACAAAACCAAAGTTTCAGTGTAAAAGAGCTAAAGAGAAGGATTCCTGTTGTTGATAGCAGAGCTGTTTTGAGGTTTCATTTCTCTACCTGTCATGTGCTGGTAACCTCTGACAGTGTGCAATCCCTTGAGCCCCTTGGCCTGAGTTTTGGCCACACCCCCCCTTTTCTTTGCTCCAACGGAAGAAGGGCAGTGCACCGGAGATTTCAAGTTTGGAAAAAGGCACTATATTGTGGTGCCCATGAAAGAGCAGCTTGAGCGTCCTCTGACACTAAATAATGAGTGTTGGAGTCTGAAAGTGCTGCTGAGCTTGAGCTATTTCCCAATTAATGGTGCTTGGGTCTGCACGAGATGATTTGTGCCCTTGATCAATGAAGAGCACATTGTTTGTAGTGTCTGCCACAGAGGAGAGACACTGGTGCATTGCTTTAAGACATTGAGACTTTCGAGTGAGCTGTGGGTGTTTGCCAGGAGGGTACTCCAACTAAGCAGTACTTTTCTCACGAAGAGGCCTGAATTGAGAGGCCCATGCGAAAGAAAACAACAAAAGAAAATTTGATGGACAATAGAAGCCTGCCAGAGAGGCTTTTTGAACGGACTCTGGGCATAGTTGGTTTCACAAGAGGTTTCCGTGTGATTGTATAGACTAGGTGTTAGGAGACTGATTGTTTTGCTGGCATTGTTTTAAAGTACTATTCTGTTTAGTAAAAGCAGAATAAAGTCCATTTTCTGTGGAAAGAGTACCCCCTTTTCACCTTAGAGCATTGATGAGAGTCACCACTGTTCCACCTGAACATACAAAAATTACTGAAATGCAGAGGAGCCCTAAAAATGTTACTAGATAATTTTAGGATTTGCTTTTTGGTTAGGGTTGTGAAAAATTATTATTTCATTTGTAATAGTGGTCACTACTTTCTCCCGTTGTCTATATGTTCTTAATAACATGTTTTCTAGTGTCTTTTAAACATGACGTTGTCATTTATGGGTGGGATTGTTTTTCTCTACTCAATTGACTTCTGCACCCACTTCCCAACCTATGTCTTTTCCTACTATTGTTTCTTTGCACTCTTTTCACCCTTTTCCTGAACATGAGCAGGTTAGAAGATCAGAATTCGTAAGCAATTCTTTTGTACAGCTTCTGCATCAACACTAGTTAGTAGTGAACATCACTAATTGTTGGGTGTGTGATCTTATGCCACCTACTGCAGATAGAGGTATTCCTTATTTTGTCCTGCCATATGTGGCCTTTTGTGCTACTTCATGTTCGAGGAGACCTGTCCAGAGAGAGTTACCAAGTACTAGAATTTTGCTCCAGCAACATCTCCATGGCCTTATAAACATAGACCTGGACTCAGATTAGCATGAGAATAGGTTTATTGCCTATGTAAGGGCAAAAGGAGGGTTTGTGGTTCTAAAAATTCTGGACCCATGTAATTTACTTTGCCACAGCAGTACGATTTTAGTATCAAAAGACCGATAATGACTAGTACACTAAGCATGAGCATTTTCGCTCAATTCCAGCAGCGTTTTTACCTCGAAATCGCCATTTTCGTCCTGCACTCGTGGCTCCCATTTTATACACGGCAGCCATTTTTAAAAGTTGCCCTCACATAGGCTTATAATACAGTCAGATTTGATTCCAAGGACACGTACACCTTGATTGACTTTTCTCTGACCTGGGCAAGCTGGAACCATTGCCTCAGGCCAAACCTGTTTGGTCAGTCCCTCTCCCAGTGGCCAAATCAGATAGCATCAAGGCACACCATGCCATAAAACCCTTATTATCGCTCACACACCCTGCCTAATCTTTCTCACACCTGCACCTGCTCTTTTCTTCTTCTTACTTTACGAGGGGGAGGTGCCTGTTTTTATTGGGGGTCCACACTTATCTGATGTAAAATACTAGGCCTTGCCGGGTAATTTATTATGGGTTGGATGACATGAAATATGAGGTTTCATCATGACACTGTTTTTTCCTTTGTATTGAAAACATGTGAATGACCAACCAAAATGTCAAGAATGTTTGCCTGAAGCTTAAAAAACTGTATATAAGGAAACCTGACTTTGCATTGAAACACAGTCTCCTGTGAACATACAAACCGTGCTGTTGTACTTCTAGGACGCTTGTTACTTCGCTGCAGCCAATAATTTCGATCTTTGACTTCACCTAGAAGACTCTGAGTTTCTGTGGTCTGAATCAGGAAAGTACCCGAGGTCTTTGGGTGTACCCTGGCACCGCTGGGTTACCGGATCAGTACCGGTTCTGAAAAACCCAGTACCTCAGTTGGCGCCCAACGTGGGGCGATACCAGCGGTACCGGTCCAAGCCTGAGGTCCGTGGGGAGCTTCGTGTGAAAATTCTGGAGGAAGGCCGCCACTTCATCGACCCATGCATGTCGACGTGGTCCGAAAGTCTTTGCTGCGAGGTTCCCCGCTTCCCGACGGCTACGAAGGACTGCTGCCCTGGCTATCGCCCTGATTTGGACCCTTGATGTTTGGTAGAGCGAAACGATAAGACAAGTCTTCTGGTGACGTCATCGATATTTTCAGTTAAGTATAAGTGGAGCGTCTCCCAGTCCTTAGTTGGACACTTGGTTTGGTCCTTAGTTGGACATTTGGTTTGGTATCCTTTCAGGATCACTTTGATTTGGAACTTGCAAGTACCAAAGCCGAAGGACTCGTGTATTCACAAGACTATCGTAAACGATTATCCTTTGAAGTTTGAAGCTAGACTAGTGAGCGAAGATGCCTGGTCTTAGCAGACTTGGAAATTTGTTTTGTCTTGGTGGTAAAAGGGACTCCCGGTTGGAGGACTCATGTCCGGTTCCTCCGATTGGAACTCCAACCTATGAACTATATGTGAAGCACGGAGTAGGCCCCATCACGTTTAATAAAGTATTGGTCCGCTATTCTTGGAAATAATTGAGAAAAGTTTTCTTTTTTTCTTGTAAATATGACTTACAACTAGGATCTGCAAACGGTTCTGTAAGTAAATTGCGACGGCGCTATTTATGAAAAATGGCTAAAGCGCGCTGTATTGTGTGTACTGAGTGTTTTCTGTTTATATCTGAAATGAGCTCAATGTGTGTTTGTGGGTCTTCTTGATGTTTACAGTTTGTTAAGTAAAATGTTGGTTAATTAATATTAAGTAGAAACTTAGAAAAAATCCAGAAATGAACCATGTGATGTGCTAACATAGCTATATGTTGCTCTTTAATTTATAGAATGAGCAATTGTGCACATATACAAAACTGCCGTTAAATGCTTAATAAATTAGAAAACACATTCAATAGATATAAATAGGGCCCCAAAAAAACGAAATTATCTAGTTTTGCAACAAAAAAAAAATACATTTACAGTATTTTTCTTAGATGCATTGTATTAGATGTTCACAGGCAAACTTTTCAGCTGCAGTATATTTGATAGGAATGTTCAATTCAGCCAGCACTTTCCCAGTTAAACATGGGTGGAATTTTGCATAACCTTCCTTTTAAATGAAAGTGGCGCAAAAATGTGACGCATTTCAAGTTAGGCTTATGCGCTTAGGCTTGTGAGTTAATGTATCCCAAATAATAGGCAAGGGATGCAGCTTGCTTTTATATGTGGAATTATCACAAAAAAAATAATAATTGGGTTTTTATTTTTTAAAAAAAAAGAAAATTATTAATTATGGAAAAATTATTTAAAAAATAAGTGCCTTTCAAAAACGTGTTTTAATATTTATAAAGCTTAATACCTATACTATGACCTCCTAACATTAAAATGTAATTTAAGTTATGTTGCACCGCTAAAATGACATTTGTATGTGCAATTTTCCCTTGGCGCAGGAGCAAACAAGCTCATTTCTATAAAGTATAAGTTAATATTTTCAATGGCTGACTCATGGATTGTGTAATAGACATTCTGGTAATGCATATTATGCAAGAAAATTGTAGGATATTGTTTTTTTAATGCCTAAAATATCAAAGTCGATTTTGGGCAAAAGCACTGTTTAAACTGCATTTTCTTTCATTCAGAGTACTTTTTAAAGTGTCTCAGGCTTCAGTAAATGCATACATTTAGGTTTGATATATATTTGCAGGTTGTGCCTTCTTATGATTCAATGAGTCAATGTGCCAGTACAAAGGCTTGTTTTAATATCAAGGTTGAAGGTTCTAACTTCAGCTGGGCCTACTGAGACGTTCATTCATTCGAGGTTGATGAAATATGTACCATTGCATGGGATTGCAACAAGCATTTATTCTAACAACTGGTATGTGTGTTATTAAGGTTTGTGAATTATTCACAGTAAATGTAGTTTAATAATCTGGAAATAGAGATAATTTTTTTAGCGCCTAAAAAGGAAAAAAAACTTTTTTTTAAATAGAGTGAATTATTGCAGGTTAGAAGGAAAATAGGAAGGCCTACTGTCTTTGACAGATTCAGAATGGCAGAAGCTAGGAGAGCTACAAAGGCTGGCTCAAGTCACGCTGCTGAGATGCTATCTTTAGTTTTCCCATAAACAATGGAGGAGGCTGTCATGTTGACACTTGTGACCTTCTAAATTAGGGCCTTGTCTCTGTGAAATGCAGAATGACCCTACGGGCCTCTAAAAGTGGGATTTCTGGTTTCTCCAGAAGAACATCAATACAATTAAAGAACTTAATTCCAAAGGGAAAATATAAAAAAAAGGGGTTTCTTCGAAAGTCCCAACATCATGTTAAATGCTCTGCAGAACTGATACATTTGTGTCTCTGCTCTAAAAAAATAAAATGATGCCTGCTAGTTGCTTTTATTTGACAGAAAACGAAGTGTCGCATTAAGTCTTAGACAGAAAATAAGATGCAGCCCTTTTCTAAAATTTTGAAGGCTACATGCCTTAATGAGAACGATTTGCCAATTAAGACTTATTTTTCACAGTGGAAATTGTAGGTGCCAAATTAATATGGAGTGTCAGTGTAACAATTTTTACTTTTAGAAAGGTAAAACTAAGGTGGCTTGATTTTGCGAAGTAACTGACAAGAGGGTAACAGTTAAGTAATGGAAATTTATTTTCATGTATTTGGTCCTATCATGAATTGTTCTTGCTGGTCCTGTATGTTAGAAGAGAAACAGTAAAGTTATATTTGACAGCAGATTTCCATTGCCTGGTGATCTACTGTCAAAAGGAGGGTAAGGATTTTAAACCTGACAAATTAAACAGGCCCAAATATTGGGTTTTGGGCTGCAGGTTTACAGTGCATAAAGTACATGACATGGTGTTGTGTGTCACCGCTTATTCACACATGCTATTGTTTTGTCTATGCTTTTTGTGCTTGATACACAGCAAGTATATCTGATGGCTTGACGTTTTGTGCATTTTTATTATTTTTTATTTGTTTTTTTGCATGTTTGTTGCTGCTTTTGATACTATTACAAGCTCCCCTGTGTTGTGAGGGGATGGTCATGACGATGCCCATCGCTACGCAACAGTTGGTTGAACTTGTTCTGGTTACTAAATTCCACAGATAATGATATTTCATGCTGTGAACATAAAAGACAACACTTCACCAGTGCATGTCTATTTGGCTATAATGGTATTGAAGGAAAATAAAAAGAGATATACAGGATCAAAGTGTGTCACCTGCAGTTAGTCACGTTCCTGCCCCTTCCCTTAAAGGAACAGGCAGCCCTACATTTATGTAGCCTTGATTGGACCTAAGGATGAAATTATAGATCTGTGACTCAAGGTGGCCTAATTTCTATATTACATTAGTTAATGATGTTCTGTTTCCTAAGTAGCATATGGCTTTCGTTCCTTAAAAGAAAACCAGGTTTTCATTTTTTCCTGAAGAAGGAACTGAAACATTAGCTAGGAGTACCATATATGGTGTAGTCGCCAACGGTAGAGTTAAAATTTGTGTAACTTTGGCCTTTGTGTATCACCCGTACTCTCGGTGTTGTGTCACATGCCTGACTATCACCCAAATAATTTTTTTTGTTCTTCCTATAGATTTTTTCTTTTGTTACTTCCCCTGACCAATGTCGCATCATGCTTAGTTATTGAGATTTTAGCTATGTCCTAGTCCCATTTCTCTTTTTCGAATTCCTTTCACCAGTCAGCCCTTTTATTATTATTGATGTATTGTTCAGGTTCACATTTCCAGACTGCAGTGATGTACCAGGGACCCCCATGTTATGTATAATTCCCTTTGGTATGACCAGACTGGTTTTCAAGAATTTGCCTTAGGCCTGCGTCAATGTTTTCCAGCCTGACTGTCAGGGTAGCGATAGACTGGTTAACTGACTCAATATTATAGTAAGACAAGTTTTCCATTTCAATAGGAGATATCTTATGTTTACCTTTTTGAACATGACGAATTTTCAATGTCTATTTTAATTTGGTTTTCAGTTCCCTTCTGTTCCTGCTACTTTAATTTTTGGTGGGATCAGATGTGTCCTAATCATGCAAATATCAGGACCCTCTAGTTCTTGTCTTTTTGTTTGCACATTTGACTATTAGCCTGTGTATTGCATAGTGCACCTGATGCACAGTTTTTAAAGGAAGGTTTCTACATGTCCCTGATAATCGGTATCATGTGATTTCTCTATTGAGATGTTCTAAGGTAAGGAGGAACACCTAGACTTAATCATTGATGAAAATATGTGTTTACCCATTAGACAATGCCACTGTGTGAGGAAATCCATTCAGATAGAATTCTCATGTAGCTATAGATGGCAGAGAATAATGGAGAGAACCCAATTAAAGATGCTAGAGACCCTGTTTTGCCCTTCTGCCTTTGTTTTTGTATTTTATGCCCATGGTGTATGGCTACTCCTTTGAAGATTGCAGACCACCTGCTTGCAGTCCCCTTGTAAAAAACCATGAACTGTTTTTTTTTACTAAATTGAAGGAAACTAACAACTGTGGCACATTTCCTACGTCACTAGATTCTGCGGGTATCAAGTCATAATAACCTGCAGGACATTGATTTAAGCCTAATTCCCATCAGTGACAGCTACAGATGAAAGACGGACGTCTTGGCCCTACAGTCTCAGCACCCAGAAAGTAGCAAAGCTGGACAGCGATCGCCAGCGCATGGTATCGTACTTGCTCCATCAGATGGCGTTGGACATCACAAAACCAAAGTTTCAGTGTAAAAGAGCTAAAGAAAAGGATTCCTGTTGTTGATAGCAGAGCTGTTTTGAGGTTTCATTTCTCTACCTGTCATGTGCTGGTAACCTCTGACAGTGTGCAATCCCTTGAGCCCCTTGGCCTGAGTTTTGGCCACACCCCCCCTTTTCTTTGCTCCAACGGAAGAATGGCAGTGCACCGGAGATTTCAAGTTTGGAAAAAGGCACTATATTGTGGTGCCCATGAAAGAGCAGCTTGAGCGTCCTCTGACACTAAATAATGAGTGTTGGAGTCTGAAAGTGCTGCTGAGCTTGAGCTATTTCCCAATTAATGGTGCTTGGGTCTGCACAAGATGATTTGTGCCCTTGATCAATGAAGAGCACATTGTTTGTAGTGTCTGCCACAGAGGAGAGACACTGGTGCATTGCTTTAAGACATTGAGACTTTCGAGTGAGCTGTGGGTGTTTGCCAGGAGGGTACTCCAACTAAGCAGTACTTTTCTCACGAAGAGGCCTGAATTGAGAGGCCCATGCGAAAGAAAACAACAAAAGAAAATTTGATGGACAATAGAAGCCTGCCAGAGAGGCTTTTTGAACGGACTCTGGGCATAGTTGGTTTCACAAGAGGTTTCCGTGTGATTGTATAGACTAGGTGTTAGGAGACTGATTGTTTTGCTGGCATTGTTTTAAAGTACTATTCTGTTTAGTAAAAGCAGAATAAAGTCCATTTTCTGTGGAAAGAGTACCCCCTTTTCACCTTAGAGCATTGATGAGAGTCACCACTGTTCCACCTGAACATACAAAAATTACTGAAATGCAGAGGAGCCCTAAAAATGTTACTAGATAATTTTAGGATTTGCTTTTTGGTTAGGGTTGTGAAAAATTATTATTTCATTTGTAATAGTGGTCACTACTTTCTCCCGTTGTCTATATGTTCTTAATAACATGTTTTCTAGTGTCTTTTAAACATGACGTTGTCATTTATGGGTGGGATTGTTTTTCTCTACTCAATTGACTTCTGCACCCACTTCCCAACCTATGTCTTTTCCTACTATTGTTTCTTTGCACTCTTTTCACCCTTTTCCTGAACATGAGCAGGTTAGAAGATCAGAATTCGTAAGCAATTCTTTTGTACAGCTTCTGCATCAACACTAGTTAGTAGTGAACATCACTAATTGTTGGGTGTGTGATCTTATGCCACCTACTGCAGATAGAGGTATTCCTTATTTTGTCCTGCCATATGTGGCCTTTTGTGCTACTTCATGTTCGAGGAGACCTGTCCAGAGAGAGTTACCAAGTACTAGAATTTTGCTCCAGCAACATCTCCATGGCCTTATAAACATAGACCTGGACTCAGATTAGCATGAGAATAGGTTTATTGCCTATGTAAGGGCAAAAGGAGGGTTTGTGGTTCTAAAAATTCTGGACCCATGTAATTTACTTTGCCACAGCAGTACGATTTTAGTATCAAAAGACCGATAATGACTAGTACACTAAGCATGAGCATTTTCGCTCAATTCCAGCAGCGTTTTTACCTCGAAATCGCCATTTTCGTCCTGCACTCGTGGCTCCCATTTTATACACGGCAGCCATTTTTAAAAGTTGCCCTCACATAGGCTTATAATACAGTCAGATTTGATTCCAAGGACACGTACACCTTGATTGACTTTTCTCTGACCTGGGCAAGCTGGAACCATTGCCTCAGGCCAAACCTGTTTGGTCAGTCCCTCTCCCAGTGGCCAAATCAGATAGCATCAAGGCACACCATGCCATAAAACCCTTATTATCGCTCACACACCCTGCCTAATCTTTCTCACACCTGCACCTGCTCTTTTCTTCTTCTTACTTTACGAGGGGGAGGTGCCTGTTTTTATTGGGGGTCCACACTTATCTGATGTAAAATACTAGGCCTTGCCGGGTAATTTATTATGGGTTGGATGACATGAAATATGAGGTTTCATCATGACACTGTTTTTTCCTTTGTAGTGAAAACATGTGAATGACCAACCAAAATGTCAAGAATGTTTGCCTGAAGCTTAAAAAACTGTATATAAGGAAACCTGACTTTGCATTGAAACACAGTCTCCTGTGAACATACAAACCGTGCTGTTGTACTTCTAGGACGCTTGTTACTTCGCTGCAGCCAATAATTTCGATCTTTGACTTCACCTAGAAGACTCTGAGTTTCTGTGGTCTGAATCAGGAAAGTACCCGAGGTCTTTGGGTGAACCCTGGCACCGCTGGGTTACCGGATCAGTACCGGTTCTGAAAAACCCAGTACCTCAGTTGGCGCCCAACGTGGGGCGATACCAGCGGTACCGGTCCAAGCCTGAGGTCCGTGGGGAGCTTCATGTGAAAATTCTGGAGGAAGGCCGCCACTTCATCGACCCATGCATGTCGACGTGGTCCGAAAGTCTTTGCTGCGAGGTTCCCCGCTTCCCGACGGCTACGAAGGACTGCTGCCCTGGCTATCGCCCTGATTTGGACCCTTGATGTTTGGTAGAGCGAAACGATAAGACAAGTCTTCTGGTGACGTCATCGATATTTTCAGTTAAGTATAAGTGGAGCGTCTCCCAGTCCTTAGTTGGACACTTGGTTTGGTCCTTAGTTGGACATTTGGTTTGGTATCCTTTCGGGATCACTTTGATTTGGAACTTGCAAGTACCAAAGCCGAAGGACTTGTGTATTCACGAGACTATCGTAAACGATTATCCTTTGAAGTTTGAAGCTAGACTAGTGAGCGAAGATGCCTGGTCTTAGCAGACTTGGAAATTTGTTTTGTCTTGGTGGTAAAAGGGACTCCCGGTTGGAGGACTCATGTCCGGTTCCTCCGATTGGAACTCCAACCTATGAACTATATGTGAAGCACGGAGTAGGCCCCATCACGTTTAATAAAGTATTGGTCCGCTATTCTTGGAAATAATTGAGAAAAGTTTTATTTTTTTCTTGTAAATATGACTTACAACTAGGATCTGCAAACGGTTCTGTAAGTAAATTGCGACGGCGCTATTTATGAAAAATGGCTAAAGCGCGCTGTATTGTGTGTACTGAGTGTTTTCTGTTTATATCTGAAATGAGCTCAATGTGTGTTTGTGGGTCTTCTTGATGTTTACAGTTTGTTAAGTAAAATGTTGGTTAATTAATATTAAGTAGAAACTTAGAAAAAATCCAGAAATGAACCATGTGATGTGCTAACATAGCTATATGTTGCTCTTTAATTTATAGAATGAGCAATTGTGCACATATACAAAACTGCCGTTAAATGCTTAATAAATTAGAAAACACATTCAATAGATATAAATAGGGCCCCAAAAAAACGAAATTATCTATTTTTGCAAAAAAAAAAAATACATTTACAGTATTTTTCTTAGATGCATTGTATTAGATGTTCACAGGCAAACTTTTCAGCTGCAGTATATTTGATAGGAATGTTCAATTCAGCCAGCACTTTCCCAGTTAAACATGGGTGGAATTTTGCATAACCTTCCTTTTAAATGAAAGTGGCGCAAAAATGTGACGCATTTCAAGTTAGGCTTATGCGCTTAGGCTTGTGAGTTAATGTATCCCAAATAATAGGCAAGGGATGCAGCTTGCTTTTATATGTGGAATTATCACAAAAAAAAAAATAATTGGGTTTTTATTTTTTTTAAAAAAGAAAATTATTAATTATGGAAAAATTATTTAAAAAATAAGTGCCTTTCAAAAACGTTTTTTAATATTTATAAAGCTTAATACCTATACTATGACCTCCTAACATTAAAATGTAATTTAAGTTATGTTGCACCGCTAAAATGACATTTGTATGTGCAATTTTCCCTTGGCGCAGGAGCAAACAAGCTCATTTCTATAAAGTATAAGTTAATATTTTCAATGGCTGACTCATGGATTGTGTAATAGACATTCTGGTAATGCATATTATGCAAGAAAATTGTAGGATATTGTTTTTTTAATGCCTAAAATATCAAAGTCGATTTTGGGCAAAAGCACTGTTTAAACTGCATTTTCTTTCATTCAGAGTACTTTTTAAAGTGTCTCAGGCTTCAGTAAATGCATACATTTAGGTTTGATATATATTTGCAGGTTGTGCCTTCTTATGATTCAATGAGTCAATGTGCCAGTACAAAGGCTTGTTTTAATATCAAGGTTGAAGGTTCTAACTTCAGCTGGGCCTACTGAGACGTTCATTCATTCGAGGTTGATGAAATATGTACCATTGCATGGGATTGCAACAAGCATTTATTCTAACAACTGGTATGTGTGTTATTAAGGTTTGTGAATTATTCACAGTAAATGTAGTTTAATAATCTGGAAATAGAGATCATTTTTTTAGCGCCTAAAAAGGAAAAAATTTTTTTTTTTAAATAGAGTGAATTATTGCAGGTTAGAAGGAAAATAGGAAGGCCTACTGTCTTTGACAGATTCAGAATGGCAGAAGCTAGGAGAGCTACAAAGGCTGGCTCAAGTCACGCTGCTGAGATGCTATCTTTAGTTTTCCCATAAACAATGGAGGAGGCTGTCATGTTGACACTTGTGACCTTTTAAATTAGGGCCTTGTCTCTGTGAAATTCAGAATGACCCTACGGGCCTCTAAAAGTGGGATTTCTGGTTTCTCCAGAAGAACATCAATACAATTAAAGAACTTAATTCCAAAGGGAAAATATAAAAAAAAGGGGTTTCTTCGAAAGTCCCAACATCATGTTAAATGCTCTGGAGAACTGATACATTTGTGTCTCTGCTCTAAAAAAATAAAATGATGCCTGCTAGTTGCTTTTATTTGACAGAAAACGAAGTGTCGCATTAAGTCTTAGACAGAAAATAAGATGCAGCCCTTTTCTAAAATTTTTAAGGCTACATGCCTTAATGAGAACGATTTGCCAATTAAGACTTATTTTTCACAGTGGAAATTGTAGGTGCCAAATTAATATGGAGTGTCAGTGTAACAATTTTTACTTTTAGAAAGGTAAAACTAAGGTGGCTTGATTTTGCGAAGTAACTGACAAGAGGGTAACAGTTAAGTAATGGAAATGTATTTTCATGTATTTGGTCCTATCATGAATTGTTCTTGCTGGTCCTGTATGTTAGAAGAGAAACAGTAAAGTTATATTTGACAGCAGATTTCCATTGCCTGGTGATCTACTGTCAAAAGGAGGGTAAGGATTTTAAACCTGACAAATTAAACAGGCCCAAATATTGGGTTTTGGGCTGCAGGTTTACAGTGCATAAAGTACATGACATGGTGTTGTGTGTCACCGCTTATTCACACATGCTATTGTTTTGTCTATGCTTTTTGTGCTTGATACACAGCAAGTATATCTGATGGCTTGACGTTTTGTGCATTTTTATTATTTTTTATTTGTTTTTTTGCATGTTTGTTGCTGCTTTTGATACTATTACAAACTCCCCTGTGTTGTGAGGGGATGGTCATGACGATGCCCATCGCTACGCAACAGTTGGTTGAACTTGTTCTGGTTACTAAATTCCACAGATAATGATATTTCATGCTGTGAACATAAAAGACAACACTTCACCAGTGCATGTCTATTTGGCTATAATGGTATTGAAGGAAAATAAAAAGAGATATACAGGATCAAAGTGTGTCACCTGCAGTTAGTCACGTTCCTGCCCCTTCCCTTAAAGGAACAGGCAGCCCTACATTTATGTAGCCTTGATTGGACCTAAGGATGAAATTATAGATCTGTGACTCAAGGTGGCCTAATTTCTATATTACATTAGTTAATGATGTTCTGTTTCCTAAGTAGCATATGGCTTTCGTTCCTTAAAAGAAAACCAGGTTTTCATTTTTTCCTGAAGAAGGAACTGAAACATTAGCTAGGAGTACCATATATGGTGTAGTCGCCAACGGTAGAGTTAAAATTTGTGTAACTTTGGCCTTTGTGTATCACCCGTACTCTCGGTGTTGTGTCACATGCCTGACTATCACCCAAATAATTTTTTTTGTTCTTCCTATAGATTTTTTCTTTTGTTACTTCCCCTGACCAATGTCGCATCATGCTTAGTTATTGAGATTTTAGCTATGTCCTAGTCCCATTTCTCTTTTTCGAATTCCTTTCACCAGTCAGCCCTTTTATTATTATTGATGTATTGTTCAGGTTCACATTTCCAGACTGCAGTGATGTACCAGGGACCCCCATGTTATGTATAATTCCCTTTGGTATGACCAGACTGGTTTTCAAGAATTTGCCTTAGGCCTGCGTCAATGTTTTCCAGCCTGACTGTCAGGGTAGCGATAGACTGGTTAACTGACTCAATATTATAGTAAGACAAGTTTTCCATTTCAATAGGAGATATCTTATGTTTACCTTTTTGAACATGACGAATTTTCAATGTCTATTTTAATTTGGTTTTCAGTTCCCTTCTGTTCCTGCTACTTTAATTTTTGGTGGGATCAGATGTGTCCTAATCATGCAAATATCAGGACCCTCTAGTTCTTGTCTTTTTGTTTGCACATTTGACTATTAGCCTGTGTATTGCATAGTGCACCTGATGCACAGTTTTTAAAGGAAGGTTTCTACATGTCCCTGATAATCGGTATCATGTGATTTCTCTATTGAGATGTTCTAAGGTAAGGAGGAACACCTAGACTTAATCATTGAGGAAAATATGTGTTTACCCATTAGACAATGCCACTGTGTGAGGAAATCCATTCAGATAGAATTCTCATGTAGCTATAGATGGCAGAGAATAATGGAGAGAACCCAATTAAAGATGCTAGAGACCCTGTTTTGCCCTTCTGCCTTTGTTTTTGTATTTTATGCCCATGGTGTATGGCTACTCCTTTGAAGATTGCAGACCACCTGCTTGCAGTCCCCTTGTAAAAAACCATGAACTGTTTTTTTTAACTAAATTGAAGGAAACTAACAACTGTGGCACATTTCCTACGTCACTAGATTCTGCGGGTATCAAGTCATAATAACCTGCAGGACATTGATTTAAGCCTAATTCCCATCAGTGACAGCTACAGATGAAAGACGGACGTCTTGGCCCTACAGTCTCAGCACCCAGAAAGTAGCAAAGCTGGACAGCGATCGCCAGCGCATGGTATCGTACTTGCTCCATCAGACGGCGTTGGACATCACAAAACCAAAGTTTCAGTGTAAAAGAGCTAAAGAGAAGGATTCCTGTTGTTGATAGCAGAGCTGTTTTGAGGTTTCATTTCTCTACCTGTCATGTGCTGGTAACCTCTGACAGTGTGCAATCCCTTGAGCCCCTTGGCCTGAGTTTTGGCCACCCCCCCCCTTTTCTTTGCTCCAACGGAAGAAGGGCAGTGCACCGGAGATTTCAAGTTTGGAAAAAGGCACTATATTGTGGTGCCCATGAAAGAGCAGCTTGAGCGTCCTCTGACACTAAATAATGAGTGTTGGAGTCTGAAAGTGCTGCTGAGCTTGAGCTATTTCCCAATTAATGGTGCTTGGGTCTGCACGAGATGATTTGTGCCCTTGATCAATGAAGAGCACATTGTTTGTAGTGTCTGCCACAGAGGAGAGACACTGGTGCATTGCTTTAAGACATTGAGACTTTCGAGTGAGCTGTGGGTGTTTGCCAGGAGGGTACTCCAACTAAGCAGTACTTTTCTCACGAAGAGGCCTGAATTGAGAGGCCCATGCGAAAGAAAACAACAAAAGAAAATTTGATGGACAATAGAAGCCTGCCAGAGAGGCTTTTTGAACGGACTCTGGGCATAGTTGGTTTCACAAGAGGTTTCCGTGTGATTGTATAGACTAGGTGTTAGGAGACTGATTGTTTTGCTGGCATTGTTTTAAAGTACTATTCTGTTTAGTAAAAGCAGAATAAAGTCCATTTTCTGTGGAAAGAGTACCCCTTTTTCACCTTAGAGCATTGATGAGAGTCACCACTGTTCCACCTGAACATACAAAAATTACTGAAATGCAGAGGAGTCCTAAAAATGTTACTAGATAATTTTAGGATTTGCTTTTTGGTTAGGGTTGTGAAAAATTATTATTTCATTTGTAATAGTGGTCACTACTTTCTCCCGTTGTCTATATGTTCTTAATAACGTGTTTTCTAGTGTCTTTTAAACATGACGTTGTCATTTATGGGTGGGATTGTTTTTCTCTACTCAATTGACTTCTGCACCCACTTCCCAACCTATGTCTTTTCCTACTATTGTTTCTTTGCACTCTTTTCACCCTTTTCCTGAAAATGAGCAGGTTAGAAGATCAGAATTTGTAAGCAATTCTTTTGTACAGCTTCTGCATCAACACTAGTTAGTAGTGAACATCACTAATTGTTGGGTGTGTGATCTTATGCCACCTACTGCAGATAGAGGTATTCCTTATTTTGTCCTGCCATATGTGGCCTTTTGTGCTACTTCATGTTCGAGGAGACCTGTCCAGAGAGAGTTACCAAGTACTAGAATTTTGCTCCAGCAACATCTCCATGGCCTTATAAACATAGACCTGGACTCAGATTAGCATGAGAATAGGTTTATTGCCTATGTAAGGGCAAAAGGAGGGTTTGTGGTTCTAAAAATTCTGGACCCATGTAATTTACTTTGCCACAGCAGTACGATTTTAGTATCAAAAGACCGATAATGACTAGTACACTAAGCATGAGCATTTTCGCTCAATTCCAGCAGCGTTTTTACCTCGAAATCGCCATTTTCGTCCTGCACTCGTGGCTCCCATTTTATACACGGCAGCCATTTTTAAAAGTTGCCCTCACATAGGCTTATAATACAGTCAGATTTGATTCCAAGGACACGTACACCTTGATTGACTTTTCTCTGACCTGGGCAAGCTGGAACCATTGCCTCAGGCCAAACCTGTTTGGTCAGTCCCTCTCCCAGTGGCCAAATCAGATAGCATCAAGGCACACCATGCCATAAAACCCTTATTATCGCTCACACACCCTGCCTAATCTTTCTCACACCTGCACCTGCTCTTTTCTTCTTCTTACTTTACGAGGGGGAGGTGCCTGTTTTTATTGGGGGTCCACACTTATCTGATGTAAAATACTAGGCCTTGCCGGGTAATTTATTATGGGTTGGATGACATGAAATATGAGGTTTCATCATGACACTGTTTTTTCCTTTGTAGTGAAAACATGTGAATGACCAACCAAAATGTCAAGAATGTTTGCCTGAAGCTTAAAAAACTGTATATAAGGAAACCTGACTTTGCATTGAAACACAGTCTCCTGTGAACATACAAACCGTGCTGTTGTACTTCTAGGACGCTTTTTACTTCGCTGCAGCCAATAATTTCGATCTTTGACTTCACCTAGAAGACTCTGAGTTTCTGTGGTCTGAATCAGGAAAGTACCCGAGGTCTTTGGGTGTACCCTGGCACCGCTGGGTTACCGGATCAGTACCGGTTCTGAAAAACCCAGTACCTCAGTTGGCGCCCAACGTGGGGCGATACCAGCGGTACCGGTCCAAGCCTGAGGTCCGTGGGGAGCTTCGTGTGAAAATTCTGGAGGAAGGCCGCCACTTCATCGACCCATGCATGTCGACGTGGTCCGAAAGTCTTTGCTGCGAGGTTCCCCGCTTCCCGACGGCTACGAAGGACTGCTGCCCTGGCTATCGCCCTGATTTGGACCCTTGATGTTTGGTAGAGCGAAACGATAAGACAAGTCTTCTGGTGACGTCATCGATATTTTCAGTTAAGTATAAGTGGAGCGTCTCCCAGTCCTTAGTTGGACACTTGGTTTGGTCCTTAGTTGGACATTTGGTTTGGTATCCTTTCGGGATCACTTTGATTTGGAACTTGCAAGTACCAAAGCCGAAGGACTTGTGTATTCACGAGACTATCGTAAACGATTATCCTTTGAAGTTTGAAGCTAGACTAGTGAGCGAAGATGCCTGGTCTTAGCAGACTTGGAAATTTGTTTTGTCTTGGTGGTAAAAGGGACTCCCGGTTGGAGGACTCATGTCCGGTTCCTCCGATTGGAACTCCAACCTATGAACTATATGTGAAGCACGGAGTAGGCCCCATCACGTTTAATAAAGTATTGGTCCGCTATTCTTGGAAATAATTGAGAAAAGTTTTCTTTTTTTCTTGTAAATATGACTTACAACTAGGATCTGCAAACGGTTCTGTAAGTAAATTGCGACGGCGCTATTTATGAAAAATGGCTAAAGCGCGCTGTATTGTGTGTACTGAGTGTTTTCTGTTTATATCTGAAATGAGCTCAATGTGTGTTTGTGGGTCTTCTTGATGTTTACAGTTTGTTAAGTAAAATGTTGGTTAATTAATATTAAGTAGAAACTTAGAAAAAATCCAGAAATGAACCATGTGATGTGCTAACATAGCTATATGTTGCTCTTTAATTTATAGAATGAGCAATTGTGCACATATACAAAACTGCCGTTAAATGCTTAATAAATTAGAAAACACATTCAATAGATATAAATAGGGCCCCAAAAAAACGAAATTATCTATTTTTGCAACAAAAAAAAAATACATTTACAGTATTTTTCTTAGATGCATTGTATTAGATGTTCACAGGCAAACTTTTCAGCTGCAGTATATTTGATAGGAATGTTCAATTCAGCCAGCACTTTCCCAGTTAAACATGGGTGGAATTTTGCATAACCTTCCTTTTAAATGAAAGTGGCGCAAAAATGTGACGCATTTCAAGTTAGGCTTATGCGCTTAGGCTTGTGAGTTAATGTATCCCAAATAATAGGCAAGGGATGCAGCTTGCTTTTATATGTGGAATTATCACAAAAAAAAAAAAAATTGGGTTTTTATTTTTTTTTAAAAAAGAAAATTATTAATTATGGAAAAATTATTTAAAAAATAAGTGCCTTTCAAAAACGTTTTTTAATATTTATAAAGCTTAATACCTATACTATGACCTCCTAACATTAAAATTTAATTTAAGTTATGTTGCACCGCTAAAATGACATTTGTATGTGCAATTTTCCCTTGGCGCAGGAGCAAACAAGCTCATTTCTATAAAGTATAAGTTAATATTTTCAATGGCTGACTCATGGATTGTGTAATAGACATTCTGGTAATGCATATTATGCAAGAAAATTGTAGGATATTGTTTTTTTAATGCCTAAAATATCAAAGTCGATTTTGGGCAAAAGCACTGTTTAAACTGCATTTTCTTTCATTCAGAGTACTTTTTAAAGTGTCTCAGGCTTCAGTAAATGCATACATTTAGGTTTGATATATATTTGCAGGTTGTGCCTTCTTATGATTCAATGAGTCAATGTGCCAGTACAAAGGCTTGTTTTAATATCAAGGTTGAAGGTTCTAACTTCAGCTGGGCCTACTGAGACGTTCATTCATTCGAGGTTGATGAAATATGTACCATTGCATGGGATTGCAACAAGCATTTATTCTAACAACTGGTATGTGTGTTATTAAGGTTTGTGAATTATTCACAGTAAATGTAGTTTAATAATCTGGAAATAGAGATAATTTTTTTAGCGCCTAAAAAGGGAAAAAAACTTTTTTTTAAATAGAGTGAATTATTGCAGGTTAGAAGGAAAATAGGAAGGCCTACTGTCTTTGACAGATTCAGAATGGCAGAAGCTAGGTGAGCTACAAAGGCTGGCTCAAGTCACGCTGCTGAGATGCTATCTTTAGTTTTCCCATAAACAATGGAGGAGGCTGTCATGTTGACACTTGTGACCTTTTAAATTAGGGCCTTGTCTCTGTGAAAGGCAGAATGACCCTACGGGCCTCTAAAAGTGGGATTTCTGGTTTCTCCAGAAGAACATCAATACAATTAAAGAACTTAATTCCAAAGGAAAAATATAAAAAAAAAGGGGCTTCTTCGAAAGTCCCAACATCATGTTAAATGCTCTGCAGAACTGATACATTTGTGTCTCTGCTCTAAAAAAATAAAATGATGCCTGCTAGTTGCTTTTATTTGACAGAAAACGAAGTGTCGCATTAAGTCTTAGACAGAAAATAAGATGCAGCCCTTTTCTAAAATTTTGAAGGCTACATGCCTTAATGAGAACGATTTGCCAATTAAGACTTATTTTTCACAGTGGAAATTGTAGGTGCCAAATTAATATGGAGTGTCAGTGTAACAATTTTTACTTTTAGAAAGGTAAAACTAAGGTGGCTTGATTTTGCGAAGTAACTGACAAGAGGGTAACAGTTAAGTAATGGAAATTTATTTTCATGTATTTGGTCCTATCATGAATTGTTCTTGCTGGTCCTGTATGTTAGAAGAGAAACAGTAAAGTTATATTTGACAGCAGATTTCCATTGCCTGGTGATCTACTGTCAAAAGGAGGGTAAGGATTTTAAACCTGACAAATTAAACAGGCCCAAATATTGGGTTTTGGGCTGCAGGTTTACAGTGCATAAAGTACATGACATGGTGTTGTGTGTCACCGCTTATTCACACATGCTATTGTTTTGTCTATGCTTTTTGTGCTTGATACACAGCAAGTATATCTGATGGCTTGACGTTTTGTGCATTTTTATTATTTTTTATTTGTTTTTTGCATGTTTGTTGCTGCTTTTGATACTATTACAAGCTCCCCTGTGTTGTGAGGGGATGGTCATGACGATGCCCATCGCTACGCAACAGTTGGTTGAACTTGTTCTGGTTACTAAATTCCACAGATAATGATATTTCATGCTGTGAACATAAAAGACAACACTTTACCAGTGCATGTCTATTTGGCTATAATGGTATTGAAGGAAAATAAAAAGAGATATACAGGATCAAAGTGTGTCACCTGCAGTTAGTCACGTTACTGCCCCTTCCCTTAAAGGAACAGGCAGCCCTACATTTATGTAGCCTTGATTGGACCTAAGGATGAAATTATAGATCTGTGACTCAAGGTGGCCTAATTTCTATATTACATTAGTTAATGATGTTCTGTTTCCTAAGTAGCATATGGCTTTCGTTCCTTAAAAGAAAACCAGGTTTTCATTTTTTCCTGAAGAAGGAACTGAAACATTAGCTAGGAGTACCATATATGGTGTAGTCGCCAACGGTAGAGTTAAAATTTGTGTAACTTTGGCCTTTGTGTATCACCCGTACTCTCGGTGTTGTGTCACATGCCTGACTATCACCCAAATAATTTTTTTTGTTCTTCCTATAGATTTTTTCTTTTGTTACTTCCCCTGACCAATGTCGCATCATGCTTAGTTATTGAGATTTTAGCTATGTCCTAGTCCCATTTCTCTTTTTCGAATTCCTTTCACCAGTCAGCCCTTTTATTATTATTGATGTATTGTTCAGGTTCACATTTCCAGACTGCAGTGATGTACCAGGGACCCCCATGTTATGTATAATTCCCTTTGGTATGACCAGACTGGTTTTCAAGAATTTGCCTTAGGCCTGCGTCAATGTTTTCCAGCCTGACTGTCAGGGTAGCGATAGACTGGTTAACTGACTCAATATTATAGTAAGACAAGTTTTCCATTTCAATAGGAGATATCTTATGTTTACCTTTTTGAACATGACGAATTTTCAATGTCTATTTTAATTTGGTTTTCAGTTCCCTTCTGTTCCTGCTACTTTAATTTTTGGTGGGATCAGATGTGTCCTAATCATGCAAATATCAGGACCCTCTAGTTCTTGTCTTTTTGTTTGCACATTTGACTATTAGCCTGTGTATTGCATAGTGCACCTGATGCACAGTTTTTAAAGGAAGGTTTCTACATGTCCCTGATAATTGGTATCATGTGATTTCTCTATTGAGATGTTCTAAGGTAAGGAGGAACACCTAGACTTAATCATTGAGGAAAATATGTGTTTACCCCATTAGACAATGACACTGTGTGAGGAAATCCATTCAGATAGAATTCTCATGTAGCTATAGATGACAGAGAATAATGGAGAGAACCCAATTAAAGATGCTAGAGACCCTGTTTTGCCCTTCTGCCTTTGTTTTTGTATTTTATGCCCATGGTGTATGGCTACTCCTTTGAAGATTGCAGACCACCTGCTTGCAGTCCCCTTGTAAAAAACCATGAACTGTTTTTTTTTACTAAATTGAAGGAAACTAACAACTGTGACACATTTCCTACGTCACTAGATTCTGCGGGTATCAAGTCATAATAACCTGCAGGACATTGATTTAAGCCTAATTCCCATCAGTGACAGCTACAGATGAAAGACGGACGTCTTGGCCCTACAGTCTCAGCACCCAGAAAGTAGCAAAGCTGGACAGCGATCGCCAGCGCATGGTATCGTACTTGCTCCATCAGACGGCGTTGGACATCACAAAACCAAAGTTTCAGTGTAAAAGAGCTAAAGAGAAGGATTCCTGTTGTTGATAGCAGAGCTGTTTTGAGGTTTCATTTCTCTACCTGTCATGTGCTGGTAACCTCTGACAGTGTGCAATCCCTTGAGCCCCTTGGCCTGAGTTTTGGCCACACACCCCCTTTTCTTTACTCCAACGGAAGAAGGGCAGTGCACCGGAGATTTCAAGTTTGGAAAAAGGCACTATATTGTGGTGTCCATGAAAGAGCAGCTTGGGCGTCCTCTGACACTAAATAATGAGTGTTGGAGTCTGAAAGTGCTGCTGAGCTTGAGCTATTTCCCAATTAATGGTGCTTGGGTCTGCACGAGATGATTTGTGCCCTTGATCAATGAAGAGCACATTGTTTGTAGTGTCTGCCACAGAGGAGAGACACTGGTGCATTGCTTTAAGACATTGAGACTTTCGAGTGAGCTGTGGGTGTTTGCCAGGAGGGCACTCCAACTAAGCAGTACTTTTCTCACGAAGAGGCCTGAATTGAGAGGCCCATGCGAAAGAAAACAACAAAAGAAAATTTGATGGACAATAGAAGCCTGCCAGAGAGGCTTTTTGAACGGACTCTGGGCATAGTTGGTTTCACAAGAGGTTTCCGTGTGATTGTATAGACTAGGTGTTAGGAGACTGAGGGCCAGATGTAGGAAAGGATTTGCAACTCCCAAACGGCAAAAACTGCCGTTTGCGAGTTGCAAATCGCATTTTTCTATGCAGAAATGCATTTTGCGAGTCGGACGGACTCGCAAAATGCATTTCAGAATCGCAAATAGGAAGGGGTGTTCCCTTCCTATTTGCGATTCCTAGTGGTATGCAATACCATTTGCGACCGCATATGCGGTCGCAAATGGTGTTGCAGTTACCATCCACTTCAAGTGGATGGTAACCCACTCGCAAATTGGAAGGGGTCCCCATGGGACCCCTTCCAGTTTGTGACTGGACCCAAAAACATTTTTTCAGGGCAGGGAGTGGTCCAAGGGACCACTCCCTGCCGTGAAAAAATACCGAAACTAAAGGTTTCGTTTTTTTTTTTAAGTGCAGCTCGTTTTCCTTTAAGGAAAACGGGCTACACTTAAAAAAAAAAAACTGCTTTATTGAAAGCAGTCACGAACACGGAGGTCTGCTGACTACAGCAGGCCTCCATGTTTGCGAGTGCCCATAGTCGGTATGGGGCCGCAATTTGCGACCCACCTCATGAATATTCATGAGGTGGGTCATTGCGACCCCATACCGACTTGCAGACGGTGTCTGAGACACCGTTCTGCATAACATTTTGCGAGTTGCAAATAGCGAGTCGCTATGACTCGCTATTTACAACTCGCAAAATGTTTCTTTGCTACATCTGGCCCTGATTGTTTTGCTGGCATTGTTTTAAAGTACTATTCTGTTTAGTAAAAGCAGAATAAAGTCCATTTTCTGTGGAAAGAGTACCCCCTTTTCACCTTAGAGCATTGATGAGAGTCACCACTGTTCCACCTGAACATACAAAAATTACTGAAATGCAGAGGAGCCCTAAAAATGTTATTAGATAATTTTAGGATTTGCTTTTTGGTTAGGGTTGTGAAAAATTATTATTTCATTTGTAATAGTGGTCACTACTTTCTCCCGTTGTCTATATGTTCTTAATAACGTGTTTTCTAGTGTCTTTTAAACATGACGTTGTCATTTATGGGTGGGATTGTTTTTCTCTACTCAATTGACTTCTGCACCCACTTCCCAACCTATGTCTTTTCCTACTATTGTTTCTTTGCACTCTTTTCACCCTTTTCCTGAACATGAGCAGGTTAGAAGATCAGAATTCGTAAGCAATTCTTTTGTACAGCTTCTGCATCAACACTAGTTAGTAGTGAACATCACTAATTGTTGGGTGTGTGATCTTATGCCACCTACTGCAGATAGAGGTATTCCTTATTTTGTCCTGCCATATGTGGCCTTTTGTGCTACTTCATGTTCGAGGAGACCTGTCCAGAGAGAGTTACCAAGTACTAGAATTTTGCTCCAGCAACATCTCCATGGCCTTATAAACATAGACCTGGACTCAGATTAGCATGAGAATAGGTTTATTGCCTATGTAAGGGCAAAAGGAGGGTTTGTGGTTCTAAAAATTCTGGACCCATGTAATTTACTTTGCCACAGCAGTACGATTTTAGTATCAAAAGACCGATAATGACTAGTACACTAAGCATGAGCATTTTCGCTCAATTCCAGCAGCGTTTTCACCTCGAAATCGCCATTTTCGTCCTGCACTCGTGGCTCCCATTTTATACACGGCAGCCATTTTTAAAAGTTGCCCTCACATAGGCTTATAATACAGTCAGATTTGATTCCAAGGACACGTACACCTTGATTGACTTTTCTCTGACCTGGGCAAGCTGGAACCATTGCCTCAGGCCAAACCTGTTTGGTCAGTCCCTCTCCCAGTGGCCGAATCAGATAGCATCAAGGCACACCATGCCATAAAACCCTTATTATTGCTCACACACCCTGCCTAATCTTGCTCACACCTGCACCTGCTCTTTTCTTCTTCTTACTTTACGAGGGGGAGGTGCCCGTTTTTATTGGGGGTCCACACTTATCTGATGTAAAATACTAGGCCTTGCCGGGTAATTTATTATGGGTTGGATGACATGAAATATGAGGTTTCATCATGACACTGTTTTTTCCTTTGAAGTGAAAACATGTGAATGACCAACCAAAATGTCAAGAATGTTTGTCTGAAGCTTAAAAAACTGTATATAAGGAAACCTGACTTTGCATTGAAACACAGTCTCCTGAGAACATACAAACCGTGCTGTTGTACTTCTAGGACGCTTGTTACTTGGCTGCAGCCAATAAATTCGATCTCTGACTTCACCTAGAAGACTCTGAGTTTCTGTGGTCTGAATCAGGAAAGTACCCGAGGTCTTTGGGTGTACCCTGGCACCGCTGGGTTACCGGATCAGTACCGGTTCTGAAAAACCCAGTACCTCACTTCCATCACCAGCACACCCTCCAGTACAGTCCGCACACGTGCAGTCACCACCCCCACTGCCATTTACACGTCCCCTGTGTCCTCTCCCACTGTGTCTGTCACCCCCTCTTCCAAGACACAAAAACGCAGGCAGCCACCCACCCAACAGCCAACCACCTCACCACAGCCTCCAGCCCATGCACCTTCACCCAAGGACAGCACACCTGACTCTCCTACAACCACCTCCTCTTCCTCCACTCCCATAACCACTACACCTACCCTTTACCTTGGTCCTAAAAAATTCTACCTCTCCACTCTTGACCTCTTTCCCTCACCTGACCCACCCCCTCCATCTGCTAAGAGTCCCAAGAGCGCCTCAGCCACCACCAGCCCGGCATGGATTTTGGAGACCCCCCTTTGCCAGCAGTGATACATCGGTCAGCAGCAAGGGGACAGCCCCCCCCCCCTGGAAAGAGGACCCGTAAAGTAAGGGGCCGCCGCGAGAAACCTGACACGGCTGCCCCCAAGGACCAAAGTTCAGCCACTTCACCTGCCACAACATCCAGGGGAGGCAAGGCCCGGAGAGCCACATCGAAGGAGGGCAAGGGCAGCAGGGCGGAGAAGTCAGCCAGCAGGAGCGCGGACCAGGAGGGCCCCACAAGCCCCATCCCGGGTGTGAGTGAGGACACCCAAGGGCCCAGGACACCGTCACCGAAGGGTCCAGCAACTGCACGGTCGGAGGGCGACTGAGCAGGGAGTCCTGGCCAGGTCTGACTCCCTTGACTTACAGAACAAGCACCGCTGAAGAGGGCCCCGCCGTCCAGAAAGGCACCGCTGAAGAGGGCCCCGCCGTGCAGAAAGGCACCGCTGAAAAGGGCCCGCCGTGCAGAAAGGCACCGCTGAACAGGGCCCCGCCGTCCAGAAAGGCACCGCTGAAGAGGGCCCCGCCGTGCAGAAAGGCACCGCTGAAGAGGGCCCCGCCGTGCAGAAAGGCACCGCTGAAGAGGGCCCCGCCGTGCAGAAAGGCACTGCTGAAGAGGGCCCCGCCGTGCAGAAAGGCACCGCTGAACAGGGGCCCGCCGTCCAGAAAAGCACCGCTGAAGAGGGCCCCGCCGTGCAGAAAGGCACCGCTGAAGAGGGCCCCGCCGTGCAGAAAGGCACCGCTGAACAGGGCCCCGCCGTCCAGAAAGGCACCGCTGAAGAGGGCCCCGCCGTGCAGAAAGGCACCGCTGAAGAGGGCCCCGCCGTGCAGAAAGGCACCGCTGAACAGGGCCCCGCCGTCCAGAAAGGCACCGCTGAAGAGGGCCCCGCCGTCCAGAAAGGCACCGCTGAAGAGGGCCCCGCCGTGCAGAAAGGCACCGCTGAAGAGGGCCCCACCGTGCAGAAAGGCACCGCTGAAGAGGCCCCCGCCAAGACAGGCACCGCTCAGCCGGGCCCTTCATCTCAAGCACCGCTCTGCTGGGCCCCGCCGTCTCAAGCACCGCTCCGCTGGGCCCCTCCTGTCAAGCACCGCTCCGCTGGGCCCTTCATCTCAAGCACCGCTCCGCTGGGCCCCGCCGTCTCAAGCACCGCTCCGCTGGGCCCTTCCTGTCAAGCACCGCTCCGCTGGGCCCCGCCGTCTCAAGCACCGCTCCGCTGGGCCCTTCCTGTCAAGCACCGCTCCGCTGGGCCCTTCATCTCAAGCACCGCTCCGCTGGGCCCCGCCGTCTCAAGCACCGCTCCGCTGGGCCCTTCCTGTCAAGCACCGCTCCGCTGGGCCCTTCCTGTCAAGCACCGCTCCGCTGGGCCCTTCATCTCAAGCACCGCTCCGCTGGGCCCCGCCGTCTCAAGCACCGCTCCGCTGGGCCCTTCCTGTCAAGCACCGCTCCGCTGGGCCCTTCCTCTCAAGCACCGCTCCGCTGGGCCCCGCCGTCTCAAGCACCGCTCCGCTGGGCCCTTCCTGTCAAGCACCGCTCCGCTGGGCCCTTCCTGTCAAGCACCGCTCCGCTGGGCCCCGCCGTCTCAAGCACCGCTCCGCTGGGCCCTTCATCTCAAGCACCGCTCCGCTGGGCCCTTCCTGTCAAGCACCGCTCCGCTGGGCCCCGCCGTCTCAAGCACCGCTGGCCGAATGACAGTGCCGGTTCTGTGTCGAGCTACTGTTCACGCTGCACTCGGGCCACCCTGCCTCCTCCATTGCCTGTGGAGACTGTTATCCACTTGATAGACTGTGGCTTTGCACTCCCCAGGATTGAACAGTGGGCACGCCACCCACTGTAGAGACTTGAGAGACTGTGGCTTTGCACTGCCCAGGATGGCACAGCGGGCATGGTGGCCCCTACGTGGATCTGGCGTCGTGGACTCATGTGGCTGTGGTGCCCCCCCTTCCCTTCCCCCTGAGGTGCCTGTAGTTTTATCATCTGATGCCCCTGCAGTGTTCTCTCCAACGGACTCAGGTCTCCTGTGTGGGCTTTGCCCATGTGTTGTTACACTTTGGCCCACGGACAGTTGACATTTCAGTGACTGTGCAGGACTTATTGCCTCTATTTCTCGGTTACGCAATGTTTTAACTTGATATATTTTGTTTCATTTTCCTATTTTACCATGACTTCAATGAACCTATTTTATACATAAATTTAGTTTCTCACTTTAATGATATCTTTTCATTATTCCGGGGGGTTTGGGTGGTGTCACTTTGACTTGGTGCTCTGCATTGGTGTGTAGATAGTTGGGGGGGTGGGTGTATTGCGTATGTGTATGCCCGTAACCCTTCCTCCTCCCCCCTCCCCTGTGTCGTAGGTGCGGTACTCACTGTTGTCGTCTGCGCCGGAGTTCGTACTCGTGGTAGATGAGCAGGTAGACGAGTGCAGGTAGGATGTTCAATTCAGGTTCCATGCTGTCCTCCGTCCTCGTGGAGTGTATAGAGGTGAGCGTTTTCCCGTTCGTAGTCTGTTTCCGCCGTGTTTTTATCGGCGGGGCTCCCGCCCCGGAAAAGGTGGCAGATTGGTGAGTTGTGATAGGGTGGGCGGAACATTGTCTGCCGCCTGCCTGTTGGCGGTGACCGCCGCGCTGTTTGTTTGTCCCGCCGTGGCGGTCGGAGTGTTAAGGTGGCGGTCTGGGTTGGCGGTTCCCGCCAGGGTCAGAATTCCATTTTTTTTACCGCCTGCCTGTTGGCGGGTTGGCCGCCGCTTTAACACCGACCGCCAGGGTTGGAATGACTCCCCCTGTGCCTTTCTTGAAATTATATCTACATTTGATTCCTTTTCAACAATGTTACTGGCTTTTTGTGTTTTAAACACACCGCCTGTCACTTATTTGCCCAAAAGGTCACCAGAGAAGAGCCAGCAAACTCCTCAAAATGGAAATCCCAGCTCATTTTGACTACACATATTGACTCAGTGTGCTTTAAACTCTACCATCTGCCATTTAATTTTGCCTCCATTTTATTGGGACACAACCCTAAATGTCCCTGATAATATTTATTTAAATTCAATTCATTTATTACCAATGATACTGCTTAAAAAAATGAACTCCTGTTTCTAAAAAAATGGGTCTTGGGAGAAGAACTCAAATCTCATATCAAGCTTCCTTAAATTATGGATGTTAGCATTTAACACCGATATCTCACAAAAGGCATTGGTGCGAATAGCTATGCACGTTAACATAAAGTTGAACATATTGGACAGATAAGCATAGAAAGAGAGAGTTTATTGGACTTTATGATGAAAACATGGAATTCATGGCCAAGAGTGATGAGGGTTTTAACCACTTAGCTGCTGAGGCTTTTCGATCCCCAGTGATTAGCCCTTTTTGATGCTTCAGGCACCTAATGCTTAAGACTTCATAACTTTTTTCTGCAAAAGGTGTCCAGGCAAAATATTCCTCACATCTTAGTGATTCTAAAGGTACACAGAGTTTGTGGATGCCCCTGAAGGGAAACAAGAAAATTGTGAAATACACCAAAATTATATATTTTTTCCCGAAATATGGGGAAAAATCGCTATACAAGAAAACATTTTTTTTCTCAAAATGGCATCAATGAAAGGTTTTCTGTGCTAAGATCAGCCTCTTCCCAGTTGCAAGGAACAAGCGGAGATGTAGAAAAATAATAAATAATTTTTGTATCCCAGTTTTTGCATTTTTTTTAGTGGTACATTTTCCCTAGTTTTTGTAGTTTCAGGCTACCTGTAATTTGTGGTGGAAACAAGTGTGAAAACAATGGGTAATTCCTGAAGGTTCTACATTTCTGAAAACTAGACAAAATTCCAATTTAAGCAAATGGTCATTTGTGTAGGTCACTCAAGGATTCCCGAAGAAACTAGTCAGTGAAATCGAATTGAATGTAAGAAAAATTGGGAGAAATAGAAATAGATGACCACATTTTCATCTGTTTTTTTTCACAATGCCCAATTTACCAAAGCAATATACTATTACGTCTCAACCCTTCTGGGTGTAGGTATATAAAGTATTTGTTGGCTGTCCAAAACAAGGGCCTGTGATACACAGAGCCAACAACTGATCTGCAGCTTATAATCATTTTTCATTGTGCACCAACAATGCAGCGATTTGTTTGGTAAAATCTAATGAAAGAAAAATGTGGATACAGAAACCTAGCGTTTCTGAAATGTGGCTAGTTACAGAGATTAGGAATACTGTTTATTTATACATCTCTGAGTTTGGGATAACCCATATTATCATGTGATTCAGATGGCATTTTGTGTTCCTTCTTGCACACTGGCTAATATTTGGAAGGAAAATTAAATTGATAATAACAAATGTTATGCTATTCTGTATTCCCATGCTTCTGCTGATAAAAGCTTTGCCTTACTTGAGTGGCCATAGCCAGTGCACACAACAAGAAGGGCTTCAAAATGTAACGTAGAGACATCACTTTTTCAATATGAAAAACTGACACCTTTTGGCGATGAGGGTAGCTGAGGATTTTAGGACAAGTTTACCTGTCACCATGGGACACCTACTGAAATCCAGATATTTCTAAAATCTAGACACCAAGGGTTGTCTAAGTGTGTGCAAGTGCCCCTTTTTGATATGGTGACCCCCACTTTTAGCCTGGTATTCAATGCAATTTTGACTAAAAGTGCCTTGGTTTCTACTAACCAGGTCCCCAGTGTGAGATCTCTTTCCCTACAACTATGCAATTGTTCCCCAATCTGCAATACCTTTGGCTCTCCCTGTAGGTCCCTAGTAAATGGTACCCCTAGTACTAGGGGCTTGGGTACCAAGGAGGGTCCCCAGGGGCTGCAGCATGTATTGTGCCACCCTAAGGGACCCCTCACCTAGCACATGCAGACTGACATTGCAGGCTGCGTGTCTTGGTGCAGCTAAAAGTCAAAACACAACATGACACACAGCCTGAGTGCCAGGTCCCCTAAAACTGCATGAAATATGTGTAAGTTACCCCTACAGCAGGCCTTACATCCCTATGGGAGGGTGCATTACATTACATGAAAGGCAAATGTGGATACAGAAACCTAGCATTTCTGAAATGTGGCTAGTTACAGAGATTAGGAATACTGTTTATTTATACATCTCTGAATTTGGGATAACCCATATTATCATGTGATTCAGATGGCATTTTGTGTTCCTTCTTACACACTGGTTAATATTTGGAAGGAAAATTAAATTGATAATAACAAATGTTATACTATTCTGTATTCCCATGCTTCTGCTGATAAAAGCTTTGCCCTACTTGAGTGGCCATAGCCAGCGCACACAAAAAAAAGGGCTTCAAAATGTAACGTAGAGACATCACTTTTTCAGTATGAAAAACAGACACCTTTTGGCAATGAGGGTAGCTGAGGATTTTAGGACACGTTTACCTGTCACCATGGGACACCTACTGAAATCCAGATATTTCTAAAATCTAGACACCAAGGGTTGTCTAGGTGTATGCAAGTGCCCCTTTTTGATATGGTCATCCCCCACTTTTAGCCTGGTATTCAATGCAATTTTGACTAAATGTGCCTAGGTTTCTGCTAAACAGGTCCCCGGTGTGAGATCTCTTTCCCTAAAACTATGCAATTTTCCCCCAATCTGAAATACCTTTGGCTCTCCCTGTAAGTCCCTAGTAAATGATACCTCTAGTACTATGGGCATGGGTACCAAGGAGGGTCCCCAGGGGCTGTAGCATGTACTGTACCACCCTATGGGACCCCTCACCTAGCACATGCAGACTGACATTGCAGACTGCGTGTCTTGGTGCAGCTAAAAGTGAAAACACGACATGACACACAGCCTGAGTGCCAAGTCCCCTAAAACTGCATGAAATATGTGTAAGTTACCCCTACAGCAGGCCTTACATCCCTATGGGAGGGTGCATTACATTACATGTGAGGACATATCTGCAAGAGCAGACATGCCCCTGCTATGTCTTTGTCGATTCTTAGATGTGATGAGCAAACAGGGAAGCCATTTGAAGTACATATGCTGGACGCTGGTCACTATGAGTTCTCAACATCTCATGTTAATAAACCATCACTGATGCCTGTGATGGATTTACTGATACATGTACCCAGAGGGCACCTTAGGGGTGCCCCCTGTAAAGCTACCATACAACTCTGTGCAGAATTACCAGTTTCAGCCATCCTGCCACCACCAGACATGAGTCTGAGCCCCAGGGGCGTGAGCCTTGGCTCTTGAATGGTCATAAACAAAAGCCTGCTCTAGGAGAGGTGTCTACATACCCCACACAATAGGATAACCTGTGAATCTAGATTACAGGGCCGAAAGAAGTTCATCTCCCTTGGTATGTAGACCTGGCTTCATTCAAAGGAATGATGCCAACCCCCTGTCCAGGGCCCATTTGGCACCAGGACAGGTGGGAAATTTAGTAAGCAGAGAGGTGAATCCACCCCTCAGGGGATTCCGGCCCCTAAGGTGAGCTGCGTGATGAGGACACTACATTTAGAAATCTGCCATCTTGGTACTGGAAGATTTAGTAACTCTGGGACAGGGTTATGACCAATTCCCACTGGAGGTGGTCATATTGGGGATGTAGTGACCCCAGGGGTAAGTAGCCCATTGGCTACTACCCTACACTCCCTGAAATGCCCCTAAATTAAGAATTATGAGGAGCCCCTGACACCAGGAAAGCAGATTCCTGCTGACCTACGAAGAAGAAGGGCACCCAAGAGCTGCAAAAGCAAAGTCCTAGGAAGAAACTTCTGACTTGGGCCCTAGTCTGCTGTTCTCGCCAATTTGCACCAAAGTCGACTCGTCCTGCAGGCTGCTGTGCCTCTAAAAGCCTGGGAGGCCTACCTGCCTTCAACAAAGACCCAGATTCTCCCATGAAACAGTAGAGCTTCTTCTCTGTATCTCGCAGGAACCCCAAGCCAACTGTGGGGACTCTGGACCACAGAAAACACAACACCTGAAAGCACAACTGCACCCGTGCCACCTAACCAGAGTTGAAGCAGGCCAATGGTGTCAACATGGTACCCAAGTCCTACAGAGACAAAGCCCACCTTGGACTTGCCCACTGTGGACTCACTGATGCCACTTGCAGCATCTGCCCGCAGGCCCCCTCAACTACCAGTGTTCTGGTGGAGAAAACCTGACACCTCAAGACACCCGTTGCCCATGGCCCATGGAGAAGAGGACATGAGGTGTCCCCACGTCCTGGAAATCTTAAGATTAGAATCCATTTTTTGGTTCCTTCCAACTGGCTCCTCAGTCCTCCACTACAGCATCTTTTCAACCGGACAGATGTCCTTTGGCTAACATTGGCCACTCAACACCATACTACACCTCTGCACTTGGCTGCCTCAGAGCAGCCCGGTGTGAATGTTGATGTGGTCCTGACCATTGCCTTATACTCACTATAAGTCCAGAAGATTGGTCCTGTAAGCCGCTGTACTATACCTGAATACAGCACTTTTTTTTTCTCTCCACAGAGTAACATTGCAGCTTTTCAGAAGTTGCACTGTGTTGACTTTTCAAAGCTGTAAATATTTTTCTTGCAAAACATACTTACCTGATCATATTGATTACGGTGGCAAAACTATTTAAAGATACATTTTATTTTTGCAAATTGGTGTGGATTTCCTTCCTGAGTCATGTGTCTCATTTACTGGCTGTGTGTATATTTGCAGATGTTTAACACTCTTCTCTAATAACCGTAAGGCTGCTCAACCACACTACCCCAAAAAGAGCACCTTGGGATTGCTAGAGCAACCCCCTATCCCCAGTAGGGAAATCTCTGGACTCTTTGCACAATGTATCACATTTTGATATGCCATGTGAAGACCCAGCTTCCTACTGTGCAGTGGTGGGGTACAAGATTGGACCTTAGCTGTACCACTCAGTTAAGAAGTGTTACCACTAAGGAATACAAAATTTTGTTTCGTTATGAACCATTTTTTTTCTCCAATTTTTGATTTTTCTAAATTGTTTAACATTACTGTTAGGGCCGTGTTTTGACTCCCCAGCCCAAACAATTTAGAATTTTAAAATAAGTTTAGTTAGTTACACCCTTTTAGAGGTATACTTATAATTTTTTCTTGAGTTTCTAAAAAGGTCACAACTGTTTTAAAACCATGGCTGAGTTAGCAGGTTCATCTCAGGAGCTCAGCCTGTGCCCTGACAAAAACCTTAAGGTTGCTTAACTTAAGACCCTTAAGACCCTCTGCCAAGCTTGGAAGCTTGCCATGGTCCCTAAGCCCACAAAAGCTAATTTGCAGTAGCTGCTTGCAGAAAACAATAGAGCCATGGCAAGTAAAGAAGCCCCTCATGAGAGGGAGGAGAAGGAGGAGGTGTATGAGGATGAGGAATCTGTCCACAACTCCACAGACAGTAACACCACTGGATGCGCTTCTGATAATGCCCCAGGAAATGGAGACAATGAGGATGTGGAACTCTAGAAGCCAGCTAAGAGGACAGAGTAAGAGTCTAGATTCTTAGCTATAGAGAAATAGAGAGATGAGATGGGCCTAAGGCCTACCTCTGGTGACAGCAACATTTTAAATCAGGCAAAAGAAGAAGCTTTCAACCCTAAGCTCCCCAAAGGGTTTGTCCCCAAATATTCAGAGGGTGTTGATATCACCAGATAGTTCACTGCCTTTGAGAGGGCTTGTACCATGAGGAAACTTAGACAGAAGTATTGAGACTCTCTACTCTGGGAGTTGTTCTAAGGAAAGTGTAGGGATAGACTCCTGACACTGACCTGAACTAGGGCTTTGGACTCACCACCGAGTACAGAATTAGGATTAGGGAAAGTAGAAAAACTTCTAGTCATTCCTGGGTAGATTTTATTTACTTTACAGTCAAAACTCTAGGTGGCTAGTTAAAAGGGAAGCAGGTGCAAGACTATTATGTGCTTTATTATTATGAAAGAGCATCTGTTAAGTAACTGTGGGGCATACTTAAGAGCCCCTAGCACCATCTACCGACATATTAGTGTCATTTTTTTTACGCTAATGTTCCGTTACATGGCCAAAATCCCAGCTATATATTTACAAGGTGGCACAATGCATGCATTGCGCCACTTTGTAACCCTTTGCGCTACATTATGCCTGCACCAGGCATAATGTATGCAAAGAGGGTGTTATTCCGCTAAGGGGGGGATGAAAAAATGGAGCAAGGAAAATCTAACAGATTTCCTTGTGTCATTTTTTTCAGCACTTTGGAGTTAAAAGGGAGAACACCATTGAATACAAGGGGCCCCTATGTACTTTGCAGGAGTAGCACCAATATTTTGGCGCTACTCCTGCAGAGTACATCAATAGCGTCAATTAAAATAACACTATTGCCCTCTACCCTGTGCCATGGTGCGCCGTATTTTAGATACGGCGCAGACATGTTGGCCATAGGAGGGTGCTAAGGTGCACAAAGAAAGTGGTGCTGCACTGTGTGCAGCGCCACTTTCCTTAAATATGCCCCAGTGCTTCTGAAAAATTGCATAAGTACTCAGTAGACCTAGGTCTAATTTCCCCCCAAGAATTGGGAAAGAAGGCAGACCACCAGGTCAAGACTAGGGTATCCGGGACAACTCATGGTGGGGGTGACCTAAAGAAAGGGGTTGCTAAGCATCCCCCCAAGGGAAAGATGGTGACCAGTCTAAAGATAAAAACAATGAGTCTTCTAAAGGCCCCCAAAAACCTGATAATGGGGGTGGGCCTGAGACAAACCACTAACCAAGGATGGGTACAAGGGTAAGAACTTTGACCCTACGAAGGCTTGGTGCTTTAATGCAAGGCCAATGGGCACCAAACTGGAGACCTTGCCTGTGCCAAAAACAATCCTCCTAGTGCACCTGCTGCTCCTGCTGCAGTAATAGGTCTCCAGGTTCGATCTCAGGTGGGCCCTGACCATGTCATTGAGCTGACAGAAGCAGATTTAGTCTCAGGGGGAGTAGATGTAGCTGCCATGGCTCTCTGGCCCAGTAATCTGGAGAAGTACGGACAACAGCCTCATATTAATGAGATCAGAGTTGCAGCACTGCAGGATACAGGTGCAAGTGTCACCATGGTGACTGAAAGAATGATATCCCTAGAGCAGTATCAGACTGTTGAAACTTCACAGTCATCATTGCAGACAAGCAAGATAAAGTCCATTCCATGGCAAGAGTGGGGAGGGGTTACTTGCCAGAAAAATGTGGTTGTATCCTCTGCATTTCCTGTACCCTGTCTGCTAGGAAATTATCTGGAGTCCTCAGCATGGGCTGAGGTAGAAATATAGACCCATTCAGCTATGCTGGGTAGACTGAGTAGGTGTATGTGAAAACCAGAGCACAATGCAAATCCCAGTGTGAAAAAGAGGTGCTGGAACCCGATCCAGCCCTTCAAGCGAAAAGGCAGGAAGACTGGTAAGCCTGCTTTGGAGCAACCCCACGCTCAGGTCCTCTCTTCTCAGGAAGAATATCTGTCAGCCACTGAGGGAGCTAAGCCCCATGAACGTGGGCCTTACACAGCAGAGCTCCTGGGCCCAGGGGAACCCTCTAAGGAATAGCTGTTTTAGGGAAAGAGGACCATTCCAACTCTTGAGAGCATGAGACAACAAGCTGCTGACTAGGAAAAGGTAAATGTCAGTGGCTCCCACAGAACCTATTAGAGGAGGGACTCCTGTATACTGAGGCCTGGAGACCCCAATCCTGGTGCCACTAGGGGAGTGGTAGTGCCTCAGATATATAGAGAGTTCCTAATGACTTTGGGTCATGACATCCCCCTAGCTGGGCATCTTGGCCAGACCAAAACTTGAAGTAGGTTGGTACCTCAACTTGACTGGTCAGGTAAGTCCCAGAAGGAAAAGGAGTTTTGTAACTCCTGTGTCACCTGTCAAGCCAGTGGCAAAACAGGTGAACACCCAAAGGTCCCCTTAATTCTACTTTCAGTGTTTTGGATTCCCTTTGAAATGGTAGGAGTTTGACGTTGTTGACCCCCTCGACCTTCCAGCACCATCAGGGAATGGATTTGTACTGTTCATAGTGGATCATGCCAACAGGTACCTTGAAGCTCTACCCCTTAGGACTACCACTGCTCAGGCAATTTCTAGGGCCTTACTCCATATCTTTACTAGAATGAGCTTCCCTAAGTGGTAGCATCAGACAGAGGCAAGTAACTTTAAGTCTACATACCTCAAGGCCATGAGTAATTCATGTTGCGTGACTCATAAGTTCAAAACCCTATATCACCCAGAAGTAAATGGTTTAGTAGAGAGATTCATCAAAACCATGAAAGACATGATTGTTGTGTCCCTAAAAAAACTCAAAAGGAGATGGGATATCCTATTACCATGCTTGCTTTTTGCCTACAGAGAAGTGCCACAGAAGGGAGTAGGTGTTTCCCCATTTGAACTTCTGTTTGGTCATCTTGTAAGGGGACCACTGTGTCTAGTGAGGGGAAGCCGGGAGAGACCTCTCAAAGAGCCCAAATAAGACATTGTGGACTATGTGTTTGGCCTACATTCAAGGTTGGCTGAGTACATGGAAAAGTCTCCAAAACCCTTAAGGCCAGCCAAGAGCCCCAGAAGCTCTGGTATGACCAAATGGCTGCAATGGTGGAGTTACTACCAGGGCAGAAGGTGTGAGTACTTGAGTCTGTGGCTACCAGGGCACTCCAGGACAAATGGAGTGGCCCTCACCTTACCCTTGAATAGAAAAGTCAGGTCATCAATCAGGTTGACCTAGGCAGTCCCAGGGACCCTCACAGGGTCCTCCATGTGAACCACCTTAAACTCTTCCATGACACGGCTGATGTGGCTATGTTGATGGTCACTAATGAGGATCACGAAGAAGAGAGCAAGCCTCTCCTTGACCACCTCTCCCAAAACTGCAAAGATGGGTCAGTTGATGGAGTGGTCTCCTCAGACACCCTCACTGCCCAACAGGAAGCTGACTGCAGGAAAGTCCTACAGCGGTATGCTGAGCTCCTTTCCCTCACTCCTGGTCAGACTCACCGGTGTGTCCATGATGTGGACACTGGTGACCACTTTCCTGTCAAAAGCAAAATATACTGACAGACTGACCATGTAAAGGATAGCGTCAAAGCCAAATTAAGGAAGATGCTAGAGTTAGGGGTGATTGAGCCATCTGACAGTCCTTGGCCCAGTGTTCTAAGTCCCCAAGTCTCATTCAAAGGGAGGTAAACCAGAGCTGAGGTTTTGTGTGGACTATAGAGGTCCTAATGCTGTCACCAAGATAGGTGCACATGCTGCTATTCCACGGGCAGACAAATTGATTGACAGGTTAGGGGCAGCAAAGTTTCTTAGTCCTTTTGATCTAACATCAGGGTACTGGCAAATTGGTCTGACCCCTGCAGTACATGAAAGACCCCCAGATGGACATTACCAGTTTACTGTTATGCTATTTGGTTTAAAGAATGCACCTGCCACCTTCAAAAGTTTGGTGAATAAAGTCATTGTTGGGTTAGAAACCTTTAGCGCAGCATATTTTGATGATATTGCTGTCTTTAGCTCCACTTGACAGGATCACCTGATTCACCGTGGCAAGGTTTTTAAAGTTCTGCAAAGTGAAGGCCCCTAGTATCAAGGCAAGCAATTGCCAGATAGGGCAAGGTTGTATACTTGGGCCACCTGGTATGTGGAGGCCAAGTTCAACCACTACAACCCAAGATCCAGACAATTCTGAACTGGGACGCTCCAACCACCCAGACCCAACTCAGGGCATTCCTTGGCTTGACTGGGTACTACAGGGGGTTTGTGAAGGGGGTTTGGTACTATTATAGCACCCCTCACAGAACTGACCTAAAACAAAAGCAAAAGACAGTAAACTGGACAGTGAGCTATCAAAAGGCTTTTGACACTGAAGGAAGCTACGTGCTCAGCACCCATTCTTAAGGTTCCAGGTTATTCAAAGCAGTTCATAGTGCAGAGACATGCCTCTGAACATGGGATAGGGGCAGTCCTATCCCAAACCAATGATGATGGTCAGGACCAAACTGCTGCTTTCATTAGCAGAAGGTTACTTCCCAGGCCCCCTCAACCGCAAGTGCTCCGGTGGAGAATACCCAATGCCTCAAGACACCTCTGCACCCATTGCCCTTGGCCAGTGCAGAAGAGGACCTGAGGTGTCCACACCTCCCCGGATATATCAAAACTGGAACCCACTTGTTGGTTCCTCCAGACTAAATTTCCCAGTCCTCACCTGCAGCAACTTTTTGACCAGACCAATCCCAATTGACTGACATTGGGCACCCGATGCTGTAGTACACCTCTGTACAGAGCCGCCCCAGTGCCGCCTGGTGTGACTTGTTGGTGTGGTCTTGACCCTTACCCAGTACTCACCTTAAGCACAGAAGATTGATCCCATAAGTCGCTGTACTGTACCGGAATGCAGTACTTTGTATTCTTTCCATAGGATAACATTACCGCTTTTCAGAAATTGAACTGTGTTGACTTTTCAAAACTGTAAAGATTTTTCTTGCAAAATGTACTTACCTGCTCATATTGATTCTGGTGCCAAAACATATATAAAGATACATGTTATTTTTGTAAATTTGTATGATTCTCCTTCCTGAGTCATGTGTCGCATTTACTGGCTGTGTATGTATTTGCAGATGTCTACCACTCCTCTCTGATAAGTCTATGGCTGCTCAACCACACTACCCCCTAAAAGAGCACCACAGGATTGCTAGAGCGATCCCCTTTCCACTAGTAAGGGAAACCCTGGACTCTTTGCACAATATATCCAATTTTGATATGTCACATAAACAGCCAGCTTCCTACACTAGGGTGATGTCACCTGCATGGATCACCCCTACATTTTGTTACCTACAATGTCTAGTAAACCTCAAACTATGACTACAAATATATTTTCCTCACATTTTTGTGAGATAAATTTCAGGAAGCTGTGTGTATCAACAAGCTTCCTACTACCCAGTGTTCCCACACTTCCCCAATAAAAACTGTTGTACTCTTGTGTGGCTGGGCCTAGAGCACGCAACACAAAACTCCCCAAAGGACAATATAGAGTCATCACCAAGGGCAGGCGTTAAAATTAGGCTCCATTGTTTTTAGTGGGCCTTTTGTCACTTTGCAGGATTAGCGTCAATATTTTTGGCGCTAACCCTACAAAGCACCAAACTAGTGTCAAAATGTATTACGTGAGTTCTCTAACATGAGCCATGGTGCGCCGTATTATAATTATGTTGCACACATGGTGGCGGTAGGGGGACGCAATGGGGCACAAGAAAGGTGGTGCAACATGACATGATGCGCCACTTTTTTTACATTTGCCCCATAATTTTCTCAAATTCCTGTGAGACAATCATCCGAAATCTGCAAAGATCCACAAAATTCCTTCTACCCAACATTCCCACAGTTCTCACAAGAAAAACAATATCCCAATTGTATGGCTAGACTTAGCGCCCACAACATGAAAGACCCCAAAATGCAATGTGAAGACATTACTTTTTCTGGAAGAAAAAGGGCTGACTTTTGGCCATGTGGGTAGCTTCGGATTTCAGACACAAGCTCCACCACCACTCTAGACATTTTTTAAAACTATACACCTAGAAGAGTTCAGGTTGGTGTCACTTGCATGGATCCCACAACCTTTTCTTAAATGTAGTACCGTACAAACCTCACACTTTGGCTAGTAATACTAATTTTCCTCATATTTCAATGAGAGAAACATCCAGAAGCTGCAGGGATACACATATTTCCTACTTTCCAGTGTCCGCACATGTCACAATAAAAACAGCACACCACATGTGTGGCCGGACGAAGCACCCACAATAGAAACAAATCGAAGCAGGTACCATGCAAAGTCTATATTGTTGTTACAATTTGTGGCTTCTTGTGCTGGGGCGGTCCTTGTCTGGATTTTGGAGCGGGTTACCTTGTCACTGTCTCACTGATGTACAGATATTATGTGCAACATCATGATGTACGGATTGTATGTGCATCATGATTACCGTTTTCCTCATAATCACTAGAAGAAAAGTCATCATTGTATGGCACAACGCCAACTGAAAAATCACTTCCCGTTCGTGCTCCATAATCGTCTTCCTCAGATACAACCTCAGTGACATCAGTCTTCCACTGAGACGACATCTCTGTTAATGGTCTAAAACATTTCACCTGAAACAGTGGGTCTTAGGTTTGTGACATGAGCTGAACTACTGTGCAAGTTTGAGTGTAGTAATGACATAGAAGTGGATCAATACAAAGAAAACAAGCATTTTCAATTCAATGGGTCTCGCGTTTGCTCGAGGTAGAGCTATAAACGTTGTAAATTCCTAACTGGACTTTTCTTGCCACACAAACTAAAATAAAAAGTAAAACTGTTGACATAAGAGGGCCGATGCAAAGCACCGCCTTGAGCGCTAAGAGAGAGACAAAAGGAAAAAGAAGTTCGCCCACAGTCAAAGTTGTCATCAAAAGTGCAATTATCAATGTAACAGAGTCAATGGCCAAGGTGGTAACAAAACCACACTAAGTAGGGACAAACGTAAAGTAGTTACCAACAAAAAAAAAAGGAATTTTCAAAGGCAAGCCCATGAACGAATGATAGTGATGGGCGTGCGGTGGGTGTGGTTAAAAGCCCAGATACATAACAAAACGTCAGAAAAGCAGCGCTTGCGCGCTGCTATGCTCAACCTCACAAAGTAACAGGCACGCACTACTCACAATGTTTCCCGATTTAAAGAATATGACACTGCTGAAACATGGTATAACTCCTAAACAGAGCTAAGTTGAAGCCAGTAGACATGAAGTACTCTAGAGTGCATGGTTGAGGAAGATGGAACATATTCTTCCTTCTAAATCCACAATGCTGAGTTATGAAGGGAGTCTAAGTTTTCCTAACAAAAAATCTTTTTTTATCTAAAAGTAACTTTATGAAAAAAAGTTAAATCAGACAAATTGTCGAGAGCATGAAATGAAACTTAGCAAAAGATGTAAGTAGTTCTTCATTAGTTACCATTTAAAGTATAATTGCTCTTCCAGCAAGACAAGTTATATTTCATTCAAAAAAAATAGCATGATAACACAATTTAAGCAAGGAAGCCACAGTATGTCCAGGTTCTCTGATTTCACTTTGTACAAATCAGCCAAAAATGGGCATCAATGTGTCTTAACTGCATTAGAGTAGGTGACTAAAATGGCCAAGGGCTCTGAAAGGCTCAACTAGTATCGGTGTAGACAGCTTCCCAGCTCAACTGTGGTTAAAAAAAGACAAGAGAGCTGTCGGTAGTGTGAGATAGCTTGATTTTCCTGTGCAATCTGTTTCAGGCGGTTGTATTTATCACCGCTTTGAAGTATCACCATGGGCTCTGCTGGGGGAGGGGGACATGGCAATTAAAGGAAGCTCGCTGACTTTATTGGAGGAAACAGCTTGTCTTTAACAGTAACAGCTATTCGCTGAAAACCAATCCTTGGTTCAATGTTAACAAAGACGTGCCTGACAGACACTATGCTGCAAACAATGTAATGGGCTTCAGAAACACTGACGATTTCACTCACTCGAAAATATGAGTGTACAAATCAGATTGGCGGAAGGCACATTTAACGCCTCACTATCCCTTATTTATCCTGCCCAGGTACATAACATTTTCCAGTGTGCTGTATTATTTAACATTTTCCCTTTTAAAAAATCCCAACTTCTCAAATCATTTACTATGAAGACGGCCGTGCGTGCTTCTCTGCACAGTGATAATTTGAGCTATAAAATGTAATGTATTTAAAAACAGGAAATGCCCATGAGCATAGGGTTGATGGGAGATATTTTAACTAAATTACCATAATGTACCCCACACCAAAGCCAAGTTAAAAGGAGACCGATAGAGAATGACCAGATGAAATCACTGAATTCCTGGATTTGTTAAAGTTTATCGGAGGAGGAGGGGAAGCCGTGGGCTTTGTCTCACAGAAGGTACAGTGGAGCTGAGTGCTTCTCTGCACAGAAACGATGATATGAAACCCCCACATACCTGGATTTCTTCAAGTCTGTCGGCAGAGGAGGAGGAGGGGAAGCCGTGGGCTTTGGGTCAAAGAGGGAGACAAATAAACAAGAGTCACAAGAGGCTCACCTCCAGGGTTGTACAGCACTTAGTTCTGCTGCTTCCCGGTCTTAGCTGCAGAAGAAACAAGCACTTGGAATGCAATAGTCTTGTGTTTGCATAGCGTTGTAAATTACTGACTGGACTTTTATTGCCACACAGACTGAAAACAACAAAGGAAGAGAGCAAGGGTGAGCTGGCCTTGGAAAAGCCCCCCTCTGCTGTTGGTTTATGTTTACAGAGGGAGCTGGTGGGGAGGAGGGACTGAACAAGCACCCACACTGTTGAGGTGAAATAGGCAAATGTAAAAAAAAAAGTCAGTTACAGAAGAGATAAACAGGACATAGTAATTACACAGTACTTTGTGCTGCTCCCAAAGTGAAAAAAGGCAGGACAAAGAGGCAAACTGACCACTAGCAAACAAGGATTTTCGAAGGACACTGCAACTAACAAATCAGAACACTGGAACTCACTCTATTGTATACTTTAGTATATAGCAGGGTAAACGCTAACACTCGACCTAAAAAGCACATGAATAACTTTAGGCTGCGATGGAAATAACTTTACCAAAGAGGATAAAAGAGAGTGTCCGCCACACTCCAGGCACCCAGCCTGCCCTGCAGCCAATCATGATGCTGCTTAAGGCAGCATTAGGATTGGCTGGAACGCCCTGGCTGGGTGATCCAACGTAGACTCGGAGCCTAGGCTTGCTCTTTCCAACCTGACAACACAGGGCCGGGTTGGAGAGAGCCCTTGTGCGCATGTTTGTTTGGCTGGACCGAGACAGCTGGCCAAACATACATGCACATTGAGAGGAGTGCTCTGTATGCTCCCCTTAGTGCTTCTTACCCTCCCATGGCCCTGCCATTTTAAAAATAAAATGATAATAAACACTCTTTATTATTGTTTCATTTTTGAAGGTCTGCAGCTCCTGCTGCTGGTGAGGGGTGGAGGGGGGCGACGCTCCTCCGCCATAGGAGAGGAACCGCCCCTGAGTGTCTGGCTCATTTCTGTCCACTAATCACTCATGACTCTGACATTGCAGAATTTGATGGTGACATAGGGGGTGATTCTAAGTCTGGCGGGCGGCAGAGGCCGCCCGCCAGACTTCCCCCCTCCAGAATACCGCACCGCGGTCGGAAGACCGCTGCGGCTATTCTGTGTTTTACACTGGGCTGGCGGGCGACCGCCAAAAGGCCGCCCGCCAGCCCAGTGTAAAACTACCTTCCCACGAGGACGCCGGCTCAGAATTGAGCCGGCGGAGTGGGAAGGTGCGACGGGTGCAGTTGCACCCGTCGCGAATTTCAGTGTCTGCAAAGCAGACACTGAAATTCTTTTTGGGGCCCTCTTACGGGGGCCCCTGCAGTGCCCATGCCATTGGCATGGGCACTGCAGGGGCCCCCAGGGGCCCCGCGACACCCCATACCGCCATCCTGTTCCTGGCGGGAGAACCGCCAGGAACAGGATGGCGGTATGGGGTGTCAGAGTCCTCCATGGCGGCGCAGCTTGCTGCGCCGCCATGGAGGATTCATTTGGGCAGTGGAAAACCGGAGGGAGACCGCCAGTTTTCCACTTCTGACCGCGGCCGAACCGCCGCGGTCAGAATGCCCAGCCGGGCACCGCCAGCCTGTTGGCGGTGCCCCCGTCATTTTAGCCCTGGCGGTCTTGGACCGCCAGGGTTAGAATGACCCCCATAGTTGATAAAGCTGCAGGCACTGAGGTCTCTACAGCTTCTAGCCGGTGGTAAAAATGAGTCTTCTTCAGTTCTTGTACCAATGAATAGCCAAAGAGGCAGTTTCTGATGAGACAGGTGTGATGAAGAGGTTCCCCTGGCCATATCTGGACATAAACAACTTAAAACATAGACAGATCCATTTATACATTGACAGATCAGTTAACCCCCCTACCTAACCTTGAAAGGTATCCCATTCAGCAAGTGTAATAGGAGATTGTCAACCTGCTGAATCAAGTCATCACTGAACACATCAAAGAACCTATGCCATAGGGTTCACCCATAGTTTCCATGCATAAACTCCAAGATTCACATCTGAGTTGATAAACACCAGCCTAGGCTTGTAATTCTGAGAAAGAGAGAGACAGTTCGCTGCCCCCACTAAGGATATGATTTATCAGTTAATTGGTGCTTGAATTTTTTTAAGCCTAGACTCGGACTACCGAAATCACTAACCAGAATTAAAAGAATGCTTACAGTATGTAACCACATTTGCCGCACAACTAGGTCTTTTAGTTACAAACTTAGATTTAGTATTTCAACTGTTGCTTTGATCTTCCCATGGTTGCTTTGATCTTCCCAGAGAAGACTAGAAAGGTAACTCAAGAGATTCCTAATGCTTGAAGTATAGTATCAACATTTTGGTATTGGTAAAAATTATTTGAAGAGCATAACACATCGGTAAGAAATTGTCAGCCTCTTCGTAAAGACAACCTGAAACTAAGTAAAAATGCATCTTTGGGTGCACATCTCTCTGACGTTTATAACCACCTACTCTCACATGGTGGCAAACACCCAAATTCTGACAAGGTTGCAACCTTCACATCCATTTCTTTGCCTTTTAGTGTATGCACTTTGAGACTTTTAATGGAAATGGGCTGTTAATGCATGAGTTACATATCTAATTGGGCATCTATAAGCACACACTCTCAGAGACCTGTTTAAAGGGACACATTTAAAATGGGCAACATGGTCGACAAACAATTCGATCCAGAACCTCATTAGCCAGGAAACTATCCTATTTATATCCTGCTGTACCTACTGAAATTGTTGCTGATACAAGCAGGTTACTCCTGGCACCATTCTGGCTCAGTGGGATGATGACTCAAAGGAGAGGCCCTAGGAAAGGTGGTTGTGTGTTCCCTTGTGTGTCTTCCATGATACACAAGAGGGAAGAAGAGTGGCAGGGCCAAGATAACAGCAAGCAACTGCAGAAGGGCAAAGACAAGTTCTCCTTCTTCAGACCATAATGCAGTCAGACTTTACATACTTCTTTATATTTTATTCTATTGACATTCATAGAGAGCGACTGTCACCTATAAAAGCATCCCGGTGCTAGGCAACCACTGATATGACTACAGGGTGCCAAGTGGAGGAGAGTTAAGAGGAGTAAGGACAAGTTTAAAAGCCTTCCAGTAGGCTAGATGATTAGAGGGGAACCCAAGCATAGGAGGTAGTAAGGCCCAATATATGGCAGCAGAGTAAGGGAAAGTATGTTCTCCTGTTCTTTGACAGCAAAATTTAGGAATTTGAAACAAGCAGAGGAAAGAATATCTAGGAGCACTAGCAGAATTGTAAGCAACCAGTTTAGTCTGCAAAGATGCAGTGGACCAGAATGTCCAGGGTGTCAAACACAGGGGGGACATATTCATGAAAAGTGGCACTGCTCCTATTGCAGCACCACTTTTCTTGCGCCCCTTAGCGCCCCCCTGACGTCACCATGTGTGCGCAGTATTGAATATACAGTGCTCCATGGAGGTAGTTAGGGAACTAGTGTCCGAATCTTTGATGCTAGTTCAGCACTTTGCAGGATTAGTGTCAAAAATTGTGATGCTAATCCTGCAAAGCTCATTGAGACCCATTGTGATCAATGGTGTGGTTCCTTTTAACCCCTGCTCTGAACAGGCATTAAAAAGTGCCGAACAAAATGCCACAAAGAAATCTCTTACATTCCTTTGCGCCATGTTTTTGGCCCTCCTAATGGGGGAACACTCCCTTTGCATACAATATGCCTGACACAGGCATAATGTGGGCCAAAGGGCGAATAAGTGTTGCACTGCAAGGATGCTGTGATTTTGGTCTATTTGGGCCACAATAGCGTCAATCCAAATGAGGCTAAGGCTGTGCAAAGAGGTGCTAGGTCTTCTTAAATTTGGGCCTCAGGGTCAAATATAGTCAACACCACCCATTTTCGTCATGGCTGAACTGTCAGACCAGACTTTACATTACAATCACCAGGTCCTTGAGGCACATCCCATGATAAGAAAGTGCACCACCACACACCAATGCAACCATCCATCCAAACACGAACACACACAATACCAGATGCAAGTTTGAATCACCACTCCACTTAATACAAATATGTGCAATGGCAAGCAGCACATAACAAGTATGTATGATGACAAATGTACTGAAATTTCTTTCCAGCAGACCAAGGTTCAACATCTAGCCATGGGTCATGACCCCTTTTAGAAATCCTACAACTGATGCAGAGCGGGCTTACAATGAAGACCACAGAAGGACCAGGAATGTGGTGGGGAGGACATTCGGCGTCCTAAAATCCAGGTTCAGGTGCCTAGCTTTAACAGGACAAAGCCTGTAATACGCATCACCCCTTGTCTGCAAAATGATCCTTGTGTGTGCTATTTTGCATAACATTTGTCTACACACCAATGTCCCCTGTGCTGAACAGGTAGATGTTCCCAATAAGGAGGATGTGGACAATGGTGCACAACAGGAGGAAGGGGACCTTGATACAGTCTGGGGCCTGCTGCTTTTGCACAGTGAACTGAGCTGAGGTGACCACAGTCAATTTGTGCCAATAAATGCAACAATGGGCCTGTGTTGGCTTACAAAGTGCCACTGGAGCACTGATGACCAAAGTGCCATCACTGCCTTTGAGCAGCCCAGGCATACAGATTGTATGCAATAATGTAACTCTGGCACTAAAAAAAAGTTTTATCTTAACACACATGTCCTACCTAGGTGCACCAGGCTGACCGCCGTTTATTTGCGTATGGCCAAAAGGGAACAATTTACATATGAAAATGTGTCAAATGATTATTTACAAACTTATGTGCCCAGTAGAAATGTTCCCACATAGGGAAAAATAGTCAACACAGATATGACTACACAGCCTTGAGGCAATGGCTTACATAAATTCATGCTGGAATCGAGATTTGGTTTGAGTCTAATCCCTAAACACATCACTGTATCATACATCACTTATCCTACATAAAACTTCACACACAGACATGTCACCTACATACCTACAATTACACAATCAACTTGCCATCTCCATCATTTTGCATGCATGGGTAACTTTATGGTACACGTGTTGCTTTGCATCATGACGTCTGGCCCTTACCACACACCAGAGTGTGGATATACTAGCACTCACATTGTCATGGCTTACTGGATGTTAACCCAGCCTTAGTCAACAGCATCCTTTGCTAGGATTTGTGTAGGGTGTAATATGCATGAACATGCAGTATTGTGCATGGATCATTCTATTTCATGCGGTGCTGTGAAATGTACAGTCAGAATTCTGACATGACAATGGGGTAGTACCATCACATATGTACTCTCAGTACACATGTGCAAACATGTATGTGGCAAAGAGACTTGATGCATATGCACATTTGCAAACAGTGGCAGTATGACATGCATCACACACACCTACAAACATATGGTAACACATTCCTATGTTACCGGTACACAGTGAAATACACATGCATACACATGTTGCCATACCATACAAACAACAAAGATGCGTAGCCCCTGTAACTAAGTATGTGAATCCGGGTGCTGTGTCTGCCTTTCCTCAAAAATCCATGCATGCCAGTCATGCGTCAAATAAAATGACGCATACTGTACCTGCACGTAGAATCTCAGTCAACAGGTCTTGTCAGCCTTCATAGAAAAATCAATAGCAAGACCGTCATGAGTCAAAATCAATGTATATCTGAAAACATGACACATGCCCCCAAGAATTGATATAATGGCCCTCATTTGGACCTTGGCGGTAAAAACCGCCTACCGCAATGACCGACAAAAGACTGTTGCCGCAGATACCAGCTGTCCGCCGGATTATGACCACAGCCAGATTTCCGCCAGAAGGATGGTAAAAATCTGGCTCTGGCCATGCCAACAGATGGCGGTAAGGTGGCTCTGCTGCCAGCAGCAGCACCACACCAATAGACCGCTGCCAGCCGTATTATGAGAAATAACATGGCCTGGCGGTGTTCTGCTGGTGGACGCTGCTGCTGGCAGCAGCGCCCCACCCCATCTCCTGCTGGAGGACCCCATGGACACAAGTAAGTGGGTGCTCCGACAGGCGAGGGGGGTGTTGTGTGTGTGTGTGGTCGTGTGTGTGTATGTCTGTGTGTGCATGTATGCAGGTGTGTGTTGCATGTTGTTTGTGTGTGCATGTCTGGAGGTGTGAGTGCATGTATGTTGTGTTGTGTGAATGCGTGTCTGCGTGTATGTATGGAAGTGTGTGTGGATGTGTGTTTGAATGGATGTATGCATGCATGGCTAAATGTGGCAATGGGTGTGTGTATGTGTGTGTGCGTGTGTGAAGGGAGGGTCATGAATGAAAGGGGTCGTCTGGAGAGGAAGGGGGGAAGGGGTGGGGGAGGAAGACCCCTATCAGTGACAGGGAATGGATTCCCTGTCACTGATAGTGCCTACTGCCATGGTTTTCGTGGCGGTAAGGAAACCACGAAAACCATGGTGGTAGGCGGGGTCATGATCCAGCACGCGGTACAGTGATGAACCCCGGGCTGGAGATTGATATCTCCAGCCGGCGGTTGTTACCGCCGTGGCGGTCGGTGTGGTACATTGGTGGTTTGGCTTCAACCAAACCGCCAATGTCATAATATTGTGAAAAGTACTGCCAGCCTGCTGGCAATACTTTCTACCATATTACCGCCTACCACCGGGGTCATAATGAGGGCCAATATGTCTTCCTTGCTGCACACATGGAAAAGTGAATTTACTTTCACTTTTACTTTACAGTCTTGTAGTCTGTGTTGGAGAGAGGTTGTGTGGTGCTTGTGCTGATGTGAGGAGTGGTGGATGTAGAGTGTTTTGTGCTGTGTCCTGTCTTTGTCTTGTCCATTTTGTACCTTTTGTAAGTTTTTTGGACATTGTTGCTCTGTGATTGTACAAGTATTGTCAGGTGTCTGTCTTGGGGTAGTTTAATTTGTTGGGGTATTTGGGGTTAGGTGGAGTATTGATTTATAATTGTTGGGGTTATTATTTTGCAGTGGAGGGAAACTGCAAGATGCCAGGGAAGGGAAGGGCACATAGGGTGATTGGTGATGAGCTGGAAGGGTTCATATAGCTGGTGTGCCACTACCTCCCCAACATGGTGATTATGGGTGGCCGTGTCATTATGGGCTACCCAACAGGGGCAAGGAAGCTGCAGTGGAGCAAGGTGCTCTACTGCCTATGTACAATTTTCTCAGTTGAGCGCACAGACCACCACCTGAAACACCGGTGGGCTGACCTCATTGCTCGTGAAGGGCATCTCCTGGATCACCTGGTGATTCAAGTTGGTGAACCTGCTGGTAAGTACCCCTTTTACATAGCAACATCCTCATTTGCATGTGCATGACAAAAGGACATAAGGATAACTGCAGCATGTCATGACAAGGGTGAGGACAGCAAGTTTTGTGTCTCAACCAACCTGCATTCATGAGAGGTCAGCAATGCACTGGTTGCAGACAATTTGCACATTCCTCTCTGTGTACCTTGTGTATCGCATATACATATTGAAGTGCTGAAAATGGTACACACATGTGGAATGCTGCAAGGGTTCATCTTTCCCAGGCACAAAGACCCCGATGCAGCCAGTAAGTGTCACCTTGTATGTCAAAATGTGTAGATCTAGGTTTGTATGTGAGAGGGTATGATGTGTGCAATGTCATGTTAAAATGGCATATATGTCAATTAGGAAACCATTATCTATGATTGGATATCGACAACATGTCTGATGTTATGTTGAGGAGGTGTAATGAGTTGAATGATGCACAGGTGCCAATGTGTGCTGCAATGGACTTGTGGGTCTTAGGAAAAGGTAGTTATGCCCACAAACACAGTGATGTCAGTCATGATATGTGTCAGAGGTGCTGGCTTTTAGAATTGCATGGATGTTCCCAACATATTTGTCACAGCATGTTACTGCACTGTGTGCCACACGTTGCACTATTTTACTCTGGACACAAAATATGACATTGGCGGTTTGGCTCAAGCTAAACCGCCAATGTACCATTCTGTCCACCAGGGCGGTAACAGCCACCGGGCTGGAGACTTCAGTCTCCAGCCAGGCGGCCGTCACTGTCCCACCCGTGGGATTATGACCCCCGCCTACCACCGTGGTTTTCGTGGCTTCCTTACCCTATGAAAACCTTCCCTGTCACTGATAGGGTCTCCCACCCCTTCACCAGAATCCTCCTCCACCCTCCCCCTCTCACTCCAGACCCCCCACGACATACATCCACATTCACGCACCATCATACATACGCATACACACACTCATACCCACATTCACCCACACATGTATACATCCATTCACACACACATCCACACACACTGGCATACATACAAGCACCCACGCATTCAGACAACACAACATACACGCACACTCACAACCATGCATGCACACACATATTCCACACGCCACACACCTTCATGCATGCACACACAAACATACACCCACACCCCCCCCACACACACACAACACCACCCACCTCTCCTGTTAGAGCACCCGACTTACCTGATTGCAGAGGGTCCTCTGGCAGAAGATGGGACGGGGCGCTGCTGTCCAGAAGCAGTGCCCACCAGCAGAACACCACTAAGCCGTATCATGGATCATGCTGCAGTCTGCGGCGGTCTACTGGCGGAATTCCGGCTACGGTCATAATATGGCAGTCGGCAGGTAGCCACGGCGACGGTGTTTTGGCGTCCGTCGCCATGGCGGTAGGCAGGTAATACCGCCAATGTTATAATGAGGGCCTAAGACTCTTATTCTTTTTAAATTTCATAACTTGACTTGTGTATGTGGGATTTTTATTGTTTTGGTCTTGTTTTGTTTAGCTAAATACTATCTATTTTTCTAAATGTGTGTTGTGTCATTTTGTAGAGTTTTCACTGAGTTACTGTGTGTGTTGGTACAAATACTTTACACATTGCTTCTGAAGTTAAGCCTGCCTGCTCGTGCTAAGCTACTAAGGGGGTGAGCGGGGGTTAACTGAGGGTGAGTCTCCTTTACCCTGACTAGAGTGAGGGTCCTTGCTTGGACAGGAGGTAACCTGACTGCCAACCAAAGACCCCATTTCTAACAGTCACTAAGAGGAACTGCCACTAACTGCATCCCCTTTGTGCTGGCCTGTTGTTGGGCCCTGTCGCCCTTTTCTTGACTTGGGTCCTCAGAGGCTGGGTGCTGAGGCCCCTGACCTCTGTGACCATTGGCTGCCTAGCGCAAGGACAGCGCTCTGTGTGAAGCCCCCTAAGCACCTGGTGAGCATTTTTCTTTATTTTCTAAGCTCCTTGGGAGCACTGTAGTTTTTATGGCTAAAGCACCTGGAGAGCGATTTCTGTGATCCTGCTGGCGGGGAAATCACCGCCGTGGCCTGAGCACTCGTATGTATCGAGCGCGTTCAAAGCACACTGTGTCTTGTGCCCCCTGGGCACTGAGGCTCAAAACCTGGAGTGATGGCGCTTTTAGCAATGCCCCCAGGGTGAAGCGCACTACGGAGAGCACCCCTGGGGCACCAACCGGCCCTGATTGTTGTCAGGTTTCATCGCTGCGGCCTGGGAAGCAGAGAACACACCTGTGCACCTTATCGGGTGTGGGCGAGTGGACCGCAGCGGCCCCAGGAGGGAGGGAGACCACATCGTAACTTCTGGATCCCAGGGCCGCCCTAAAAGCAGTACGCAGGGGGAGGCGAGCGTCAGTCCCCTCTTCCCTCGTCACTTCCAGAGGAGAGTGACACTCCGATTTCTGTCCCTTGTTCCTCTTTGGCTCCACTGCCCCCTGTGAAGGCCAACTGTGACCCCAGGGGTCACCAGGGACAGTTGGCACCCTGGTTTGGGCAGTGGCCCCAGGAGGGGCCCCTACAAAGGGACAGAGATGGTGCGTGCCACCCCAATTCCCTTCACCAATCATCAGGCGGTCCCTGTTTTGGCAACGAGGAGTGCTCTGGGTCCCCTTCACTCTAAACTGGTCAGAGAAGGTTCCTGTTATGGGACAATATGATGCTGATGTTCCTGTTATGGGCAATGATGATAACATGATTTGGATGACATGCCATACATTTTCTGGTGTTCCTTTTATGGGCAGTTACGATGATTTTATGACAAGCGCATTTGTTTTCTGATGTTCCTTTTATGGGTATTTAGTGTGTGTTTTTCATGACTTGCTATGTGTTTTCTATTGTTCCTTTTATGGACATTTATGTTTACTATGATATGTGCATTATTTTAGTAATGTTTACCTGACTACTGCTTATGTTGCAGGATAATCAGTCACCTGTGTGTGGTATGGGACTACTGCTGGTTTTGACAGAGTAATAATACTGTGTGATGTTCTGACAACTGCTTGAGTAGCAGCGTATTACTGACATGTTTTGTTAGGTCTAATGATGTTGTGTACAATACAGTTTAGTTTTAAATTACATGTGTTTCCTTTGTGGTGGGGATAGAGTGTGTTGACTGTTTGTGCCAAGCTACCAAGGGGGTGAGCAGGGGCTATCTTGGGTGTGTAACTCCCTCGTCATGAATAGAGTGGGTGGGTTCTGCCTGGCTTAGGTTCATACCCTAGTCAACCTGAAACCCCATTTCTAACGCATGACATATCTACTCTTGCTCAATTAGAAATTACAGCTTTGTAAAGGTAAGAAGGAATCACTAATGATAACCTATGAGAAGGGTAGGCCTCACAGCAGTGAAAAAAGAATTTGGGAGGTTTTTCATTGCAAGGACATGTAAAACCTAAAAGTATGTGTACTGCCTTTTAATCCCTTCCCTACCAGGCCTTTTCCCCCTCAGGTGGCAGGCATTTTTGTGGCTATTTTGGACAGTTCACACTTAGGCCCTCATAACTTTTTGTCCACATAAGCTACCCATGCCAAATTTGTATCCTTTTTTTCCAACATCCTAGACATTCTAGAGGTGGCCAGAGTTTGTAGGTTTCCCTGGAGGAGACCAAGAAATTAGCCAAAATACAGCAAAATAAATCATTTAAAAAAAAATAAAAGGGAAAGAAGAGCTGCAGAAGAAGGCTTGTGGTTTTGTTCCCTGAAAATGGCATCAACAAAGGGTTTGCAGTGCTAAAATCATCGTCTTCCCAGCTTTTAGGAACAGGCAGACTTGAATCAGAAAATCAAATTTTCAACACAATTTTGGCATTTTACTGGGACATACCCCATTTTTACTATTTTTTGTGCTTTTAGCCTTTTTCCAGTTAGTGACAGAAATGGGTGTGAAACCAATGTTGTATCCTGGAAATCTAAACATTTATGAAAATTAGAGAACATTCTGAATTCACCAAGGGGTCACTTGCGTAGATCCTACAAGGTTTTCCAACAGAAAATAACAGATTAAATAAAAAAATATTGAAAATTAGATAAATAAACAGTCATTTTTGAAATGTCAGATTCTTGAGAGCAATATACCGTTACGTCTGCTGGACTCTTCTGGTTTCGGGGATATATAGGGCTTGTGGGTTCATCAAGAACCCTAGGTACCCAGAGCCAATAAATGAGCTGCACCGTGCAATGAGTTTTCATTCTAAGCCGGGGATACAGCAATTCAGTTGCTGAAATATAAAAAGTGAAAAATAGGTATCAAGAACACCTTTGTATTTCCAAAATGGGCACACGATAAGGTGTTGAGATGCAGTGGGTATTTGCACATCTCTGAATTCCAGGGTCCCCATACTAGCAAGTGACTTACAGTACATTTCTTAAATAGACGTCTTTTTACACACCACCTTAATTTTGGAAGGAAAAAATGTAGAGAAAGACAAGGGGCAATAACACTTGTTCTTCTGTGTTACCCCAAAGCCTCCCGATAAAAATGGTACCTTACTTGTGTGGGTAGGTCTAGTGCCCGCAACAGGAAATGCCCCAAAACACAACATGTACACATCACATTTTCCCAAAGACAAAAGCTGTATTTTGCAAAGTGCCTAGTTGTGGATTTTGACCTCTAGCTCAGCCGACACCTAGGAAAATCTACCAAATCTGTGCATTTTTTAAAAATAGACACCTACGGGAATACAAGATGGGGTAACTTGTGGGTCTCTCACCAGGTTCTGCTACCCAGAATCCTTTGCAAAACTTGGAAAAAAAACATGTTTTCCTCACATTTCAGTGACAGACAGTTCTGGAATCTGAGAGGAGTCACACTTTTCCTTCCACCCAGCACTCCCCCAAGTCTGCCAATACAAATGGTACCTCACTTGTGTGTGTAGGCCTATTGCCCACAAAAAGGAACTGCCCCAAAACACAACATGGACACATCACATTTTCCCAAAGAAAACAGAGCTGTTTTTTTCAAAGTGCTTAGCTGTGGATTTTGGCCCTAGCTCAGCCGGCACCGAGGAAAACCTACCAAACCTGTTCATTTTTTTAAAACTAGACACCTAGGGGAATCCAAGATGGGGTGACCCAAAATCCTTTGCAAGCCTCAAAATTTGGCCCAAAAAAACATTTTTTCCTCACATTTCCGTGACAGAAAGTTCTGGAATCTGAGAGGAGCCATAAATGTCCTTCCACCCAGTGTTTCCCCAAGTCTCCTGATAAAAATTATACCTCACTTGTATGGGTAGGCCTAGTGCCCGCGAAAGGAAATGCCCCAAAACACTATGTGGAAAAATCAACATTAGCAAACACAGAACTACCTATTTTTACAGGTGGGGGGCACTTGTGTTTTTGGTCCTGGGCTCAGCAGCCATATAAGGAATTCTACCAAACCCAAACATTTCTGAAAACTAGACACCTGAGAGAGTCCAGGGAGGTGTGACTTGCGTGGATTCCCCAGTGTTTTCTTACCCAGAATCATCAGCAAATATCAAATTGAGTTAAAAATCAAATTTTTCCCACATTTCTGCATGGGATCACCACACTGGGACAAATTTCTTACCACCCAATGTACCCTTCAGTCTCCTGGTAAAAATGATACCTCACTTGTGTATGTGGGCCAAGTGTCTGTGACAGGGAAGAGCCCACACTGGGACAAAGTTCTTACCACCCAATGTACCCCTCAGTCTCCTGGTAAAAATGATACCTCACTTGTGCATGTGGGCCAAGTGTCTGTGACAGGGAAGAGCCAAAAAACATGTCAAAATTAAGGGGGAACCAAAAGGGGTCAAAAAGGGAAGTTTGAAAAAAAAACATTTTTAGGCTGACAAGTGGGGCTGAATATGTTTTGGTATAGATGAGACAATGCTGGGTGGTAGGAATTTTGTGGATTCCTGCGGATTCTGGAAGGTTCCATCACAAAAATGTAGGAAAAATCTGTGATTTCCAGCAAAGTTGGAGGTTTGAAGGGCATTGTGGGTAAGAAAATGGTGTGGGGTGCATGTGAAGCACACCACCCTGGACTCTCCCAGATGTTTACATAGCAACGTCCCTAAGTCCAAAAAGTGCAGCCCTCACCAAGTGGTACGATTCTGAGAGTTAGACAAGCTCTCATGGCCCAAATGTAAAACCAAGACACAAAATAATCAAATGTTCTCTTGCTTGCCGTGGGATAAGATGTTTTAGTGTGTGGGGGGAGAGCTGAAAGACTGTTACCCCCATCAGTTCGGGTGGGGGCATAACCATGCCATACTGGTAACGACCACCGCACTAGTTTTTTAATTCCCTGGCATCCAGTAGGTTTTCTGCCCCCTCTCCCCGGGGAGCGAATCGGGGGTAATTGCCCCATCTGCCCACCGGTAGGCAGAACAACTTTGGCCCCATGTATTTGGGGTCAGGGTGTGGCCATAACCAGCACCCTCTTTTTTTGAAAAAAAAATCTTCCCTGGTCTCTGGTTGGCTTTCTGCCCCCCTTGGGAGCAGATGAGCCATTAAAAAATAGGCCAATCTGCCCCGTGGCCAACGGGAATGTGCCCCCATGGAGAGCGACCTTGCCCAAGGGGCTGCCCCAGAAACAAAACACACATATACACACACACCAATCCCTGGTTCCTAAGTGGTTTCTGCCCCCCACATGGGGGCAGATCGGCCTAACAGAAATAGGCCGATCGGCCCTCAAGGGGGGAAGAAATGTCCTAAAATAAATTTGCCCCCTAGAGGAGCGACCCTTGCCTAAGGGGTCACTCCCCTTGCGTGAAATTGAAATTTTTGGGGCATATTAACCTCATAAAAATAGGCTGATCTGCCCCCACGGGGGCAGAAATGGTCAAAATAAACAATTTGACCCCCAGGGGAGCGACCCTTGCCTAACCCTTGCCTAAGCGGGTCGTTCCCAACATGTAAACAATAAAAATAAAATTGATCCCTGGTGTCTAGCGGTTTCTGCCCCCGGGGGTAGATTGGCCTAATTAGAATAGGCCGATCTGCCCCCAGGGGCTGCTCCCCTTATACAGATAATAAAAAAACAAAACTTCCTGGTGTCTAGTGGCCAGCAGAAATGCAGAGAGAGACTTCAAAGGAAAGGAAAGACCTTTCCTTTCCTTTGATGGCTCTCTCGCCCCCTCCACGTTATCGGAGGAGTAATGCTTTTGCATTTCTCCTCCAATCCGTGCTGGAAGCTGAGCTTCCAGTGCAGAGGGGGCAGCCTCTGATGAGGTCAGCCCACAACCGCGTGCTGATGTCATCAGACGCTACAGGGGGGACCGGGCTAGAAGGGGAAGCGATTCCCCTTCCATCCCTGCCCATTGGAGGGGGGTGCAAGTCCCCCGGGGGTAGCGCTAGCGCTTCTTCCAGAGCTGATACTTGAACAAGGTGGTTACGTCCCTGACGCCTGAGCGTCACGGCAGCCGACGTAACCACCTTGTCCAAGGCACCGAGGGGTTAATTACATAGCCCTGCATTTGGGCTACCTAGGGCCTACCTTAGAGGTGACATATATAATATAAGGAGAGTTTAAGGCTTGGCAAGAGGTTTTAAATGCCAAGTCCACATGCCAGTGTATCTGCACATACAGGCTCTGCAATGCAGACCTGAGACATGTTTAAGAGCTACTTGAGTGGTTGGCATAAGCAGTGCTGCAGTCCCACTATTAACATTTCATTTATACATCCTGGGAAAATGTAGTGCACATTACTAGGGACTTATAAGTAAATTAAATGGGCCACTGGTGGATGTACTAATCAAACCATGTTTAGGGAAAAAAAGCACATGCACTTTAGTACAGGTCAGCAGTGATAATGTGCTCAAAGTCCTAAGGCCAACAAAACTAAATCACCAGAAATGTGAGGTAAACAAGCAAAAGGTTTTGGGGAAGACCACCTTAAGGCTGTTTGGTCTAAAAACCACCTTTCGCAGCACTGCTGGCAGCTGAAAAAGCTGTCACCAGGGCACTGTCCCTAGGCCTGAAAACCCACCCCCCACCAGGGTTCCCAGTTATAGGGACGCAACCTGTCTCCCCTCTCCATAGTGCAGTATATATTCACGGGGTTGGCCAGCAGCATCACTTTCTGCCCCTTAGATCTCAGATCTGTCTTGGACCTATGTCACTCTATCTCCAGACTGTTCCCCTTCCCTTACTACATCCTCCTAGAGTAAACATCTACTGCCCCTTCACCCAACAGCTCTGACACCCATAAATCACCACAAAGCATTCAAGCCACCAGTGTAGAATGTAAAACTGGTTCCTCATCCCAGTGTGAATGAGACAAAGCATCCACATTATCATTGTCCAAAGGGGCACATGCTTCACCTTAAACAAAGTGTCATATTTTAAAGAATCCAACAAAGAGATCCATAACAGCTTCAGCACCTGGGCATCCCTGGCTGACTACTTGTTCATAATTTTCACCACTGCCATGTTATTAATCCTGGAACATACTTTCCGATGGATCAACTCTGAACCCCACATCGTAACTACTGCCACTAGTGGAAAAAACTCCAGAAATACAATAATTTGCCCCCCGTTTCCAAGGCTCTGTCCATTCTTCTGCATACCACCACCTCTGTCAGTACAACCCGAAACCCATGCCACCTGCAGTATCAGAATATATCTGCACATCCCACGTGAACTCTCTCAGTGTGAGCAGTGGAATACTATTGAATGAGTCAAGAAAAAAATGCTACACGCACAGGTCATCCCTCACCCCAGCTGACAACTTCACATGATGATATGTAGAGGCAAACAGGACAGCAACATCCCCAACCACTAATAAAAAATCCTGCCTGCCCTCAACACTGCACACAAAATTCAAATGGCCCAATAGCACCTGCATAACTCTGGCCTTTGCTAGTATGGTATCCAACAAAAACTGCATTGTCATCCTCTTGTCTGGCGGTAAGCATGCCCATGGCTATAGAATCAAGTTTTATCCCCAAAAAGGACAACATTGTATTGGGATCCACTGTCTTTTATGGCACCAAAGGAACCCCAAGTCCCTCATGAGTTCCTGCAAACTTACTAGCAGCCGCTGGCAGTCAGTTGAAACAGGTTGAATTACAAAAAATAAGTCAGCCAGATAATGTGCCACAAGCACGTCCTGTGCACCATGAGAACAGCCACTGTAGGAAGGAACTGAACCTCTCAAATAGCGCACAAGAAATAGAGCACTCCATTGTCAGACCCTTGTCAACATATCATTGACCAGGGTGCACCAGCATCAACCAGAAAGCAGATTTAATGTCACTCTTGGTAATTTCTGCTTCTTTCCCGACCTGTTCAACAAGGGACTTCACCACATTAACTGAAGAGTATGACACTGATGCAAGTTCTTCCGCTAAGAAAACACTAACTGATGTCCCCTCGGGTCATGAAAATTGTTGTATCAATCTAAACTGCCTCTACTCTTTCTTTGGCTCGACTCCTATTAGGGACACAATCAAATAGTCCATTAGCCAATCGTTGAATGGGTCTGGCATCCTCCCCTTTCATATTTCCTTGTGTAGTTTGTCCTGTACCACTTGTGTATGTTCTCAGACTGATTCAATTTTGTGCCCACCTTATCATTGGCCCTTATAACTCAATCTGAATCCCCAATGAACACTCTCCCTCAGCACTCTAGCATCCTCTTCCTGGTCATAGAACTGCAGCCAAAATTCCAGCCTTGCCAATTTAACCGGCATATCAGCCCTTTACCACTGGTCCCTGTGCTCCCTGACCACCCTTCTAACCTGTTGAGTGAGCCGCTTGTTGTGAACCTGGCCCCCTTGATGCTGTTGCCCCTGCCCGGTCTGTGCTGTCTCGCATCCCCCACCAGGCCCGAAACAACCTATGAGTGCATTTCTCCCTGTGCATTTTGAGCACCCAGGCCTGAACTTACAATATTCCCTTGTGTATAACCCTTTATTGAAGTCCCAAGTAGGCTCCCCACGTTCCACCCTGCCCCTTTGCTGTTGTCCGCACCCCTCCTCCCCTTAAAAGGGCCAGCACACTATTGGTAAACCACTGGCTGTAAAGATTGTTTTGCCAAACTTGGAGGTCCCCATCATAGGCTGTCACAAGTCAGAGTCAATCTTCCCCCCAATTTTGCTTCAGAGTCAAGCGCCATGAATGCTGGAAACATGCATACCCACATATGTGATCTGCGCCTTCTGAATCACATCCATTTATTTCAATAAAGCAGCGCTTTGGTTAGGGAATTTTTCACAATACACACTTGCATATATAAAAAAGGCTGCTGTCCAGTTTTCAATAGTCATTAGCACCTTGGGTTGGTTAGATGATTCATATTTCTCTTCCTTTGACCCTTCTTTCACCCTGTGCTCCCTATGTAACAATTTAAACATTCTAACATATTTCCCTCTCCATATCTTCTCCTTTGTAGATAAGATTAGGTGTGCCCATAACGGCTTCATCACACCCATGTACAGCAACTTTACTTTTAATTTCTTACCTTTTGGACCATCTGTCTTCTCTCCCCAACACCCCCCCTTGCTCCACACCCACTCCTTCCTCTTTGTTGATATCCAAGAGGCCATGCTGATCCCCTTCAGAGTTCTCTGCACTTGTGCTTGACAGACCGTCTCCCTGTTTGCTCGACTTCTTATGTGTGTTTCTTTTGTCTTTGTTCTCATCTCTATACTCCTCCATGCCCACCCCGGTATCCTTCACATAGAGGCCCTTCAACAAACTTGCACCTTCGCTCTCCTGTTCCCTCCATGCATCTATCCCTGTCAAAAACATCACAGGATCCATCTGCATGGCCTCCTTTGCCTTACTTGGTGTCAAGGTCGGTGCCTTCTCCGAAACCTGCTTCCTAGTCAGTTAAACATGTCTGCCATGTACACTTGTGTTGCAGTGGCTCATCTGTGTATTGACGGCACCCTGCATAATACTAGGTGGAAAATGGCTATCATCGGCCCCCACTTCCTTGATGCCACCACCTCTGTTCTACCTCCAGTGGGACGTCACTGTATAATACCTCTCCCTCTTCTACACTTTCCACTTCATAGTCTGGCTGTATTTCATCCGCAACCTCATTCTTCAATGCCCACTTAGAGTCTGATGGATCCCTCCACCCTTGTTGTACATTGTACCATAACACTGGGAAATGGTCCTCCTTGTTCGGAGTGGCTGCTACGGACAGTCCCATTTGCTCTGCTGATGCAGGCTATTGTGACCCATACCTCTGACCATAGGAGGCTGTCCTGAACCTGCTTTCTTAAAGCACTGATGAGGTCTCACAGGACCTTCTTAAGTCAGTGGTACCCCCTTCCCTTGATGCCGTCCAGTTGGCTGCACCATGCCTTGCCTTGACTTTCCCTCAGCATGATTGGGCTGCACCATGCTCGCTTGAGTTTTCTGCTTTGATGGGTTTTGTAACCTGCTAGAAAGAGGATAGGACTGGTCTGCTGGGCCCCTGCGCCCTTACGTTCTGCCTTGACCCACATTTGTCAACCAGCATCATCTACTGTGCTCCACACACCCTTCTGTCTGTGATCCCACCTTATTGTCAGCCGCCATCTCCAGGTAAGATACCTGTGGGCATCCGAAATCTACCTCTCATTCAGTACCTGCTGTACCTAAATGTACCCCACTCTGTACGGATGTAGAAACCCTCCCTTGCCTCATGTGAGAATACACTCTCTTGTGCTGCAGCACTCCTGTCCTTTGGGTCCCCGTCTGTCCTACTTCCAACTGCTTTTCTGTCTCTCCACCCTCTGACCTTCCATTCTCCCCATCACTCAATTCTAAGAGTGCAGCCACCATGCTAAGGCGGCACCCCTATATGCCACAGAAGCTGAATCCTGGCTCAGTGTTTTTGCGGGCTCCCCACTCCTCCACGGCCCTTGATGATTCCCATACCCCTGCCCATTGTGACATGAGGCACCATTGGGCCTCGCTGGTATGCCCCAAACCCCACCTCGAGTGTGCCTCCGTGCCCAGACCTGCCTCTGTACTGGCATGTGCCTTCACACTCCAGCGCTGCTAGCACCATAATCTCCTATTGCTCTATAGAACGTCTCCAACTCCCTCCACCTGAATTCTGCTGTTGAGTGCACATGCACTCCACCATAGGCCGTCGATGACGGTGCTTCCACTCTCAAAATGGAGTGCAGTCCCTCATTGCTTCCCAGTCCTGCAGGCCAATTCCCCTCCCTGCATCCATTCAATACCAGTTATGCCCCCGCCTGCATTATGATGCAGTGCTCTGCTACTGGCTGTTGGCTTTTGAGACAAAGCCTTGTGTGTTGATTATGAGCCAAACCTCTCCCTGCTCTCATATCCCGCAAGCCTCTATCCCTCTCTGAAAACAACAGTTTCAGGGCTGCCCACTGAACTCTCAAGCGGCCCTTGACACCTACTTTTGCTCCTCTCTTTGCTCCCACCGGAGACCTCTGGGGTGGCGAGCATGCCAATACCGTAGCACCTACCCCTTCCAACACCCTGCGCACCGTACGTCCAGAGCTAGATTCTGTGTCCTCCACCAATAAATCTAGGTGCCCTACTTCCTTTATCAAGTGCAGCATCTGGGCAACTTTTCCATCTGCCATTTTACCACTACCAAAAACACTTCCCAACCCTGCTACTAAGCCGCCACCTGGTTAACCTATTGCCAAAATGGTGGGATGCAGCCCAAAAGGGCTGTCTATATAACTTCAGCTACATCCTTTTATGGAAAGTAGCCCACAACTTCTTGCAGTCTCCTGGACTGCACCAACTCCTCCAGTCTTCCCAGGCGGTATAACCACCCCTGGTCGACTACCCCCCAAATCACTATTGTCAACAACCCCACGTTATTTTTGATTCTCTTCAATATTTTCTTTCGCAACGTGGGGAGAGTTGCACTTTCACATTGCTTCCATATACAAAGAACACTGTTTCTCCTATGTATTAGTTTCTGCTGTTATGGTTGTTAAGGCACAATTGTTAGTGCTTTTATACAGGCCTAATGCTTCCTTTAACCCAAATGGAGCCAGTTGTAGATTGGGGGTCCACCATTCTAGTACACAGGCCTTCTTCACAGCGCTTAACTAGTGTACATCTATCTGCTTTAAGAACATCACAGCCATTCAGAAGAATGGGGGATGTGAAAGAAACCCTGGACCCTTCCCAGCCTCCGAGCCAGTAGCACTCACGCAGTGGGTGCCCACCTGTACCTCCAGCGATGAACCTTGCTCTACTGCAGTGCCTCCATCTGCTGTGTCAAGCCCCTTATGTTATCCACAGTACACTAGCACTGGTCTGACATTCACCACCCCTAAATCATGCCTGAGGGCATATCTCCTTCATGTTGCTCTCCCGCTATTTCCTGTGTAGCTGCCTGCCAGAGGCATTTATGAGGTTCGACTTTCACACTAGGCGCTGTCTTGGATTCTCCCTTGTGTACTCCGGGTGAACAAACTCTGCTACAATCTGCCTCGAAGACTCATTTATTCATGTCATGCATGTCACCGCCCTGTCACAGATGGCATGGGAGTCAGGACAGGTCCCTCCATCACTCTGGACTGAGGATTAATGAGGAACAGGATGTTGGGCCAGGGAGCAGTACCCTGTCATGTTTTACTCCATTCCGTGCTTGGCCACGCCCCTCACTGAGACAGGCATTCTAAAGGGTCATTTATTGGAGCAAAGTACATTATTGTGCTTTAGGTCCTTGGCAATATTTTAAATTGTTGTTGTTTTTATATACATGAACTTTTTTCTGGTATGGAATGATGTGGCAGTGGGATAAATAAATGAATCTCCTATACATTTTAGCTCCTACTGATTCACAAAGGTAACTTACACTTTTTAGCAATTTACACTTTTATATAAAGGTATTGTTGCATTTATTTTTAAATTCAAAATATGGCATTAAATATTTAAAATAATGTAACATTATTTTCTATGGGGTTTTACTTTAATTCCCTATCTCCATTATTTTCTAAGGGAGGGTTTTGTAGAACCAGTGGTTGGCCATGTGTGGTGCTTAACTTACTACTGTTTTTTAGTAGCAATGTACACTTTTGGGAATAGCTACAAAGAAGTAAACTTACTCAAAAGTGTAAATTACTCAAAATTGTAAGCATTATTTTATTTGTAAAATAAAGTGTTCCAGTGCCTAAAGCTCAGTTTAGAAGCCAGCACCCGGAGCTGTCCATTACCAGAGTCCTTCTACCCCTCTATCTCACTCTTGTAGGTTTCTACTTTGCCCATTAGTGACAGTTTTCGATCTTTCTCTCGCTCCTTCTTTTGTCTTTATATGTTTTTCTCTCTTCTCCCCTCTCGAAATTTCTGATGCATAAAAATAAGTGCTGGTCCCCAAAAATGAGCGCCGATGGCCCTCACCAACAACCACCAGCTTAAATTAAGCACTGGGTGTAATTTACAGTTGTGAATCAGGCCCATAGTGTTTTATACCAAGTACACAATTTCTCTTAGGTCTTTGTATGATGATATACTGTTGGATGGGAATAATGTTCCAAAGTACTGCAGCCGACCCTAAATTAATAGAGAATTGTATTAGTTTCTCTTAAAAATGCACTGCCAAACCGATAGTTTTTAAAGACAATTTTGAAAACTATGTGCTGTAACAGGTATGTTCTAGATTCAACTTCTCAAAATGTTTTGTAGAGAGACTGCTTGAGGCCTCTAAGGAGGGTAAGGCTCACTTTTGATGGAGTGGGGATCTCAATTAAGTTAGCAGTTTACGAGAGAGGTTTTTCCACTCATCAGAGAGATATCCCCACTGTTTACTACTCACTATCCGGCCAATGGATCTTTGTCATTGGCTGAGATTAACCAAGAGATGTACGTCAAATCAAATTGTCATCACAATCTCAATTCTATTTTCAGTCAACAATGAAAGTAGATGAGAATTTTAAGGTTCTTATTGATCAAATTCTTTAGTATTTCATCTTTATTGTAATCAGCAAATAAGTTCATCAATATAAATCATTAGTTTTTCCACTGATCAAAAACAAGTAGTCAATAAATCATAATAAGTGCATTAAGCATGTTCCATAAAGGAAAAAATGCCTAGTCTAGGAATGAGGATGAAAAAAGTGTCAGTTAGAACCAATAAAGAGTTCCAGTTAGAGAAAGAAAAATAAGCATAAAGCTTTAGCATCAGAATATCCGCTCAGTAATTCAATAATCAATCAAAGCAGAACTTCCCATAAAGAGATGTTCAAGAAACTCAGTGAATCTCAGCATGGGCAACGTACTCTGTGAATGAAAAGGCAAGGAATGTGGCAGGTGGGCAATGTGTTAACCTACCCTAGAAACACACACCACTATAAGCATTCAGATTTTAAACGTTTCCAACATGTTGCTTCTTCTTTCTTAAGTTAGCCAATCATCTTTCGATGCCCTCATGGGAACAGGATCACTCCTTGTCTTTTCACAAGGAGCACAACAGTCCACAGACAGCAATGTTGAATGAAACATTTCTTATCAACGACAAGTTAATACTATTAGATGCTCACATCACTCTTTTTAGAAATGCTGCATCTCATATGTGAACTTAATTACCTCACTGAATGACAGATCTATATTCATTAGTTAACATTGATCTTTGTCTAGGTAGAAACATTTACAGAGCTAACTTAAAATATTTTAGGCAGCAACTATTTTCGTTATGGAAAACATGTTCATGGGAAGGTCAGGAAATAAACTTTTTTATGTGAAATCAGCATTCTTTAGGATGTCAGCTTAGTCAAATAGCATTGCTTTAAATGTTCAGCCTAGTATGAGTAGATATGGTTGCCAACTACAATTTTTTCATTTAAATGTCTTTTTTTCTTTAAAGCCTACCTGTTAATCCCACACATTATTGCATTATTTTTCTTGACATTTTAAACGCTCCTACAATTTCGATATTTGTACAGTGAAATACTGGGGTGGTTTAACATTTTTATCAGAGTTTAGTCCCAATCTGACCTTGGTCCGTCTGAGCAGCTTTGATTTTTGGTATACTCGAGAAGGGATCGCAGTTCCACTATGAGGTATTGATGCTATTATGAGGGGTGACAATGAAAGACAGTAGTACCCTTCTCCCTGGCAGTCTCTCAGCTAATTGCTTCAAGCCTTGAAATTGCAGTCATGCTTTCAGTCCCCCTCTTCCATGACCCTCAATATGGAGAGTACCTTTTTCCATTTCGAGCACTCTAGGCCCTACATTTTTTGTTGCAGTCATTTTTATAATTCCTTGTTGGAGAACGCTCTGTGCCTTTCTTGAAATTATATTTACATTTTATTCCTTTTTAACAATGTTACTGGCTTTATGTGCTTTAAACACACCGTCTGTCACTCATTTACCTAAAAGGTCACCAGAGAAGAGCCAGCAAACTCATCAAAATGTAAATCCTAGCTCAGTTTGACTACACATATTGACTCAGTGTGCTTTAAACTCTACCATCTGCCATTTAATTTTGCCTCCATTTTCTTGTGACACAACCCTAAATTTCCATGATAATATTTATTTAAATTCAATTCATTTATTACCTATGATACAGCTTAAAAAATGAACTTATGTTTCTAAAAAAGGCCCTTGGGAGAAGAACTCAAATCTCATATAAAGCTTCCTTAAATTATGGATGTTAGCATTTAACACCAACATCCCACAAAAGGCATTGGTGCGAATAGCTATGCATTCTAACATAAGGTTGAACATATTGGACAGATAAGCCTAGAAAGAGAGAGTTTGTTGGAATTGATGATGAAAACATGGAATTCATGGACAAGAGTGATGAGGGTTTTAACCACTTAGCTGCTGAGGCTTTTCGATCCCCAGTGATTAGCCCTTTTTGATGCTTCAGGCACCTAATGCTTAAGACTTCATAACTTTTTTCTACAAAAGGTGTCCAGGCAAAATATGCCCCACATCTTGGTGATACTAAAGGTACACAGAGTTTTTGGATGCCCCTGAAGGGAAACAAGACAATTGTGAAATACATCATTATATTTTTTTTCCCGAAAGCAACCAAACCAATGGGTAATTCCTAAAAGTTCTACATTTCTGAAAACTAGACAAAATTCTAAATTAAGCATATGGTCATTTGTGTAGGTCACTCAAGGTTTCCCGAAGAAACTAGTCAGTGAATTCAAAACGAATGTAAGAAAAATAGGGAGAAATAAAAATGGATGACATTTTCATCTGCATTCTTTCACAATGGCCAATTTACAAAAGCAATATACTATTACATCTCTTAACCCTTCTGATTGTAGGGATATATATATTATTTGTTGGCTGTCCAAAGCATGCGATACACAGAGCCAACAACTGATCTGCAGCTTATAATCATTTTTCATTGCGCACCAACAATGCAGCGATTTGTTTGGTAAAATCTAATGAAAGAAAACTGTGGATACAGAAACCTAGCATTTCTGAAATGTGGATAGTTACAGAGATTAGGAATACTGTTTATTTATACATCTCTGAATTTGGCATAACCCATATTATCATGTGATTCAGACAGCTTCTTGCACACTGGCTAACACTTGGAAGGAAATTTAAACTAATAACAACAAATGTTGTACTAATCTTTATTTCCAGGCTTCTACTGATAAAAGCTTTGTCCTACTTGTGTGGCCATACCCAGCACACACAATAAGAAAGGCCTCAAAATGTAATGTAGAGACATCACTTTTTCAATATGAAAAACGGACACATTTTAGCGATGAGGGTAGCTGAGGATTTTAGGCCCAGTTTACCTGTCATTATGGGTAACCTACTGAATCAGATATTTCTAAAATCTAGACACCCAGAGGTGTCTAGGTGTATGCAGGTGCTCCTTTTTGATATGATCACCCCCACTATTAGCCTGGTATTCGATTGAATTTTGACTAAAAGTGCCTAGGTTCCAGTTAGCCAGGTCCCCAGTGCCCGATCTCTTTCCCTAAAACTGTGCAATTGTTCCCCAATTGGCAATACCTTTGGCTCCCCCTGTATGTCCCTAGTAAATGGTACCCCTAGTACTAAGGGCAAGGGTACCAAGGAGGGTCCCCAGGGGCTGCAACATGTATTGTGCCACCCTAAGGGACCCCTCAACTAGCACATGCAGACTGCCATTGCAGGCTGCGTGTCTTTGTGCAGCTAAAAGTGAAAACACGACATGACACACAGCCCCAAGTTAGTGTGTCCCCTAACACTGCATGAAATATGTGTAAGTTACCCCTACAGCAGGCCTTACATCCCTATGGGAGTGTGCATTAAGGCTGTGCTCGGCCCAGGTCCCGCCTGAAACTCTGCTGCGCGTATTTGCGACCCGTCTTGCACACCACTTGTCCTCCCTTCCTGTTCTAAAAGTGGTCATCAGCATCGCCTGCCCTGTGGTGAAGCTCATGTAGCTGCAGGGTCAGGACATTGGTGGACAAGATATACTTATCAGTGCTATTCTATGAAGGGACTACAATTCCTAGGTTTTTAGAGGCAGCGGCCATCTTGGGGTGCGGCAGGCCTATAAAGCCCAGCCACACCCAAGCACATTGCTCACTATTTTGAAGACTTCAATGCAGTCAGACCTCATGGGGGTTCTTCTGAAGAAGAGCAGATTTCCTGCATGGCAGATTGACAGCAAGTCGGAGTATCCTTGTTTCCATGGTGAATTCAGATACGAGTGGGTCGTACTCCTAGCGGTAAGGTCTTGATGAGCCCAATCTTGAAGGAAGTTGTTACTTCCAAAAATATAGCACCCCTTAGCACAACGAGCAAAGAGTTTCCAGTTCTAAGAGTAAAGCGGCCTTGGCGCGACGATCAAAGCGTTTCGGATCACAGGAGTAAAGCGCCCCTTAGCACAATGAGCAAAGCGCTTCAGGCCACATGTGTAAAGCGCCCTTGGCATGATAATCAAAGCATTTCAGTCCACATGAGTAAAGCGCCCTAGGCACGACGATAAATGTGTTTCAGTCCACATGAGTAAAGCGCCCTTGGCACGACAATCAAAGCGTTTCAGTCCACATGAGTAAAGCGCCCTTGGCACAACAATCAAAGCGTTTCAGGCCACATGAGTAAAGCGGTCTTGGCACAAGGATCAAAACACTTTAGTCCACATGAGTAAAAGCGCCCCCTTAGCACAACGAGCAAAGCACTTTAAGGCACAAGAGTAAAGCACCCTTGGTCCAACAATCAAAAGTGTTTCAGGCTACATGAGTAAAGCGATCTGGGCACGAGTATCAAAACGCTTCAGGCCACACGAGTAAAGCGCCCCTTGGCATAACGAGCGTAGCGCTTCAGACAAAGCAAGTAAAAGCTCTCTCTTGCATAATGAACAAAGCGCTTCATGTATGATGATTAAAGCGCTTCCTGAACAACAAGCAAGGCGCTTCTGCCCAATGAACGAAACGCTTCAAGTTCAATGAGTAAACTTTCAGGCCTAGGTAGTAAATGTGAAAATGTTTCAGAGATAAGCAAATTATAGTTTCATTGTTTTTTGGGAAGCATAATATGTGAGATACATATTTAAGTCTTTGAGAATTTCTAGGCTGAGATCAAACATATATCTCATGAATGCATAATTGTTACATGATAAATATTTAGAGAATGACCATAGTCCAAAGCTCTTGCCATCTCTAGGTTTAGAGGTTGCAGTTTGTTCTTGTCCCATGATTCAAAGAAGGCGCTACGCCCAATTCACAAAGGGTCTCAATCTGATATCACGGAGACGCCTTTATTCAAGAGTCTATTGGTGAGTTATACTGTTATGAATGAATGTATGCATATTTGTCCTAACCGTTTCTTTTCAGATCTCTCTCTCTGCAGTTCCCTACCCTAATTCCCTCCCCCCCGCCTGGCTTCATCATAACTCTGTGCTATAATAGCCTTCTGAATTGGTGGCGCCGGGAGGTGGGCCTTTTGTTCAGCAGCGTGCAGATCCCGAGGAAAGAGCACTGTGACAGAATAGTGAGCCCACAAGTTTATACTTTCCTCTGGGTCTGTACGTGAGCTGCTCAAAATGGACACCTTAGACACCCTTATGCAAGTAGTCACTCAAATGCAAAGGGATTTGACGGACTCAAAAAATGTTACAGCCAATTTAGTTAACAAAGTAACCCAGTTACAGAGTAAGGTGGATGGTTCTGGATCTGAGTCTCGTCCTACGCTTTCCACATCTACGAACATAGCTGTGAACATGCAGACACAAATTTCTCTAGCTGCACCAGAAACATTTTCTGGGGACACCAGTAAGGTTCAGATTTTTCTCACACAGGTGGAATTACATTTTACGTGTCGTCCCACTGCTTTTCCTGACACACAATCTAGAATTGCATTCCTTATATCATATCTGAATGGTGATGCAGCTACTTGGGCAGTGCCATTAGTCCAATTAGACAGACCACTTTTGTATAATTGGTGTCGTTTTTGTAGAAGAATTTGTAAAGGTATTTGACAGGCGCGCAATAACTATGTCTGCAGACAGAGTTACTAGAACTACGTCAAGGAAACAAAGACATGATAATGTGTTTGTCACACTTCAACCGGTTAGTAGTGGAAACCGCTTGGCCAGAGGAAAAAAGGTCAGCAGTATTTTATCAAGGTCTAAAAGACTAACTGAAAGACGTATTGGCCCAAGTTGAACCGCAACTGGAAACTTGTACTGATTTAATTAATCTAACCCTGCGGATAGATCATAGACTCTCAGAGAGAAAAGGAGTAAGGAAAAAATTAGAAAAACCCAACTGGCGAATGGAAAGGTCCAAACACCTTCAGATGTCCTCAGATCCTATTATAGAACCAATGGATATCGGAACTGTTGGCCATCATTGACCAAAGAGGAGAAAGACATGCGACGAAGAAATGGACAGTGTCTGTATTGTGGAAAAAAGGGTCATTTCGTAAAGGAATGTCAAAAGAAACCCAAAGGTAAAATTGATCCAACATTTGTGACAAAGAAAAAGTTAGCGATTGCTTTTGAAAATTCACAGGAAAAACTAAAGTACCCAAGAAAAAACGAAGGGGACCTCTTGGGCAAATTGACAATCCATTCAGTGTGTTCTTGCACAAATCGCTATGTCAAACATTTTTTAATTTTAACACAATTGACTGTACAGGGAAAAATACATAATGTACAAGTTCTAATTGATTCAGGGGCAACAGGAAATGTTGTGGACCAACAAACTGCACTAGATTTACATATACCCAGTGTCAAGAAAAAGGTTCCTGAAGTTGTTTATGCAGTTGATGGTAGTGAATTGGCAGGAGGCCCCGTTACTAAACAAACCCCACGAATACAAATGATTTGCAAAAATGATGAGAATCTGAACCACTGTGAGATAATTTGCTTCGATATAATCCAAGCACCTCAATATGGTTTTATCTTAGGACTGCCGTGGTTAATGGTACACAATCCATGCATAGACTGGCGCAACCAGGTTTTGCGTTTGTCTTCTTCTTCTTGTTCAAAAAAATGTCTTCAACCAAGACGAGACAAGGAAGGAAATCTTCAACAATCTATTGCTACTGCAGTCGAGAAGGGAATTGAGTTGTCACCACAGTATTCAGAATACACTGACGTTTTCTGTGAAAAGAAAGCGAGCTCCTTACTACCTCACAGGCCGTACGGCTGTCAGATCGACCTTGTACCAGGCACCAATATAACAAATTGTAGAATCTATGCATTATCAGAGAAAGAAAATCAAGTCCTACGAGAATACCTTGATCATTGCTTAGCCAACTAACTAATTCGTCCATCACGATCTCCAGCGGCTTCTCTGCTGTTTTTTGTCCCAAAAGCTAATGGCGAATTGAGACCTTGTATTGTATTGTATTGTATTGTAATTGTATTTATATAGCGCTTACTACCCCTGACGAGGCGTCGAAGCGCTTTTCGATGAGTAGCACGCTACTCCGGTACCCAACAAGAATTAGTGATGGATTAGTATAATTTAATAAGGAGTACAGTTTTAGTATTATTATGAGTTAATTTGAGTTGCAGATATGAGAGTTTGTTAGTTAGATTGACTGGAGTAATGGAGGGGTGGAGGAGGAAAGAAATCCAGAAGTGTTAATTGGGAGTTTATCCTTCATTTACTCAATCCAAAGGCTTGAGATGAATAATAGGGGAGCGGAGGGGAAAGAGGATGTGGAAGGGTTAGGGAGAGCATATAAGTAGGGTGAGATGAATGCAGGAGAATTTAGTAGGGTTGTGTGGGAGGTCACAGAGGTAGAGTGAGGTTTGGTGAGTTAGATGTGGAGGTGGAGGGGAAGAGCTTAGGCAGAGATATTTAGGAGATGAAAGTGGTCGAAGGGATTTGGGATGAGTCCAGTGAGAATGGAGGATAGTTTGATAGAGACATGACATAAGAGTGATGGGTATATAAGTGTGATAAAAGAGAGCAGAAATTCATAGATATCAGGAGCCATGCAATGATCCACAAACATGCCAGGCACAGAAACAACATATACACATACATACACATATATATATATATATATTTATACACACACACACACATGAATAAAACACACATATGCACATACAATACATAATTAGAATCATGGGTAAAAAATACTTAATCAGATAGGTTTAAAAGAGTGTGTGTGTATTTTATTGTTATTGGTTTAGTTTCTGTAAAATGAGCATCGTGGCCTACCCAACCGGAGTATTTTCTACGAGTATGTCAGTAAGCGTTACCTAGCATGTTTTATACGCCCCGTTTATATTGTACAGTAAGAGTACGTGATTGGCCACGGGGTAAAAACGTCTCCAGCAACCTTGTGTGCCTTTGGCAATGTGATTGTTACTAGTGCGTCTTTGTGGATATGTCCTCGTGCTTCTGAGCATCAACAACGCACCACCGGAATCGGCGGTAAACGCAGTGGGGTCGTTTGGAAAGCTGTCCATCATTGTGGTAAAAGGCAGGGAATTCCTTTACCTACTTCGAGGGTGGGCGGGGCGTGGTTCAGCGGGCGGAGCTTACAGGTGCTTTATAAAGGGAGAAACCTTCTACTCTGTGTCTCCAGCAGAGGAAGATAGAACCCGCGCGTCACAGTCAGATACAGATTACGCTCTAGTACATCATCAGTTCACCTCCAGGAGGGATTCTAGATCTTTTTCTGCTATGGGATCTCTGAGCGCACAGCCTTGCTTTATCTTTGCCAAGCCCAAGAGTTAGGGTGGCTTGTCCTTTCCAGAAGCTGAGCTTCAACTGCGGCACCTGCTACGATTATATTTGTAGGTGCTTCTTTTGAGGTTCAGCTTCTGTAAAAATGAGCATCGTGGCCTACCCAACCGGAGTATTTTCTACGAGTATGTCAGTAAGCGTAACCTACCATGTTTTATACGCCCCGTTTATATTGTACACTAAGGGTACGTGATGGGCCACGGGGTAAACGTCTCCAGCAACCTTGTGTTCCTTTGGCAATATGATTGTTACTAGTGCGTCTTTGTGGAGATGTCCTCGTGCTTCTGAGCATCAACAACGCACCACCGGAATCGGCGGTAAACGCATTGGGGTCGTTTTGGAAAGCTGTCCATCATCCTGGTAAAAGGCGGGAGTTCCTTTACCTACTTCGAGGGTGGACGGGACGTGGCTCAGCGGGTGGAGCTTACAGGTGCTTTATAAAGGGAGAACCTACTAGAAAAACGATTTTGTGTTTATATTGTACACTAGGGGTACGTGATGGGCCACGGGGTAAAACGTCTCCAGCAACCTTGTGTGCCTTTGGCAATGTTATTGTTACTAGTGCGTCTTTGTAGAGATGTCCTCCTGCTTCTGCGCATCAACAACGCACCACTTGAATCGGCGGTAAAACGCAGTGGGGTCATTTTGGAAAGCTGTCCATCATCCTGGTAAAAGGCGGGAATTCCTTTACCTACTTCGAGGGTGGACGGGGAGTGGCTCAAGCGGGCGGAGCTTACAGGTGCTTTATAAAGGGCGAACTTTCTACTCTGTGTCTCCAGCAGAGGAAGATAGAAACCAGCGCGTCACAGTCAGATACAGCTTATGCTCCAGTACATCATCAGTTCACCTCCAGGAAGGATTCTAGATTGTTTTCTGCTTTGGAATCTCTGAGCGCACAGCCTTGCTTTATCTTTGCCAAGCCCAAGAGTTAGGGTAGCTTGTCCTTTCCAGAAGCTGAGCTTCAACAGGGGCACCTGCTACGTTTATATTTGTAAGTGCTTCCTTTAAGGTTTAGTGTCTGTAAAATGAGCATCGTGGCCTACCCAACCGGAGTTTTTTCTACGAGTATGTCAGTCAGCGTTACCTCTCATGTTTTATATGCCCTGTTTATATTGTAAACTGAGGCTACGTGATGGACCAAGGGAGAAGCGTCTCCAGCAACCTTGGCAATGTGATTGTTACTAGTGCGTCTTTGTGGATATGTGCTCCTGCGCATCAACAACGCACCACCGGAATCGGCGGTAAACGCAGTGGGTTCGTTTTGGAAAGCTGTCCATCATCCTGGTAAAAGGCGGGAATTCTTTTACCTACTACGAGTGTAGACTTTAGAGCGATAAACAAGATCACTGTTAAAAATAAATATCCACTAACTGTCATACCAGTCTTGTTAGACCAGGTGAAATCCACCGTTATTTACACCAAACTTGACTTGCAAGGTGCTTATCACCTAGTTCGAATTCGAGAGGGAGATGAATGGAAAACAGCTTTTAAGACTCGTTATGGTCTCTTTCAGTATCTAGTGATTCCGTTTGGTCTATGTAACGCTCCAGCAGCTTTCCAATATTTCCTAAAGGATGTTCTGAGAGAATACCTAGACATCTTTGTAATTGTTTATATTGACGATTTATTGATCTATTCAAACTCTGAAGAAATACATGAAGAACATGTAAAAAAGGTATTACAAACTCTACGAAACCATAATTTGTTCTGCAAATTAAGTAAATGCGAATTCCATACCAAAGAAGTTGAATTTTTGGGAATCATTTCAACACCTGACGTCATGAAAATGACTGAAAGAAAAATTCAAGCCGTATCAAAATGGTCCACACCAAAATCAGTACGTGACATCCAATGTTTTTGGGGTTTTGCAAATTTTTATCGACGCTTCATCCAACACTCATCCCAAAAGGTGGCACCAATTACTAAATTGCTAAGGAAAAAGGCCGTCTTCCACTGGTCCCAAGAGACAGAAGAAGCATTTCAAGACTTAAAAAAGGCTTTTACTTCAGCTCCCATTCTAGCTCATCCCAGTGTGGAGGAACCATTAATTGTGGAAGCTGGTGCATCCGAGGTCGCTGTTGGGGCCATCCTATCCCAACGTCACCGAGAAACTGGACAATTACACCCCATAGCATATGTGTCAAGAAAACTGAATGAAGCAGAACAAAATTACACCATAGCAGAAAAAGAATGACTTGCAATTCGCAATGCTTTCAAGGAATGGAGACACTGGGGGACATTACAACCCTGGCGGATGGTGTTAAAGCGGCAGTAAGACCGCCAACAGGCCAGTGGTAAAAAATTTGCAATTACGACCGTGGCGGAAACCGCCAACAAAGACAGCCACTTTAACACTCCGACCGCCACGGCGGTACAGACAAACAGCTTGGCGGTCACCGTCAACAGACAGGCGGGAGACAATGTACCGCCCACACTATTATGACAGGCCAATCCGCCACCTTTTCCGGGTTGGATTCACCGCAGATAAAAACACGGCAGAAACAGGCATTTCGAAGGAAAAACGCTCACCTCTACACACTCCACGAGGAAGGAGGGCACCATGGAGCCGGAACTCCATATTGTTCCTGCGATAGTCTTCCTGCTCCTGTACCAGGAGCACCAACACCGGCGGCGAAGACCACAGTGAGTAATGCACCTACGACATAGGAGAGGGGCAGGCAAAAAACAGGGACACACACACGCAACACCCCAACCCCCACCCCCACCCTCAACCACTACAACACACATACCAATGCATATCCAAACATTACAGTAACACCCCCCAGTCCCCCGGAAGAATGCAAAGACAAAAGGAAATGAGTGTAACCATTGTAATATATCAAAATAGAGTAAGCAAAAATATACATATATACACTATTAACAAAATATACACCACGAATAGTAGTCCAGGTAATACACCATTCATAGTCCATGGACCACTGGGCCCAAAATGCATGGGTGAGGCCCACACAAGATACCCGAACATGACGGAGAGAACACTGCAGGGGCATCAGATAGAAATACAACCGGCACCTCAGGGGGAAGGGAAGGAGGATACCTCAGCCGGATGAGTGCACGACACCAGATCCACGAGGGGCCTCCATGCCCATTGATGTATCCTGGGGAGTGCAACGCCACAGTCTCACAAGTCTCTCCAGTGGGTGGTTTGCCCACAGCTTTATCCTGGGGAGTGCAAAGCCACAGTCTCTCAAGTCTCTCCAGTGGGTGGTTTGCCCACTGCTTTATCCTGGGGAGTGCAAAGCCACAGTCTCCCAAGTCTCTCCAGTGGGTGGTTTGCCCACTGCTTTATCCTGGGGAGTGCAAAGCCACAGTCTCTCAAGTCTCTCCTGTGGGTGGTTTGCCCACTGCTTTATCCTGGGGAGTGCAAAGCCACAGTCTCTCAAGTCTCTCCCGTGGGTGGTTTGCCCACTGCTCTATCCTGGGGAGTGCAAAGCCACAGTCTCTCAAGTCTCTTCAGTGGGTGGTTTGCCCACTGCTCTATCCTGTGGAGTGCAAAGCCACAGTCTCTCAAGTCTCTCCAGTGGGTGGTTTGCCCATTGCTTTATCCTGGGGAGTGCAAAGCCAAAGTCTCTCAAGTCTCTCCAGTGGGGTGGTTTGCCCACTGCTTTATCCTGGGGAGTGCAAAGCCACAGTCTCTCAAGTCTCTCCAGTGGGTGGTTTGCCCACTGTACCATCCTGGGGAGTGCAAAGCCACAGTCTCTCAAGTCTCTCCAGTGGGTGGTTTGCCCACTGCTCTATCCTGGGGAGTGCAAAGCCACAGTCTCTCAAGTGGATGCATGTCTCCACTGGTTCTGGAGGGGGTCTGGTGCCCAGAGTGCTTCATCCTGTGCAGGACAGATGGAGTGGATGCATGTCTCCACTGGTTCTGGAGGAGAACTGGTGCCCAGAGTGCTTCATCTGGTGCAGGGCAGACGGAGTGGATGCATGTCTCCAGTGGTTCTGGAGGGGGACTGGTGCCCAGAGTGCTTCATCCTGTGCAGGACAGACGGAGTGGATGCATGTCTCCAGTGGTTCTGGAGGGGGACTGGTGCCCAGAGTGCTTCATCCTGTGCAGGACAGACGGAATGGATGCATGTCTCCACTGGTTCTGGAGGGGGACTGGTGCCCAGAGTGCTTCATCCTGTGCAGGACAGACGGAGTGGATGCATGTCTCCATTGGTTCTGGAGGGGGACTGGTGCCCAGAGTGCTTCATTCTGTGCAGGACAGGTGGAGTGGATGCATGTCTCCACTGGTTCTGGAGGGGGACTTGTGCCCAGAGTGCATCACTCACCCGTGAAGGTCCCTGTTGCGTCACAGCCCCTGCCGCTAGCAGTGCTTGAGTTGGCGGTCCTTGCCCTGTTCAGCGGTGCTTGCCCTGTTCAGAGGTGCTTGCCCTGGCGGTCCTTGCCCTGTTCAGTGGTGCTTGACTTGGTGGTCCTTGCCCTGTTCAGCGGTGCTTGAGTTGGCGGTCCATGCCCTGTTCAGCGGTGCTTGCCCTGTTCAGCGGTGCTTGAGTTGGCGGTCCTTGCCCTGTTCAGCGGTGCTTGAGTTGGCGGTCCTTGCCCTGTTCACCGGTGCTTGCCCTGTTCAGTGGTGCTTGAGTTGGCGGTCCTTGTCCTGTTCAGCGGTGCTTGAGTTGGCGGTCCTTGTCCTGTTCAGCGGTGCTGTCCCTGTTCAGTTGTGATTGACTTGGCGGTCATTCATTGCCCAGCTGGGCTGGGGCTGGCGGTCCTTCATTGCCCAGCTGGGTTGTGGCTGGCGGGGTCCTCCTGGACAGCTGGGCTGTGGCTGGCAGGCCCTCCTGGGCAGCTGGGCTGTGGCTGGTGGGGTCCTCCTGGGCAGCTGGGCTGTGTCTGGCGGGGCCCTCCTGGGCAGCTGGGCTGTGGCTGGCGGGGCCCTCCTGGGCAGCTGGGCTGTGGCTGGCAGGGTCCCCCTGGACAGCTGGGCTGTGGCTGGCTGGGTCCTCCTGGACAGTGATGAGGGGACTGGCGGTGGCCTCCTGGGCTGCGACGATGGGGCTGGCGGTGGCCTCCTAGCCAGCGGGGATGATGGCGGTCTTCTCCGCCGTGCTGCTCCTCCCAGACTTAGCGGATTTCTTCTGCCCCTTCCCCACCTTGGGAGGAGTCACAGCTGAGTCCACACTCCCCCCGGGACCCCTGTCAGCGGCTTGGGTAGCTGGAGTCTTCCCCCTCTCCCGCCGGGCACTGGCCAACTTCTGGTGCTTCACAGGGGGGGGACTGGCTGTGCTCTGGCTCTGTGATACACTGGCTTGCCTGGAGGCCGGTGCACTCCACATACCTGTGACAACAGGCACCACTGGTCCCAGTGATTTTGTGGCTGAGGTGCTAGTACGGGACCTATGAGTTGGACAGGGGGGTGGTGGGAAATAGTTTAAGGGTGGACATGAAAAGTTGTTTGGAGACACTAGGACGGGTAGCTGGAGGGGGTTTGGGAGTGGAGGAAGAGGTGGTGGTTGTAGGAGGTGTAACTTTTGTGGATTTAGGTGCAGGTGCATGAGCTGGAGGATGTTGTGAGGTGGATGTATGTTGGGTGGGTGTGTGCCTGCGTTTGTGTACCTTTGGAGGGGGCGTCACAGGCACACTGGGAGAGGACACAGGGGACGTGTGAATGGTAGTGGGGGTGCTGAGTGCACGTGAGCGGGGTGTTCTGGGGGTGTGCTGGTGCGGGACGTAGTGGCTGTAGTTGTAGTGCATGCAGGTGTGAGTGTAGATGAGACTGGGAGGGAGGAGGGAGACAAGGAGGAGGGGGACACAGTGGAGGCAGTGGATGTTGGTGTGTCTGTATGTGTGTGATGCTTGTGTGAGTGCCTGTGGGATGTGTGGTGCTTATGTTTGCCTGAGCTTCCCTTGTGTGGTGAGGTGTGTGCAGGCTTGTCTGACGGTGTGCTTGGGATAGGTAGAGGTACAGGGGATTGGGTCTGGGTGGAGGAAGTTGGAGGGGGAAGGCTAGACACAGGGACAATGGCTGCCATCAGTGCTGAGGCCAGAGTTTGAACGGTTCGATGAAGGGCAGCCTGACCAGAATGAATGCCCTCCAGGAATGCATTTGTGTGTTGCAACTCCCTTTCTACACCCTGGATGGCATTCAAAATGGTAGACTGCCCAACAGTGAGGGACCTGAGGAGGTCAATGGCCTCCTCACTGAGGGCAGCAGAGGTGACAGGGGCAGGGCCTTAGATCCCTGGGGCGAAGGAGATGTCCACCGTCCTGGGTGAGCGGGCACGGGGTGAAGGCTGAGGGGCTGCTGGGAGGGCGGTGCTGGTAGGGGGGGTGGTGGCTGTACCTGTTGAAGTGGGGGCAGAGATGTTGCCGACACCACAAGGGAGCTCGCCCTCCGTCCCACTGGTGTATTCCGAGTCTGTAGTGTGGGCCTCCATGCCCATGTGGGATGCAGCTCCCTCGTGCTCCGCTGCCACTTCTCCTCCGCCTGATGATGCTAATGCACACAAGAACAGGGAGACCGCAAAAAAAGGGGGGGGGAACAGAAGAAAGACAGGTTGAGTGCATGGCTTACTGCTACCGTTGGTGGACAAGACAGACACAGCAACCCCCTGCACTACGTCGCGGTGTTGGGCTCTACAGTGCAATTCCTGGGAAATGGCCTACAAGGCTATGGACGACATCTGCACACATAGATGACACAGGGGCATGAATAGCTGTACTTGGCACTCTACAGAGGTGGGGTGGGGGACCACAGGGCCATGCCTTACGAAGGGGTCTAGCCTACGGAACTCGTCCTGGCCTAGGGAAACCCCCAGCCCTCCTCCCCGACCCAGACACCTCCACTACACGCAAAGTCAGCTGAATGAGAGTGTACTCACCCCCTTGTGTCTGCTGTGATGCCCTCAAGCGCCCATACAACTCAGAGTAGGCCACCGACAGGATCCGGAACATCAGGGGGGTCATGGTTTGACGGGTACCCCTCCCACGTTGGGAGGCCATCCCCAGCTGAGCCTCCGCTGTCTTCTTGCTTCACCAGCGAATGTCCTCCCATCTCTTCCGGCAGTGGGTGCTCCGTCTGTGGTGGACCCCAAGGATCCGGATGTCCTTGGCGATGGCATGCCAAATAACCTTCTTCTGGTGTCTGCTGACCTACATGAAATGTACAGGGTACGAAGAGAAGTCATTACTAACTGCACCGCCAAAGTGAGTGGCCCCCATCCCTACCCTTGCCATGTGGCACATGCACCCACCGTCTTTAATACACGCAGAACTCTGCCCCCTTCCTTCTTACAACCAGCCCTCTCCACACAGGCATAGCCCATACAACATGCTCCCTGTGTACTTACCTGTTGGTCTGGAGGACCGTAGAGTAGCGTGTACTGGGGGAGGACCATGTCGACGAGCTTCTCCAACTCCTCCGATGTGAAGGAAGGGGCCCTTTCCCCAGACGCACGAGCCATTGTCTCTTTCAGACTGAGGTCACAGCAGCACTTGCAGTGTAGGTCCTCTCCTGTCAAAGATCAGGTATCGAGTGATTCAACAGATAGAAAATGGCGGTCACGTCAGCGGCAGTGCGTACCATCACCGCCGGCGTACATCGTCATTGGCTCCTGGGACCCTTAGGGTCCAATGTTAACCAATGCAGCATTGCGCTGCGGTCTTCAACCGCCTACCGCGACGGTGTACAATGCCAGAGCAGTTACCTCACATCCCATTGTCCCGCTTTAGAGGTCAGGCAGCCGCCACTTCAGGGGCCCACATGGCCTAATTACCGACTGCGTCACACATACCTAGGCCTACTCTCAACACACATACAGGCCAGATTTTGTGTATGAATCGTGTTCTGTGTAGACTGTGGGTACATACCTCTGAGTTGTTTGACTCTTTGCTCGCTGTTGTCCTTCATAGGCACCGTCCGCTGGGACATGTGAGGAGAGGGCGGAATCCTCCGGTGTACCGACCGCTGGTGGACCTGTCGACAATGGAGGAAAGAAATTTGATCATCACCTGCAGGTTTGACCGTGCCACAATCCAGGAACTGTGTACCCAGTTGGAGCCAGACCTGATGTCAGAAATCCGCCATCCCACAGGAATCCCCTCTCAAGTGCAGGTGCTGTCAGTGCTCCATTTCCTTGCAAGTGGGTCTTTTTTTTAAACAACTGTGGCCATGGCTTCAGGGATGTCCCAGCCTATGTTTTCCAGCGTATTGTCCAGAGTGTTGTCTGCCCTGCTGAAACACATGCACAGCTACATCGTTTTCCCTCAGGAGGAGGACTTGCCTACAGTGAAAGGTGACTTCTATGCCCTTGGACATATCCCCAACATCATAGGTGCCATTGATGGGACCCATGTGGCTTTGGTCCCCCCCCCACAGGAGTAAACAGGTGTACAGGAACCGGAAGAGTTATCATTCGATGAATGTACAGATTAAATGTTTGGCCGACCAGTACATCACCCATGTGAATGCCATGTTCCCTGGCTCAGTGCATGACGCCTACATCATGCGGAATAGCAGCATCCCTTATGTGATGGGTCAACTACAGAGGCACCGGGTGTGGTTATTAGGTGACTCTGGTTACCCCAACCTGTCATGGCTACTGGCCCCAGTGAGGAATCCCAGGACCAGGGCAGAGGAACGCTACAATGAGGCCCATGGGTGGACTAGGAGGATGATCGAACGCACCTTCGGCCTCCTGAAGGCCAGGTTTAGATGCCTCCATATGACAGGTGGATCCCTATTCTACTCACCAAAGAAGGTGTGCCAGATCATCGTGGCCTGCTCTATGCTTCATCACTTGGCTTTGCGATGACAGGTGCCTTTTCTGCAGGAATATGGTCCAGATGGCGGTGTTGTGGCAGCTGTGGAGCCTGTGGACAGTGATGAGGAGGAAGCACAGGAAGAAGACATTGACAACAGAGACTCAGTCATCCAGCAATATTTCCAGTGAAACACAGGTGAGAATACATTCCTGCCTACAACAACTACTTTTACACTTCATCCTCTATCCTGTCTGTCGATTTCACCCAGTGTATGGTCACTGAGTTGTCACTTTCCCTTACGGTTTCACAGGTGTGGGTCCCAACATGTGTCATCTACTTAGATTCCTCATGGACTAGAGCTGTGTGACATAGGTATGTTGACATTACTATTTCCTGGTAATGTTGTCACTGTCATTGCAATATTTCCAAATCACAGACATACTCCAGATCTTTTGGTGCTTTAGATGTGTTTATTTACATACAAAATATTGGAGGGGGAAGTTAAATGGTGAGGGGTGATGGCGGAGGAGTGTCCATGGCAGAGTCCAGTCTATTTGTCTCACAGGTGCATTGCCCATATGGGCATAGGAAGTGGAGCTCGGGCAGTTCCAATATGGACAGGGTGACAAAGTGGGACAGTGGGTTGACAATCAGGGTGGTCTCATTTCTTGGCAGGGGTCTTGGCATCGTGCTCTGTCTTCTTCCTGGATCTCAGGGACCGCTTGCGGGGTGGTTCTCCATCTGCAGGGGGTGGGGTGCTGGTGTGGTGGTCCTGTGGCGGTGCCTCCTGTCCACTAGCGCCGGCGGAGGTGGTGGGCAGTTCATCGTCCATGCTAGTGTCAGGGGCCCCTTGGAGTGCCACAGTGTCCCTCCTGGTGTTGAGTATTTCCTTCAGCACCCCTACGGTGGTGCCCAGGGAGGAGCTGATGGTTCTGAGTTCCTCCCTGAAGCCAAACTATTGTTCCTCCTGAATGCGCTGGGTCTCCTGAAACTTGGCCAGGACCGTTGCCATTGTCTCCTGGGAGTGGTGGTATGCTCCCATGATGGAGGAGAGGGCCTTGTGGAGAGTGGGTTCCCTTGGCCTGTCCTCCCCCATCGCACAGCAGCCCTCTCAGTTCCCCTGTGTTCCTGGGCCTCCGTCCCCTGGACTGTGTGCCCACTACCACTGCCCCCAGGTCCCTGTTGTTGTTGGGGTGGTGGGTTATCCTGGGTTTCCTGTAGTGGTGGACAAACTGCTGATTGACGTGTCCTGGGTACGGAGGTATGGGCCCGCTGGGTGGGTGCTGTGCTGGTGTTACCAGAGGGGGGTAGGTCTGTGGTGGCCTGTGTGAGGGGAACCGACTGTCCCGAGACCCACGATGGTCGGGGCTGGTCATCTAGATCCAGTTGGACAGAGCTGCTGTCATCACTGTGGGCCTCTTCTGTGGGTGGGGTGGAGATGTCTGGACCCTCCTGTCTGGTGACGTTGGGTAGTGGTCCTGCAGGGGTGTAAAAGCATGATTATTGCATCTGTGTGTGTCATGGTGTGCAATGGGTGGGTGACCCCAGTGACCCCAGTGCTTGCATTCCTGTGTGGGGGCTTGTGTGATGCTGGTTTAGGGGGTGTATGGGTATGTGCAGTGGGCATGGTTTAGTGATGGGTGTACATGCGTTGGTGTTGCATGCAGGGCTTGGTGTTGGGATGTGTGGTTTGTGATATTGGTACATTTGTGAGGAGTTGGAGTGATAGGGGTGGGGCCGAGGGTGGGGGTATGTGACAGCATGCAGGTAGGGTGGGGGATATGGTATTTAAAGGTTTGACTTACTGGAGTCCATTCCTCCACTGACTCCTGCAAGGCCCTCAGGATGCAGAATCGCCAAGACCTGCTCCTCCCATGTTGTTAGTTGTGGGTGAGGAGGTGGGGGTCCGCCGCCAGTCCGCTGAATCCCCTGGTGGTGTCTTGAGACCACGGAATGCACCTTCCCCTGTAGGTCGTTCCACCTCTTCCTGATGTCGTCCCGATTTCTTGGGTGTTGTCCCACTGCGTTGACCCTGTCGACTATTCTTCGCCATAGCTCCATCTTCCTTGAAATTGAGGTGTGCTGCACCTGTGCTCCAAATAGCTGTGGCTCTACCCGGACGATTTCCTCCACCATGACCCTGAGCTCCTCCTATGAAAACCTGGGGTGTCTTTGCCGTGCCATGGAGTGGTGTAGGTGATGTGTGGGGTGGTGTGTGTGGTGATGTGTGATGATATGTAGTGGTGTGTGGTGTTTTGTGCGTGGAAGTTGTGTGGGTGATGGTGTTGAGTGCCTGTGGGTGCTAGTTTATGGATGGTGGTGTCTCTCTCTGGCCTTCTCTCTGTAATAGTGGTCGTAGGGGTTTGTGGGTGGGTGTTTTATATTGCAATGGGTGTGTGGGAGTGGTGTGTGTATGTGTATCAGGTGTGTGTATTTTGAATTGCCCAATGTGGCGGTGTTTTGTAGAAGTGTGTGTATTTTGAGCGCGGCGGTGTGTACCGCCAATGGAATACCGCGGTTGAAAGACCGCCGCGTGGATTAGTGGGTTGTGATAGCGTGGACGTATTTCTGTTGGCGTGACGGTGGAGGATTTGTTTTCGCCAGTTTAAGACTGACCTTTGGTGTGGCGGACTTGTGTGGGTGTCTGAATTTTGTCAGATTTCAAGATGTGGGTCATAGTAGCTGTGGTGGAATTCCGAAGCCGCGGCGGTGTGTTGGCGGTCTTCTGCACAGCGGTAAGCGGCTTTTACCGCCAATGTTGTAATGACCCCCATTATCTATTGGGAGCAAAACACACCATAACTGTATACTCTGATCATAGAAACTTACAATTTATGAGCTCCGCCAGACTACTAACTCCCAGGCAACTGAGATGGATGCTATTCTTTGCAGAATTTGATTTCATAGTGACATTTACACCAGGAGTAGATAATCGTAAGGCCGACGCATTGTCTAGGCAAGATTCTTCGATCACACTTACTAAATAAAAACCCATGCCTATTATAATGCCTTCAAAAGTGTTTAATAGCAGTCAAGAAGTTCTTTGATCTTATTCGTAATCATTTTCACATCACCAAGTGGCAAGAGTGGTTACAGCAAGACACCAAAAGGTCCATTCAACAAGGCCTACCTCTACACGAATCTCGAATGTTCCTGCTTACTGAGGAGTTAAGAGAGACAGCTTTTTATTGGTTGCATGGTCATCCTCTGGCAGGTCATCCAATTCCTCAAAAAACCCTAGAACTCATGAAAATGTATTTTTGGTGGCCTACATTTGTTCATGACTTGAAACAAATGCTACAATCATGTGAAGTATGTGCAAGATGCAAAAGCGAACATTGCAAGCCAAAAGGTCTATTGATACCTCTACCTGTTACCAATCATCCATGGGAACATATCTGTATGGATTTTATTATTGGTCTTCCTCAAGTAAAGCAATTTACAACCATTTTAGTGGTGGTGGATGGTTTTACCAAATATGCTCATTTCATTGTCTGTAAAGGTCTCCCAACCTCTGACACCTTAGCAACTATCATCTTAGAAAACATTGTTCGCCTTCATGGACTTCCAAGAGTCATCCTCTCTGATAGAGTAACACAATGTTCTGCACGTTTTTGGCAGAAATGGTGCAATGCTTTACAAATTGATTCAACTTTATCCATTAGTTATCATCCACAAACGGATGGTCAAACTGAGAGATTAAACTAAACTATAAAACAATACTTACGATGTTATGCAACAAAGTCTCCTAAAACCTGGCTGGATATTTTGTGGCTTGCAGAACTAGCTTATAACAATTCTCACCACTCTTCAATGAACTCAACTCCTTTCTATGGTTTATATGGGCGTCATCCACACATTTTGCCAGCTACGCTACTTGTTTCAACTCAAACCACTCCAGCAGTCATGGACATGTTAACACACAAGAAAAAGGTACATTCACAATTGGAAACAAATCTACACCAAGCAAAGACAAAATATAAAATACAATATGACAAAAAACACCAGCCTGGTCCTCAGTATACAAAGTTAGAGTTTGGTTATCCACGAAAAAACTTTGTATTCAAAAATAAAAATATGTTTCATCCACAATTCATAGGGCCCTATGAAGTTCTGCAACACGTGAACCCAGTAACATATAAACTAAAATTGCCATTGTCCTTGAAAATTCATCCAGTGTTTCACACTTCACTTCTTAAACCTGCTTCGCCCTCAAGTGTCACACAACCTGCTCCTCTATCAGTCCAAGGTCACTGGGAGCATGAGGTGCGATCTATCTTAGACTCCAGATATCGCGGGTCTTCCCTTTGGTACTTAGTGTCCTGGAAAGGATACAGACCGGAAAATGACTCCTGGGAACCTGCAAGACATGTCCATGCACCACATTTGGTGCAACACTTTCATCTCCTCCATCCTGATAAGCCGGGCCCTGGACCGCGCTTGGGAGAGGGGTGTAATGTCAGGAATAAGGCTGTGCGCGGCCCAGGTCCCGCCTGAAATTCCGCTGCGCGTATTTGCGGCGCATCATGCACACCACTTGTCCTCCCTTCCTGTTCTAAAAGTGGTCATCAGCATCGCCTGCCCTGTGGTTAAAGCTCATGTACCTGTAGGGTCAGGACATTGGTGGACAAGATGCACTTATCAGTGCTATTCTATGAAGGGACTACAATTCCCAGGTTTTTAGAGGCAGCAGCCATCTTGGGGTGTGGCAGGCCTATAAAGCCTAGCCACACCCAAGCACATTGCTCACTAATTTGAACACTTTGATGCAGTCAGACCTCATGGGGGTTCTTATGAAGAAGAGCAGATTTCCTGCATGGCAGATTGACAGCAAGTTGGAGTATCCTTGTTTCCATGGTGAATTCAGATACAAGTAGGTCTTACTCGTAGCGGTAAGGTCTTGATGAGCCCAATCTTGAAGGAAGTTGTTACTTCCAAAAATACAGCGCCCCTTAGCACAGCGAGCAAAGCGTTTCCAGTTCTAAGAGTAAAGTGGCCTTGGCGCGACAATCAAAGCATTTCGGATCACAGGAGTAAAGCACCCCTTAGCACAACGAGCAAAGCGCTTCAGGCCACACGTGTAAAGCGCCCTTGGCATGATAATCAAAGCATTTCAGTCCACATGAGCAAAGAGCCCTTGGCACGACAATCAAAGCGTTTCAGTCCACATGAGTAAAGCGCCCTTGTCACGACAATCAAAGCGTTTCAGTCCACATGAGTAAAGCGTCCTTGGCACGACAATCAAAGCGTTTCAGGTCACATGAGTAAAGCGGTCTTGGCACAAGGATCAAAACGCTTTAGTCCACATGAGTAAAAGGAGTAAAAGTTAGCACAACAAGCAAAGCTCTTCAAGGCACAAGAGTAAAGCGCCCTTGGTACGACAATCAAAAGTGTTTCAGGCTACATGAGTAAAGCGATCTGGGTATGAGTATCAAAACGCTTCAGGCCACATGAGTAAAGCGCCCCTTGGTATAACGAGTGTAGCGCTTCAGACAAAGCAAGTAAAAGCTCTCTCTGGCATACTGAACAAAGCGCTTCATGTATGATGATTAAAGCGCTTCATGAACAACAAGCAAGGCGCTTCTGCCCAATGAACGAAACACTTCAAGTTCAATGAGAAAACTTTCAGGCCTAGTTGGTGAATGTGAAAACATTTCAGAGATAAGCAAATTGTAGTTTCATTGTTTTTTGGGAAGCATAATATGTGAGATGCATATTTAAGTATTTGAGAATTTATAGGCTGAGATCAAACGTTCATCTTATGAATGCATAATTGTTACATGATTAATATTTAGGTTATGACCATAGTCCAAAGCTCTTGCCATCTCTAGGTTTCAGTTTGTTCTTGTTCCATGATTCAAAGAAGGGGCTACGCCCAATTCACAAAGGGTCTCAATCTGATATCACGGAGACACCTTTATTCAAGAGTCTATTGGTGAGTTATACTGTTATAAATGAATGTATGCATATTTGTTCTAACTGTTTCTTTTCAGATCTCTCTCCCTGCAGTTCCCTACCCTAATTCCCTTCCCCCCGCCTGGCTTCATCATAACTCTGTGCTATAATAGCCTTCTGAGTTGGTGCCGCCAGGATGTGGGCCTTTTGTCCAGCAGCGTGCAGATCCCGAGGAAAGGGCACTGTGACATTTGCTTTATTATTATGAAAGAACATCTGTTAAGTAACTGTGGGCATATTTAAGAGCCCCTAGCACCATCTACCAACACATTATTGTTATTTTTTTAACGCTTGTGTTTCGTTAGATGGCCAAAATCCCAGCTCCATATTTACAAAGTGGCACAATGCATGCATTTCACCACTTTGTAACCTTTTACGCTACATTATTGCTGCACCAGGCATAACATATGCAAAGGGGGCATTACCCCACCAGGGAGGCTGAAAAAATGGAGCAAGGAAATCTAACAGATTTCCTTGGGTCATTTTTTTCAACACTTCACGGTTAAAAGGGAGAACCCCATTAAATACAATGGGCCCTTATGTACTCTGCAGCAGTAGCGCCAATGTTTTGGCACTACTCCTGTGGAGTACATCAATAACATAAATAAAAATAATGCTATTGCCCCTACCCTGCGCCATGGTGTACTGTATCTTAGATACGGCACACACATGGTGGCAGTAGGGGCTGCTAAGGGGCACAAAGAAAGTGGTACTTAAATCTGCCCTTGTGTTTCCGAAAAATTGCATTTGTACCCAGTAGACCTAGGTCTAATTTCTCCCCAAGAACTGGGAAAGAAGGCAGACCACCAGGTCAAGATTAGGGTATCCAAGACAACTCATGGTGGGGGTGACCAAACGAAAGGGGTTGCTAAGCCCCCCCCCCAATAGGGAAAGATGGTGACCAGTCTAAAAATACAAAAGAATGAGTCTTGATAATGAGGGTGGGCCTGAGACAAACCACAACCCAAGGATGGGTACAAGGGTAAGAACTTTGACCCTACTAAGGCTTGGCGCTTTAATTGCAAGGCCAATGAGTACCTAATTGGAGACCCTGCCTGTCCCAAAAAGAATCCCCATAGTGCACCCTGTGGCTCCTGCTGTAGTAATAAGTCTCCAGATGGGATCTCAGGTGGGCACTGACCATGTCATAGAGCTGACAGAAGCAAATTTAGTCTCAGAGGGAGTGGATATAGCTGCCCTGACTGTCTGGCCCAGTAATCTGAAGAAGTACGGACAACAGCCTTATATTAATGGGATCAGAGTTGAAGCTCTGCAGGATACAGGTGCAAGTGTCATCATGGTGACTGAAAAACTGATATCCCCAGAACAATATTGGACTGTTGAAACTTTCAGTCATCATTGCTGACAAACAAGATAAAGTCCATCCCATCAGAATGGTGTCCTTAGAGTGGGGAGGGGTTACTGGCCAGAAAAAGATGGTTGTATTCTCGGCATTTCCTGTAGCCTGTCTGCTAGGAAATTATCTGGAGTCGTCAGCACGGGCTGAGGTTGGAATATAGACCCATTCAGCTATGCTGGGTATACCTGAGTGGGTTTGTGTGAAAACCAGAGCACAATGCAAAGCCGAGGGTGAAAAAGAGGTGCTGGAGCGATCCAGCCCTTCAAGATAAAAGGCAGGAAGATTGGTAAGGATACGGACCGGAAAATGACTCCTGGGAACCTGCAAGAAATGTCCATGCACCACATTTGGTGCAACGCTTTCATCTCCTCCATCCTGATAAACCGGGCCCTAGTCCGTGCTTGGGAGAGGGGTGTAATGTCTGGAATAAGGCTGTGCGCGGCCCAGGCCTCGCCTGAAATTCCGCTGCACGTATTTGCGGCGCATCATGCACACCACTTGTCCTCCCTTCCCGTTCTAAAAGTGGTCATCAGCATCGCCTGCCCTGTGGTAAAGCTCATGTACCTGTAGGATCAGGACATTGGTGGACAAGATGCACTTATCAGTGCTATTCTATGAAGGGACTACAATTCCCAGGTTTTTAGAGGCAGCGACCATCTTGGGGTGTGGCAGGCCTGTAAAGCCCAGCCACACCCAATCACATTGCTCACTATTTTGAAGACTTTGATGCAGTCAGACCTCATGTGGGTTCTTATGAAGAAGAGCAGATTTCCTGCATGGCAGATTGACAGCAAGTTGGAGTATCCTTGTTTCCATGGTGAATTCAGATATGAGTAGGTCATACTCGTAGCGGTAAGGTCTTGATGAGCCCAATCTTGAAGGAAGTTACTTCCAAAAATACAGCACCCCTTACCACAACAAGCAAAGCGTTTCCAGTTCTAAGAGTAAAGTGGCCTTGGCGCGACAATCAAAGCATTTCGGATCACAGGAGTAAAGCGCCCCTTAGCACAAAGAGCAAAGCGCTTCAGGCCACACGTGTAAAGCGCCCTTGGCACAACAATCAAAGCGTTTCAGTCCACATTAGTAAAGCTTCCTTGGCACGACAATCAAAGCTTTTTAGTCCACATGAGTAAAGCGTCCTTGGCACGACAATCAAAGCGTTTCAGGCCACATGAGTAAAGTGGTCTTGGCACAAGGATCAAAACGCTTTAGTCCACATGAGTAAAAGGAGTAAAAGCGCCCCCTTAGCACAACGAGCAAAGCTCTTCAAGGCACAAGAGTAAAGCGCCCTTGGTACGACAATCAAAAGTGTTTCAGGCTACATGAGTAAAGCGATCAGGGCATGAGTATCAAAACGCTTCAGGCCACATGAGTAAAGCACCCCTTGGTATAACGAGTGTAGCGCTTCAGACAAAGCAAGTAAAAGCTCTCTCTGGCATAATGAACAAAGCGCTTCATGTATGATGATTACAGCGCTTCATGAACAACAAGCAAGGCGCTTCTGCCCAATGAACGAAACACTTCAAGTTCAATGAGAAAACTTTCAGGCCTAGGTGGTTAATGTGAAAACGTTTCAGAGATAAGCTAATTGTAGTTTCATTGTTTTTGGGAAGCATAATATGTGAGATGCATATTTAAGTCTTTGAGAATTTATAGGCTGAGATCAAACGTTCATCTTATGAATGCATAATTGTTACATGATTAATATTTAGGTTATGACCATAGTCCAAAGCTCTTGCCATCTCTAGGTTTAGAGGTTTCAGTTTGTTCTTGTTTCATGATTCAAAGAAGGGGCTACGCCCATCTCACAAAGAGTCTCAATCTGATATCACGGAGACACCTTTATTCAAGAGTCTATTGGTGAGTTATAGTGTTATGAATGAATGTATGCATATTTGTTCTAACCGTTTCTTTTCAGATCTCTCTCCCTGCAGTTCCCTACCCTAATTCCCTTCCCCCCGCCTGGCTTCATCATAACTCTGTGCTATGATTGCCTTCTGAGTTGGTGCCGCCGGGATGTGGGCCTTTTGTACAGCAGCATGCAGATCCCGAGGAAAGGGCACTGTGACATGTGCTTTATTATTATGAAAGAACATCTGTTAAGTAACTGTGGGCATATTTAAGAGCCCCTAGCACCATCTACCAACACATTATTGTTATTTTTTTAACGCTCGTGTTTCGATAGATGGCCAAAATCCCAGCTCCATATTTACAAGGTGGCACAATGCATGCATTTCACCACTTTGTAACCTTTTGCGCTACATTATGCCTGCACCAGGCATAACGTATGCAAAGGGGCATTACCCCACTAGGGAGGCTGAAAAAATGGAGCAAGGAAATCTAACAGATTTCCTTGCGTAATTTTTTTCAGCGCTTCAGCGTTAAAAGGGAGAACCCCATTAAATACAATGGGCCCCTATGTACTCTGCAGCAGAAGCGCCAATGTTTTGGCACTACTCCTGCAGAGAACATCAATAACATAAATAAAAATAATGCTATTGCCCCTACCCTGCGCCATGGTGTACTGTATCTTAGATACGGCACACACATGGTGGCAGTAGGGGGCTGCTAAGGGGCACAAAGAAAGTGGTGCTTAAATCTGCCCCTATGTTTCCGAAAAATTGCATTTATACCCATTAGACCTAGGTCTAATTTCTCCCCAAGAATTGGGAAAGAAGGCAGACCACCAGGTCAAGATTAGGGTATCCAAGACAACTTATGGTGGGGGTGACCAAATGAAAGCGGTTGCTAAGCCCCCCCCGCTAGGGAAAGATGGTGACCAGTCTAAAAATACAAAATAATGAGTCTTGATCATGAGGGTGGGCCTGAGACAAACCACAACCCAAGGATGGGTACAAGGGTAAGAACTTTGACCCTACTAAAGCTTGGCGCTTTCATTGCAAGGCCAATGGGTACCTAACTGGCGACCCTGCCTGTCCCAAAAAGAATCCCCCTAGTGCACCCAGTAATAAGTCTCCAGATGGGATCTCAGGTGGGCCCTGAACATGTCATAGAGCTGACAGAAGCAAATTTAGTCTCAGAGGGAGTGGATATAGCTGCCCTGACTGTCTGGCCCAGTAATCTGAAGAAGTACGGACAACAGCCTTATATTAATGGGATCAGAGTTGAAGCACTGCAGGATACAGGTGCAAGTGTCACCATGGTGACTGAAAAACTGATATCCCCAGAACAGTATTGGACTGTTGAAACTTTCAGTCATCATTGCTGACAAACAAGATAAAGTCCATCCCATCACAATGGTGTCCTTAGAGTGGGGAGGGGTTACTGGCCAGAAAAAGATGGTTGTATCATCGGCATTTCCTGTAGCCTGTCTGCTAGGAAATTATCTGGAGTCGTCAGCACGGGCTGAGGTTGGAATATAGACCCATTCAGCTATGCTGGGTATACCTGAGTGGGTGGGTGTGAAAACCAGAGCACAATGCAAAACCGAGGGTGAAAAAGAGGTGCTGGAGCCCGATCCAGCCCTTCAAGATAAAAGGCAGGAAGACTGATAAGCCAGCTTTGGAGCAGCCCCAAGCTCAGGTCCCCTCTCCTCAGGAAGAAGACCTGTCAGCCCTTGAGGGAACTAAGGCCCATGAACTTGGGCCTTGCACAGCAGAGTTCCTCGGCCCAGGGGAACCCTCTAAGGAAGAGCTGTTCTGGGGACCTGTCAAACTCTTGAGAGCATGAGACAGCAAGGAGCTGACCAGGAAAAGGGAAATGTCAGTGGCTCCCACAGAACCTATTAAGAGGAGGGACTCCTGTATACTAAGGCCTAGAGACCCCAAACCTGGTGCCACTAGGGGAGTGGTAGTGCCTCAGATATACTGTATAGAAAGTTCCTAATGACTTTGAGTCATGACATCCCCCTAGCTGGGCATCTTGGCCAGACCAAAACTTGAAGTAGGTTGGTACCTCACTTCGGCTGGCCAGGTAAGTCCCAGAAGGAGAAGGAGTTTTGTAACTCCTGTGTCACCTGTCAAGCCAATGGCAAGATAGGTGACCACCCAAAGGTCCCCTTAATTCTATTTTCAGTGTTTGGGATTTCCTTTGAAAAGGTAGGAGTTTAACATTGTTGGCTCCCTTTGACCCTCCAACAGCATCAGGGAATGGATTTATACTGGTCGAAGTGGATAGTGCCACCAGGTACCCGGAAGCTATACCACTTAGGACTACCACTGCTCCTGAAGTTGCTAGGGCTCTACTCCATATCTTTACTAGAATGGGCTTCCCAAAGAGGTTGCATCAGACAGAGGCCAGTAACTTCAAGGCCCTCATTTTGAACTTGACTGGATAGCCCACCGCCAACCATGCTGACAGTCGGCGGAAGACCGGCAGTGGCGGCGGCAGGCATCCTGCCAGATAAGGACGCCTGGAGCCTCACCGCCATTGATGGCAGTGAGGGCCGCCATGCACCATGCTGGCGGTCAGTGGCAGGGGTGGATGCGGCTCCACCCTCATCGCCACGTCAGTCCAGACACCGCCATGCCTATAATGATGCAATCATATGTGTGGCGATGACTGGAGGTGCAGCGATGCTGGCGGAGCAGCATCCTAGGAGCCCGTTCCCTCCCGGAGCAGCACCACGGAACAGGTAAGTGTTGGCCGAGAGGAAAGGGGGAGTGGGAGTGTGTGCGTGCATGGGGGTGTGCATGTGTGTTTGTGATGGGGGAATGTGTGTCTGCATGTATGAATACGTGTGTGTATGTCGGTATATGCGTGCATGTGTATGTGGGGATTGGGGGGACCTGAACGGAGGTGGGGGATGGGGGATGGTGAGGGGGGTTTATGGAGGGCCAAAAGGGAGATTGGAGGAAGGAGGGATGGGGTTGGGGGGTTGATTTTCAGGATTCAGGGGGTGGGGGTGGGAGTCGGTCTAGGGGCTAGGGGGGTGAGTGGGAGTTGTGGCGGGGGGGCCTGGTGTGTCACATACTGGTGATTGGAATGAGAATTCCTGTTACCAGTATGTTTTTTGATAGGGATTACATGGTGGGGTATCCCGCCAGGAAATCCCTGGTGGAAATGGGATCATTATCCCACCGGCAGTCTGGCCTCCACTGCCCGGTCGAAATTGGCTACCCTCGGCCCGGCTATCGATTCTGGCCTGGCGGTGGGTAGTAGTGAACTGGACTGTCATCATGATATCGCATTCTGAACTGCCCTTCCGTCAGTGGTAATTACGGCCACCGCCAGCGGTGCAGTCTGCACCGCTATGTTCAAAATGACGGCCCATGTCTGCCTACCTCAAGGCCATGAGGAATGCATGTTGCGTGGCATTTAAGTGCACTACCCTATACCAATCAGAAGGAAATGGTTTGGTTGAGAGATTCATCAAAACCGTGAAAGACATGATTGCAGGTCTCTCTCCCTAAAAAACTCAAAAGGAGATGAGATATCCTATTACCATGCTTGTTTTTTGCCTACAAAGAAGTGTCATAGAAGGGAGTAGACTTTCCCCCTTTGAACTTCTGTTTTGGTCATCCTGTAAGGGGACCACTTTTTCTAGTGAGAAGAAGCTGTGAGAGGCCTCTCAAACAGCCCAAATAAGACATTGTGGTCTATGTGCTTGGCCTACATTCAAGGTTGGCTGAATACATGGAAAAGCCTCCAAAACCCTTAAGGCCAGCCAAGAGCTCCAGATGCTCTGGTATGACCAAATGGCTGCCATGGTGGTGTTCCTACAGAAGGTGTGGGTACTTGAGCCTGTGGCCACCATGGCACTCGAGGAAAAATGGAGTGGCCCTCCCCTTACCCTTGAAGAGAAAAGTCAGGTCACCTATCTGGTTGACCTAAGCAGTCCCAGGAACCCTCACAGGGTCATCCATGTGAACCACCTTAACTCTTCCATGACAAGGCAGATGTGGCCATGTTGTCACTGATGAGGATCAAGAGGAATAGAGCAAGCCTCTCCCTGACCTCCTCTCCCAAAGCTGCAAAGATGGGTCAGTTGATGGAGTGGTCTTCTAAGACACCTTCACAGCCCAACAGCAAGCTGACTGTAGGCAAGTCCTACAGCAGTATGTTGAGCTCTTTTCCCTTACCCCTGGTCAGACTCACCGGGGTGTCCATGATGTGGACACTGGTGACCACATGCCTGTGAAAAGCAAAATATACCAACAGTCTGATCATGTAAAGGATAGTGTCAAAGCTGAAGTAAGGAAGATGCTGGAGTTAGGGGTGATTGAGCCCTCTGACAGTCCCTGGCCCAGTGCTCTAAGTCCCAAGTCTCATTCAAAGGGAGGTAAATCAGAGCTGAGGTTTTGTGTGGACTATAGAGGTCTTAATGCTCTCACCAAGATAGGTGCACACGCTATTCCACGGGCAGACGAATTGATTGACAGGTTAGGGGCAGCAAAGTTTCTCAGTACTTTTGATCTAACATCTGGGTACTGGCAAATTGGTCTGACCCCTGCAGCAAATGAAAGACCCCCAGATGGACATTACTAGTTTACTGTTATGCCATTTGGTTTAAAGAATGCCCCTGCCACCTTTTAAAGCTTGGTGAATAAAGTCCTTGCTGGGTTGGAAGCTTTTAGTGCAGCATATCTTGATGATATTGCCGTCTTTAGCTCCACTTAACAGGATCCCCCGATTCACCTTGGCAAGGTTCTTAAAGTGCTGCAAAGTGCAGGACTCACTATCAAGGCACGATAGGGCAGGGCAAGGTTGTATACTTGGCCCACCTGGTAGGTGGAGGCCAAGTTCAACCACTACAACCCAAGATCCAGACAATTCTGCACTGGGAAGCTCCAACCACCCAGACCCAACTCATTGCATTCTTTGGCCTGACTGGGTACTACAAGCGTTTTGTGAAGGGCCATTGTGGCACACCTCACAGAACTGACCTCCAAAAAAGATGCAAAAGAAAGTAAACAGGACAGTGAGCTATCAAAAGGCTTTTGACACTCTGAAAGAAGCTATGTGCTCAGGACCTATTCTAAAAGTTCCAGGTTATTCAAAGCAGTTCATAGTGCGGAGACATGCCTCTGAACATGGGATAGGAGCAGTCCTATTCCAAACCAATGATGATGGTCATGACCAACCTTTTGCTTTCATTAGCAGGAGGTTACTCCCCAGGCCCTATCCACCGCAAGTGCTCTGGTGGAGAAAACCCAATGCTTCAAGACACGTCTGCACCCATCGCCCCTAGTCAGTGGAGAAGAGGACCCGAGGTGCCCTCACCTCCCCAGACATCTCAAAATTGGAACCCACTTGTTGGTTCCTCCCGACTGAATTTCACAGTCCAACTTTTTGACCAAAGCAATCCCAATTGACTAACATTGGCCACCCGACGCCATAGTACACCTCTGCACCCAGCTGCCCCAGTGCCTGAATGCAGTACTTGTTATTCTTTACACAGGATACCATTACAGCTTTTCAGAAATTGAACTGTGTTGACTTTTCAAAACTGTAAAGATGTTTCCTGCAAAATGTACTTACCAGATCATATTGTTTCTGGTGCCAAAGCATATATAAAGATGTATGTTATTTTTTTAAATGTGTATGATTCTCCTTCCTGAGCCATGTTTCACATTTACTGGCTGTGTATGTATTTGCAGATGTCTAACACTCCTCTCTTGATAAGTCTTTGGCTGCTCGACCATACTACCCCCTAAAAGAGCGCCATGGGATTGCTCGATTGAGCCCCTGTCCACTAGTAAGGGAACCCCTGGACTCTTTGCACAATATATCCAATTTTGATATGTCACATAAACAGGCAGCTTCCTACACTAGGTTGATGTCACCTGTATGGATCACCCCTACATTTTGTCACATATAATGTCCAGTAAACCTCAAATATATTTTCCTCACATTTTTGTGAAATAAACTTCAGGAAGCTGTGTGTATCCACAAGCTTCCTACTACCCAGTGTTCCCACGACTCCCCAATAAAAACTGTAGTACTCTTGTGTGGCTGGGCCTAGAGCACACAATACAAAACTCCCCAAAGGACAATATAGAGACATCACCAAAGGCAGGCGTTAAAATGAGGCTCCATTGTTTTTAGTGGGCCTTCTGTCACTTTGCAGGATTAGCATCAATATTTTTGGCGCTAATCCTGCAGAGGGCCAATGGTACACATTACATTTGCCCCATAATTTCCTCAAATTCCTGTGAGAGAATCTTCCAAAATCTCCAAAGATCCACAAAATTCCTACTACTAATTGTGTGGTTAGGCTTAGCGTCCGCAACATGAAAGACCCCAAAATGCAACGTGAAGACATTACTTTTTCTGGAAGAAAAAGGGCTGGCTTTTGGCCATGTGGGTAGCTTCTGATTTCAGACACAGGCTCCACCGCCACTCTAGACATTTTTTAAAACTAGACACCCAGGAGAGTTCAGGTTGGTGTCACTTGCATTGATCCCACAACCTTTTCTTAAATATAGTGTCCTGCAAACCTCACACTTTGGCTACTAATACTAATTTTCCTCATATTTCAATGAGAGAAACATCCAGAAGCAGCAGGGATACACATAATTCCTACTTTCCATTGTTTCCACAGGTCACAATTAAAACACATGTGTGGCTGGACGAAGCACCCACAATAGAAACAAATTGAAGCAGGTACCATGAAAAGTCTATATTGTTGCAATTTCGTGGCTTCCTGTGCTGGGGCGGTCCTTGTTTTGGATTTTGGAGTGGGCTACCCTGTCACTGTCTCACCGATGTACAGATAGTATGTGCAACATCATGATGTACAGATCGTATGTGCAACATCATGGCTACCGTGTCCCTCAGAATCACTGGAAGAAAAGTCATCATTGTATGGCCCACCGCCAACTGAAAAATCACTTCCAGTTCGTGCTCCATGATCGTCTTCATCAGATACAGCCTCAGTGACATCAGTCATCCACTGAGACGCCATCTATGTTAATGGTCTAAAACATTTCTTCTAAAATAGTATGTCCTAGGTTTGTGATATGAGCTGAGCTGCTGTGCAGGTTTGAGTGTAGTAATGACATAAAACTGGATCAATACAAACAAAAAAGCACCTGAATAACTTTGGGCTGTGATGCAAAGAACTTTTCCAAAGAAGATAAAAGAGAAAAAAATAAAAAATACAATTTCACTCATAAGTCAAAATGCACATATTACCATAATCGTCTTTGCCACTGGAGGGAACTACTTTGAGTTAAAAGCTCCAGCATGTGAAAGGGCAAAATACTGTCACTCACACTGAAGTTAACCAATGGCTGATATAGACTGACCCCTTGCCCCACAGTATATGCTAAGGTGGGTGGAAAGAAAATCTGAAAGACTTTCCCTTTACTATCAATGTCTATCAGGTATCTGTGCTGCCCTGTGGGATAGAAAGGCACCTCACTGCTGTTTCCTTGCTGCCATCCAGTAGACCAACAATGTCAGCTCAGCGTACAATGTGCTGATCTCATTGATTGCGGTGGAAGGGGCGAGAACTCATGTGGAAGTGGTTTCTCTTTGATCCCTCTTTAAAGGGGATAAACTCAGGTGGAGGTTTCTCATAGCCTCCATCACATGAGAAGATGTTCATGTCATCTGCACTAAGCAGTTTTTGCTCATGACATCAAAATCTCGTCAACCACACTAATGCTAAGGTCCTTTCTTAGATGCCGGTAAACATAAGAGGTGTATTTTTAAATAGGGAACCAGTACATTTTCCTCTAGACAAAGGTCCTACCAGCAATGTCATGACTGACATATAGAATTCACAAAACTATAAAGGAACCCTGTGGGCCTGCCTGCATATGTTTGCATCTATGTATATAGACTGAAACGCATCAAGTGTCTGCAGTCGTGGCTGGCGAGTGTGAAAAGTGGCAGGGCAGGGGAGGGGGGAATGAAAGAAAAATAAAAAAATATTTTTAAAAAACGTACCTGAACCTCGCCGAACCACCGCTGTCCGCCGCACTCCAGGCACCCAGCCTGCCCTGTGGCCAATCATGACGCTGCTCAAAGCAGCATTATGATTGGCTGGAGCACCCTGGCTGGGCGCTCCAAGGTAGACTGGGAACCTGGGCTTGCTCGCTCCAACCCAGCAACACAGTGCTGGGTTGAAGAGAGCCCTTGTGAGCATGTGCGTTTGGCTGGACCAAGACGACCAGCCAAACAGACATGCACACTGAGAGGAGTGCTCTGTGCACTCCTCTTAGTGCTTCTCACCCCCCATGGCCCGACCCTTTAAAAATAAAACAATAATAAACAATGTCGACCCTTTGAAAATAAAACAATAATAAACAATGTTTCTTATTGTTTTATTTTTAAAGGTCTGCAGTTCCTGCTGCTGGCGGTGGGGGGCGATGCTCCTCTGCCATAGCGAAAGAACCGCCCCTGAGTGTCTGGGTCATTACTGCCCACTAATCACTCATGACTCTGACATTGCAGAATTTGATGGTGACTTAGTTGATGAAGCTGCAGGCACTGAGGGCTCCACTGCTTCTAGCTGGTGGTAAAAATGAGTCTTCTTCAATTCCTGTACCAACGAATAGCCAAAGAGGCAGTTTCTGATGAGACAGGTGTGATGAAGAGGTTCCCCAGGCCATATCTGGACATAAACAACTTAAAACATAGGCAGATCCATTTACACATTAATAGATCAGTTAACACTCCCACCCAACCTTGCAAAGGTATCCCATTCAACATTCAACAAGCGTAATAGGAGATCGGCAACCTGCTGAATCAAGACATCACTGAATCCATCCAATAACCTATGCCATAGGTTTCACCCATAGTTTCCATGCCTAAACGCCGAGATACACATCTGAGTTGATAAACGCCAGCCTAGGCTTATAATTCTGAGAAAGAGAGAGAAAGTTGGCTGCCCCCACTTAGGATATGATTTAGCAGTTAACTGGTTCTTTAATTTTTTCAAGCCTAAACTCAGACTATGGAAATCACAAACCAGAATTAAAAGAATGCCTACAGTATATAAAAGCATTTGCCGCACAACTAGGTCTTTTATTTACAAACTTAGATTTAGTATTTCAGCTGTTGCTTTGGTCTTCCCATGGTTGCTTTGATCTTCCCAGAGAAGACTAGAAAGGTAACTCAAGAGATTCCTAATGCTTGAACTATAGTATCAACATTTTGGTATTGGTAAAAATTAATTGAAGAGCATAACACATCGGTAAGAATTTGTCAGCTTCTTTGTAAAGCCAACCTGAAACTAAATAAAAATGCATCTTGGGTGCACTTGGTTTATAACCACCTATTCTCACAGGGTGGCAAGCACGAAATTCTGACAAGGTTGCAACCTTCGTATCTGTTTCTTTGCCTTTTAGTGTATGCACTTTGAGACTCTTAATGGGCGTGGGCTGTTAATGCATGAGTTACATACCTAATTGGGCATCTATAAGAGCACACCCTCATAGACCTGACAAAGAAGGGACACATTTAAAATGGTCAACATGGTCGACAAACAATTTGATCCAGAACCTCATTTGCCAGGAAACTAGCCTATTTCTATCCTACTCTACATACTGAAATTTTTGCTGATTCAAGCAGGGTACTCTTGGCACCATTCTGGCTCAGTGGAATGATGACTCAAAGGAGAGGCCCTATGAAAGATGGTTGTGTGTTCCCTTGTGTTTCCTAATTGATGCACAGGAGGAAGGTGAGTGGCAGGGCCTAGATAATAGCAAGCAACTGCAGAAGGGCAAAGACAAGTTCACCTTCTTCAGACCATAATGCAGTCCGACTTTACTTACTTCTTTGTATTTTATTCTATTGAAATATATACAGAGCGACAGTCACCAATAAAGGTATCCCGGTGCTAGGCAGCCACTGATAAGACTACAGGGTGCCAAGTGGAGGAGAGTTAAGAGGAGTAAGGACAAGTTTAATAGCATTCCAGTAGGCTAGATGATTAGAGGGGACACAAAGCTTTGGATGTAGTAGACCCCAACATATGGCAGCAGAGTAATAGAACGTTTGTTCTCCTATTCTTTGAAAGCAAAAATGAGGAATTTGAAACAACCAGAAGGAAGCAGATCTAGGAGCACTAGCAGGGTTGTAAGAAACCAGTTTAGCACAAAGATGCAGTGGACCAGAAGGTCCAGATAGGGGGCACATTTATGAAAAGTGGCGCTGCTCCTAGTGCAGCGCCACTTTTCTTGAGCCCCGTAGCGCCTCCCTAATGCCACAATGTGTATGCCATATTTATTATACAGCGCACCATGGAGGTAGTTAGGAAACTAGTGTCTGAATCTTTGACGCTAGTTCAGCACTTTGGAGAATTAGCGTCAAAAATTTGGACGCTCATCCTGCAAAGCCCATTGAGGCCCATTGTGATCAATGGTGTGCCTCCTTTTAACACCTGCACTGAACAGGTGTTAAAAAGTGCCCAAAAATGGATGCAAAGAAATCTCTTACATTCCTTTGCACTATTTTTCGGCCCTCCTAATAGGGGAAAGCCTGGCACAGGCATAATGTGGGCCAAAGGGCGATTAAGTGTTTCATTGCATGGGTGCTGTGATTTTGGTCTATTTGTTCCACAATAGAGTCAATCAAAATGAGGCAAACACAGTGCAAGGAGGTGCTAGATCCTCCTAAATTTGGGCCCCAGGGTCAAATATAGTCAACACCACCCATATTCAGCATGGCTGAACTGTCAGACCAGAATTTACATTACCATCACAAGGTCCTTTGGGCACATCCCATGATAGGTAAGTGCACCACCACACACCAATGCAACCATCCATCCAAACAGGAACACACACAACACCAAATGCAAGTCTGAACCACCACTCCACTTAATAAAATTATGTGCCATGGCACGTCGCAAATAACAAATATGTATGGCTGACACATTTACTGACATTCCTTTCCAGCGGACCAAGGTTATGGCATCTAGCCATGGGTCATGACCCCTTTTGGAAAACCTACAACTGATCCAGAGTGGGCTTACAATGAAGGCCACAGAGGGACCAGGAATGTGGGGGAGAGGACATTTTGCCTACTAAAATCCAGGTTCAGATGCCTAGCTCTAACAAGAAGAAGCCTGTTATACACATCACCTCTTGTCTGCAAAATGATCCTTGTGTGTGCTATTTTGCATAACATTTGCCCACGCACCAATGTCCCCTGGGATGAACAGGTAGATGTCCCCAGTGAGGAGGATGACGACAATGGTGCACAACAGGAGGCGTGCACAGTGAACTGAGCTTAGGTGACCACAATCAACCTGTGTCAATAAATGCAACAATGGGCCTGTGCTGGCTTCCAACGGCCGCTGGATCACTGATGACTAGGGTGCCATCACTGCCTGAGAGCAGCCCTGCCATACAGATTGTATGCAAGAATGTAAATCTGGCACTACAAAAAAGTTTGAGTCATTGTACATTCCAAGTGTATTTTGTTAACACATAATACCAATATCTTAGCACACATGTCCCACCTATGTGGACTAGGCTGACTGTTGCTCATTTGCGTATGGCCAAAAGGGAACAATTTACATATGAAAATGTGACAAATGATTATTTACAAACTTATGTGCCCAGTACAAATGATACCACATAGGGAAAGATAGTCAACACAGATTTGACTACACAGCCTTGAGGCAATGGCTTCTATAAATCCATGCTGGAAGTGAGATTTGATTTGGTATGAGTCTAATCCCTTAACACACCACTGTATCATACATCACTTATCATACATGAAACAAATCGTTTCACACAAAGACATGTCACATAAATACCTACAATTACACAAGTCAACATACCATCTCCATCATTTTGCATGCATGGGTAACTTTACGTTACACGTGTCGCTTTGCATCATGACGTCTGGCCCTTACCACACACCAGAGTATGGATATACTTGCACTCACATTGTCATAGCTTGCTGGAATCTTAACCCAGCTTTAGTCAACAGCATCCTTTGCTAAAGATTTGTGGAGGGTATCATATGCATGAACATGTAGTATTGCAGATGGCTCATCCTATCTCATGTGGTGTTGTGAAATGTACAGTCAGAACTTTGACATGACAATGTGGTAGACCCACAATATGAGTACCATCACATACCTACTCTCAGTACACGTGTAAACATGTATGTGGCAAAGATATTTCATACACATGCACATTTGCAAACAGTGGCAGTACTACCATGCATCCCACACACCTACAAACATATGATAACACATTCCTATGTTACCGGTACACAGTGAAATACACATGCATACACATGTTGCCATACCATACAAACATATGATAACACATTTCTATGTTACCGGTACACAATGAAATACACATGCATACACATGTTGCCATACCATACAAACAACAAAGATGCATAGCCCCTGTAACTAAGTATGTGAATCTGGGTGCCCTGTCTGCCTTCCCTCAAAAATCCATGCATGCCCGTCATACGTCAAATAAAATGACACATACTGTACTTCTCCATATATCGCAAAGCACTAAAATGATGCCTCGCACTTGCACGTCTAATCTAACTCTTCATGCCTTGTCAGCCTTCATTGATAAATCCATGCATGGCCGTCATGCATCAAAATAAACGCATACCGTAGGCCTTCAACCATTGCATATGCCAAAAATGATGCCTCACACCTGCGCGTCAAATCTAAGTCGACAGGCCTTGTCAGCCTTCAAAGAAAAATCCAACCACGACCGTCATGCGCTAAAAAATAAATGCATATCAGAAAACATGACACATATGCCCAAGAAGAGTGATTTTACTTTCACCTTGACTTTACAGTCTTGTAGTCTGTGTTGGAGAGAGGTTCTGTGGTGCTTGTGCTAGTGTGAGGAATGGTGGATTTAGAGTGTTTTGTGATGTGTCCTCACTGTGTCTAGTCTATTTTGTACATTTTGTAAGTTTTTTGTACATTGTTGTCCTGTTATTGTACAAATATTGTCAGGTGTTTGTCTTGGGGTAGTTTAGTTTGTTGGGGTATTTGGGGTTAGGTGGGGTATGGTTTTATTATTGTTGGGGTTATTATTTTGCAGTGGAGGGAAACTGCAAGATATCAGGGAAGGGAAGGGAACAAAGGGTGAGTGGTGATGAACTGGAAGGGTTCATATGGCTGGTGTGCCACTGCCTTCCCAACATGGTGGTTATGGGTGGCGGTGTCATTATGGGCTACCCAACGGAGGCAAGGAAGCTGCAGTGGAGCAAGGTGCTCTAACGGGTATGTAGAATTTCTCAGTGGAGCGCACAGACCAACAGCTGAAACACCGGTGGGCAGACCTCATTGCTTGTGAAGGGTATCTCCTGGAACACCTGGTGATTCAGGTTGGTGAACCTGCTGGTAAGTACCCCTTTTACATAGCAACATCCTCATTTGCATGTGCATGAAAAAAGGACATAAGGATAACTGCAGCATGTCATGACGAGGGTGAGGACAGCAAGTTTTGTGTCTCAACCAACCCGCATTCATGAGCTGTCAGCAATGCACTGGTTGCTGACAATTTGCACATTCCTCTCTGTGTACCTTGTGATCGCATATACATATTGAAGTGCTGAAAGTGGTACACACATGTGCAATGGTGCAAGGGTTCATCTTTCCCAGGCACAAATGTACATGTCTACCATGGGCTTTACAACTGTGGAAATGTGCTAAGTAATGTTTAAGTGATGATAAACATGAGGCAGGTGTATTGGAAGTCATGAGTGTGTGTGTTCCTTGAGTCATGTATGTGCAGAGTGACAAGACAAGAACACAAATGTAAGAAGTATTAATTGGCTCCTAATGCAACATCAGTGTCATAGTTTTTGAACGTAATGTGGCTGATGGAGGCAAGTATTACCACACCATATGTCAAAGGTTGCGCAATTGAAGCTTTGTAGCAATTTCAAACTTAAGTTACAGAGCCTTTAAATCTACTTGGTTCCACTGTGCCTTTTTTAGAGTTAGCTTGTATTTTTGCCTAAGGCAGGTTGGTAATATGACAATTACATTGTTATCAAAATGCCTAATTTCACTTAGCAGGTTTAGCACCTTCAGGTACGGTGCTAAGCATACTAAGTGCCACAATCATGTCATAGTTTACAACGTCAGTGTCCTGACATGTGCCATGGCGTGCCATATGTTGCACATGGCACACAGATGATGGAGTTATGTGGTGGTAGAATGGGGTTGAAAGGAGTCAAGCATCTGAGTGGCTGCTCCATTTTCATGTAGATTAACTACAACGTTCTAAGCTTCTGCCAATGGACAGTATCCTGTCCCCAAAACATTTGCAACATATGTATCTGAGACATGTATGTATGGGTGCATCCCATATCTGTACATGTTTTTGTTGGCTAACTATGTCTGTCTGGCATGTAATAGATGGCAGCTGTTCATTCTTAACACTAAGGCCCTCATTACAACCCTGGTGGCAAAGTCCGCTGACCACCGTGCTGACGGCCGCCAACATACCGTGTCCGCTGCGGAAATCCGCTACGGGCATTATAACCCACACAGAGAAATCCTCCACAATACATTCACCCACACAAGTCCGCCACACCAAAGGTCAGTGATAAACTGGCAGTAACAAAACCCACACCATCACACCAACAGGAATACCCCCACACTATCACGACCCACGAATCAACGCAGCAGTCATTCAACCGCGGTAAACCATTGGCGGTACACACCGCTGTGCTCAAAATACACACACACTTACAAAACACAACCACATTGGACAATTCAAAATACACACACCTGACACACATACACATACACACACCACACCCACACACTCACACCACTATAAAACACACAGCATTACCCACAACCCCTTACAACGAAATTTTTTGAAGAAGCAGAGAGAGAGAAAAGCAAAGACCACACCAGCATCCAGATGCACACAACACCATCACTCATACACCATCCACGCACAAAACACTACACACCCCAAAACATCACCCTACACATCACATCACACATCACCTCACACATCACTCACACCACATCATGGCACCTCAAAGACACCCCAGGTTTTCTGAGGAGGTGCTCAGGGTCATGGTGGAGGAAATCATCTGGGTAGAGCCAAAGCTATTCGGTTCACAGGTGCAGCAGACATCCATTGCTAGGAAGATGGAGCTATAGCGGCGAATTGTCGACAGGGTCAACGCAGTGGGACAGCATCCAAGAACACTGGATGACATCAGGAAGAGGTGGAATGACCTACGGGGGAAGGTACATTCCGTGGAATCCGGACACCAGGTAGCCGTACAGAGGACTGGCGGTGGACCCCCACAACTAACAACATGGGAGGAGCAAGTCTTGGCAATCATGTATCCTGAGGGCCTCGCAGGAGTAGCAGTAGGAGTGGACTCTGGTAAGGCAAATCTTTACTACTTTATCCCCCACCCTACCTGCATGCCATCACAAACTCCTACCACTACCCTCACACCCATCACCCCGCCACCTCACATATACCCCACTATCACAACCCACACATCCCAATACCAAGCCCTGCATGTTACACCAATGCATGGACACCCATCACAGACCTGCATGGACACCCATCACCAAAGCATGTCCAAGGGAGAGACTCACCCAGGGCACATAATCACCACTCACACAAGGGCCAAGGGGATCTTGCAAGCACAGTAATAGAGGGAAACACACCCATTGCACAAGATGGCACACACAGATAAAATAACAATGCATTTACACCCCAACAGGACCCCTACCCAACATCACCTACAAGTGGTGCCAGCCATATCCAGTCCCCCCACAGAAGAGGCCACAGTGATGACAGCAGCTCTGCACGCCTGGATCAAGATGACCAACCCAGCCCATCAGGGACCTCAGGACTGTCGGTTCCCCTGCCACAGTCCCAAGCCACCACAGAGCCTCCCCCCTCAGGAAACACCAGCACAGCACACGCCCAGCGGGCCCATGCCACTGTCCCCAGGACACATCAATCAGCAGCGCGTCCACCACTACAGGGACCCCAGGCAAACCCACTAACCCAAGCAAATCAGGGACCTGGGGTCAGTGGCAGTGGGCACACAGTTCAGGGGACAGAGGCACAGGACAACAGGGAAGCTGGGAGGACTGCTGTGCGACAGGGGGAGAACAGGCCCAGGGAACCCACTCTCCACGAGGCACTCTCAAACATCATGGGAGCATACCACCATTCCCAGGAGACCATGGGCACGGTACTGGCCAAGTTTCAGTAGACCCAGAGGCTGCAGGAGGGACAGTACCTGGGGATCAGGGAGGACTTGAAGTCCATTAACACCACCCTGTTCACCATTGCATGGGTGCTGGCAGACATGGCCAACACCATGAGGGAGACAGTGGCCTACCACTGGGCCCCTGACACCAGCCCAACCGATGAACAGCCTAACCGGTCCTAACAGGACCAACAAGCCACCAGCACCCCACCCCCTGCAGAAGGAGAACCACCCCGCAAACGGTCCCTGCGATCCACGCAGAAGACAGAGAACATTGCCAATACCCTGTCAGGAAATAAGACTCTCCTGATTGTCACCCTTCTGTCTCACTCTGTTAACCTGTCCACCTTGAACTGCCATTGCTCCCCTTCCTATGCCCCCTTGGACAATGCACCTGTGATACCAAGAGACTGGACTCTACCCTGGACTTTCCTCCACTATCACCCCAGTCCCTTCCACACACCACTAAACACATTAGCCCCTGAATAAACACCCTTGAATCACAAACCAATCTGGAGTCAGTCTGTTCTTTCACAAATATATAATTACAACATCATCCACAAAATCAATGTAAATGTTCATTTGCTCATACCAATGTATGACAGTTGTTGGGTAGCAGTAAATAAAGCAGAAGGCAGAATGAGGTACCCAGATCTGTGAAATGGAAAGCCAAAGTGAACTGTCAGTGTCCATAGACAGAGGTTAAGAGGCTGACGTATACAATGGCCTACAGTAGTCAGATATGAGATGAGCAGTGGCAGTCTTCAACCTGTGTGTCACTGAAAGTACTGCATGATGATGTTCGTTCGGTTGTCCATATCTTCTTCCTCTGCCTCCTCTTCCTCACTGTCCACAGGCTCCATAGCTGCAAAAGACCATCATCAGGCCAATCCTCCTGCAGAAAAGGCACCTGGCATCGCAATGCCAGGTTGTGCAACATGCAGCATGCCACGATTATCTGGCACACCTTCTTCTGTGAGTAGTATATGGAGCCACTTGTTAGATGGAGGCACTGGAATCTGGCCTTCAGGAGGCCGAACGTCCTCTCAATAATACGCCTAGTTCGCCCATGTATCATTGGACACTATGGGTTCCAGGAGCCAATGACGATGTATGCCGGCGTTGACGGTACGCACCGCCACGGACGTGACCGCCATTTTCTATCTGTTCACTCACTTGATACCTGACCTTCAACAGGAGAGGACCTACACTGCAAGTGCTGCTGTGACCTCAGTCTGGAAGCGACAATGGCTCAGGTGTCTGGGGAAAGTGCCCCTGCCTTCACAGCGGAGGAGTTGGACAAATTGGTGGATGGGGTCCTCCCCCAGTACACGCTACTCTACGGTCCTCCAGGCAAACAGGTGAGTACACTGAGAGCATGATGCATGGGCAATGCCTGTTTGCAGTGGTGTGGATGGAAGATACATGTGGGGGGGGCTGAGGCCTAATGGGGGGATGGTGAGTGTATGTCTATCAGGGCATGGGCGGGAACTGGTGGGCAATGAGTATGACGGCCCGGACGGGAGAGTAATTTCCTTTCATCCTGTACCTTTCCTCTAGGTCAGCGCCCACCAGAAGAAGGGTATTTGGCGTGCCATCGCCAAGGAAGTGCGGACCCTGGGGGTCTATCATAGACGGAGCACCCACTGCCGCATGAGATGGGAGGACCTGCGACGCTGGAGCAATAAGACGACGGAGGCCCAGCTAATGATGTTCCGGATCCTGGCGGTGGCCCATCCGGAGTTGGATGCGTGCTTGAAGGTATCACAGCAGCCAGAAGGGGGTGAGTACAGTGTCATTCAGCTGACTCTGCGAGCTTTACAAAGTGTCTGGGTGGGGGATGTGGGCTGTGGGTTCCCCTAGGCCAGGGCAAATTTGGTAGGGTAGGTCCCTTGTTAGGCAGGCTCTGAGGCACTCCAACCCAAATAGTGTTAGTGAGCATCTACAACTAGTCAGGCTCCCATGGGTTCCAGTTGTGCAGCTAATAGTGTTAGGCATAGTACACCAGGGGCAGGTGATTTTCCTACTAACTGCTAGTGCATGGCCTAGTGCATAGGGCTGCTCCCTGTTTGTTGTGTCCGCCAACGGTAGTGGTGTTGCTTGCATTGACCATGTGTCTCCTCTGTCTTTCCCCCCCTTCTTGTTTTGTCACCCTGTCCTTGTGTTCATTAGGAGGGAGCTGTAACTCACATGGTCCATGAGTTTCAATCTACGGACTCTGAAGGCACCAGTGGGATGGAGGGCGAGGGGAGCTCTACGACGGGGACAGGAGGGGACACCAGCGACAGCGACTCCTCCTCTGATGGGAGCTCCCTTGCGGTGGCGGGCACCTCTGTGCCCACCGCAACAACAGGGACAGCCGCCACCTCCCCTACCAGCACCACCCTCCCAGCAGCCACTCAGCGTGTTTCCCGTGCCCACTCACCCAGAAGGGTGGGCATCTCCTTCGCCCCAGGCACCTCAGGCCCTGCCCCAGTCAGCCCTGCTGCCCTCAGTGAGGAGGATATTGACCTCCTGAGATCCCTCACTGTTGGGCAGTCAACCATTCTGAATGCCATCCAGGGTGTCGAGAGGCATTTGCAACAAACAAATGCATACCTGGAGGGCATTCATTCTGGCGTGGCAGCCCAACAGAGAGCATTTCAGGCTCTGGCGTCAGCACTAATGGCAGCCATTGTCCCTGTGTCCAGCCTCCCCCTCCAAATTCCACTACCCAGACCCAATCCCCTCTACCTCAGCCTATCCCAAGCACACCATCAGACCAGCATGCACACACATCAACACACAAAAGTGGCTCAGGAAAACATAAGCACCACACATCCCACAGGCCGCGTACCAGCACCATATCCATGCAGACACACCAACATCCACTGCCTCCACTGTGACCCCCTCCTCCACGTCGTCCTCCACCTCCCTCCCAGTCTCAGCCACTACCTCCATCACCAGCACACCAATCACTACACACCGCTCATGTACAATCAACCCCCCACTACCATTCACACGTCCCCTGTGTCCTCTCCCAGTGTGTCTGTAAGACCTCCTCCCAAATTACACAAACGCAGGCACATACCCACTCAACAGCCATCCACCTCACAACAACCTCCAACCCATGCACCTTCACCCAAACTCAGCAGACGTACACCTCCTACAACCACTACCTCTTCCTCCACTTCCAAACTCCCTCTATCTTCCCGTCCCAGTGTGTCAAAAAAACCTTTCCTAGCTAACTTGAACCTCTTCCCTACACCTCCCCCCGTACTTCCCCTAGGGCCAGGATGTCTAGATCCCAGTCCAGCACCTCAGCCACCAAATCTGCATCCGCTGTGGTCCCTGCTACTCCAGTATGGTCTAAGGGGGCACCCGTAAGAGCTGCCAGTGTGCCACCGACAGAAAAGAAGGACCACCCTATTCCACCTCCTGCAAAGGTTAAAAAGGGGCCGGCTTCCAACAGGGAACAGTCACACCACCCACCCAGCAAGGCCTCGCACAAACAGCGAGTGGACAGTGCCAAGGTACCTGCAGAGACTGTCAAGATGGGGAAGGGCCACAAGCCAAAAGGCACATCACCTTTGTGCACGATGTCACCTGGTGAGGGGCTGGTGACCACCAAATCAGCAGGCATGTCTGCCACATGCACCACAGTCACCACCGCCACTCCGACCACTACCTGCATCGCCACCTGTACCGCCTCCTGCACTGTCCCCTAACTGCCGCTACCACATCGTCAGTCTGCAGAATCCTCCCCAAGGATCATCCATCTGAGGCTGTCGGAGACGGTATGGTGTCTCCATCTACCGCAACAGACACTTGCACCACGGCCAGCACTGGCAGCATCTCCACCGCAGCCACCTGCACCACCATCAGCACTGCCACGTGCACAGCCGATGCCACTCTGTCGGACGTCAGCCTCATCCCCAGTGTGCAGCCGTCAGAGTCTGCAGGTGACATCCTGGACCCTGGACACGCCACTTGAGACACCACCTCCAGCACTGACACGAACCAGCAATTGGCAGCCTAAGTCACCGCAGGATGGAGTGTGGGTCTGCCTCCATGGAGTATCTTGCTACCAGTTCCAGGTACATCGCGTGGCTGAGACACCCAGGTGAGACGAAGTCAACTGCCACACCCCAGGTGCAGCATCACTGGGCACAAAGCCCCCTCCAGAACCAGTGGAGAAAAGCATCCACTAACCCAGTCCTTGGCAGGATGAAGCACTCTGGGCAGAACCAGTGGAAAAAAGCATCCACTAACACAGTCCTTGGCAGGATGAAGCACTCACCCACTTGAGAGACTGTGGCTTTGCACTCCCCAGGACCAAGCAGTGGGCAACGCACCCAGTAGAGAGACTTGAGAGACTGTGGCTTTGCACTCCCAGGACCACGCAGTGGGCAACCCACCCACTTGAGAGACTTGAGAGACTGTGGCTTTGGACTGCCCAGGACCAAGCAGTGGGCAACCCACCTACTTGAGACACTTTAGAGACTGTGGCTTTGCACTCCCCAGGACCAAGCAGTGGGCAACTCACCCACTTGAGACACTTGAGAGACTGTGGCTTTGCACTCCCCAGGACCACGCAGTGGGCATCCCACCCACTTGAGAGACTTGAGAGACTGTGGCTTTGCACTCCTCAGGACCAAGCAGTGGGTAACCCACCCACTTAAGAAACTTGAGAGACTGTGGCTTTGCACTCCCCAGGACCAAGCAGTGGGCAACCCACCCACTAGAGATACTTGAGAGACTGTGGCTTTGCACTCCTCAGGACCACGCAGTGGGCATGGAGCCCCCTCGAGGAGCAGTGGCATCGTACCTTCATCCGGCTGAGGTGTACCCCCTACCCTTCCCCCTGAGGAGCCTGGTTTTTTTCGACCTGATGCCCCTGCAGTGTTCTCTTCGTTTTGAGGCAGGTGTCATGTGTGGGCTTCGCCCACGCTTTTTGGGACCAGCAATTGGCAGCCTAAGTCACCGCGGGATGGAGTGTGGGTCTGCCTCCATGGAGTATCTTGCTACCTGTTCCAGGTGCATCGCGTGGCTGAGACACCCAGGTGAGACGAAGTCAACTGCCACACCACAAGGTGCAGCATCACTGGGCACAAAGCCCCCTCCAGAACCAGTGGAGAAAAGCATCCACTAACCCAGTCCTTGGCAAGGATGAAGCACTCTGGGCACAAAGCCCCCTCCAGAACCAGTGGAGAAAAGCATCCACTAACCCAGTCCTTGGCAGGATGAAGCACTCTGGGCACAAAGCCCCCTCCAGAACCAGTGGAAAAAAGCATCCACTAACACAGTCCTTGGCAGGATGAAGCACTCACCCACTTGAGAGACTGTGGCTTTACACTCCCCAGGACCACGCAGTGGGCAACCCACCCACTTGAGAGACTTGAGAGACTGTGGCTTTGGACTCCCCAGGACCAAGCAGTGGGCAACCCACCCACTTGAGACACTTGAGAGACTGTGGCTTTGCACTCCCCAGGACCAAGCAGTGGGCAACCCACCCACTTGAGACACTTAAGAGACTGTGGCTTTGCACCCCCCAGGACCACGCAGTGGGCAACCCACCCACTTGAGAGACTTGAGAGACTGTGGCTTTGCACTCCTCAGGACCAAGCAGTGGGCAACCCACCCACTTAAGAAACTTGAGAGACTGTGGCTTTGGATTGCCCAGGACCAAGCAGTGGGCAACCCACCTACTTGAGACACTTTAGAGACTGTGGCTTTGCACTCCCCAGGACCAAGCAGTGGGCAACTCACCCACTTGAGACACTTGAGAGACTGTGGCTTTGCACTCCCCAGGACCACGCAGTGGGCATCCCACCCACTTGAGAGACTTGAGAGACTGTGGCTTTGCACTCCTCAGGACCAAGCAGTGGGTAACCCACCCACTTAAGAAACTTGAGAGACTGTGGCTTTGCACTCCCCAGGACCAAGCAGTGGGCAACCCACCCACTAGAGATACTTGAGAGACTGTGGCTTTGCACTCCTCAGGACCACGCAGTGGGCATGGAGCCCCCTCGAGGAGCAGTGGCATCGTACCTTCATCCGGCTGAGGTGTACCCCCTACCCTTCCCCCTGAGGAGCCTGGTTTTTTTCGACCTGATGCCCCTGCAGTGTTCTCTTCGTTTTGAGGCAGGTGTCATGTGTGGGCTTCGCCCACGCTTTTTGGGACCAGCAATTGGCAGCCTAAGTCACCGCGGGATGGAGTGTGGGTCTGCCTCCATGGAGTATCTTGCTACCTGTTCCAGGTGCATCGCGTGGCTGAGACACCCAGGTGAGACGAAGTCAACTGCCACACCACAAGGTGCAGCATCACTGGGCACAAAGCCCCCTCCAGAACCAGTGGAGAAAAGCATCCACTAACCCAGTCCTTGGCAAGGATGAAGCACTCTGGGCACAAAGCCCCCTCCAGAACCAGTGGAGAAAAGCATCCACTAACCCAGTCCTTGGCAGGATGAAGCACTCTGGGCACAAAGCCCCCTCCAGAACCAGTGGAAAAAAGCATCCACTAACACAGTCCTTGGCAGGATGAAGCACTCACCCACTTGAGAGACTGTGGCTTTACACTCCCCAGGACCACGCAGTGGGCAACCCACCCACTTGAGAGACTTGAGAGACTGTGGCTTTGGACTCCCCAGGACCAAGCAGTGGGCAACCCACCCACTTGAGACACTTGAGAGACTGTGGCTTTGCACTCCCCAGGACCAAGCAGTGGGCAACCCACCCACTTGAGACACTTAAGAGACTGTGGCTTTGCACCCCCCAGGACCACGCAGTGGGCAACCCACCCACTTGAGAGACTTGAGAGACTGTGGCTTTGCACTCCTCAGGACCAAGCAGTGGGCAACCCACCCACTTAAGAAACTTGAGAGACTGTGGCTTTGCACTCCCCAGGACCAAGCAGTGGGCAACCCACCCACTAGAGATACTTGAGAGACTGTGGCTTTGCACTCCTCAGGACCACGCAGTGGGCATGGAGCCCCCTCGAGGAGCAGTGGCATCGTACCATCATCCGGCTGAGGTGTACCCCCTCCCCTTCCCCCTGAGGAGCCTGTTTTTTTTTCCGACCTGATGCCCCTGCAGTGTTCTCTTCGTTTTGAGGCAGGTGTCATGTGTGGGCTTCGCCCACGCTTTTTGGGACCACTGGTCCACGGACATTTCATGGGACAGTGTACGGACTTGTGTACTTGCTGTAAATATTTGTGTATACTGATTATTTGCTGTTCGCTTGGCCTATCTGATTGTTCGAATATTACACTACTTAAGCTCATTTCGTTTTGTCCTTGTGTTCTTCCAGGGGGTGGCGGGGTATATCTGTGATGTTTTTGGATATGTGAGTGTGTGTGTTGTTGTGGGCGGGGGTGCTGTGTTTTGCATGTGTGTGTCACTCTCTTTTCCTTCCTCCCCTTCCCTGTGTGATAGGTGCATTACTCACGTTGTTGTCGCCTTCTTTCCACTTCGTGGTGTATTAATAGATACAGCAACATGGGCAGGACCTGTAACTCGGGCTCCATGGCGTCCTGGTTCTTCGTTTCTTGTCGAGAGGTGAGTGGTTTCCCTTCCAAACACTGTTTCCGCCGTGCTTTTGATGCCGTTGGTACCGCCCCGGAAAAGCTGGTGGATTGGTGCCTTGTAATAGTGTGGGCGGTACATTGTCTTCTGCCTGTCTGTTGGGGGTGACCGCCGTGGTGTTTGTTGCTACCGCCGTGGCGGTTGGAGTGTTAAAGTGGCTGTCTGTGTTGGCGGTTTCCGCCATGGTCCTGATTCCATTTTTTTAACCGACTTGCTTTTAGCGGTATTACCGCCACTTTAACACCAACTGCCAGGGTTGTAATGAGGGCCTAAGTTGGCTAGCTCACTCAGCTAAACAAGTGGAATGTGTAACAGTTGTCCATGCTTTTAATTGTTCAACAATCACAAAGCTATGTTTTCCTCTCATTTGCTGCAAGTGGACCTCCACCCTCTACCATTGGCAAGGTTTCCCGGTTTAAAGACCCAGATGCAGCCAGTAAGTGCCACCTTGTATGTCACATGAGTAGATCTAGGGTTGTGTGTGAGAGGGTATAATGTGTGCAATGTCATGTTAAAATGGCATGTGTGTCAATTAGGACACCATTATCTATGCTTGGGTATCAACAACATGTCTGATGTTATGTTAAGGATGTGGAATGAGTTGAATGATGCACACATGCCAACGTGTGCTGCAATGGATTTGTGGGTCTTAGGAAAAGGTAGTTATGCCGTTAAACACAGTGATATCAGTCAAGATACATTGCACTATTTTACTTTGGACATAGTACAATTTATGTACATGTGTTGAGGTCTTCAAGGGGCTTATGAATGAGACACTTGCACCACCGGTGCTTCACTACTCTTCAGAAATGAAGTGAGGCACCGGCCATGCAAGGAGCTTTTTGTGAAGGACAACAGTCAGTTGAGTACAAATAGAGATTTCAGAACTTCTCCAGATGGATGTGGGACATGTCTACGGATTGTAGCAAACAAGATGTGTGCACATGAACTTGCATGATCTACTCATCATGACAATTGTGAGTGAGCATGGTCAAATCACATGTGTATTGGATGTGCATGGTGAGTGTTTACCTGGTACTTAGGAGATGTAACAAGCTTGTGCACAGATAGGATAAGATTTAAGAAAAATGGAGCTGCACCCAGTGTAGGCCACTTTTCCTGCACCTCTTAGCGGACCCCTTCCACCCCCATGTGTGCGCCGTGTTTAAAAATTGGCATAGCATGGCACAGGGTAGAGGGCAATAGCATTAAAATCTTTGACGCAATTGATATACTGTCCAGGGTTAGTGCCAAATTATTTGGCACTAACCCTGAACTGTACCCAGGGGATCATTGTAACCAATGGTGTGCCCCCTTGTAACGCCTGCTCTGAGCAGATGTTAATAGTAGCCAAAATAAATGATGCTGTGGAATGTCTTAGACATTCTGTGCCATTTTTGCGGCCCCCCTGCCAGGGGACCCCCCTTTGCATACATTATGCCTGGCCAAGGCATAACGTGGTGCAAGGGGTGACACAATGGTGCAATGCATGCATTGCACCACTTTGTTAATATGGCAAGGGAAATTGGCCTTGTTGGGCCACATCAGCGCCACAATAATGATGACGCTAATGTGGTGCAAGGAGGCCGTAGACAGTCTTATATCTGGGCCCTAGTGTGCAAAATTGGATAGCCGTTATCCCTGTGACATGGACAAGATACTGTACATGCCTGGACGGCAGATTTGTATAGACTTGGGTCTTGACATTGTTATAGTATGTCTGGTGGACAACAATTGTCATCTGAAGGTGCTGTATACATTGCATGGTTGTTCTTCCCAACGCAGTTTTTGATGACATGTTCTAGCAGGCACAATGACCCAAACACCGAAGCGTGCCTTTAATAAGAGGGGCGAGCGTTTCCGCCACATCTGTGAAGTCCAGCCAGGTTACAAGATGGCCAAGAGGTATCGTAGGGAGAAGGCATGGGGGTCGTGGCTGGCGTTCCCACATGGGGGACCAGTGAAGCAGCCTGCAACCAGTGCCAAAAAAGGTGTGACCTCAATGCCAAGGGTCAGGGGTACCACAGCAGGTCCCACCCTTTTCACATCCACAGTGCATACAACACACTTGAGGCAGATATGCGGAAGGAGATGACAGAGGTCAAGGTAAGGTTGGCCAAACTAGAGGCAGACAATGCCCGAAACTTCAAGTTCTTGAAATACATCAAGAAGAAGCTAAAGAAACTCTGAGTGTGGACAGTGACCACTTCCCAGTTCCTTCCCTTCCCCTAGTTTCCTTTGCAAATAGTTTTATTGGGTTTTAGCTTGGTAGGCATAGGTTAGGTAGCATATATTAGGTTAGTTGTAGGACACAGGTAGTATAGTTAGTGGGGGTGGGACTCAGGTATTTTTTTGCTTGGTGGGGTGTTGAGGGGTTACGTGTGGGGCTCTATCTTAAAAAAAAATATAAAAATTAAAAATACAAAAGATATATATTTGCTGAGGCTGTAGGTTTAGTTAGTCTATTATAGCTTTAGTTCATGTTGTCCTACTCGTCTATGGTCTCTGAAGGGGGTTGGGGGACAATGTTTATTGTGTGGCATTACATGTATAAGATAAGTTTTGATTGGGATAGAATGCTGTAGGGATAAGTTAAGATAAGTTAGTATAGGTTATCTTAGTGAAGGTTAGTGTGTAGTTTAGGTTTTTAATAGGTAGTGTTCTTTAGTATTAATAAATCCTGTTAGTTTTCGACAATATGGTGTCCATTAATTGTAGGAGGATCCCTCAGGGTTGGAGGGCCTGCTATAGGGGTGACTTATAAGTGACCTGGTGCAGTGTAAATGTCAGTGAAAGGGTGCTTGCATCTTTTCACGCAGGCTGCAATGGAAGTTCTGCAGAAGCCTTTGCATGGGCTCTAGTTACCATATACTAGGGACTTATCAGGGGGCATCAGTATGCCAATTGTGGGTAAAATACTGTGTTAACAGTAGCCAACAATCAAATTTAAGGGAGAGAGAGCATAATCACTGGGGTCCTGGTACGCAGGATCCCAGGGAACACAGTCAAGCACACTGACATCAGGCAGAAAATGAGGGTAACCATGCCAAGAAAGAGTGTGCTTTCCTGCAATGATGATTGAGTGTCTGGCTGTTATCATGTCTGCACTGGCCATGTTAGACAAATGCCTTCGGGTATGCATTCAATATTGATTTACATGTGTGACTATGTATATCCCCAATGACCAAGGACCTGTCTGATTGGTAGCGGTAAGGCATCAGCTACTCAAAACACTTTTCAGCACAGTTCATGACACTCTGATTGTGTGTGGATACAAAATCTTAGACAGGTAATCATGCAACATCAATTGTTAGTGCTGAGGTATGTAACAATCATTCTTGAAATGTTTAGCACATTACACTTCTCCTTATTTGGGGAATGGATACTGGCACAGTAACAGCTGACCCTCACAGTCTTACATATGCCTATTTTGTTGCTCACATCAATGTTGTACTTGTACAATCATCAGGGAAATTTCCAGACACTTGTGTTCTGAACCACACATGTCATATCTCAACTTGCATGTATACCTGTTATACACATGTTGTAAAGACTCAGAAAGTTGCGTAGTAGTCTACAATGCTATTAGTCACCTTTATCATGTTTGAGTCCTAGTGTGTGCCTTTGTGTCTGACAGAAAGCCACACATGTCCTTTGGTTCTGTAGTAATTGCCATAGCTTCACACAATGCAAACATTTGTAACAGTTGATGGAACACTGAAAAAAGCAGGACACATGATTATGGTGATTTATGTACATGTGCAAGTTTTGTTTCCAATTATGTACAATGTACTGTTCACTGACCCCATGAGAGATTCCAAGCTATTGAGTGTCGAGTCAGAGTCCAAGGGTGAAGGACATGTTATGAGACATGTGTAGGAGAGGTGAGCATTAGTGAGGAGGTGTCAAAAATTGAAAATTGGTAGGGGTTGAGACAATGACAGCCCATGCATGATAAGTCATGAGGTGGTAGAATGAAGATGGCATGTTGCCAGCTATCACAACACTGGCATGATCTTAAGCACAGAACTAAAGAGATACTATCCATGTGGCACAGACTGTAGCTATAGGGTGGTTTTTCGTGTGAAAGATCATCCCTTCGCATCTTCATCCTCTCATGTGTGTGGTGCCTCCTGTACCACGGGCCGTGCTGTTGTTAAAGTTGAGGGGGGCACACACACACACATCAGGGGATAGAGATGTGGAATCAAAGGTCTCGGAAGCTGCCATTTGTGGGAATGCATAAGACAACAGCAAGGAGGAAGTGCTAGTTTCAGAACACAGCTGCTACATCATGGTGGGAGGCAGCCATGCTTTCACTGAGAGAGGGCTGATCCCGCTGCATAGACTCCAGGACATGTTGTGTAGCCCCCAGCCTGTTATCAATCGTGCTGATGGGTCTTTTAGAGGGCAGTTGTTCGAGCCCCTGCCTCAGGTCAGCAGCTATGTTGGCCAGGAACTGCTGGAGTCCACGTAGCCTCTGATGGCAGCAGAGTTGTCCTTTTTTGGATTGAGTCACTTTTGCACTCCCTCTAGGCTGCCCACCATGGTCTCTATCCCTACCCTCACCTGCTGTGCCAGCTCTAAAAGGTAATGTATAGGAACTCAGAGTCCAGGGCTGTGGCAGGACTGGTCCGTGCTGTGTGTTAGTAGTTGGGTGGTCCCTGTGGAGACCCCGTAATGCTGTGTGTACTCCATGTGACTAGAGATGGTGTCTGGAAGGAACCCAGAACATCTTGGAGAGTGTCAGCATTGATGGTCGACAGCTGGTCATCCATTTCATCTGTGAAATCCAGGACAGGCATGTTCGCCGGAGGTAAGACATCATCCTCTGCAATGGGATAGTGAAAGATCAATCTTTTACTGTAGTGGTTGTTGACATGGCTCATCACTTACTTGCTCCTGGTGGCTCAGTGACATGGTACTGACCCCCACATGAACGCACACATTTATCGCACATTTATGGACCCCTAATATCACACTGTGCCATGTTAGTATCATTTCTGTGGAGTCACCATTTGCACAATCTGCCAGTCCACAGTTTCCAGTATGTTACACCCACCTTGATTGTTTAATCATGGTCTTCAACATATGTACCCCTTTCATTGACTTGACTGTGTTAAATGTGCTTGCCAGGGGCGTTGTTCCAGATTTGTGCTCACACTACAAGTGGAGATGTACAGAAATACTTGGAATTTCGTTTTACAGATATCTGAGTAAGTAACTGACTCATCTGCCACCCTACGTGTGCTGTTGAAGTGATGGAAGGGTCTGAGCTGTCCACACACATCCTCCTAGCCACTTTAAGTGGTGTGTCCAGCATCCTGCACCACCCATTGTGAGATTCAACCACCTAGTGTGTATGTTTGCAAACAGGATTTTCTCTCTTCCTGCGGGGCAACACTTATCAGTGCATCTCAGGTTTCCTTATTGCATAGCTGCAAGGATGGCTCAATTGCTGGACTGAGTGTTGTGTTGGTGGAAGGTAGATCTTCCTGTTTGCACACATGCACACGAGGTGGTTAATTGTTAGGTTGTGTGGTGCAGGATGCTGTACACATGACTCAAAGTGGCTACAGGGATGCATGTGGAAAGCCCACCCACTTCCACCACTCTGACAACACACAAGTGTGGTGGGAGGCGGACCGGAACCATTTTGAGGCTTGTTGATGTGTGGATGCATCATGTTGGGACACAACATTTTAAGTGGCGGACAGCATTCCTGTTAGTAGATTTAGCAGGATGTGTTTCTCCCAGCAGATGTGTATTTGGACTGGCAAGAGGGACACCCCTATACCATGCAGATTGTGTCGAAAAGTTGGTATTGTCTTTCATATATTTAGGCATTGCCAAGGTTAATAGTGAGATGCATTGACTCTCTATGACAAGCACACATCCCTGCACATTTGAATGGATGCTGCACAGTGAAGGAAGCTGAGCTATTGCACTGCATGTTTCTTCATCAATGGGTAAATATGTGCCAGTATATCCAGACACAAGCATCATAGTGCTGTACCCAAGCATATTCTTTTTTTGACTTCTACTCCAGTGGAGAATAGTGATAAGTCATACTTAACGTGCCAAGGTGAGGCACCCTGCATACCTTATACTGGTATATTTTTCATGTGCCCCTTCTGACACCTGACCCTGCATGTAGTAGGCATTCCATGTGTATATTTGTGTTCTTCCACTGGCACACATGTGTGACTCACCCAGCTTCTGATGCCTTTGAAGAGATCTGTGCATCTGGATTTGGTTACATTTAGTCCAAGGACTTAGGGTGGTGTGGGAGTGACACGTGGGTGTGTGACAAGATTCTATTTCTACAGAATGTAATTGTTTATTGTGTGTTCCATTTTGCATCACACATACGGCAAACTTTCAATGTTTTTTGTCCCTTGATCCCACGCCACCATTTTCCTTGTAGGCTCCTTGCCGCAGCCAGGGACACCATGGAAGCACGTTATTTACATTACTGGTCTTCATGGTGGACATTCCACAGTAGTCTAATGCGTTTTGTCACTATAGTGGTGCTTTACTGCATTAGCATCATAAATGATGGCACTTGTGCAGCCAAGCACAGGGAGGATCATTGCTTACAATGCTTGCATCACTTACATCGGCCTTTGGAAGGCCTCACACATGAGGTTATCAGAAAGCACAGTGCAACCTTCATGGATTGTCAGCCCAATCCGTTCTTCCGTCCTTGTGTAAGGGATATTTCCTTGAATACATCATTCCTGGCACAGGCATGTTGTAGTGGAAGGATGTACAAAGTGAATCCATGCATGAATTGTGTGACTTTGTTAATGTAGCACAAGGGGAATGGGAAGTTTGAATCCACATTGGCATCAACTGGTATGATGCTAATGTTGCATTACTGGCTTGTAAAATTGGGCCCCTAGTGCAACAATGAGACCACTTACAGTTGTTGTTATGCATGAAGGTGTCTCTTTGTGCACAACACCAACCATTCCCACTATGCAGGCAACCTTGCTACATGGTGAAAAGGAAGCTACTGTACAGCAGCACAGATGATGATCACCAACATGCCCGTATGTGGTATATGTTACATTTTGTGGCCATTCCCAATGGTGCATTGGGCTGTGTGGCAGTTGTTGTTGAGCCACCTTGTGCAGCAAGCATAGTACATGTTGCCCGCTGAGTGTTACACATGGGCAGGTGGATCAGTGGCAACAGTGAAGTGATTGCTGTGAGGGTTGAGAAATGGTTGATGCATATAGGATGGAGGGTGTGGACTCATTTGAAGTGTTTGGCCATTATGGCCCACATTTTAAAGAAAATTACGTAGCGCAACACTGTGGCACATTTGGCAGCGCTGTGCTCCGACATCTTCAAAATGCAGGGATGCACCATTTTTAATCGTATACGGCACAACCCTGTGTTGCCCCCGAAAACCAGCGTAGACACTCTTGCGTCATGATGCAATGATGGCTGCTCTGTGGGAGAGATTGTTTTGTGAAGGAAGGGACACCTTCCTACACAAAAACAACCTAAAATGGTGATTTGCTCTCTCTATTTGTGCTGCAGGATGCAGTACACATTGGAAGAGCAAAAAAACAAGGAGAAATAAAAGCATTTCTACACATTGCGCCATGATAAATCCACTTCTGGGATGTTGTTAGATTTTGGCGCTGGCTCAGATTTACAAAAACTCGTACATTTGGGGCAGCATCAATATGCAATGGGTGTTGTGTGGCTCGCCCACAGCACTACCCATTGCACACCCCTTCTACACAAAATGCTGCGTGTGAAGGAGCCATATTTAGAAGGTGGTGTTAAGCCACAAAAGTGGCTTAAAGCCACCTTTTAAATTGTGCGCAGTGCATAGCGCCACCAGAGCATCATGAAAGTGACGCTCTGGTGGCAATAGGGCCTTTTAAATCTGGCACTATGGCGGTCATTACAACATTGGCGGTAAAAGCCGCTTACCGCTGTGCAGAAGACCGCCAACACACCGCCGCGGAATTCCGCCACAGCTATTATGACCCACATCTCGGAATCTGACAAAATTCGGACACCCACACAAGTCCGCCACTCCAAAGGTCAGACATAAACTGGCGAAAACAAAACCTACACCATCACGCCAACAGAAATACGCCCACACTATCACAGCCCACGAACCCACGTGGTGGTCTTTCAACCGCGGTATTCCATTGGAGGTACACACCGCTGCGCTCAAAATATACACACATATACAAAACACAGCCACATTGGACAATTCGAAATACACACACCTGATACACAAACACACACCACTCCCACACACTCAATACAATATAAAACACACATCCACATCACCCACAAACCCTTACGACCACAATTCTAGAGAGAAGGCCAGATAGAGACACCACCATCAACAAACTAGCATCCACAGGCACACAACACCATCACCCACATAACTTCCACGCACCTCACTCTACACACCACTACATATCACCACACTTATCACCACACACACCACCCCACACATCACCTACACCACCCCATAGCACGGCAAAGACACCCGAGGTTCTCGGAGGAGGAGCTCAGGGTCATGGTGGAGGAAATCATCCGGGTAGAGCCACAACTATTTGGATCACAGGTGCAGCACACCTCCATTCCAAGGAAGATGGAGCTATGGCAAAGAATAGTCAACAGGGTCAACGCAGTGGGACAACACCCAAGAAATCGGGAGGACATCAGGAAGAGGTGGAACGACCTACGGGGGAAGGTGCATTCTGTGGTCTCAAGACACCACCTGGCGGTTCAGCGGACTGGCGGCATACCCCTACCTCCTCCCCCACAACTAACAACATGGGAGGAGCAGGTCTTGCCGATTCTGCATCCTGAGGGCCTCGCAGGAGTCGGTGGAGGAATGGACTCTGGTAAGTCAAATCTTAACTATTACATCCCCCACCCTACCTGCATGCTATCACATACCCCCACCCCTATCACTCCAACTCCTCACAAATGTACCAATATCACAAACCACACATCCCAACACCAAGCCCTACATGCAACAACAACGCATGGACACCCATCACTAAAGCATGCCCACTGCACATACCCATACACCCCCCTAAACCATCATCACACAAGCTCCCACACAGGAATGCCAGCACTGGGGTACACGGTCACCCACCCATTGCACACCATGACACACACAGATGCAATAATCATGCCTTTCCACCCCTGCAGGACCACTACCCAAAGTCACCAGACAGGAGGGTCCAGACATGTCCACTCCACCCACAGAAGAGGCCCACAGTGATGACAGCACCTCTGTCCACCTGGATCTAGATGACCAGCCCGGACCATTGGGGGCCTCGGGACAGTCGGTTCCCCTCACACAGGCACAGGCCACCACAGACCTTCCCCCCTCTGGAAACACCAGCACAGCACCCACCCAGCGGGCCCAAACCTCCGTCCCAGGACATGTCAATCAGCTGTGTGTCCACCACTACAGGGAACCCAGGATAACCTACCACCCCAACAACAACAGGGACCTGAGGGCAGTGGCAGTGGGCACACAGTCCAGGGGACAGAAGCCCAGGAACACAGGGGAACTGGGAGGGCTGCTGTGCGACAGGGGGCGGACAGGCCAAGGGAACCCACTATCCATGAGGCCCTCTCCTCCATCATGGGAGCATACCACCACTCCCAGGAGATGATGGCAACGGTACTGGCCAAGTTCCAGGACACCCAGCGCATGCAGGAGGAACAGTATTTGGGGTTCAGGGAGGAACTCAGAACCATCAGCTCCGCCCTGGGAACCATTGTAGGGGTGCTGAAGAAAGTACTCAACACCAGGAGAGACACTGTGGCACTCCAAGGTGCCCCTGACACTAGCATGGACGATGAACTGCCCACCACCTCCGCCGGCGCTGGTGGACAGGAGGCACCACCACAGGACCACCACACCAGCACCCCACCCCCTGCAGAGGGAGAACCACCCCGCAAGCGGTCCCTGAGATCCAGGAACAAGACAGAGCACGATGCCAAGATCCCCACCAAGAAATGAGACCACCCTGATTGTCATCCCACTGTCCCACTTTGTCACCCTGTCCATATTGAAACTGCCCCAGCTCCACTTCCTATGCCCATATGGGCAATGCACCTGTGAGACTAATAGACTGGACTCTTCCATGGACACTTCTCCGCCATCACCCCTCACCAATTAGCTTCCCCCTCAAATATTTTGCATTTAAATAAACACACCTAAAGCACCAAAAGATCGGGAGTCTGTCTGTGATTTCGAAATAGTGTATTTGCAATTACAGTGACAAAATGTTCTGGAAATAGTAATGTCAACATTCCTATGTCACACAGCTCTAGTCCATGAGGAATCTAAGCAGATGACACACAGTGGGACCCACACCTGTGAAAGCGTAAGGGAAAGTGACAACTCAGTGACCATACACTGGGTGAAATCGACTGACAGGAGAGAGGTAGAAGTGTAAAAGTACATGTAGTAGGCAGGAATGTATTCTCACCCGTGTTTCACAGGAAATATTGCTGGATGACTGAGTACCTGTTCTGCATGTCTTCTTCCTCTGCTTCCTCCTCATCACTGTCCACAGGCTCCACAGCTGCCACAACTCCGCCATCTGGACCATCCTCCTGCAGAAAAGGCACCTGGCGTCGCAAAGCCAAGTTGTGAAGCATACAGCAGGCCACAATGATCTGGCACACCTTCTTTGGTGAGTAGAATAGGGATCCACCTGTCATATGCAGACACCTGAACCTGGCCTTCAGGAGGCCGAAGGTCAGCTCGATCACCCTGCTAGTTTGCGCATGGGCCTCATTGTAGCGTTCCTCTGCCCTGGTCCTGGGATTCCTCACTGGGGTCAGTAGCCATGACAGGTTGGGCTAACCAGAGTCACTTAATAGCCACACAAGGTGCCTCTGGAGTTGACCCATCACATAAGGGATGCTGCTATTCCGTAGGATGTAGGCGTCATGCACTGAGCCAGGGAACATGGAATTCACATGGGAGATGTACTGGTCGGCCAAACATACCATCTGTACATTCATGGAATGATTACTCTTCCGGTTCCTGAACACCTGTTCACTCCTGTGGGGGGGGGGGGGGGGGCGACCAAAGCCACATGGGTCCCATCAATGGCACCTATGATGTTGAGGATATGTCCAAGGGCATAGAAGTCACCTTTCACTGTAGGCAAATCCTCCACCTGAGGGAAAAAGAAGTAGCTCCACATGTGTTTCAGCAGGGCAGACAACACTCTGGACAATACATTGAAAAACATAGGCTGGGACATCCCTGATGCCATGGCCACTGTCGTTTGAAAAGACCCACTAGCAAGGAAATGGAGCACTGATAGCACCTGCACTTGAGGGGGGATTCCTGTGGGATGGCGGATTGCTAACATCAGGTCTGGCTCCAACTGGGTACACAGTTCCTGGATTGTGGCATGGTCAAACCTGTAGGTGATAATCACATTTCTTTCCTCCATTGTCGACAGGTCCACCAGCGGTCGGTACACCGGAGGATTCCGCCATCTCCTCACATGTCCCAGCGGACGGTGCCTCTGAAGGACAACAGCGAGCACAGAGTCAAATACCTCAGAGGTATGTACCCACAGTCTACACAGAACACCACTCATACACAAAATGTGGCCTGTATATGTGTTGAGACTAGGCCTCAGTATGTGTGACGCAGTTGGTAATTAGGCCATGAGGGCCCCTGAAATGGCGGCTGCCTGACCTGTAAAGTGAGACAATGGGATGTGAGGTAACTGCGCTGGCGTTGTACACCGTCGTGGTAGGCGGTCGAAGACTGCGGGGCAATTCTGCATTGATTAACATTAGATCCTATGGGTCCCAGAAGCCAATGACGATGTACGCACCGCCGCGGACTTGACCGCCGCAGACATGACCGCCATTTTCTATCACTTCAATCACTCGATACCTGATCTTCGACAGGAGAGGACCTATACTGCAAGTGCTGCTGTGACCTCGGGTTGGAAGAGACAATGGCTTGTGCGTCTGGGGAAAGGGCATCTGCCTTCACATCGGAGGAGTTGGAGAAGCTTGTCGATGGGGTCCTCCCCCAGTACACGCTACTCTACGGTCCTCCAGACCAACAGGTAAGTTCACAGGGAGCATGTTGTATGGGCTATGCCTGTGTGGAGAGGGCTGGTTGTAAGAAGGAAGGGGGCAGAGTTATGCGTGCATGAAAGACAGTGGGTGCATGTGCCACATGGCAAGGGTAGGGATGGGGGCCACTCACTTTGACGGCGCAGTTGGTAATGACTTCTCTTCGTACCCTGTACATTTCATGTAGGTCAATGCCCACCAGAAGAAGGATATTTGGCGTGCCATTGCCAAGGACGTCCGGACCCTGGGGGTCCACCACAGACAGAGCACCCACTGCTGGAAGAGATGGGAGGACATTCGGCGCTGAAGCAAGAAGATGGCGGAGGCTCAGCTGGGGATGACCTCCCAACGTGGGAGGGGTGCCCGTCGAACCATGACCCCCCTGATGTTCAGGATCCTGGCAGTGGTCTACCCGGAGTTGGATGGGTGCTTGAGGGCATCACAGCAGACACAAGGGGGTGAGTACACTCTCATTCAGCTGACTTTGCACGCAGTGGAGGTGTCTGGGTGGGGGAGGAGGGTTTCCCTAGGCCAGGGCGAGTTCCGTAGGCTAGGCCCCTCCGTAAGGCATGGCCCTGTGGCCCCCTACCCCACCTCTGTAGAGTGCCAAGTACAGCTATTCATGCACCTGTGTCATCTATGGGTGCAGATGTCGTCCATATCCTTGTAGGCCATTTCCCAGGAATTGCACTGTAGAGCCCAACAGCACGACGTAGTGCAGGGGGCTTCTGTGTCTGTCTTGTCCGCCAACGGTAGTGGTAATCCTTGCACTCAACATGTCTTTCTTCTGTTACCCCCCCTTTTTTGTGGTCTCCCTGTTCTTGTGTGCATTAGCCTCATCAGGCGGAGGAGCAGTGGCACCGGAGCATGAGGGAGCTGCATCCCACATGGCCATGGAGAGCTACACTACAGTCTCAGAATACACCAGTGGGACGGAGGGCGAGGGGAGCACCACGGTGGGGACAGGAGCTGAAACCAGCGACATGGACTTGTCCTCCGATGGGAGCTCCCTTGTGGTGGCGGCAACATCTGTGCCCCCCACTTTTACAGGTACAGCTGCCACCCCCCCTACCAGCACCGCCCTCCCAGCAGCACCTCAGCCTTCGCCCCGTTCTCGCTTACCCAGGAGGGTGGGCATCCTGTCACCTTCGCCCCAGGCACCTCAGGCCCTGCCCCAGTCACCCCTGCTGCCCTCAGTGAGGATGCCATTGACCTCCTCAGGTCACTCACTGTTGGGCAGTCTACCATTTTGAATGCCTTCCAGGGTGTAGAAAAGGCAGTTGCAACAAACTAATGCATTCCTGGAGGGCATTCATTCTGGTCAGGCGGCCCTTCACCGATCCTTTCAAACTCTAGCCTCAGCACTGATGGCAGCCATTGTCCCTGTGTCTAGCCTCCGCCCTCCAACTTCCTCCACCCAGACCCAATCCCCTGTACCTCTGCCTATCCCAGGCACACCATCAGGCCAGCCTGCACACACCTCACCACACAAGGGAAGCTCAGGCAAACATAAGCACCACACATCCCACAGGCACTCACGCAAGCATCACACACATACAGACACACCAACATCCACTGCCTCCACTGTGTCCCCCTCCTCCCTCCCAGTCTCGTCTACACTCACACCTGCATGCACTACCTCTACAGCCATTACGTCCCGCACTAGCACACCCACCACCACACCCGCTCATGGTCCCCTGTGTCCTCTCCCAGTGTGTCTGTGACGCCCCCTCCAAAGATACACAAACGCAGGCACACACCCACCCAACATACATCCACCTCACCACAGCCTCCAACGCATGCACCTGCACCCAAAGCCACAAAAAGTACACCTCCTACAACCACCACCTCTTCCTCCACTCCCACACCCCCTCCAGCTACCCGTCCCAGTGTGTCCAAACAACTTTTCCTGTCCACCCTTAACCTATTTCCCACCTCCCCCCGTCCATCTCATTGGTCCCGAACTAGCACCTCAGCCACAAAATCTCCGGGACCAGTGGTGCCTGTTGTCACAGGTATGTGGAGTGCACCGGCCACCAGGACAGCCAGTGTGTCACGGAGCCACAGCACAGCCAGTCCCCCCCTGTGAAGCACCAGAAGTTGGCCAGTGCCCGGCGGGAGAGGGGGAAGACTCCAGCCACCCAAGCCACTCCCAGGGGTCCGGGTGGGAGTGTGGACTCAGCTGTGACTCCTCCCAAGGTGGGGAAGGGACACAAGAAACCCAGCAAGTCTGGGAGGAGCAGCACGGCGGAGAAGCCTGCCGTCATCCCCGCTGCCCAGGAGGGCCCGCCAGCCCCATTGTCGTCTGCCCAGGAGGGCCCCGCCAGCCCCATCGTTGCTGCCCAAGAGGCCACCGACAGCCCCATCGTCGCTGCCCAGGAGGGCCCCGCCAGCCACAGCCCAGATGCTCAGGAGTGCCCTGCCAGCCACAGCCCAGATGCCCAGGAGGGCCCCGCCAGCCACAGCCCAGATGCCCAGGAGGGCCCCGCCAGCCACAGCCCAGATGCCCAGGAGTGCCCCGCCAGCCACAGCCCACCTGCCCAGGAGAGCCCCACCAGCCACAGCCCAGCTGACCACTGAAGGACCGCCAGTCCCAGCCCAGCTGAGCAATGAAGGACCGCCAACTCAAGCACCGCTGCACAGGGCAAGCACCGCTGAACAGGGCAAGGACCGCCAACTCAAGCACCGCTGAACAGGGCAATTAACGCCAACTCAAGCACCGCTGCACAGGGCAAGCACCGCTGAACAGGGCAAGGACCGACAACTCAAGCACCGCTGAACAGGGCAAGGACCGCCAACTCAAGCACCGCTGAACAGGGCAATTAACGCCAACTCAAGCACCGCTGCACAGGGCAAGCACCGCTGAACAGGGCAAGGACCGACAACTCAAGCACCGCTGCACAGGGCAAGCACCGCTGAACAGGGCAAGGACCGACAACTCAAGCACCGCTGAACAGGGCAAGGACCGCCAACTCAAGCACCACTGCACAAGGCAAGCAACGCTGAACAGGGCAAGGACCGCCAACTCAAGCACCGCTGAATAGGGCAAGGACCGCCAACTCAAGCACCGCTGCACAGGGCAAGCACCGCTGAACAGGGCAAGGACCGCCAACTCAAGCACCGCTGAACAGGGCAAGGACCACCAACTCAAGCACCGCTGCACAGGGCAAGCACCGCTGAACAGGGCAAGGACCACCAACTCAAGCACCGCTGCACAGGGCAAGCACCGCTGCACAGGGCAAGCACCGCTGAACAGGGCAAGGACCGCCAACTCAAGCACTGCTGCACAGGGCAAGGACCGCCAACTCAAGTACCGCTAGCCCATGAGCGGCAGGGGCACTGACGCAACAGGGACCGTCACAGGGTGAGTGATGCACTCGGGGCACCAGTCCCCCTCCAGAACCAGTGGAGAAAGACATCCACTACCTCAGTCCTTGGCAGGATGAAGCACTCTGGGCACCAGTCCCCCTCCAGAACCAGTGGAGAAAGACATTCACTACCTCAGTCCTTGGCAGGATGAAGCACTCTGGGCACAAAGCCCCCTCCAGAACCAGTGGAGAAAGACATCCACTACCTCAGTCCTTGGCAGGATGAAGCACTCTGGGCACAAAGCCCCCTCCAAAAACCAGTGGAGAATGTTATCCACTTGAGAGACTGTGGCTTTGCACTCCCCAGGATTGATCAGTGGGCAACCCACACACTGTAGAGACTTGAGAGACTGTGGCTTTGCACTCCCCAGGATTGATCAGTGGGCAAACCACCCACTGTAGAGACTTGAGAGACTGTGGCTTAGCACTCCCCAGGATTGATCAGTGGGCAACCCACCCACTGTAGACACTTGAGAGACTGTGGCTTTGCACTCCCCAGGATTGATCAGTGGGCAAACCACCCACTGTTGAGACTTGAGAGACTGTGGCTTTGCACTCCCCAGGATTGATCAGTGGGAAAACCACCCACTGTAGAGACTTGAGAGACTGTGGCTTTGCACTCCCCAGGATACATCAATGGGCATGGAGGCCCCTCGTGGATCTGGCGTGCACTCATCCGGCTGAGGTGCCCACCCTTCCCTTCCCCCTATGGTGCCTGTTGTATTTCTATCTGATGCCCCTGCAGTGTTCTCTCTGTTTTGATCTGGTATCGTGTGTGGGCCTCGCCCATGCATTTTGGGCCCAGTAGTCCACGGACTATGAATGGTGCAATACCTGGACTACTAATCTTGGTGTATATTTTGTTAATAGTGTATATATGTATATTTTTGCTTACTGAATTTTGATATATTACAATGGTTACACTCATTTCCTTTTGTCTTTGCATTCTTCCAAGGGGGTTGGGGGGTATAACTATTATGTATAAATATGTATTAGTGTGTGTGTTGTAGTGGGTGAGGGTGGGGGTGGGGGTGTTGCATGTGTGTGTCCCTGTTTTTTGCCTCCCCCCTCCCCTGTGTCGTAGGTGCAGTACTCACTGTGGTCTTCGCCGCTGGCGTTGGTGCTCCTGGTACAGGAGCAGGAAGACTACCGCAGGGAGAATTTGGAGTTCCGGGTCCATGGTGTCCTCCTTCCTCGTGGAGTGTGTAGAGGTAAGCGTTTTCCCTTCGAAATTCCTGTTTCCGCCATGTTTTTATCCGCAGTGTATCCACCCCGGAAAAGGTGGCGGATTGGCCTGTCATAATAGTGTGGGCGGTACATTGTCCTCCGCCTGTCTGTTGGTGGTGACCGCTGAGCTGTTTGTTTGTACCGCCGTGGCGGTCGGAGTGTTAAAGTGGCTGTCTTAGTTGCCAGTTTCCGCCACGGTCGTAATTCCAAAAATAGTTCCGCCGGCCTGTTGGCGGTCTTACCGCCTCTTTAACACCATCCGCCAGGGTTGTAATGACCACCTATGTGTCCTGATGCAACCCTTTTGCGTGCATTCAGTGTGTCCTATTTGTATCCCCCTTCTGCCATTTGTTAATTTCCAGATTGTCCTCACTGCAACTTTACTGCGCATTTGTGGTAGGTCTTGGAAGTCTGCGCTGTCCTGTGATTCCCATGACCAGCTTCTCCGGGACGACTGCTGCCACAATCTCCTCCAGGTCCTCCAGGGGTGCAGGACTTCCACCTCCAGTCTGCGGTGCTGCCTTTTAGTTCCTGGCCAGTTTCTCTTTAGTTCTGCACTTGCAATCATGCCAGCGCTTCTTGCAGTCAGTGACAGTGCTCTTTGTCTCTGCCACACTGTTGACTTTATCTACTATTGCCTGCCAGATAGCCTCCTTCCTACCTATTGGCAATTTGGAGGTGACAAAGACTGGTGTTGGTGCTCTGTTACCTCTCCAACACAAAGTAATTCTCCTCCTCACTGAAGTGGCACTTCCGGTTCCTTTTCTCCTTCTACTGGGATTTTGCTGATACATCCTAGTTTGTCCTGGGCTGATTGGGGTCTCTCTGGTGTCTCTCCTGGCCTGCATTGTCCATCTAGGGCCCTTGTGTTTTCTTTTCTTTCTCGCAGGCTTTCTTCAGACGCTAATGTTGAAAAAAAAGGCGCCAACACGATTAGCGTAAAAAAAGTGCTGCTAATCGTTCTAACACCACATTTGCAGTATAAGTGTTGTTTTTCTTTACGGCGTGTCACAATGGTTAACTTACTTTTTTTACGCTAACCTTTCCTTTGCCCCATGGTGCATTGTTTTCTAAATAAGGCGCACGGATGGCGCAAGGGAATGTCGCTAGGTGGCGGTATTTTGTTTGACGCACAACTGCGCCTGCGCAATTGTGCGTACTTTTTCTTAAATCTGGGCCCAAGGCCCATATTTCAGAAAAGTTGGTGCCGCCTTTGTGCCAGTTTTTATGACGCAAAAACAGAGCTAACCCAGCCCCATATTTAGATTTTATTACTAGAGCAGTCTAGCAATAAAACATCTAACTTACCGTCATTTTTTCGGAGCACCACCTCACCTTGCGTCATTCTACAACAATGATATGCAAGGTAGGCATTCCATTCCAAACAATAACACTAGCCCCATATTTACAACCCAACGGAAAAATGACACACACATAGGACCGGGTCCAAAAAATGGTGCCAAAATTTGAACGCATGGTCAGACCAGGCATTAAAAAGAGGCCCAGCCACTACTACATAAGGGAAACACACAGAAGGACCATTGGCAAGCAACTGGACAACATGGACCTGTTACTGCTACAGTTTGGCACAGGAGAAGGCGACAGCGACAACGCCAAGTGCCACCAGCACCACTGTAGCAAACTCAAACACCACCACAGCAGCCACAAAGGCAGCGCAGAAGGAAGGAGATGATATTTCGCCAGCGTGCATCCATCCTTGGCCTCAGAGAAGAAGAGATGATCCGACTCTACCATCTGAAGCGGGAGTCCATTGTATACCTGCTCCACCACATTGCACCAGACATCACAGCAAGAGTGGAAAGTCACACAACCATACCACCCATGACCAGACTCCTGGCTGTCCTACATATGCTGGCCTCAGGATCATTCCAGACCACTACTTCACAAGTGGGTGGTCTCTCCCAACCATCCCTTTCTGCCTTCCGTCCTATGGTCCTGGATGCCGTCATCCTCACACCCCACCACATCCGGTTCCCCAACACCAAGCAACTGCAACAGAAGTCCAAGCAAGGATTCTATCAAATAGATGGCTTCCTTCATGCACTGGGTGCAATGGACTGCACCCATGTCCACCTTGTCCCTCCTTCTGCAACCAAACACCTCTATAGCAACCGCAAACATACCCACTCTATCAGTGAGCAGACCTTTGTGGACCACCGTGGAATAATCTCCAACATCCTAGCAAAATATCCCAGCAGCGTCCATGATGCCTATATCTTCAGACACTCAACTACCAACCAACGATTCCAGGATGGACAATATAGCAACGGCCTACTCGTAGGTAAGTCAGCATACTAATCATAACACAGATAACACACCAACCTTGTGGGCCAAACAATACATACACCACATTAAAAACAATTGGACAGGGAAGCACAGATGTTTTTACAGCAACACGTATGCCACATGCGACACTACACCGCGTTCAATGCACATCACCCTCATGTATGCCCATATCTACAAGTTCCTGGCACCACCTGAGTGACACTTTCCATGACAGACAGGTGGAGCTATGTCCCCTTTGCATACAAACGTTGGCCTCAAACCACTACATGTGTCTGCAGGTTGACAACAAACTACAGATCCTCCACAACTTATATGAATTGCATCGGCCATGCCACCAACAAACAACTCACATATTGGTACTGCCCAACAATTCCCCTTCTCTAAAAACCTCTGGCAGCACTGATATCAATTGCCACTGAGTGCTGCCCTCTCCATCTACATATCACTGAAACATACCAGATATACTCATTGTGTTCATCTTTCCTTTGTGTGGTGCATAGTGCAGCACACATTGAAATACAACATTGCCATCAATTAAAGATCATGTGCAGGAATGGACTCCTCACAGCACACTAACAATCATACCAGCAAATCCCACACCTCCTTACCATGATACAAGGGTACAAACAGTGGAATGTGGCAGCTGAACTACTGACAATATACAGGGAGGGGCCAGAAATGCATATGAATGAGGAGACATGGGACTTAGCAGGGCTGGACTCGTGATGCAGAGTAGTGCAGAAAATCACATCATGCTCTGTCCTCTTCCACAGGTGCCTGAAAACTCTTGCATACATCACAATACATCCCATACAATAGTGCCACACAGGGCATATGAAACTCATGCACATACATATGCCAGCCAGCAATTTGCAACAACAACACTTTGTTCAAGGGAGGCATTTAAAGGGCAAATGGGTGGGATTCACATGCAACACACAGGGTGCAACACCTGGAACATGGCACACAATACACAAAATAGGTACAAATTCTCATAGCATCACTCTTCTGCAGGTCTAAAGTGAAGGGACCAAGGGCCTCATGTAAGAAACGTGGCACAACATCTAAAGCAGTACCACTTTTCTTGCACCCCTAAGCTCCCACTACCACCACCATGTATGAGCCATATTCAATATATGGCGCACCATGCGCACTATACGTGCAATAGTGCCAAGATAATGGATGCCATTGATACAGTGTGAAGGATTATTGCCAAATTTTTGCTGCAAATCCTTCATGGTACATTGGAGCCCATTTAAGCAATGGTGTGCCCCCTTCTAATGCCTGCTCTTTGTAGGCTTTAAAAGTATCTACTAAAAAAGACGCATTGGAACCTCTTAGATTCCTCTGCACAATTTTTGCATTCACCCTAATGGGGGAACGCCCACCTTGCGTACATGATGCCTGGCACAGGCATAATGTGGGCCAAAGGGTCACTAAGTGTTCCACTGCCTGGGTAAACATGGTGCTGTGATTTTGGACTATTTGGGCCACAATATCGTCAATCAAAATGAGGCTAATGCAGTGCAAGGAGGTGCTAGCTCCTCCTACATTTTGGCCTCAAGGTCAACTATAGACAACATCACACATATTCTGCATGGGTGAACTGTCAGACCAGAATTTACATTACAATCTTCAGGTCCCTGAGGCGCAACCCATGACAGGAAAGTGCACCGCCACACACTGATGCAACCATCCATCCAAAGAGGAACACACACAATACCAGATGCAAGTCTGAATCACCACTCCACTTAATACAAATATGTGCTATGGGACATACTGACACATTTACTGACATTCCTTTGCAGCGGACCAAGGTTATGGCATCCAGCCATGGGTCATGACCCCCTATGGAAATCCTACAACTGAGGCAGAGCAGGTTTACAATAAAGGCCACAGAAGGACAGTAATGTGGTAGAGAGGATATTTGGCCTCCTAAAATCTAAGTTCAGGTGCCAAGCTCTAACAGGAGGAAGCCTGTTATCCGCACCACCCCTTGTCTGCAAAATGATCCTTCTGTGTGCTATTTTGCATATCATTTATCTACGCACCAATGTCCCCTGGGATGAACAGGCAGATGTCCCCAGTGAGGAGCATGACGACAATGGTGCACAACAGGAGGAGGGGGACCAATCAAACACTGCTGCTGGAGGACGTAGAAGAGAACAAATTGTGAAGAACTTTTTCACACAGACACTGTACTCCAAGATTCACCATTTAAATATTTGAATAAATTTATGTTAACTCATAATGATCATGGCGTTCTCATTGTCACCATCACATGCCATTTGTAACTTGCCCAAATCTCAGAACGCGTGACTAAACCCAACAGTTGTAAACAACTTTGGAACATAGGCCCTGATTTAAGAAGGCCTAGCGCCTCCTTGCGCGACATTAGCGTCATATTTCTTACGCTAATGTGGGCCAATGATGCCAAAATCTAAGCACCAGAAATACAAAGTGTGCAATGCATGCTTTGCGCCACCTTGTAACACATTTCACCACATGATGCCGGAGCCGAACATAATGTATGCAAGGGGGTCATACACCTGGTGGGGGGGGGGGCAAAATGGCGCTGTTGAATCTAAGAAATTAAACTGTGCAATGATTTGCAGATACTTTTAACACCTGCTCAGAGCAGGTGTTAAATGGGATCACACCATTGGTATCAATGGTCCCCTAAGTACTGTTCAGAGTTAGACGCAATATTTTGGTGCTAACCTGAACAGCACATCAATAGCGTCAAATTACTTGATGCTATTGCCCTCTACCCTGCTGCTTGTGCACAGTAAACTGAGCTGAGGTGACCACAGTCAACCCGTGTCAATACATGCATCATTGGGCCTGTGTTGGCTTACAAGGTGCAGTTGGAGCTCTGATGACTAGGGTGCCATCACTGCCTGAGAGCAGCCCTGCCATACAGATTGTATGCAAGTAGTTAAATCTGGCACTGAAAAAAAAGTTTGAGTCATTGTACATTCCAAGTGTATGTTGTTAACACATAGTACCAAAATCTTAGCACACATGCCCGCCTAGGTGGACTAGGCTGGGTGCTGTCTATTTGTGTATAGACAAAAGGGAACAATTTACATGTGAAAATGTGCATGTGTCAAATTATTATTTACAAACATATGACCAATACAAATGTTCCCACAAAGGGAAACATAGTTAACACAGATACATGTACACAGCCTTGAGGCATTGGCTTTCATATATCCATACTGGAATCAAGATTTGGTATGAGTCTAGTCCCTAAACACACCACTGTATCATGCATAAATTATCATACATGAAACATATCTTTTCACATCCAGAGATGTCACACACATACCTATAATTACACGTCAGCATACCATCTCCAATATTTTGCATGGATGGAGAACTATATGTTACACGTGTAGCTTTGCATCATGAAGTCTGGCCCTTACCAGACCAGACTGTGGAAATACTTGCACTCACATTTTCATGGTTTAACGGATCTCAACCAAGCCTTGGTCAACAGCATCCTTTGCTAAAGATTTGTGAAGGGTATCATATGCATGAACATGTGTTGCACATGGCCCATCTTATCTCATGCGGTGTTGTGAAAAGTACAGTTAGAATTCCGGCATGAAAATGTAGTCCCACAATATGAGTACCATCACATATGTACACTCAGTACACATGTGTAAACATGTATGTGGCAAAAAGACTTCATACACATGCACATTTGCGAACAGTAGCAGTACTGCCATGCATCACACACACCTACATACATATGGTAACACATTCCTATGTTACCAGTACACAGTGAAATACACATGCATACACATGTTGCCATATCATGCAAACAACAAAGATGCAAAGCTCCTGAAACTAGGTATGTGAATTTGGGTGCCTTGTCAGCCTTCCCTCAAACATCCACGCATGCCCTTCATGCATCAAAACAAAATGACGCATACAGTACTTCTGCATGCACCGTAAATAACACTAACAATGTCTCACACCAGCCCTATAAACATGGCTCAGACCTGCCACTGCAGTGTCTGTGAATGCAGTTCTAAACTGCCACTTTGACTTGGCAATTGTACCCACTTGCCAGGCCTAAACTTTCCCTTTTTATACATGTAAGGCACCCCTAAGGTAGGCCCTAGGTAGCCCCATGGGCAGGGTGCAGTGTGTGTTAAATCTGGAACATGTACTTATGTGTTATACCTGTCCTGACAATGAAATACTGCCAAATTCGTTTTTCACTGATGCAAGGCCTATCTCTCTCATAGGTTAACATGGGGGCTGCTTTTAAATATTATTAAAGCGCAGATTCCCTTTGGGAGCAGATAGACATGTGGAGTTTGGGGTCTCTGAACTCACAATTTAAAAATACATCTTTTAGTGAAGTTGTTTTTTAGATTATGTGTTTGAAAATGCCACTTTTAAAAAGTAGGCATTTTCTTGCTTAAACTATTCTGTGACTGTGCTTCTTTGTGGATTCCCTGTCTGGGTCAGTTTAACAGTTGGGCTGCTTGCACCTCTCCTCTAGACAGTGACACAAAGGGAGGTGGGGTGTAGCCTGCATATCCTGATGGGCCATCTGGGCTGTGGGGAGGGGAGGAGTGGTCACTTACACCTGAATGGGCTGTGCCTGCCCTCACAAATGCAGTCTACAACCCCCTAGTGTGTGTCTGGGGCTTGGCCTGGACAAGGCAGGATCTGGAAAACAACAGAGACTTCTCTTTGAAGTAGGCCTACTTCAAAGGCAGAAAGGGGTATAAGAAGAGCACCCAATACCCCTGAAAATCAGATTACTTCTGGAACCAAGAGGAACCTCTGACAAGGAGAAGAGCTTGAAGCTAGAGGAGGAGTACTGCCCCTTTGCCTGTGACTGTTCTTTGATGGGTTGGCCTGCAGTAGCTGCTTCTACCTAAGAGAGGACAAAAACTGACATTTGTGTGACTTCCCACTGGTGAAGAATCTCCAAAGGCTTGAACTGAGCTTGCCTCCTGTTGTTGAAGTCTCAGGGACATCAGAGACTTCTCTCTGCCAGCACTTGGGCTTTCTGCTGAAGTCCTGCCTGCCAAGTGGTGCTCCAACCTGTCTCTGGGCCCTTGAAAGGTACATCTGGTGGAAAAGGACAGAAATCTACGCAAAGACCGCTGTGTGGGGAGACTTTCGACGCACCACCCACCTCGTGGCTGGAAACAATGCACCGCCAGCCTTGCGGTTAAAATCAACACTCCACCTGCATCGCTGTTTGTAGTTTGACGCAATGCGGCTGGAGAAATGATGCAAGCCCCCACTCAGCGCAGTGTCCTGACACCGTGTGACCAGATTGAAACGCAACATCATTGGGCACAGAAAAATCAATGCAAAGCCTGTCTAGACCTGTGGTGCCCGCCCAGATTGACCCATCGCTCTCTAACGGGAGAGAAGAAATGACGGATGCCGACCTGACCGGAGAAAGAACGACTCACATTCTCGCTTGCGGGTGAGAAATCGATGCATCGCTGGCCTTTTTCAATGCACACTCACCCGTGCGGCTTTATTTTGACGCTACCCAAGTACTTTTATATGCTAACAACGTTCTAACTGTTTTCTAGAGGATTTAACACTCATTTGCTTTTTAAATTCATAACTTGACTTGTGTATGTTGGATTTTTTTCTTTTTCGTCTTGTTTGTTTAGATAAATATAATCTATGACACATTGCTTCTGAAGTTAAGCCTGCCTGCTCATGCCAAGCTACAAAGGGGGTGAGCGGGGGTTAAGTGAGGATGATTCTCCTTTACCCTGACTAGAGTGAGGTTCCTTGCTTTGACAGGGGGTAAACTGACTGCCAACCAAAGACCCATTTCTAACACTTTACAGTCTTGTAGTCTGTGTTGGAGAGAGGTTGTGTGGTGCTTGTGCTGGAGTGAGGCATGGTGGTTTTAGTGTTTTGTGCTGTGTCCTGTCTGTGTCTAGTCCATTTTGTAAATTTTGTAAGTTTTTTTGTACATTGTTGTCCTGGTATTGTAGAAGTATTGTCCGGTGTCTGTCTTGGGGTGGTTTAGTTTGTTGGGGTATTTGGGGTTAGGTGGGGTATAGTTTTATTATTGATGGGGTGATTAGTTTGCAGTAGAAGGAATCTGCACGATGTCGGGGAAGTGAAGGGCACATCAGATGAGTGATGATGAACTGGGAGGGTCCATATGGCAGGCGTGCCAGTACCTCCACAACATGGTGGTTATGGGCGGCCGTGTCATTATGGGCTGCCCAACGGAGGCAAGGATGCTGCGGTGTGGCAAGGTGCTCTACAAACTACATAGGATCTTCACAGTGGATCGCACGGACCACCAGCGGAAACACCCGTGGGCAGACCTCATTGCCCGTGAAGGGGATCTCCAGGATCACCTGGTGATTCAGGTTGGCGAACCTGTTGGTAAGTACCCCTTTTACATAGCTACATCCTCTTTTTTATGTGCATGGCATTAGGACATAAGGATAACTACAGCATGTCATGACAAGGGTGAGGACAGCAGATTTTGTGTCTCAACCAGCCTGCATTCATGAGAGGTTAGCAATGCACCGGTTTCAGACAATTTGCACATTCATCTCTGCGCACCTTGTGTATTGCATATACATATTAAAGTGACGAAAATGGTACACACATGTGCAATGGTGCAAGGGTTAATGTATCCCTGGCACAAATGTACATGTCCATCATGGGCTTCACAACTGTGGAAATGGGCTAAGTAATGTTTAAGTGATGACAAACATGACGCAGGAGTATTGGTAATCATGGATGTGTGTGTTGCTTGAGTCATACATGTGCAGATTGACACGACAAGAACACAAATGTAAGGACTAATTGGCTCCAAATGCAACATCAGTGTCATAGTTTTTTAAGGTAATGTGGCTGATGGAGGTATCACCCCACCATATGCAAAAAGTTGTGCAATGCAAGCATTGTGGTAGTTTTAAGCCATTGTGCCACGTGATGACAGCGCCAAGCCTGAAGAATGCAAGGTGTGTATTCCTGGTTTAGGTGGCACACGAAAAAAGAGCCTTAAAATCTACTTGGTCCCACTGTGCAATTTTTTCAGTTTACTTGTATTTATGCCTAAGGCAGGTTGGTAATATGACAATTCCATTGTTATCAAAATGCCTAATTTCACTTAGCAGGTTTAGCACCTTCATGTATGGTGCTAAGCATGCCAAGTGCCACCATAAAGTCATAGTTTACAACGTCAGTGTCCTGACATGTGCAGTGGTGTCCCATGTGTTACATAAGGCACGCACATGAAGGAGTTATGCGGTGGTAGTATGGGGTTGAAAAGAGTCAAGCATCTGAGTGGTTGATCCATTTTCACTTAGATTTACTACAAGGTTCTAAGCTTCTGGCAATGGACAGTATTCTGTCCCTAATTGTAATGTATGTATCTGAGACATGTATGTATGGGAGCATCCCATATCTGTACATGTTTTTGTGGACTAACTATGTCTGTCTGACTGACATGTTATAGATAGCAGTTGTTTATTCCTAACACTGAGTTGGCTAGCACCCTTAGCTAAACAAGTGGAATGTGTAACAGTTGTCCATGCTTTTAATTTGTCAGCAATCAAAAAGCCTTGTTTTCTTGTCATGTCTTGCAGGAGAACCTCCACCCTACACCATTGGTGAGGTTTTCCAGTATGAAGACCCAGATGCAGCCAGTAAGTGTCACCTTGTATGTCAGATGTGTAGATCTAGGGTTGTGTGTGAGAGGGTATGATGTGTGTAATGGCATGTTAAAATGGCATGTGTCAATTAAGACACCATCATCTATGCTTGGGTATCAACACCATGTCTGATGTTATGTTGGGGATGTGGAATGAGATGAGTGACGCACAGGTGACAATGTGTGCTGCTATGGATTTGTGAGTCTTAGGAAAAGGTAATTATGCCCACAAACACAGTGCTGTCAGTCAAGATATTGTGTCAGAGGTGCTGGCTTTTAGAATTGCATGGATGTTGCCAACATATTTGTCACAGCACATGTTACTGCACTGTGTGCCACACGTTTCACTATTTTACTCTGGACATGGTACAATTTATGTACGTGTTGAGGTCTCCAGGGAGCTTATCAAGGAGACACTTGCACCACCTGTGCTTCACTACTCTTTAGAAATGAAGTGAAGCACCAGCCATGCTAGGATCTTTTTGTCAAGGGCAAGTCAGTTGAGTACACATAGAGATTTCAGCTTTTCTCCAGATGGCTGAGGGACATGTCTACGGGTTGTAGCAAACAAGATGTGTGCAGATGAATCTAAATGATCTACCCATCATGACAATTGTGAGCAAGCATGGTCACATCACGTGTGTATGAGTTGTGCATGGTGAGTGCTTATCTGGTACTTAAGAGATGTAACAAGCTTGTGCACAGATAGGGTAGGATTTAAGAAAAGTGGTGCTGGACCCAGTGCAGCACCACTTTTTCTGCACAACCATAGCGCACCCTTACTGCCACCATGTGTGCGCCGTATTCGAAAATCGTCACACCATGGCGCAGTGTAGGAGTCAATAGGGTTAAAATCTTTGACGCAATTGATGTACTGTCCAGGGTTAGTGCAAAACTATTTGGCACTAACACTGAACTGTCCATAGGGGCCCATTGTAACCAATGGTGTGCCCCCTTGTAACTCCTGCTCTGAGCAGGTGTTAATAATAGCCAAAATAAATGCCACTGTGGAATGTCTTAGATTCCCCTGCGCCATTATTGGGGCCCGCCTACCCGGGGAACCCCCCCCTTGCATACATTATGCCTGGCCAAGGCATAATGTGGCACAAAGAGTGACAAAGTCACAAAGAGTGACAAAGTGGTGCAATGGATGCATTGCTCCACTTTGTTAATATGGCAGAGGGAAATTGGCCTTGTTGGGCCACATCAGCATCACAATAATGATGATGCTAGAGTGATGAAGGAGGCCCTAGGCCCTCTCATATCTGGGCCCCAGTGTGCAACATTGGATAGCCGTTATACCTGTGAAATGGACAATATACCATAGATGCCTGGTAGGCAGATTTGTATAGACTTGGGTTTTGACACTGTTGTAGTTTGTCTGATAGACAACATGTGTCATGTGAAGATGCTCTATACATTGCATGGTTTCTCTATCCAACGTAGTTTTGAATGACATGTTCTCCTTATGTTTTATCAGCCACAATGACCGTAGCACAGAAGCGTGCCTTTGATAAGAGCGCAGAGCGTTTCGCCACATCTGCGAAGTCCAGACAGGTTATCGCTAGATGACCAAGAGGTACCGTAGGGCGAAGGCATTGGGGTCATGTCACTGTTTGCAGTCTGCTAGTTCTTGCTTTCAGATACTTCAAACACTTTATGACTAACTGTTGCTTCAAAACTAGACTTCTCCTTGAATTCTTTCTATTCACATCCTTGTTATGTATATTTGCAAAGCACACTATCAACCGTGACGATATCCTGGTGATGAGCAGGTGTGTATGTCGAGACCTGTCTATGGCAGGTTCGTTAATTGAAAAGCAAGGTGTTTAGCTTCTTGCGGAATTCAAGGAAAGAGGGGGAGACTCTGATGCGAAATGGGAGGCCATTCCATGCTGTAGGAGCGATGTAAGAGAATACCCTTCTTCCTTATTCTATGTATGCATGGGATGTGTGCAAGTAGGAGTCCTGTGAAGCGGAGGTGTCTGGGTTTTTGATGGAAGGCAATGCAACTGTTCTGGAAGATGGGACTAAGTTGTCTTGTGCTTTGTGCCTTGAATATGTGTGTTAGGAGTTTTAATTGAGTGTGCTTGTGTAGCGGGAGCCAGTGGAGCTCCCTGAGGTGTGATGTGATATTAATTCTGAGTGGGAGGTTGAGGATAATTCTGGCTGCCAAGGTCTGGATGGTTTGTAATCTTCTTGTGAGTTGAATGGTAATCCCCGAATAGAGGGTGTTCCTGTAGTGAAACATGCTAGTGATTAGGGCATGAGTGACAGTTTTTCTAAAGAAGCCATTTGAAGAACTTCCTCAGCATCTTCAGGGTGTGGAAGCAAGATGCAGTAATGACTTTGACTTGTGCAGTCAAATCCAGTTTGTTGTTGATGATTATTCCGAGGTTCCTGGTGTGAGTGCTCTGTGGGAGTCCGACTTCAGTCTGGCATCAGCTGGAGCCTCTTGGGGAGGTGGTCTTGCCAAAGATCACTACTTCTGTCTTGTTGGTGTTAAGCTTGAGACAATTGGCTTTTATGAACTTAGCGACTTTGGTCATGCAGGTGGTGAACTTGTTTCTTGTTTCCGTGGATGACTTTGGCCAGAGGAATCATGTAAGCTTTGCTGAGGCTGGGGCTGAGCGAAGAACCCTGAGGCACTCCACAGATGAGTTTATGGGCTTCTGAGAAGTAAGATGCCAGATTGATAGCTTATGTTCTATTAAGAAGTAGATCCAGGGGAGAGAGGATCCTTGGATGTCAATCTTGTGCAGGCACCTGATGAGGATAGCATGTGAGAACATGTCAAAAGCTGCCAAGATGTCCAGGATATTGAAAGCTGCCATGTCTCCTTTGTCAAGGATGCCTTCTGTAAATTCATTCAGAATTTGATCTTCACAGAGAGAGAAAACAAAAATAAGTTGTAAGCTATGCATAAATCAGCAGAATTATATTGTACCTTCATACTGTGTTGTAGTTGTTGCTGGTACAAATGACTTATGTTTTCATAGTAAGTTCTCATCAAAGATCGGTAATCTTTAGAGAGGTTTATTATGAGTTTCTCATTTTGTTTCTTAAATTTCCTCCTCTCTTTTCTTCTGGTAGTTCTTTTTCCTCTCTGACCTAGTTTAAACAAGCCCCCCTGAATTTATCCTGTTGTCCGCCTGTTTCTGCGTCTCTTGTTCTCAGTTGGACTTCTTCATTTGTTTTATGTTGTTTGTTGTTCAATGTGTCTTGTCTCTGAAATGATTCTGTTCTTTTCAGCTTTTTGACACTTTGCTTCATTTAACAGGGACACACTTGTCATCTATCCTTTATTCTCTAGTACTCACTTCTTACATCTGATTATGTTTGCCTTTTTTTATTTTTGTAACAATCTTACCAGGAACACTTTATTTCAGCCTTCGGGCTTCAGTGTCCCATTTAAACTTCATGAGCTTTCGATCATCCGTTTCCCATTTGTTAATATCAATCTGTTTATTTATGTCTTCTTTTTAATTTCAAGAGAGCTTTATTGGGATTTTAAACAATAGTAAAATTAAATACATAAATGGAAATCAAGTGGGAACAGTATTTTAGGATATAGTATGAGGAGTCAGTCCACATTTAAAAAGTAGAGGGTAGAGATAAGTGTATTTATTTGCAATGGTGAGGTGAGGTTAATCAGTGTATGTATTGTAACAGAGCGGTTTTCGATGTTGTGGTGAGTAATTAAGGGACCTTCGTTGTAGATGAATGAGCCGGAGTAAAAGATCAGTGACGAGAGAAGAGAAGAAGGTGATAGGGGGTGAAAAAGTAGGGAGTACATGGGAAAAGAGGAGTGGGTAGGGAGAGGAAGGGGAGGGAGGGAGTGGTGAGAAGGGAAAGGGTGGGAGAATGAGCAAGTGAATGCATGAATGATGCAGTGATCAGATGATCATGGTTACATAGATGAGTGAGACATAAAGTTGTCTAGTTTGCATCACAGTTTACCATTCTTCATTGGTGTTGTCTTCAAGTATACGTTTAGTGAGTTACAGGCAGTTCTTGTGAATTGGACCCATTCTCACCATGTGTGGGGGGTAGTTTGGATGAGTCTTTCCATTCACTGACAATAACTTTAGGGCCAGTTGTGACTAGAATGTCCCATTGGAGATGGTCCTCTTTGTTTAATGCCTGTTTAATGTCAGTGGGGAGGATGCCCAGTGTAATAGAGGCTAAAGTAGGATTCCATTTTGTATGAAGTATTTGAGATATTGGGGGTCATTTTGACCTCGGCGGTCTTTTGAGAAGACCACCAAGGGGCCCATTGTGCAGAAGACCCCCAGTGGTGGCAGTTTTCCACTCGGCGTATTATGACTGCTGGCTGCTCTCCATCCTTTTTCGGACGGAGAGCCGCCAGCAGCCATACTGGCGGGCGGCGGAGAAGTAGAGGTTGCTCCACCTCCACCGCCACGTCAACAGAACACCGCCCACCGAATCACGTCCTGTGATTTGGTGTGGTGGTGTTCTGTTGACGGTGTGGTGGCGGCGGAGCAGCCCCCATGGATCCCGTCCACTCCCGAAGGATCAACGGACCAGGTAAGTTGATCGTCCGTTAGGAGAGGGGGTTGGGGGGTGTGTTGTGTGGGTGCATGGGGGTATGCGTGTGTGTATGTAGAGGGGGTGTGTGAGTGCGTGTATGCTTGCGGGGGTGTTGTGTGTTTGGAAATGAGTGAGTGTATGTCTGTAAGTATGTCTGTATGGATGTGTGCATGTATGTCTGAATGTGGGTGTGCGTGTATGACTGTGTGTGTGGCTGTTCGCATGTATGTTGATGTGTGTGCGAGTATGTGTGTTGGTGGTGCCTGCATGCGTGTCGGCTGTGTATGTGTGATGTGAAGTTGGGGGTAGGGGTGGGGAGGGGGTTCCTGCCACCTTTGGGGGGTGGCAGGGGTGGTGGGGGGTGTAGGGGAAGGACTCGGGTGGGGGTGGGGGGTGCGGGAGACCCCTATCCATGCCACGGAAGGAATTCCCTGGCACTGATAGTGCTTACTGCCATGGATTTCATGGCGGTTTCAAACCTCATGAAATCCATGGCGGTCAGCCGGATCAAAATACCGCCGGCGGTATTGTGACGACCGCCGGGCTGGAGACCCAGGTCTCCAGCCCAGCGGGCGGAACGGAGAAGTGGCGGATGAGCATGGCGGGTACCGCCATGTTCATAATTGCAAACGTTTTACCGCCAGCCTGTTGGCGGTAAGACCGCCGCTTCTCCGCCGTCCGCCAGGGTCGTAATGACCCCCATTGTATTACTGCCAGGACTTTTTGGTGGAGGTGCACTCCTTTAGAATGTGGTTTAAGTGTCCTGTTTCCTTCTTACAGCCCCAGCGAAGAATCGGAGGTCTAGTTTATAAAGTTTGGCCGGAGTCCAGTGGGCCATGTTGGCAATCCAGTATCTGCTTTGTGGTAGTGATGGAGTTATTGTGTTGGAAGTGAGGTTACTCCAGGTAGATGGCCAATCCGGTGAGACCTTTGGAGAGTTGTTGGAGTCTGATAGTAGAGTTTCCCACTTGTCTTTTGTTGGTTTATATAGTGAGGTTTTTGTGAGGGATAGGAGGAAGTACACTTTGGAAGCTAGGTGACCACTTTTGGTAAATTATTCTATTGTGTTGGGTAGGTCTGGGGTTGGAGGTTTATGTTTGGCTATAAGTTAATTTATTTTAAGGAAATGGTAAAAGTCTAGGTGGTTTAACTCAAATTGTCCTTAAATTGAGAGAACGGTATGGATTCTGAGGAGGTGCAGATATCTCTCACCAGGAGAATATCTTTTTCTGCCCGTTTCTCTATATAGATTGCTCGCCCTTCTAGTTTTAAGTTTTCATTGTGCCAGAGCAAGGCTAGACATGAATGTTTAACTTTGTTGGGTAGTTCTTTGTCAATTTTTCAGAGTGCCTGGGGTGTGATGGATAGAATGCTTATAGAGTGGTGTGTTTTCATTTTTTTGACGTTTAGAAATGAAGTGAGGCATAAGGATTTAGAGAGTGTGATTTCAATAGTGAGCCATGGCGACCAGGGTTTGGTGGTTAGGAGCCAGTTCCTCCACTGTTTCTCTAGGAAGGCATGTTGTTATCTCCAGTAGTCAGGTAAGTTTAGGCCCCCAAGTTTTTAGGAAGTCTCAGTTTCCTTAGGGCAATTCTGGGCTTTTTAGACTTCCAGAAGAATTCGGTAAGTAACGTGTCTATTTTATTGAAAGGTGTCTGAAAGCTATATGGGGGACATGGTGATTAAAAAGTTAAGGAGGGGGGTAATCATAGATCCTTCTCTACCCCACCAAGTAATGAACCTAGTTGACCATTTGTCTAAGCTATCTTTGATGTTATAAAGAGTCTTTTTCTGGTTGAAATCTATGGAGTCTTTAAGGTTATGGGTGAACCATATACCCAGGTATTTTATCTTATCTGAGGCCTATTTGAGTCCATATGTACTCATGTGTGAGCTGTTGCAGTACACATTTAGAGGAAGAACTTGTGTATTTTCCTTGTTGAGGCAGTAGCCTGACATCTTAGACTAGTCGATGGTGGATATCATCTATCTTAGTTACATTCATTTTGTTAAGGTAGTTTAAGCATGTCATAAGATGTGTTATTACTTTTAGAGTAGAGGGTATGGTAATATTTTTTTAAGGTATTTAGAATGTCCTTCCTGTTTGTCCATGTGACGCCATGTTCGTTGGTTGGTTTCAAAGTCTGTTTCAAATAAGACACAAGTATTTTGCCAGCTAAATTACGTCCACAGAAATTGATGCCTTTGTATTTTTGGATTATTAGGTGGGCTTTGTTACTCAGAATCTTGTTGTATTTATACTTGAGTTTAATTAGAGTGTTTAGTTGAGTTTTGTCTTTGGTGCGTTTGAGATCTTTCTCTCATGCTTTTATTTTTAGTTCTAGTTGGTCTAAGGTTTTCTTGTCTAGTTTGTTTTTCTTTAACATAAGTTTAATCATGTGACGCAGATAGCGCATTTCAGGGCGTCGCAGATGAGTTGTGCATTTGGACCAGAAGGCCTATTGAGTTCTATGTATTCATTGATCTCTTTTTTTGATTATTTCCTTGAAGGAGTGTTCCTCTGTTAGGAGGACGTTCATTCTCCATGTTTTTGGTCCTGATGCATTGCAAGCGATATCATAGAGTAATGAAAAACAGGCATGGTCTGGGACTAGGATTGGTTCAATGGTTGGAGAGAAGATGTGGCTGGGAAGTGAGTTTCATCAATTAAGATATAATTGATACGAGAGACTGTTTTGTGCGGGGGGAAAGAAAAGTGAGCAATCTTTTCCTGTGGGATTGAATAGTCTCCATATGTCTTTTAGTTTAAGAAAATTGCATGTTTAGCATTTGTTTATGGGATTTGTTGGGTTTAAATTGACTGGCAGAATTCCTGTCAAGGGTGGCATCCCAAGGTAAATTGAAATATTCTCCTCTAATCATTCTGCAGTTGGGATGTAAAGTTGAGATTAATTCAAAAGGTTGGGTTGTCGTTATTGGGGACACAGATCTTCATGACTATCATTTCAGTGTTATCCTCTGTAATTTAGTAAGAAGCCATTTGCCTTCGGTGCCTGCTTCTGATGAGAGGATAGTGAGACCAAAGGCTTTGGAGATAAGGGTGATCAGACTATTATTTTGTTTGTAGCTGGTGCGCATGATGTCACTAACCCATGCTTCTTTTTAGGAGTATTTCCTCTTTCATGGCCACCTTCGTTTCTTGAAGGAGAATGAGGTCTCCCTTAATTTTGTATGTATAGTCTAGGATTTTCTGTCATTTGGTTGGGTGATTTAGAGCCTTGAGAGTATATTTATGTTTTGCATTTTTGTGGGAGGTGAGTCTTCTCGCTGATGTAACCAGCTAAATACCAGTTATTGTTTGCATGTGAAGTGGGAGTAGGAGGGGGGTGGGTTTGAAGGGATAACATGGGGGTAATGAAGAGGGAAGGATGATAGTAGAGTATCACAGTACAGGAGGAAATATATGAAAAGTAAAAATAAAATGGGGAAGAAAATGATAGTATAGTGATTGATTAAATATTTGTGATGCAACTCTAGATACCATAGAGAGGTATCCAACAAAATCTAACTGAGCAGAGGTGATGGAGGCCACAAGTGGTCAAGCCTAGGTCCAGTGTGCAGTCTTTCAGCAGCCTGTATAGAATGGGGTGTGTATTAAGAGTCACAGCTGTGTCTAAATATGATATGTTTACCTATATTGTATAGTGGCTGGAGTGCCTGGCATTGATTCCATAGTGGTGCCTAGTGAGTCAGTTGCTATTTAGTGTGAGTGGTTAATAGTGTGTATTCTGTTGTTTATATTATATTTGCACGTATAGTAGTTGTAGTATATACAGCAAGTGTAATATTCGTATTGAGTGACGTGGCTATTTGTGGGATATGTGTTAGGTGGTGACACGTGTCATTATTTCTGCTGAGTTAAGTTTTTATGTCAACAGTTAGGGTTGTGAAAAATGGTACCCGATGAACTTCAAAATTATGGAGTACAATGTACAGTTTGCAGTAAATTCTCCACTTACTGGTATTATAGTGCTAACCTAACATCAACATAGTGTCAACAGAGAGCCAACAGAGTTTCAATGATTTATCAGTAAGGTGTCTAACTGGAACCAAAGTATTATCAGCCTAATACCAGCATAATGTTCACATAGTGCCAGCATATTCTCAACATAGATTCAACACATATCGAAGTGAGCCGGTCAAGTGACCCCAAGTTACTGTATTGCAGGTAGCACCAGCAAACGTTAGTGATTTTTGTATTGTCTAACTTGTGGGTCAAAATGCAGTTTCGATAACAATTAGACAATTGGACAACAGCTAAATACCCTTTGGATGGCACTAGATTTGTATGATATTATTATCACTGTAAGACTGGTATCAATATTAATTAATGTCAATATGAGATTTGATAATCTAAATTATGTTGAAAGTGAGAAGATGAAACATTGCAAAAAAAAAACGTCATCAGGTTGAAAGCAATTATAAAACATCTGATTTAACCAGTGCAGGTTGAAGATTGTTGTAGAGATACAGTATCAGTCATTGAAGAAGAGAGGAGAAATATTATAATGGGTTAGGGTTAACAGTAGCCTGTTAGGTTTATTGTTAGGTTATTAGTAGGTTAGTTCATTTATTAATTCATTAATTTATTAATGTATTAGTTTATTAATCTCATATTATGTATATTAGTTTATTGATCTCTAGTATATTAATGTTATTAATGTATTAATTTATCAGTTTATTAGTCTTCTAATGCCTTAGTCCACTAATGTTAAATTAAATAGAGTTGTATCTTTTGCTTCAAACAATCTATTTCCAATTCAAATGTGTTGATAAAAGTTGATAGTTGTTCTATTGCTAGCAATATTAAGTTGAGAGAACATTTATTGAGAATCGTGTAGCGGGGCTGCAAAGCTGTTATTTTGAAAACATATGGTTGGTTTCACATGGACTTGCAAACTTCATGGAATTCTCTTAGGATTATGATATTTTGTAATTGCATGTAGTCTTATAAATATTTTTCTTGTTAGTAAATATTTTGAAAATTGACATTTAGCCCTGGTGCAGCCTTTAGTGCTTATGTTTAGTTGATTGATAACAAAAATGCTGCCAGTTGGGGGCGTGGTCTGGCCGCGATCCATGATGGCTGCCTGAGAGCCGAGCTCCGCACGGCGGCGGGCCACGCGGCGCTGGGGGCGCTCCAGGGGACCCCCGAACGCAGCGGGGGCTGACATAGGAGTTGGAGACGACGAACGGCTGACATCTGTGATGCGGGGGGAGCGCCCTCTCCGGAGGCGCTGGGCGGAGCGAGGGGAGCAGGCTTGAGGCCTGCGGCAGGCCTCTGAGCCGCGGCCTCGAGTGAGGAATCACCCTGACACGGAGAGACGCGTCCCTCACTGAAACCCGAGGTGGGGCAGCGCGCCCCCGTCCCTACCTGCGCCTTGACAGCGGCTCATCTGCGGCCCTCGGAGCCGACAACAGGCCGAGAAGCCGCCTGCCCCCTCCCTTCCTCTCGATTGATCGCTGCCGGAGGGGGAGAACGAAGCCAACCAACATCACGGCCCAGAACAACAACAAGAGGTGGCCCGATGCCGACGATGCGCCTCCCGGAGCCTCCCCAACCTTCCCCTTTTTGCCGGGGGTGACGGGAGCGGCGACAAGAGGCCTCACCAACAGCGGAGTGCAACGGATGGCTACGCCCACACCCCAGCCTTACCTGCTTCAGAGAAGGCCCCCTGAGAAACGACAGAGGCCCCGGAGAGTACGGAGTGGTGAGGGCCGAGCCGGTGAGTCAGAGAGGATGTGAGAAGTACGGAGATGAGGGTGGTGGATGAGTGAGAGAGGGGCCGGGAGTGAGGAGAGAGAGAGAGGAATATAACAACGTGTGGAGAGAGGAGGAAAACGACGGGAAGAGGAGAAGGCAAAGGAGCAAACACTACCTAATAAAAAGAGGGGCAAGCACAGGAGGGGGCAAGGAATAAGGAATAAAAAAGAAAAAAAAAGAGGAGAAAAAGATAGAGAAAGGAAAACGAACAACACAAACATAACAACAAAAGAAGCAATACCACACTAACAGGAAAAGTGAAAAGCCACTGTAGCCTCCAACAAAGCTGGAACTAACAAGGCATGGAGAGAAAAGAGGGCCAGGAATAACATCGGACCTCAGCTCCAAAACAACTCCTCTCCCCACAGAACAGCCCTGTGGGACGCTGAACGCTATAGAGCCAACACCAAGATCCTTCCCCTCGTATATATACATCAACGACAGCCCTCCCCAGGAGGCCACTTGGAGAGGTACTCACCTGAACTCATCAACTACTCTGAACCCCCCTCACCCCCCCCTCCGCCACCCTCTCTCCTCTGCCGCCCACACACCCACGCTGATCGCCCTCATTGAGACACGGACAGGCACCCCCCTTGGATCCTCACCTGCATGGAGAAACCCGCAATGCCCAGAGGCAAGACGGCGGGTAAAGTACTGTGTAAACCTGCTCGCCAACTGCTCTTCTCTGAAGCCCTGCGCCAACAGAAACACCCTGCTACCACAGACTCTCCACCCCCTCACACGACACCATGTCAGAAGACACTCAAGGAGCATCAATGGATCGTATACTGCAGGAGATATCAGCAGTAGGCCACAAACTGGAAGGTATGGACACTGCAATGTCAGCATTAACAGCGGAAACGAGATCCATGCGCCTGGAAATAGCGGGCTTCCAGACACAAATCTCCGGACTGGACCATTGTGTAGCGGCTGTGGAAAGTCAAGTGATCTTATAGACTGACAGAAATCAGGAACTCTTGTACCTTCGTAGCAAGTTAACCGACCTTGAGGACCGAAGCCGCAGAAACAACATACGCTTCCTTGGATTTCCGGAAGGCATTGAGGGTACAGATATCCTCTCTTACCTGCGAGACACGCTTCCCAAACTAGCCGACATAACATTTGACCCCCCTCTGGAATTTCAAAGAGCACACAGACTCGGTCTCAAGAGACAAAACGGAAAAGATCGTCCTCGCCCAATCATAGCCTGCTTCTTCCGGCACGGGCAGGTCCGCCAACTGTTACAGTTATCCCGAAGGCAAGGCCCACTCTGGCTCGGTCCCCTCGAAATCCGTCTCTCAGCAGACTTCTCCAAAGAAACAGCAGATCGAAGAAGAGCCTTTCTCTCCCTTCGCCCTCGCCTTCGCCACCTGGATGTTAAATTCGGCCTCTTCGAGCCAGCCAGGATGTGGATAACTAAGAACGGAGAGTCACGAACCTTCTATGACCCAGAGGACCTGAAGTCATTCCTAGAGGGGCTGCATGACCCGACACAACCCATGAAATCAACAACCCAACCCCCCCTCAAGACACACAGAACCAAACTAGGGGAATGGGCCAATCGGAAATTGTTCCGGACACCGACGGAAGTCCTACTACAGACCCCCAAACCAGGGGCAGAGACCTGGATAGATTAACAAAGAGTTTTGATGACAGGGGCAAAGTCCTACAGGCGGTAGCGATGCACACACAGCTGCCAGACAGAGACAAGTCCCGATCTCCTCTGAAACCCTAGGTGCCTGCTACCTGAAACCAACACGGACACAGTTTTACTACAAGCCCTCGATATCAACAACCACAGACTGCCATAGAAACGCTGCAGGAAATACAGGAACTATATGACGAAAGAGTCCTGACTCAGAGAATTGAGGAGTACTCTATTTTAATATATACTCTTCAGACATTTTACCATGGAGAACCGCCCCCCCCCCCCCCCGGAAGGCTTTAATCGCCTTGGACTGCTTTTGACTGTTCGGATAGTGTGATAGTTTTTGCTGGCCCCCGATTACTCTTGTTTCTCAACGTCCCTCCCCTTCATGTAGGGCAACACTTACCATATCCCATATCACTTCTTCCATCTAGAATCAGGATCTATAACGTCCTCTGGAAAATATGGGAAATGACGCACTACCCTTGTACATTACTGGCTTGCCCTGGCAGGGTTGGAGCAAAATGATTCTGAACTGGGCTTTGAGCTCTAGACCCCAGTTTACTAACAAACGTAATAGTGATATAATGATGGGCGCTGGTGCAAAGCAGAACAGACCATAGATGCTAAGTCCCAGAGCATATACATGCCACAACCCCTCAGAATAACCAAGGGGAAGTGACCTCAATAACAACAACACCTGCTTCTGTCCTTTCCTCGTGCTTCCCCCATCCCCCCACACACAGGGACGCGGCCAACATGCGACCTCCCCTCCCCCCCGTCCTCTGGTCACAAACGCACCCCACCCCGGACATGACTGGAGGCATCTGCGCGGAGGTCTGGGGAGCCCCGTGGGCGCCTTCCCCCCCCACCGGCGCGGGTCCCGCTGGCCGGGCGTCGAAGCTCAGTTGACCTCGGTTTTAGATCCGCCGGTTAAAGTTTGTGTACTTTGGGACTTGTATCTTGGTCTCCCTTCTTTACCTTCTTCTTTATTTCTTCTTTCCCCCACTGTTTTCTTTTTATTCTCTTTTCAACTCTTCTTCGTATTCAACGCACCCGCCACCCCCTTTCCCCCCCGACGTCCTCTTCAGTTCACAGAGTCCACCCCACTCCCCCGAGCTCATACCCCCCGGGTGGGTGGACACAGGAAACGAGGATGCCCAACCAGATGGGAGCACCGGTGGTTCCCCTCAGGGTGATATCATGGAACGTAAACGGCCTTACCCACTTTATCAAACGGAAGAAAGTCCTATCCTACCTTAACTCTAAGCAGGCAGACATAGCCTTATTACAAGAGACACACCTAGACAGTCTTGAATCTGATAAACTACGACGTGACTGGGTAGGAACCGTCCTGTTTAGCTGCACCCCACCCTCGCCCGATACAGAGAATGTCCCAAGAAAAAGCGGGGTGGCGATCCTCTTACGCAAAACCCTCCCTTTCACGGTCGTCAAATCGTGGACGGACCCTGAGGGCTGATACATATTTACCAAGCTGAAAATCGGGGACTCAACACTCTGTGTGGGGTCAGTCTATGCACCAACAGGTCCCAAATGCCTCTTCTTTCTCCAACTCAATCGACTTCTAACCGAGATAGGGGCATCCCGTTACGTTATAGGAGGAGACTGGAACCTAGCAAGGGACGTAGCATTGGACAGGACGGGGCCTCTAGACATGAGTAACAACGCAGACAGGGCCATTCAGTCTGATATACTCGCGGATAATGGTTTGGTTGACCACTGGAGGCTGACTCACCCAACGGACAGAGAATTTACCTTTCTCTCGCCGGTGCACGGTACCCAATCACGGATCGATTACTTTCTCCTATCCCATAATCTTGTGGCCCACACCCTGGAGGACGACATACTGGAGGGAGGCCTTTCAGACCACTCCCCAGTCCTTATAGCCATCCGCTTAGGCCTGGTATCCCCGGGTCGAAAACCCTGGAGATTAGCGATCCATCGATATCGATCCCCCCAAGATAAGTTGAAGCTACAGGATCATGCGACCACTTTCGCCCAAGACAACCTAAGTACAGTTGATTCGAATCGAACTATGTGGGCCGCAGCCAAAGCCTCGATACGGGGACAGCTCATGCGGGATGCGGTGATAGCGAACAAAGACAGAAAAGAGCAACAAGCGGCTTTGGAACTCGACATACGCAGATTAACCAGACAATATACAGCACACCCCTCCCTTCCAGGCCGCCGAAGTGTAGAGCAAGCCCAAATGGCCCTTAATGAGCTATACACCACCCAGGCCAAATTCGCATTACAGAGACTCCAAGGGAGACACTATGAACAGGGTGAGAAGGAGGGACGACTGCTTGCAGCCCAACTCCACCAAAGAACAGCCGCTCTAGCCATCCCAGCCATTCGCTCTCCCTCTGGGGACATACTGCACCACCCGCAGGCCATTGCAAACTAATTTGCCCAATTCTATAGACACCTTTACACGCCGGAAACCACGACCAACCTAGCGCAAGCTACCACCTTCTTAGAGAAGCTAGACCTCCCCTCCCTAACAGACGAGGGCCGTAGCCTATTAGAAGGGGAAATAAGCAGACAGGAGATAGATAATGTCATCTCTGACCTCCCGTACCACAAATGACCCGGAGAGGACGGATACCCGGCAGAATTTTATAAATGGGTAGGGGCAGAGGCGACTGATATCTTATGCAAAGCCCTCAATGAAGCCTGCGAAACACAGACACTAGGGGCCATATCCAATAATGCCACAATAGCTGTTATACCGAAGCCTGGGAGAGATCCTTTATTATGCGGCAGCTACTGACCCATCTCTCTCCTAAACGGGGACATCAAAATTCTAGCAAGTGTCCTGGCAAACAGATTACGTAAAGTAATCCCGTCCTTAATACACTATACACAGGTGGGGTTTGTACCGGGCCGCACGTCTAGGAACCACCTACGAACCCTGTGCCATACCTTATGGGCGTCCAGAGACTCCCCGGAGTCGGCGCTGGCCCTGTCCTTAGACGCCGAAAAAGCGTTCAACCGTATAGAATGGCCCTACCTATTTGCAGCCCTGGAGAGGTTTGGTCTAGGCAACAAATTTATCTCCATGGTACGACTGCTCTATGATCAACCCGCGGCCAGTCAACTGCGGAGGCTTCCTCTCAGACCCTTTCCCTATCCGAAGGGGTACACGGCAGGGGTGCCCCCTCTCACCTCTCCTGTTCCTTCTGGCAATGGAACCCTCGGCGGCAGCCATCCGGTCCTCCCCCTCCATAACCGGCCTACCACTACCCGAAGGCACCTCCAAGATATATCTCTACGCTGACGATATCCTCTTAACACTCACGGACTTGGAAAGATCCATACCGGCCCTATTAGAGGTAATCGAGGACTTCGCAGCCCTATCGGGATACCGTATTAACTGGGACAAAAGCGAGGCACTCCCGCTATCGCGAGTAACCACAAAAGCGGCACTCCTAGGCTACCCATTCCGGTGGACGCCAAAACGTCTTAAATACCTAGGAGTGCTTGTCAACCCTGGACTGGCACACATGGTGGCGGACAACATTGACCCTCTCATCACGCGGGCGAAACTAGACTTGGCAAAATGGACCCAGTTAGGCTTCTCCATGTGGGGCAGAGTACAAGCGGTTAGAATGGTGACGGTACCCCGCTTCATCTATATCCTAGGTCTCCTGCCCTTACAAGTGCCCCTCTCCACATTAAGAGGCATCGATGCACTAATTAGATCATTTGTGTGGGGCAAAATGCGACCATGGCTATCACCATCCAAGCTTTTGGCCCTCTGCATTAACGGGGGCATGGGACTCCCATCAGTGGAACACTACTCTCTAGCCCTCCAAATGTCTCAGCTATCCAATACACTATCGAATATACCAGACCCCCCCTTGTGGATAGCAGTAGAAAAACGACTCCTAGCTGCGAACGAAGGACTCGGTGGACCCTACCGTGCAGACCGCCCAGCCACTGACTCAGTGAACCCAATCCTGGCGGCGACCAGGGCATCCTGGCAAAGGGCCCACCGACTGAATGGGGTCCACCCCCTCATACACGCCCAAGCGCCCCTGTGGCACAACAGTGGCCTACGCATTGGTGGCGAGGTACTCCATTGGCCGCAATGGAAACAGGCAGGCATCCTCACCCTCTCACAGGTCCTGGAGAACAATGTGCTCAAACCCTTCCCCAAGCTACGGGAGGAGTTCGGCCTGCACCCAAACTAGGAATGGAGATACATGCAACTCAAGCACTGTCTCTCCCGAGGGAATACACCTCCACTGCGGGGATCCCTGCCCTCAATGATAGTGGCCTATCTGCAGCAATGGGGACAATACAAGGGAGTTATGTCGGGTCTCTATGATCTAATTACTCTACGGCTTTACTCCCAACCGCTAATGGACAAACTACGTCTACAGTGGAAAACCCGGCTGCAGCAGGATCTAGACCCAGATGATTGGGAAGCCATCCTAGAGGCACTAGACAGAGGTACCCGGGAAGCATGCTTGAAATTCTGCCTCTTCAAAATCTTACATGAATGGCACTGGTCCCCAGCGAAACTGCATAGGACCGGACTCCTCCCACATGCGAACTGCTGACGATGTCCAGAAACATCCTGTGACCTGATACATATCTTAGTAAACTGTACAACAGTACGACCACTCTGGGATGCTGTGAGCTCCACTCTGGCTGAAGTAATGTCACTTCCGTCACCACTTCCCCCTGCCCTCATACTTCTGCAAGATACGACCTCCCTATCAGACCTCCCTAGACCACACAAGAGACTGTTGCACACAGCGTTAGCTACTGCAAAAATGTGCATACTCAGACACTGGCGGTCAGAGACCCCCCCAACTCCAGGGGAATGGATTACAGCCATGATCCGCACTGCTATGCATGAACGGATCATCTATAACTTACAAGACCAAGCTCAAATATTCCTACAGGTATGGGCTCCCTTCCTTACAAGGGGGCAATAGTACCCTACCCGGAACCACCACTGTTCCCTTCTCCATTCCCTTTCCCCCCTCCCCCACATGCGTCTATTCCCCCTTCTCCCCCTCGCTTCCCTACCCTCGCTCCCGTACCTCCCCCTCCCTCTGTACTCTTCCCCCTCTCCCCCTCCTTATCTCCCCTTCTCTTTCTTCTCTTTTCTCTTCTTTTCTCCTCTTCCCCTCTTTCCCTCTTCCCCTTCTTTTCTCTACTTCCCGTTCCCCCCCTTTTCCTACTGTTTCTTCTTTTCTCTTCCTTTTTCCTTCTTTCTCTCTCTCCTTTCTCTCTCTCTCTCTCTCTCTCTCCCCCTCGCCCCCTATCGAATGTCGCCTTCCAGCAACACTCCAAACAGACCTCCATGATAGATCCTACTTCCTATGTCGTCTGATAGTCACCTGGTTCCAGCCGAAACTGACCACAGAGTTGACATGAGCTACAACACCCATTATCGGCGAAGCAACATCCCTTGCTTCCCAAGGTGGCACTCCCCGGTCCCCTCGCCTGAACAGGTACAACCTACCCCTCATCCTTATATCTTTATCCTCTTCAAACCCCCCCACAAAGCCTAAAATATGCTGGAAGTGAACCCTACCTCAGGTTTTCATATTACGACTGATACCTTGTTTGTGCCTTATGCGTTTTTCTTCTTCTCTGGTTTTCTACTATCACTGATGTGCAATTACTTTCGAATGATGGGACCCTGATCCCACTGACATTGTACCATATTGTGTTATTAACAATAAAAGAAAAGTAAAAAAAAAAAAAAATGCTGCCAGTTGAGCGCAGGCTTAAGGTGATGGTAACTGTAATTTTCATATCCCGCTATGCCCTTTGCATATTGGGTACAGAGAAGTTGGAGACACAAGTGGAACAGCTTTCACTCAGTTATGGAAGGGGTATGTGAGGGCCTGTGGAAAGCAGCATAATGTTTGTTTTCAGGAGTCAGAGCAATCTCGATGCTAAGAGTGGAGGGTGATTGACGTTATCCACGTAAAGCAGGCAAAAAACAAAACATTAGTGCTCATTTAGTTTTTCAGTGTTGCATAGGGAGAAGAAAGTCTTGTTGAAAGGCAGGGTGTGGAATTGCTTAGGACGGCAAGTGGACCTCAGGGAACTACATATGCACAAAACAATAGAACACATATGCCACATTACATTTTATTGAGAGTATTCAGAGGAAAGTAAGAACCTGAAAAGTGAGGTTTATCTGCTTTTAGAAAAGCCCAAACAATTGTTACAACTAATGTAAACATCTCTACTGCACAGGACCACCAATAACAATCATAAGTATTGAGTTTTAGTTGGTCTATTTCTTGTCACTTGCTTGTGGTTTGGAATGATCTGAATTGATCTACCCGCATTTTGTCAGCAGGGAATGTTTCCAACATAGTTATTGAATTGGCTCTCTTCCTCACATGAAAAAAGTGATTTCCAATAAGAATAGGATCTTTTTATTTTTACATTAATGTGGGTCAACCCATATAATGCCTATTGGCCATAATATTATTTTTGAAGCAATGGTAATGTAGAATATGTTGTAGATAATTGCTCTTAAATGCAACTGTCAGTTTTGGGTCTTGTTATAGATACAATAAAAGAATCAATAAAAGTAATTGTTTAAAATATTAAGCTTTGTGCACACGTGAGGAAAAAGCAAATGAAGACTAAAGTAGATTCAAACACAGATAGTTGTTTCAGCATACAAACCTGTTTAAATCTAGTTTAAAGCAGTCTACAATGAGTTTCAATGTCAATACATTTCTTATCCGCTTACTGTAATTAATGTCAAGAAACAAAGATATAATTAGGCAAAACCTTTATCATTGAATCATCCTCTGATCTCAGATGTGCATTGCTTATACTCAAGGGCACTGTTCATACCACCACATCATTAGCAGTATTAAAGTGTGAAATGCATCCAAGGTCAGGAGTTTGAAGACATGGGGAAATACCAGAGGGATCAATTCCGCAAGGAATGTAAATTTACTCAACTCTCAAGCACCTCCACAACTTCTATGGCTTCTGTGGCTCTTAGATCTTTTCTCTTGTCATTTACTGTTTCTCTTGCATCATAAAAGAGGTCTCAAGAGAATTTTGCTATCTCCTTTATTCTAATCTGTTGGCTCGGCAAAAGTTCTGCTAAGGCAGCTTGTTCACTATGATGAAGTCCATCCATGTCAACGAAAGGGTGCTTCTGATACTGTGTAATATTGAACCAATTATTGTGCTTATCATTCTTTTCACTTCACATCATCATGTCTTCGATTTATGACTTACTATTTGAAAATAAAATGTGTTTACCAATTGCCTGGTCAATTTGCACCATTTATTTAAAGATTAGGAGGCCAGATACGCATTAAAAGGCAAAACGTTAGAGAACTACTTTTCCACATCATTGAAAGCACTCTGGGGTCATTACAACATTGGCGGTAAAAGGCGCTTACCGCCGTGCAGAAGACCACCAATACACCGCCGCGGCCGCGGAATTCCCCCACAGTTATTATGACCGACATTGCGGAATCTGCCGAAATTCAGACACCCACACAAGTCCGCCACACCAAAGGTCAGTGATAAACTGGCGAAAACAAAACCTCCACCGTCACGCCAACAGAAACACGCCCATGCTATCACGACCCATGGATCCACGCGGCGGTCTTTCAACAACGATATTCCATTGGCGGTACACACCGCCGCGCTCAAAATACACACACATCTCCAAAACACCACCACATTGGACAATTCCAAATACACACACCTGATACACATACAAACACCACTCCCACACACCCAACACAATATAAAACACACACCCACATCACCCACAAACCCCTACGATCAAAAACTGAAGACAAAGGTGACAGACAGAGACTACAGCAATAGACAATCCCACCACACAGAGGCACACAACACCATCACCCATACAACATCCACGCTCAAAACACCCCACACCACCACACATCACCACACTCATCAACACATACACCACCCCACACATCACCTACACCACCCCATGTCACGCCAAAGACACCCCAGGTTTTCTGAGGAGGAGCTCAGGGTCATGGTGGAGGAAATCTTACGGGTAGAGCCACAGCTATTTGGAGCACAGGTGCAGCACACCTCCATAGCCAGGAAGATGGAGCTATGGCAAGAATCGTCGACAGGGTCAACGCTGTGGGACAGCATCCAAGAAATCGGGAGGACATCAGGAAGAGGTGGAATGACCTACGGGGGAAGGTGCGTTCAGTGGTCTCCAGGCACAACATCGCGGTTCAGCGGACTGGCGGCGGACCCCCACCTCCTCCCCCACAACTAACAACATGGGAGGAGCAGGTCTTGACCATCATGCATCCAGAGGGCCTCGGAGGAGTCGGTGGAGGAATGGACACTGGTAAGTCAAATCTTAACTATTATTTCCCCCACCCTACCTGCATGCTATCACACCCCCCCACCCTCAACCCCCCATCACTACAACTCCTCACTAATGTACTAATTACACAAACCACACATCCCAACAACAAGCCCTGCATGACACAACTAAGCATGGACACCCATCACTAAAGCATGCCCACTGCACATACCCTTAACAACCCCCAACCAGTATCACACAAGCCCCCACACAGGAATGCTTGCACTGGGGTACACGCACACCCACCCATTGCACACCATGACACACACACATGCAATAATCATGCTCTTATACCCCTGCAGGACCACTACGTAACGTCACCAAACAGGAGGGTCCATACATCTCCACTCCACCCACAGAAGAGGCCCACAGTGACGACAGCAGCTCTGGCCAACTGGATCCAGATGACCAGCCCGGACCATCGTGGGCCTCGGGACAGTCGGTTCCCCTCGCACAGGCACAGCCCAACACTGACCTTCCACCCTCTGGTAACACCAGCACAGAACCCACCCAGCGGGCCCATACCTCCGTACCCAGGACACGTCAATCAGCTGTGTGTCCAGCACTACAGGGAACCCAGGATAACCCACCACCCCAACAACAACAGGGACCTGGGGGCAGTGGTAGTGGGCACACGGTCCAGGGGACGGAGGCACAGGAACACAGGGGAACTGGGAGGGCTGCTGTGCGACGGGGGGCGGACAGGCCAAGGGAACCCACTCTCCACGAGGCCCTCTCCTCCATCATGGGAGCCTACCACCACTCCCAGGAGACGATGGCTACGGTCCTGGCCAAGTTTCAGGAGACCCAGCGCTTGCAAAATACAAACAGTATTTGGGCTTCAGGGAGGATCTCAGAACCATCAGCTCTGCCCTGGGCACCATCGTAGGGGTGCTGAAGGACATACAAAAGACCATGAGGGACACCGTGGCACTCCAAGGGGCCCCTGACACTAGCCTAGACGATGAACTGCCCACCACCTCTGCCGGCGCTAGTGGACAGGACGCCCCGCCACAGGACCACCACACCAGCACCCCACCCCCTGCAGACGGAAAACCACCCCGCAAGCGGTCCCTGAGATCCAGGAACAGGACAGAGCAAGATGGCAATACCCCCACCAGGAAATGAGACCACCCTGATTGTCATCCCACTGTCTCACTTTGTTACCCTGTCCAGATTGGAACTGCCCCAGCTCCACTTCCTATGCCCATATTGGCAGTGCACCTGTGAGACTAATAGACTGGACTTTGCCATGGACATTCCTCCTCCATCACCCATCACCATTTTGCCACCCCCTCCACTAATTAAGACTTCAATAAACACCCTTGAACCACAAAACAATCTGGAGACAGTCTGTGATTTTTAAAATGTGTATTACCAATTACAGTGACAAAATGTGTTTTCAAATGTAATGCCAACATACCTATCTCACACCTCACAAGTCCATGAAGGATGTAAGCAGATGACACACGTTGGTAACCACACCTGTGAAACCGTAATGGAAATGTACAACTCAGTTACCAAATACTGCTTCTAATTGACAGACAGGATAGAGGTAGAAGTGTGAAAGTGAATGTAATAGTTAAAAAATTGTTCTCACCTGTGTGTCACTGGAAATATTGCTGTATGACTGACTCCCTGTTGTCTATGTCTTCTTCCTCAGCTTCCTCCTCATCACTGTCCACAGGCTCCACAGCTGCCACAACACCATCATCTGGACCATCCTCCTGCAGAAAAGGCACCTGGCGTCGCAAAGCAAGATTGTGAAGCTTCGAGCAGGCGATGATGATCTGGCACACCTTCCTTGGTGAGTAGAATAGGGAACCACCGGTCATATGGAGGCACCTGAACCTGGCCTTCAGGAGGCCAAAGGTGCGTTCGATCACCCGCCTAGTCCACCCATGGGCCTCATTGTAGCGTTCCTCTGCCCTGGTCCTGGGATTCCTCACTGGGGTCAATAGCCATGACAGGTTGGGGTAACCAGAGTCCCCTAATAGCCACACACGGTGCCTCTGGAGTTGACCCATCACATAAGGGATGCTGCTATTCCACAGGATGCAGGCGTCATGCACAGAGCCAGGGAACATAGCATTTACCTGGGAGATGTACTGGTCTGCCAAACATACCATCTGTACATTCATCGAATGATAACTCTTCCTGTTCCTGTACACCTGTTCACTCCTGCGTGGGGGGACCAGAGCTACATGGGTCCCATCAATGGCACCTATGATGTTAGGGATATGTCCCAGGGCATAGAAGTCACCGTTATCTGTAGCCAAATCCTCCACCTGAGGGAAAACGATGTAGCTCCGAACGTGTTTCAGCAGGGCAGACAACACTCTGGACAACACGTTGGAAAACATAGGCTGGGACATCCCTGATGCCATGGCCACTGTTGTTTAAAATGATCCACTTGCAAGGAAATGGAGCCCTGATAGCACCTGCACTTCAGGGGGGATTCCTGTGGGATGGCGGATTGGTGAGATCAGGTCTGGCTCCAACTGGGTACACAGTTCCTGGATTGTGGCACGGTTAAACCTGTAGGTGATGATCAAATGTCGCTCCTCCATTGTTAACAGGTCCACCAGGGGTCGGTACACCTGAGGATTCCGCCATCTCCTCAAATGTCCCAGCTGACGGTCCCTAAGAAGGACAACAGCGAGCACAAAGTCAACAAATTCTCAGGTATGTACCCCAGCTAAACAGAACACAAGACCAAATACAAAACTCTTCCTGTATGTGTGTTGAGTGTAGGCCTAGGTATGTGTGACGCAGTAGTAGATGAAGCCATGTGGGCCCCCGAAATGGCGGCTGCCTGACCTCTAAACTGGGACAATGGGATGTGAGGTATCTGCGCTGGCGTTGTACACCGTCGCGGTAGGCGGTCGTAGACCGTGACGCAATGCTGCATTGGTTAACATTGGACCCTATGAGTCCCAGGAGCCAATGATGAAGTGCGCCGGCGGTGATGATACGCACCGCCGCGGACGTCACCGCCGCGGACGTCACCGCCGCGGACGTAACCACCATTTTCTATCTGTTCAATCACTCGATACCTGATCTTCGACAGGAGAGGACCTACACTGCAAGTGCTGCTGTGACCTTGGTCTGGAAGAGACAATGGCTGCTGCGTCTGGGGAAAGGGCCCCTGCCTTCACTGCTCTGGAGTTGGAGAAGCTCGTGGACGGGGTCCTCCCCCAGTACACACTACTCTACGGTCCTCCAGACCAACAGGTAAGTGCACAGGGAGCACGTTGTATGGGCTATGCCTGAGTGGAGAGGGCTGGGTGTCAGTAGGAAGGGGGCAGAGTTCTGCAACCATGAAGGACTGTGAATGCATGTGCCACATGGCAAGGGTAGGGATGGGGGCCACTCAGTTCGACTGTGCAGTTGCTAATGACTTGTCTTCTTCCCCTGTACATGTCATGTAGGTCAGCGCCCACCTGAAGAAGGACATTTGGCGTGCCATCGCCAAGGGCGTCCGGACCCTGGGGGTCCACCAGAGACGGGGCACCCACTGCCGTAAAAGATGGGAGGACATTCGCCGCTGGAGTAAGAAGATGGCGGAGGCTCAGCTGGGGATGGCCTCCCAACGTGGGAGGGGTGCCCGTCGCACCATGACCCCCCTGAAGTATCGGATCCAGGCGGTGGCCTACCCTGAGTTGGATGGGCGCTTGAGCGCATCACAGCAGACACAAGGGGGTGAGTACACTCTCATTCTCATGACTTTGCGTGCAGTGGAGGGGTCTGGGTGGGGGAGGAGGGCTGTGGGTTTCCCTAGGCCATGGCGAGTTACGTAAGCTAGGCCCCTTCGTAAGGCATGGCCCTGTGGCCCTCCACCCCACCTCTGTAGAGTGCCAAGTACAGGTATACATACCCCTGTGTCATCTATGTGGACAGATGACACTCATAGCTATGTAGGCCGTATCCCAGGAATTGCATCTGTAGAGGCCAAGAGCACGGCGTAGTGCAGGGGGCTGCTGTGTCTGTATTGTCCGCCAACTGTAGCGGTAAGCCATGCACTCAACCTGTCTTTCTTCTGGTGCCCCCCCCTTTCAGTGCTCTCCCTGTTCGTTTGTGCATCAGCATTATCAGGCGGAGGTACAGTGGCACCAGAGCACAAGGGAGCTGCATCCCACATGGCCATGGAGGGCCACTCCACAGACTCTGAGTACACCAGTGGGACGGAGGGCGAGGGGAGCTTCATGTCGGTCACCGGATCAGCAAACAGCGACACGGACTCGTCCGCCGATGGGAGCTCCCTTGTGGTGGCGGCACCCTCTGTGCCCCCCACTTCTACAGGTACAGCCGCCACCCCCCCACCAGCACCGCCCTCCCAGCAGCCCCTCAGCCTTCGCTCCGTGCCCGCTCACCCAGGAGGGTGGGCATCACCTTCGCCCCAGGCACCTCAGCCCCTGCCCCTGTCACCTCTGCTGCCCTCAGTGAGGAGGCCATTGATCTCCTCAAGTCACTCACTGTTGGGCAGTCTACCATTGTGAATGCCATCCAGGGTGTAGAAAGGGAGTTGCAACACACTAATGCATTCCTGGAGGGCATTCATTCTGGTCAGGCTGCCCATCATCGAACCCTGCAATCTCTGGCCTCAGCACTGATGGCAGCCATTGTCCCTGTCTCTAGCTTCCCCCCTCCAACTTCCTCCACCCAGACCCAATCCCCTGTACCCCAGCCTATCCCAACCACACCATCAGACAAGCATGCACACACCTCAACACACAAAAGTAGCTCAGGCAAACATAGGCACCACACATCCCACAGGCACTCACACAAGCATCACCTACATACAGACATCCACTGCCTCCACTGTGTGCCCCTCCTCGTCGTCTCTCTCCTCCCTCCCAGTGTCGTCTACACTCTCACCTGCATGCACTACATCTACAGGCACTAGGACTCGCACCAGAACACCCAGCACCACACCCGCTCACATGCACTCACCACTCCCACTACCATTTACACGTACCCTGTGTCCACTCCCAGTGTGTCTGTGACGCCCCCTCCCAAAGTACACAAATGCAGGCACCCACACACCCAACATCCATCCACCTCACGACAGCCTACAGTACCTGCACCTGCACCCAAATCACCTAAAGTTACACCTCCTACAACCACCACCTCTTCCTCCACTCCCAGACCCCCTCCAGCTACCCATACCAGTGATCGTCAGAAACTCTTCCTCAGCAACGTTGACCTCTTTCCCACCACCCCCACCCCTCCAATTCATAGGTCCCGTAGTAGCACCTCAGCCAAAAAAGTCAGGTACCAGTGGTGCGTGTTAAAGGTGTGTGGAGTGCACCAGCCACCAGGGCAGACAGTGTGACACGGAGCCAAAGCACTGCCAGTCCACCCCCTGTAAAGCACCTTAAGTTGGAAAGTGGCCGACGGGAGAGGGTGAAGACTCCTGATGGAAAAACAGCTCACAAGGGTCCCGGGGGGAGTGCTGAGTCAGCTGTGACTCCTCCCAAGGTGGTGAAGGGGCAGAAGAAGTCTCCAAAGTCTGGTAAGAGCAGCACAGCGGAGAAGGCCACCATCCTCCCCGCCGGCCGGGACGCCACTGCCAGCACTGTCGTCACTGGTCCGGAGACCACCGCCAGAGTCAGTGCCCTGGAGGGCAGCAGTATCGTCACTGGTCCGGAGACCGCCGCCAGAGTCAGTGCCCTGGAGGGCAGCAGTATCGTCACTGGTCCGCCAGAGTCAGTGCCCTGGAGGGCAGCAGTATCATCACTGGTCTGGAGACCACCGCCAGAGTCAGTGCCCTGGAGGGCAGCAGTATCGTCACTGGTCCGGAGACCACCGCCAGAGTCAGTGACCAGGAGGGCCCCGGCAGCCACAGCCCTGCTGGGCACTGAGGGACCGTCATGCCACACACCGCTGAACTGGTCACGCACAGCAAAGGCAAGCACCGCTGAACAGGGCAAAGACCACCATGGCAAAGCACAGCTGAACAGGTCAGACACAGCAAAGGCAAGCACTGCTGAACAGGGCAAAGACCGCCATGGCAAAGCACCGCTGAACAGGTCAGACACAGCAAAGGCAAGCACCGCTGAACAGGGCAAAGGGCGCCATGGTGAAGACCGATGAACAGGGCAAAGACCTCCATGGTGAAGACCGCTGAACAGGGCAAAGACCGCCAAATCAAGCATCAATAGCCCATGAGCAGCTGGGACAGTGACGGAACTGGGACCGTCACGGGGAGCGTGATGCACTCTGGGCACCATTCCCCCTCCAGAACCAGTGGAGACCTGCATCCACTTTGTCTGTCCTTCACAGGATGAAGCACTCTGGGCACCAGACCCTCTCCAGAACCAGTGGAGACTGTTATCCACTTGAGAGACTGTGGCTTTGCACTCCCCAGGATAGTACAGTGGGCAAACCACCCACTGTAGAGACTTGAGAGACTGTGGCTTTGCACTCCCCAAGAGAAAGCAGTGGGCAATCCACCCACTGTAGAGACTTGAGGGACTGTGGCTTTGCACTCCCCAGGATGGTACAGTGGGCAAACCACCCACTGTAGAGACTTGAGAGACTGTGGCTTTGCACTCCCCAGGATAAAGCGGTGGGCAAACCACCCACTATAGAGACTTGAGAGACTGTGGTTTTGCACTCCCCAGGATACATCAATGGGCATGGAGCCCCGTCGTGGATCTGGTGTGGTGCTGTAATCCGGCTGAGGTCCCCCCCCTTCCCTTCCCCCTGAGGTGCCTGTTGTATTTCTATCTGATGCCCCTGCAGTGTTCTCTCCGTTTGTGGACAGGTATCTAGTGTGGGCCTCGCCCATGCATTGTGGGCCCAGTGGTCCACGGTCATTGATATGTGCATACCTGCAGTTCTAATCGTTATGTATGATTTTCGATTGTTTTTATATATCTGTATATATTTGGTTACTGTATTTTAATACATTACAATGGTTGAACTCATTTCCTTTTGTCTTTGCATTCTTCCAGGGGGTTGGGGGTTGTTACTGTGCTGTTTGGAAATGCATTGGTGTGTGTGTTGTAGTGGGTGAGGGTGGGTGTGGGGGTGGGGGTGTTGCGTGTGTGTCCCCCTGACTTTTACCTCCCCTCTCCCCTATGTCGTAGGTGGAGTACTCACCGTTGTCTTCGGCGCCTACGTTGCTGGTGTTCGTAGAGGAGCAGGAAGACAAGCGCAGGGAGTATTTGTAGTTCGGGCTCCATGGTGGCCTCCTTCCTCGTGGAGTATGTTGAGGTGAGCATTTTCCCTTTGCAAAAGCTGTTTCCGCTGTGTTTTTATCCACGGTGAATCCACCCCGGAAAAGGTGGCGGATTGGCGGGTTGTGATACTGTGGGCGGTACTTTGTCTTCCGCCTGTCTGTTGGCGGTGACCGCCGCGTTGCTTGTCTGTACAGCCGTGGCAGTCGGAGTGTTAAAGTGGCTGTCTATGTTGGTGGTTTCCGCCACGGTCATAATTCCCTTTTTTTGTCCGCCAGCCTGTTTGCGGTATTACCGCAGCTTTAACACCGGCCACCAGGGTTGTAATGACCACCTCTGTGTTTTAGTTGCTAGATAAAGGAAGAATAATGTAAAGATATGGGGACATTCAGAAGGACAAAACAAATACACAATATATTCCACACTCCTAATCCAATGGCTTTGTATGGTTCACACAGTTGAGGTATGTGGAGTTTGGGTGCATTTACTCAGATTCTATTAGGAATTTTCTTTGGGTTTAGTTTTATTATTAATCACCTTTCCTAATGCTCTAATAATTGTTTCATTAATTGCTTTTTTTATACACAGGACTAGTGCATAATGAAGGTTTGTAAATACACCAATGTTGTAGCTACTGACTCCTTGGAACTCAGTGGAAGGGTTTCGGGGGGTTCTAAAATGACCTTGCTAGGATCTCTGGCAGGCCTCATCCATACCTGCCATTTTCCCATAGATTAGCTCACGTATGGGTTGGTGAAACCACTACTGTTTCTTTTTTTTTGTTATTCTGCAATTCCAGAGGCTGTTAGAATGGGTGGGCTGGTCAAAGGAAATGTTCTGGGTAACTAAGCAAGACTCTTACAGAAGCACAAAGGCAGGATGAAAATGCTCTTGTCATTACCCTCCAATCTGTGTTTTCGAAAATATCAGGATAAACAATCTTGCTTTACCACCACATAAGGATGGAACCATAGACTTTAGCACATCAAAAGTGGGGCTCATCGTAGAAACTAGCCTAAAAAACACAAAGCTCTCTCATGTGGTATGAATCCCAGAACCTGAAGATAGAAAAATGATTTGCGTTGGAAATGGCCTCCCTGCAGGGTCACCCTCAAACTTTTTACCTTCCTCCTTCTTCATTTTTGCTGGCTCTAGGACTCTGGACACTTTACCACTCCTACCCAGTGCTAAAGTGCATGTGCTCTCTCCCTAAAACATGGTAATGTCGGCTCATACCCACCTGGCATTTTTAATTTACTTGTAGGTCCCTAGTAAAGTGCACTACATGTGCCCAGGGCCAGTGAACTGAATGCTACTATTGGGCCTGCAGCGCTGGTTGTGCCACTCACATAAGTAGCCCCTTAATCATGTCTCAGGCCTGCCATTGCAAGGCCTTTGTGTGTACTTCCACTGCCACTTCGACATGGCAATTAAAAGTCTTTGCCAAGCCTTAAGCTCTCCTTTTCCTACATATAGGTCACCCCTAAGGTTTGCCCTAGGTAACCCATGAGGCAGGGTGCTATGTAGGTAAAACGCAAGACATATACATGTGTGTTTTATATGCCCTGGTAGTGGAAAACACCTAAATGTGTTTTCCACTACTATGAGGCCTGCTCCTTCCATAGGTTAACATAGGGGCCACCCTTATATACTGTTTGAGTGGTAGATCCTGATCAGAAATGGGTAACCAGGCCATATTTGGTATAGCCAGAATGGTAAAAGAAAATCCTGTTAATTGGTGAGGTTGGATTTTATATTACTATTTTAGAAATGCCACTTTTAGAAAGTGAGCATTTCTCTGCACTTAAAATCCATCTGTGCCTTACAGCCTTCTCCGATCAACGTCTGGGCTGGGCTCGTTGACAGCTTCCTTGTGCATTTCACCCAGACAACCAGAAACACAGGACACTCAGTCACACCTGCACTCATCTGCGTACTGAATGAGTCTTCCTGGGCTGGAAGGGTGGAGGGCCTGACACTTCCATCTCAATGGCTATTGGTCTGCCCTCACACAATGGACTGCCAAACCCCGTATTGGGACCCTGCCAGATAGACTTGTACTGAAAGGGGAACTTGTGCACTTCAAAACCACTCTTTGAAGTCTCCCCCACTTTAAAGGTATTTTGGCTAAATAAACTGGGTCCCTGACCCTACCAATTCAGACACTTCTGGACTTGAACCTGTCAAGAGGAACTTCCTGGCTGCCCAAAGGACTCATCTGGACTTCTTTGCTGGGACGGACTGCTGCCCTGCTGTTGCCCTGCTGCCTTGTTGCCGTCTGACTTTGCTGAGAAGTGCTCTCCATGGGCTTAGATTGAGCTTGCCTCCTGTTTTCTGAAGTCACAGGGACAAATAGACTTCATCTCTTCAGGAAACTCCTTGTGCACAGGAAATCAATGTACAGCCTACCAGAAACAACGCACCGCCTGCCTTGCAACAAGAACATTGCCGCACAGCTGAACCAGAATGATGCAACCCGACTTCCCAAGTGTAGATTCGATGCAGCCCCTGGCTTGTGGACGGAAATTCGACGAGCAACCTACCAGATCAACGCACAGCCGAACCGGAACGACGCAGCCCGACTTCCTAAGTGAAGAATCAAAGCAGGGCCTGCCGTGAGACAGAAAAATCGATGCGTCGCCTACCGGATCAATGCAACACCTGTGACTTCTTCCGGCATGCCTAGGTTTTTCCCCGCATTGTCCCTGGGCGTCAAAAAGATCCCTGCATCACAGAGAGGAACAAAGACTGCGTGCTGGAAATCAAAGCAAAGCCCCTTGCAGCGTGGAAAGAAATGACGCCTTGTCTGTGCCACGCCAGAAATTCAGACACACACCCTATTTTTCCACGCATCTCCTCCTCTGTGGTCTCTATGCATTTTATTTTTTACGCAAATCGGGTACTTTGTGTGATCAAGAGACAATTGACAAGCTACCGGAGAGTGGGCACAGGATAATTTGGATTGTGTGTGATTTACCCTGACTAGGATTGTGGTCCCTATTTGGACAAAGGTGTGTACCTCTGCCAACTAGAGACCCCATTTCTAACAGTTTGGTATAATATTTCATGCCTTACCCAGTGCAACACGTAGATGAACTGAATGAAAATCTGAGACATACCATTTTTATGTCCATCCTAACAATTACCAAACAATTTTGGCTGGTATCATTACTTCTTGAAGAAAAAGGTAGACTGATTTCCCAAAAATATAGCGACTCTTCCATTGTATTGCTCTTTCATTTGTTCTTATCAGAGCACCAGCCAAGTCCAATACCTTATCACTTAGTACCTTGCAAGATTCAATCAACGTAATCTATCAGGAAGCCGCATTAATATATATAGTCACCACTGGGCAGTTATAGTTAGGACCATGTTTCCAGAGGAAATGGATCTTTTGGTTTGCTTATAACTTTGGCACAGTTTGATGAATCTTCATAAACATTCCCCAAAAACTCTCATCCACCTCCTCTCTATCCCGGAAGGTTTTGAGTTGATCCATCAAGCGAGGTCCAAGAAAAATGGGGAGCCTAAAAACACGTTCTCTCACTTAATTTTCCATAGGAAAAATAGGCACTGCTACAGCCAAAATGGCCTGAACAGAATTACACTAAATTTGGCAGAAAGATAGATCTTGGTCCAGAAAGATTGCTTTTTGTGATTTGGTTTAAATTCATTCATTGTTTTTTGAAAAATTGAGGTTTGAAAGTTAGTGATGTATTGACTGTTGATCTACTGTGAGTCCTGTGGGACTGCAAAATAAAATAATAGAGCTCACAATGGCCAACAGGGCTCTTTTCCTGTCAGGTGTCTTGGTTCCAAGGGACTGGTCCCATCCCGCAGGAACGAAAAATATGATTGGCTGCTGCAACTTCAACAGAATTGTTGAGACAGCCATTTCAGGACTTGGTCCCTGTGTTCTTAGTTTGTTTGAAAAAAAGATATAAGGAGGCAGGATAGGGGTAGCCTGAGCCCCTAGCCCGTGTGTGTGGGGGGTGGGAAAGTTGACCCCCTATGGGGTAAAACAAAAAAAACAATCATTTGCAATCCAATAGGTCTCGCATTTACGGGAGTTAAAGCTATTGGTGTTGTAAATGCCTAATTTGACCTTTCTTGCAACATTTGGTCAACCGTGTCTCATAATTTGGTCCTCTCTGCCACATATTTCCAGTGGCCCTGCATATAACTAACTGCATATAACTAAAGCACTTCATTTTACCCTTTTCCTCTATCTCCAGCAAAAAATGAAAATGTTGCCATTGAGCTTCCCAATTGAAATTTGCCATGCTAATTGCATTTGATACTACTTTCACCACCCCACCATAAGAGTTGCTGGATGGCTAACACAATTTCCAAAAAAGAAGACACAAAACAGCCACAGAGGAGTAACGAGAGAAACAAACTAACATACAAGTGTTCAAACAGTTGCCCTCAATTATGTTCATAATTGCAATAAGGAGAGATTAATAAAACACATACAACCATCATGTAAGCCCAATTAAAACCTTTATTAGAAAAACATGTTGAAAAGCAGGGCTTATGCACAACTATGCTTGACCTAAAAAGGAGACTGCTTATAATGTTAGGTTGGAGAAACAACGATGAAAACTCCATCTGGTCACAAATATGGGTGACCTCTGCAAAACAAAGCACTGCACAACACCGGACCAGAATACCTCAACAGAAGACTCTCCTTCTACACCCCGACCCGGCATTTCCGCTCAGCTGACCTCGCCCTTGCAACCGTCCCATGCGTCCGCAGAACTACAACCGGCAGAGATCATTCTCGCACCTCAATGCCAAAACGTGGAACACTCTTCCCACCCACCTGCGCCAGACCAAAGACCTCCTTACCTTCAGGAAACTTCTCAAGACCTGGCTGTTCGAGCAGTAGCAGCACCTCCCCCTCCTTATCCCCCCTCCCCTCCTCAACGCCTTGATATCCTCATGGGTGAGTAGTGCACTTTACAAATTCCTGATTGGTTGATTTGCTAAAACACCATGCAAAGAGCTATTGAGTTTTTGAAAGTATTGTCCTGCAAAGTTGTTTTTTGTGTGTTTTCATAACTTTGTCCTACAATATACCTTGGCAAGTCAACATTTTTCTTACGATTATGAAGATTGTACAAAATAAAGGGCAACATTAGTCAACATGTGTGCCTAATTATTGTAAAGAAAAGGTAAGCAAGTGCGAATATGGTTTTAGAATAAGTCACTGACTCAGCATGTTTTAAGTAAAATCTACCTCTATATTTGCTGTCTTTCTCACATGGGTTGATTGAATCTGCTAACATATTTCTTTCCACTAATGTAAACATGCTAAGAGTTTGCGGAGTCTACGGTCTGTAACCAATTTGTTTACACTGCGACATACAGATACCGTTCATTAAGCAAACTCTTTCCAAACGAGAAAATTGGAGAACATTACATGTTTTGCTCACCAGTCAATTCTATGTCAGGACCGGAGGCTCCGATTATGCTTTCTCTTTCTTTACTGACTTAAACAGCAGCCAATCAAATACAAGTAACAGAAAAAACTACATCACCAAGGATGCCTAACATCCTGTCACATGGTTCAATCACCATCCATGTCCTCTGCTATGAGTCCTTTGACCTATGAAGTCACTTCCTCTTTCTTTGCAGCTTTGCAGCAGATAAGTACACGTTTATTTTCTCTCTTGTATTCTATTAGATTTATGAGTGTTTAAATTGTAAAAATTGCCCGGTAAAGCATCGCGATTCAGCGCGCTTTCAATATATTTGTTTAAGCGCCCTCGCGCTTCATATTATTGGCGTTTCGCCAACAGATTCAGCCCGACTTGTTTGTGGAGCGGGAGCGGTGCTGCCCTCAGGCAGTCTTTTTTCTATTTTTGGCGCGCGCACACGCGCACACGCCTTATCAAGCCGATCTCCTTCCAGATTTGGAATCGATCGGCTCGTGTGTGCTGCGTGCTCATCTGTGCCTTCCCCTTCATCAAAAACCTTGCTCGCTGACACCCAGCAGATTAAAAAACTGACTGGGTTTGGAAAATATCTATCAGGCTGCTGCCTAGAGTGCATTTCAGGCTGCTCCCTCCACACTTTAATTTAAGGGCTCCTTTTCCTTGCCTGAACTTGGTGTTTTTGCACTCCCCCTGTTGGATTCTTGTTTTAAAAAATTCCTCCTCAATACTGTTGTTACTCTATATGAACCATGGCTCAATGGGATGAACAAGAAGCCGAGTACTATACAGAGGAGTTGGGCAATCAACTTGAAGTTGATCTGGTGGAAGCCCTTGATACCAGGGTCCAACAATCAGTTAATGATGCTCTAGTGAGAGCTCTGGGCCCATTTTCAGGGCAAATATTTGACTTCGCTCGATCACAGGGTTGGTCTCAGGGACAACACAAACCTAAAAAAGTAAAAGACAAAGCAAAAAATCTGGAACCAGGAGCAGAGGTCAGTGATGTTCATGCTGACGCTTTCGAGAAACTGCGTAAAAAACGCAGTGGCAAATATAATTATAGTTTGAAAAAAGGAACCACCCTTTCTACCTCTTGCTCTGATAAGACTTCCTCCTCTGATGATTCAGATGATTCTGATGTTCCTGTACCGAGTAAGAAAAGTAAGAAAGTGCCCCCCACATTCCAGGTTTTGGACTTTGATCCTATGGAAATTATTCACCCCAGGTCCTCCAATTGGGTTCCCCCTCCCGAAGTAGCGCAATATGTTCAAGCCAATTTGCGAAAAAGTTTCGATAAAGAAGTTAGGTCACGCTTGAAAGCGGAGTGTCCCAGACCTGACCTGGAGGGCAAGGTTTCTGATACTCCAGAGATAGACCCCACCATGGTCACCTTCATGAAAAAATTTGCTAAGGATCCCAAAAAAGGTTTAGACTGCTCCTGGCGTAGTTGCCAAGACAAACTGTTGGACCTTTCAGGACCTTTGACTAAGATCCTGGAGTTGGCGTATGTAGCCAAGGAATCTGGTTCTCCGGTGGACACCGATGTCCTTATCGGATGGGGACAAAGAGCTGTGTGCCTATTAGGAAACTCTAACTGTGCCATTTCAGCAGAACGAGGAAATCGGTGCTTATGCGCATTGATCCCAAATTATCGGATCTTGCGTCCTCAGAAGCGGGACCTTCGGCTGAAGGACTGCTCTTTGGATCCTCATTTATCAAAGACTTAGCCAAGTTCTGCTCCACTTTTTCTTCTCATGACAAAGCACAAATGTCACTCAAGAAGGTTTTCAAACGAGGCCTTTTTGGCAGGGCCGGTCGTTACGGGGGATGTATGTCCGGCCGCAGCTCCTTTAACAGTCCCCAAAACTACTACCCGAGAGGCAGAGGTGGTTGGTACGGAGATCAAGACTCCACCTTCTACCCCATGTGACCCAGAGTGGGTCGACCCCGCTTCCGCAGGGGTCATCGCAGGGGGCAACAAGGAGCCATTCAAGACTCAAGTTTCACAGGTGAGCATTATTCATTTTTCTCAGGTCAAACTTGGGGGCAGAATTGCATCTTGCTTAGCAAATTGGAAACGGATATCCAGAGATCCATGGGTTCTCCAAACAGTAGAGGGATTTCGACTGGAGTTTGTCAGTACCCCCAAACAACTCTCCCCTCCGTTACTAATGTGTTTTTCCCAAGCAAATCAAGATTTTATAGACAAAGAAGTGCAAGCTCCCTTAGACAAAGGGGCCGTACAATTTGCTTCCCCTCATCCTTTCGGTTTCCTCAGTCCTATTTTTGTAGTAGACAAAAAAGGAGGAGGTCACTGCTTAGTCTTGAACCTAAAGGATTTCAACCAGTGGATCCTATACAGACATTTCAAGATGGAGGGTATCCACATGCTAAGGGACATCCTGTTAGAAGGGGATTGGATGGTGCGTCTGGATCTAAAAGATGCCTATTTGTCGATTCCAATTTTTCCTCCCCACAGGAGATTCCTACAATTCCAGTGGAAGGGTCAGTGCCTGGAGTTCCTGGCACTCCCATTCGGTCTATCATCAGCCCCTTGGTGCTTCACGAAGCTACTGAGACCAGTGATGGAATGCCTCAGAACCAAGGGAGTCAGATTGATTATATATCTGGACGATATTCTGCTGATGGCTCAGTCCCCTCAAGTCCTAATCTCGCACTTGGATTGGACCATCAGTCTCCTGCAGGATTTAGGTTTCCTGATCAATGTACAGAAGTCATTGTTGAAACCTTCGCAGGTAATAGAGTTTCTGGGATTCCAGATAAATTCCACTTTATGTCAACTTCTTCTTCCCTCTCAGAAGATACGCAACATCAAGAGGGAATTGAGATCGGTTTTAGCATGCCAGACCGTCTCATTGAGGACTATAGCCAGAGTAGTGGGCTTATTAGCTTCATCTATTCAGGCGATATTCCCTGCACCCCTACATTGTGTGTTGGGACCAGGCCCTGCACCCTACCTTCTGTATTCCAAGCAAAGCCAAACAGTGACAGTGTTTGGCTTTGTTTGTGCTTTATATTTTTTATAGTGCCTGGAAGTCGAAGTGATTTATAAGTTATGCATAAAATGACCATCAACATCAGCACCTAAAATGTCTGCTTGCAAGTTGGCTGCGACTCATGATTTGCTCGCAGAAAACTGTACTTTCTCATGATCTGAGCTGTCGGGTTTTAACATAAGATGCCCATAAGAGAGTCTGGTAACATACCACAAGGAGGGATGGAAAACAGGGCAGTTGAGACTACAATCACGGAGGACAATAGTTTCCAGGGTCTGGTCCAAAGTATGTTCCTTCTGCCACCTGAGGATTGGAGCTTGACTTTCTGTTTAGAGAGTGCAGAGCACTGTAAACTAGTATTGGACTCTGAAGCCTGGATCTAGCAGTATCATTTGTTTTTATTCTTTTGCTTGATGCTATAGTTCGCAAATGTTCATCTGTTCTCCCACCTATGTTGCATTTACTGTTTATCAGTACCCTCGGTTTCCCTCATCCTTGCCCCTGTATTTACCCTTGTTTTGTCCTGGACTTATCCTTGGTTTTCAAATCAGCTATAGTTTTACAGACTCCTGACTTCCCCCACGATTAGACTTAACAACGTGGAACATGTTTTTGTACATGGCTATGGATTCATCTTCTTTGGTTTTGGCGTCTAAGATTGTACTTTCCAGTAAAGAGGTGTTCATTTCATCTTCAGTTCTTAGGCAACTCTAATGGGAGAAATTAGGATTCCCATTGCTGTCCTTCAAGGCACAATGAAGGGCCATGACATGGGTATTCAAGATCACTCCCCTAGGCTTGTCCACCTTTAAAGCTGGCCGCCTATGGTTGATAAAAGCTTTTTTGACATTGTAAAAATATTTTCAGTACGGCTGAAAAAACATTTCTCAGTCGAATTAAAGCCACTCACATCGCCATAAAACTTGAAAATGTGATTGACAGGATTGAGTTTTCAAATGGAAATATTCAAACGTTTTGACCCTTTAAAGCCTGCTCTGCACCTTCTTTAAATGCTAATAACTCAAAAACTACTGAACGTTTTTACACCAAACTAAAAAAACTTGCTTTTGTGTCAAGTTTAGTGTAAAGACATTTAACCTGAAGATGAGAGTAACATTTCCCAGGGTAGCTAAAATGGGAAACCAATCTTTTTATTCACCCTACCCCTTAACAATTTTTCCCATGGACAGATCTTGCCAAAACCTGGTATGCAGAAACTTATTTATTAGTTTGCAAAATTTCATGTAAATCCGTTTATGGGATCTGAATTATAGGCAAATCAAAAAAATGCATTTTTAGTGGAATGTGAGACTCAAACATAGCTACACAGTGGTCACTTTCACTTTGTAATGTGTATATTTTATGGCAATGAGCGTTAATTACATAAAGAAGAAGTAAGGATATGACATCTGGATTTGTGTTAGACTAACATGGCAATACAGCAACACATCTCTTGTTGTCTGATATTCCATCACATTACTTGTTGTCTTTAGTGTAGTCATACAAGTTTCCAGTGCTTCATAAAATCACTGTTTTTCACGCAAATACATTGTATTGCTTGAAAATAAGAGAGTGGGACACACGAATGCACCAAGGGAGTATTCTGTAAAATGTCCATGCTGCCAAATCAGCCCTTTTTGCACTTTGTGCAAAAAAAATCTGGCGCACCAGGACATGAATTTTGACATCAGCAGTTGGGTCAATGTCCAGGGTGTATACATATATTGCTTCCTGTTTGCCCCAGGTTTAAAAATATTTAGTGCAGCACAAACCTATGGTATTCCTAGATTAGGTACCCATGCTGATTGAAGCTGGTAAGCATTGTGGAACAGCTGTGCCCTCCTGACCTTAGCTTTCTTCTTATACCACCTCTTAGCCTCAACATCCCACTTATCATGGGCTACAAAGTAACCAAGGCTTAATACAGAGAGGAGAGCTTTGCCTTTGCATGAGACACAGCCTATGTAAATGAAAACCTGGCAGGGCAAAAGCACACTAGAAGGAATTATCTTCAGGCTCTCATTATACAGAAGAAAGAACCTAGCTGCAGCTTAGGTAATTGTAAAACTATGGAGAGAGTACCAGAAAGCCACCTCAATCTGCAGTCAAATTTGTATAAAACTAGGCGGAATTACATGGAGTTGATAAAAAAAACTCTGTGCAATTCCGCAGAAGTGGAGTTCTGTGTGTCGCTGAGTGGCCCCCCTCCTGAATGCGCCCCATCTTAGAAGTGCTAAGCAGGGTCGAGCCTGGATAGCCAGGCCTGACCCTGCTTAGTGCTTCAGAGATCGGGCGCATTCGGGAGAGGGCCATAGGCAGTGAAAGCTGCTGTTTCAGGCCTCTTGGGCACCGGCCTGTCCTGTGTGCACTGCATACAGGACAGACCAGTGCACAAGAGGCCTGAAACAGCAGCTTTCTTTCGCTGCCTAGGGCCCTAACCTGAATTCAGGCCAGGTCTGTAGGCAGTGAAAGCTGCTGTTTCAGGCCTCTTGTGCACTAGTGTGCACATACAATTTTTTTTTTAAAAAGAGGACTCAAATGGGTCCTCATTGCAGCATCCTGTCGCTCTGCCTCCCTCTCGCCCCTGCGCCTGGGCCTGGCCCAGGCTACTGGCAGGGAGGGCCTGTAGGATCCGGTCAGAACTGGTCAAACTCCGAGAGTGAGCACTGTAGCCCAGTTATGGGCTGGACAGCTCAAGCTCAGACAGTCTGAGCTTGCGCTGTGCAGCCCATAACTGGGCTGCAGTGCGCATGCAATAGGGTAAGTGCCAAAAACTCTTTTAGTTCCGCCAGCGGAGCGAAGCTCACTGCCCACCCCTATATAAAACCCAATTAGAGACCCTTGATGATTTCCAGACAGAAGGTACTGGAACCAGTTTGAAATACTTGGTTACTGTAAAGAATATGGGGACATATTTACAAGCACCTAGTGCCACCTTGGGCCACCCTAGTGTCATTTTTATTTACGCTAAGGAGGCCTTTCCCCCGTGCCATAATTACAAAGTGCAGCAATGCTTGCATTGCACCACTTTGTAAACCCTTGCCCCCACATTATGCCTGCGCCAGGCATAATGTTTTAAGGGGGGACATTCTCACGCAGGGAAGCCCGAAAAAATAGTGCAGTGAAATTTACAGCATTTCACTGCAGCATTGTTTTCTTCATTTTTAACACCTGCTCAAAGCAAGCATTAAAATGAAGCACCCATTTGAATCAATGGGCCTCCCTGTGCTTTGCTGCACTAGCGTCAACATGTTTTTTGATGCTAGTGCAGCAAAGAGCCACTGTAGCATCAACAAAGTTCATGCTATTGTCCTAACAGCTACCATGGTGCGCATATTGTCAATCCAGCGCAGCCATGGTGTCGTTAGGTGTGGCAGGGGCGACGCAAGAAAAGTGGTACATCAGGATCGAAGCTCCACTTTCATGTAAATATGCCCCATGGGGAGCGCAAAATGTCTGACTTCAATGTAGGTGTTATATTCTAAAGTAATAGGGGGCAGATTTACAGGAAGGTGGTGCATCGGTCCCGATACACCACTTTTCTTGCGTTCCCCTCCCCCCACCTAATGACACCATGGTTGCACTGTATTTATAATACGATGCACTATGGTGGTTGTTAGCGCAATAGCGTCAACATTTTTGCTGCTATTGTGACGCTTTGCTGCACTTGCATCAAACATTTTTACTCTAATGCAGCAAAGCAGAGGGAGGCCCATAAGTTACTATGGGTTCATCATTTTGGTAGGCATTAAAAATTAAGGAAAAAATGGCACAGTAAAATGTTGTAAATTTCACTGCACCAATTCTTTGGGCCTTCCAGCGTGGGAATGCCCACCTTGCATACATAATGTCTGACACAGACATAATGTGGCACAAGGGATCGCACAGTGACACAATGCAAGCATTGAGCCACTGTGCATATCTGGCACGGGAAAAAGGCCACCTTAGCGCTGCCTTATCATCAGAAAAATGACGCTAGGGTGGCGCAGGGTGGTGCAAGGGGCCTGTAAATATGCCCTAGGTTTTGAAGGGATTTTGTAAAAATATTCCCTATCTCTTAGTACATAAATACCTGATTTTCATTAAGAAGTCTTGTTTGCCTGCCTGACAAGGATGCCCCTCTGTGTCTACTCCAGATAAGTTCTCTTTTCTGGTTTCTATCTATACAAGTTTATATTGTTTGGATATATGCTGTGTAGTGAATTGGCTTTTGCTGTCCTCTTGTGGTCACATCAAGAACCTGGCCTTGGCCAGCAGGTTGACATTGTGTGGGTCTGATATTCTCTTAGAATGCTGTGAAACTTAGGGGCAGATTTACAAGAAAGTGGTGCATCCGTCCCGATGCCCCACTTTTTTTGTGTCCCTCTACCGCCACCTAACGACACCATGGTTGTGCCATATTTATAGTATAGTGCACCATGGTGATCATTAGCACAATAACGTCAATATTTTTTATGCTATTGTGGTGCTTTGCTGCACTAGCATACAAAATGTTGATGCTAGTGCAGCAAAGCATAGGGAGGCCCATAGGTTACTATGGGTGCATCATTTTAACGCAGGCGTTACAAATGATGGAAAGCGGCGCAGTGAAATGTTGTAAATTTCACTGCACCATTTTTTCCGGCCTCTTTGTATACGAATGCCCACCTTGAATACATAATGCCTGACGCAGGCATAATGTGGCACAAGGGGTCGCCAAGTGGCACAATGGGCCACTTTGTTCATCTCGCCTGGGGAAAAGGCCATTTTAGCGCCATCTTAGTGTAAAAAGAAATGATGCTAATGCGACACAAGGTGGCGCAAGGGGCTTGTAGATATGCCCCTTAGAATGCTGTGACACACAAAGCCTGAGGCATTAGTTTGAGTTATAGAGTCTCAGGACCTCCATTAATAACCATTTTTTAAAGTACGTCAGAGTGGTAGCAAGAGTCCTGGTGTGGAGCGCATTAGTTTGTAATGCTCACCCCAATATAAATTTCAAGATTAAGCTCATATCCGGCAACCCTCATCGCCACCGCAACAGTGGCATCCAACGAAATGTACGTTCTCATCTAATATGGAATATTCAGCTCAATAGCACTATTACGAAGTGTTATCTCAAGGATTTTTGGGGCCCTGGTAAAGACATATGTTGGACCCTCTATTTTGAACAAATTTGAATTTGACTACCCATTTTCTGCATTAATTGTATCTTTATGTTTCTGACCTCTGGGGTAAGCAGCACATGGACGAACTTGGAGAATGTTATTGTGAATTCATGTGCTGTAGTCAGGAAAAAGAAATGCACGTATCCTTCTGCGGCAGTGTAGCGGAGAATACGTGAACACGATACGGCCCATGGTGGTTTGGGTGCTACTCACGCACCAAGTGAAAACCGATACCCCAGGTTTCAAAATTCACTAGGTGCAATGAATAACACCAGTGTTGAGTTTGCCTCTAAAAACTAGACATAACGTGGAGGTTGGTGCTTTCCACACAAAGCATGTCCTGGTAATTTCAGCAGGTTTGATTTACGGAAATTTGTAGGGGGTAAAGATCTGGGCTGTGCCCACAGTTTATCATGCCACTAGTAATTGCGACCCCTGCGAAAACAAGTGTTAACACATATACGACGTTGTAAGAAGACGCTTATAATCGTAGCCTTAGAGAGTTCACTGTGGATGTCCAGACCGGTGCCACTAGATCCATATCTCCAGGAAACAGAACCTCGTCAGCACAGTGTGGTGCCTGTTTCAAAGACAAGGCTAACTTGTAATGTGAAGAGTGTGACAGGGAAGACTCAATGTAATGTGGATAATTGGTAAGTAATCAGAGGATAACAGCAAACAGACACTACTTTCTAATTGATGTGTTTACAGCAGGTTGGTTGCTGTTACCATAGGGATCCTAGGAGTGCATGCCCTCGTGGATTACCCAGTCAATATATTTCTCACACCATTGGTGGGAGCATAGTTTGTTGCACGTAGATCTAGCATTGATGATCTGTGACATGACATACACTCCCTCAGACAAGGACATCCCAACAAAGAAAAGCACTCAATTCTCTGTAATTCAGGTGAGTGCTAAACAGGGCAAGTGCAAAGATGTGAGTTAGTGTGCCTGGTAGGTAGCCAGTTTAGTGTGTATCATTGGTCCCGTGCTCTGCTTCCGACTGAGGTGAGTTTTAATACAGTGTTTCTGTGATTTATAAAGCTCCACACATCAGTGGCTTTACCTGCCCTGGAAGAAAACCTTGGACTAGAACATAAACTGCTGCACCTGCAGGTGAAACAGCTGAGTGAGTAAATCCCTCACGGCTGAAATGCCAGGGCAACCTGCAGATTACAAGCCCTGTCCGTGGTAACTCAGCCTTTCTTCCTTTCAAAGTCCATACAAAGAATACATCATTTTTGAGTTGTGTAATAGAAAAGTTATTTTCTGCGCTATGGGATGTAAATCTGTGGTTCCCTGTGCCATAGTATTAGGCAGGGTCATAGCTTGGGTGGGGAGGGGAGTGTCTGCGGTGTTACACCTCCCTAATAAATGTGTTCACTAGTAAATAGTTGGATACAGAGGCTTTCAGTAAGTTATGTTGAGTGGCTGTCTTATTTCACCTAGGATTTTTATAGGCATACACAAACAAAACCAACACCCTCTCTCCTCTCTGTTTTGAAGTTCTCAAAACTGTTAGTTGTTTTAAAAAAATGTATTTTCAGTAACCCTAACAATCTGTACCATGATATGCCAGCGGCAGCGTGATTGTTGACAAATTGTAAACCCACCGCTCCATAGCTGACTACTCAATCTACGCCCCTGGTAGGAAAACATTTTCTTGTTGAAAGTGCTGGCTGCTCTCGAAGAACCATTTAAAATACCTAGGTCTTTATATTTTCCAGCATTTTTGAAGATTGTCTCCAAGTCTCCAATTTAAGTTTGTGGCAACTGTGCTTTCATGTGATGTACTCCACCACTCCGAAGCCAGAACGTTTTACCACTTTGTCGCTTTACAGTACGTTTTGGCACAGCCAATTTGCATGTATATATATCGCACTAGACTCTACCGGCAGGCAGGAACAGAGCTCCTAACTTGTGCAGTGTGCGTGGTGTTATGTGGACGTTTGTGCACAATGTCGAACATTTTGTATTTAACTCCTCAGTCGAGAGGTGTGGGGAGCAGTGACAGTTAACGTTTTCTTTCCCAACCTTTCGGATCCAAAAAGACAGTGTTTTGGTGTTCTGGTTCCACATTTGCAACTGCCGGTTTATGGGATTACATTTAACGATGTTCCTGAGGAGGGATAGCCGGGCACTTTCTTTCTATGGTTATTAAAAAACACAAAGCAGGCGCCACAGGGCCGAGCTTTGGCGAACTCCGTTGCTGAAGGATTTCATTTTGTGCAGTATTATATAACGACATGTCGGAGATTTTTACCACACCTTGCCACTGAAGAATGAGACAATGATGAGAAATGACGAGGACAAATCAAGCATGAAAATTAAAACTGATTTTGAGTTATGTGCCCTCATAATACTGTTTAGCTTTCAAGTATGAATCAGTCAGGACTGTTGATTTGCCTCTCCCGGTGACCCCAACCAGACGCGCAAGCAACGACAATTAAGCTGATGCGTGCTGGGCTGCGACGGGCCCCAGTGGCACCCACTTACGTTATTGCATTTCATCCAGAGGTTACAATGTGTACCAAAAAAAGTATGGGAACTGTGGTCCTCAGTGCATTACGGCAGAAACACGGAATTTGAGATGGAGGGGGCAGAGAAGTAGCTAAAAAGAACAAAATATTCTGCAATTATTTAGTTGACCTTTCAACTTCTGGTAAATACATAGAAAATATAACGCACACATCTTAAATAAAAAAAAAGTGCACGGTGAAGTAATAGTTAGGAAATGTATTATTTTATGCTATGAAAGCTGAAGTGACAAATATCACTCCAGATGTCAGTCAGTCAAGGCTTCTTTAACCACTACATTTCTGTAGCATAAAAGCACAAATACAACAACAAGCACACATCCATTAATCATACTCGGCAAGGAGTACCCATCCCCCTGCTAATAAAAGCTTAAGGATGACACCATTTCAGCTAAAAACATTGTTACACTAAAATACAATAAAATACCATGCATTCGAATTTCAATTGCAATTCATTACATCAATCAGCGTATTTCAGTTTAAGTTAAAATCTATCACATTAGAGTAGCAGACCAAAAGCAGTGCAGTTATTGTGCTTGTAATGCAGTGCCATCCTATCACCTATCAGCATAGTGCACACATCCTTAGTTTTATAATCTGTCATATAAAAGAGTAACAGACCAAAGGACAATGCAGTTGCTGTAGAAAGAGCAATGCTGGTCTACACTGTTGAAATTTGCAGACTTTAAAAAGTGGCAGAATATAATTTCCTCTAGGGCCCTCAGTGTGATGATCAGTGATAAATATGCTCCTCTTGAAGGGTTTCAGGGCTGTGATTGACTGGTCAACTCCCCAGATGCTTAGCCTAGCAGCATTCAGGGAGACTCCCAGAGTCCTGAAATATCCAGCATGAATGGTATTAACTCTGGCTCAATCAAGCTCTTATCTTGGAATAGCGCAGGGTTAAGGAATACGCTGGGAGTTCCCAATTGGCTAGATTTAGTGGCAAATTGGACCACATTTAATGTCTACTAGAAACCTGGGAGGTTAATCTAAGGTGTATTGATGAGTATGGTATGTACCCCATGCCGGCCTGCCCCTCACAAGCTGGCAGGGCCAAGGGGGCATTAGTTACCTCATTGTAAATACCTTTTACAGGGAAGTAATCAAAATTGGCATATTTCTACTGCTGTTGTGCGAACTTTTGAAGGACTGGGATCTGTTTAGTAACTACTATAATAATTGTTTTGGCTGGAAAGACTCTCAGGTGGTGGCGGGTCTGGAGGCAGTTATCCAGCAGATATGCAACGAACAGCACAAACCAGTGAAGATGCTTTGGGTGGGGGATTTTAATGGGCATCATTGCCCAAAGTTTACAAAACCAGTCTGTGGTCTGGCAGATAATAAAGAGGAGACCCTGGTGCACTTTTTACATGATGATTATGGCAGTGCCATAAATAACCTTCTGGTGAAGCTTAACTCGGTGATGGTGAATGAGCAGATGGATTCAGCAGTTGATCTTGCCCCTGTTATATTCTAAGCACGGAGTCCTTAGGCACTTTAGTGGCTGATTTTGAGTCTGGGTTTCAGTGATCACACTAAGTTATGCTGTAGGTTGAAGTTGGAGGGTGTGACCAAGTCCCGTCCCATTGTGGGGTGTAGGCCAACTCGTAGGGAGGAAAAATGTGATCACCATTAAGTGAGATAAGGTGGACAGGGTGCTTTTCCTCTCTACTGTTCTCCATGATAAACAGGATGAGGTGGCTTTAAGTCTGGATCCAGGAGCTGAGTCTTTCGCAAATCATGGTGGCTTTTTCTGGCATTACAGCAAGTGTAATGCAAGCTCTGACAAGAGAAACCTGCGTCACAAAGACACATCATCGAGGTTGATTTGACTCGGCCTGCACCAACTCCCTTGAAAAGTTACATTTGGGGTTATGCACTGAGCTTAGAGATAGAGCACTTATTAGGAATGCATGGGCAGCATACAAAAAGACCCAGGCGGCGAGGATAAAGGAGATCAGGGAGAATGTGTGGGAGACTCTCCAGACAGCTTGTCCAAAAATGACAGCTCCACTTTTTGGAGGGTGTGAAATACCTCTTATTTTAGGGAAGCTGCAGATCCCTCAACAGATGTACATATTCAGGAATCAAAATGGGTGGAATAATTTTCTACTATCTATGCAAGCAAGTCAGTCGCAGGATGAACTGACCCCTGTACCAAGTTGCATGTGGAATCCACCCCCCAGTCTTTGTTCTAGCAGAGATGCTGGGGGCATTTGGGTGAAGCTGTAGAGGGATGGCACCAATGCTGGTCCCCGTTGCGTTGATGTTTATTTATACTGTCTGGCTTTGTGGGGACCCTTGATTATGGATGTTTTCAATGTCATAGTAAGGGGTGGTCCTCCTGCCACCTGGAAAAGTTCAGTCAATGTCCCAATTTATAAAAAAGGGGAGAAGACACAGCCCAAGAATTACAGGCCAAAATCTCTCCTGGGTGCCACATCCAAGGTTATGGGACACATTTTGCTGCACAGATTGGAGGACTGGGCAAGTTAAAAAAACATTTTAGTAGATACTCAAGATGGCTCTATGAAAGTGGTTAGGTACTAATGACCAATGCTTGAACTTCAGCTTGCTAATAGGCAAGTAAGCTGTTGCCAAGAAGGGCTCCATCTTTTTGGTGTTCATAGACTTGACGGTAGCACTCAACTGTGCCTCACAGTCTAAACTTTGGGCAATTATGTCTGAAATGGGTATAGAGGAGGGCATCATTACATTCATTAGGCAGTTATACTCTGAGGTGAACGCATGTGTAGGTTATGGAAGGAAGGGTGAATGGGTGGAAACATTTGAGATAAAACAGGGAGTTACACAAAGTTGTGTGCTTGCCCCCTTCCTTTTCTCACTATATACTAAGAGAGTCGAATCTGCACTTACATTGAGACCTAAACACACTCCCTATCTAGAATCTCGTCCCTCCCAATACTCCTCTATGCAGATGACACAGTTTTAGTGCGAGAACTGAGAGGGTGTTTCAAGGGCTATGATTACATAATCTTCATGTGGGAGCTGGACCTACAGGTTAATGAAGGCAAACCCTTCACCATGACATGTGGGATGAGGTCCAAGAAAAGACCAGCACACTACATTAATAAGGTCAGTGTTGTTGAGGCTGTTTCTTTCTCCTATTTGGGGGGGTCCTTTTTGATAGCAAATATTCATGGAAACCAATAGTTTTAAACAGAATTGATTGCTATGTTGTAAAATACAATTTTGGGGCTACAAAGTTTCTGTAAAAAATTGAGCTCCAAGCCTGTGAGAGAGCTTTTGACCATCAATATATTGAAATCGGAGGTGATTGCTACATATGGAGAAAGCATCTGTGACATGGTTGATGCTCATGGCATACACACAGTGGAAAATATTTTTCAAAAACATTTTTTAGCAGTCCCTCGCAGTTGCCTAAATGCAATTTGCCACAATGAGTTGGATGATTCCTATATTGTGGAGAAAATAAAACTCACCCACTTCTGCTCCGGCATTCCATATGGCCAAGGGAGAATGCACTATCAAATCGACTTGTCATTGAGGATTTCTTGAAATTGCATACATCCCTTGGCATACCGTGGTTTGCTTATGTGAAATCGACATTGGAGGAGAATGGGCTACCTGAATTAGTTCTCCACTCCAGATGTCTGTTTCTGTACCCAGATAGCCAGTCTATGACTGAAATCACTTTGAATATGCAAGTCATTACTTTGAAATCGTATTACACTTACTATATGATAGACTGCCACAACTTATATGGAGAGGTTTTAGTGTGTGCATTTAAAATAGATATTTGTAGTAATTCTCAATCAGACTGTACTTACAACAAAACATTTTTTATGTATAAGTTTCCACTGGGAAGATTATATATTCCAGAACTCAGCTGGTAACATCCTTACATTACCACTCAAATACAAACACATCTTTGTTTCCATGAAACCAGAAATGACTCAATTAATTAAAGCCAAATACTGGTACCTAAATGGCCATTAGATTTACTGATTAGTCAATTGAACACATTTAATTTTTTTTCAGAAAGCAGGCATCCTGGTGAGAAGATTAGGGGTGGGCGACGACCTCCACTCTGCTGGCGCAGCTAATGGAGTTTTTGGCACTCTGCGCTCCACTTGGAGCGTGGAGTTTGGCCAAAAACTCAGCTAGCCCTGCTAGCGGAGCAGAATGTGCACACTGCAGCCCAGTCTGAGCTTGCGCTCCATGGCTCATAACTGGGCTGCAGCGCGCACTCTGGGCCGGCATGGAGCCACTGCCAGCGATGGTTCCAGGCCTTCCCCTGGCACCAGCCCAGGAGCAGGGAGCAGAGGGAGGCAGACAGCCAGGCTGCTGGGAACTTTGAGGACCCCCTGGAGGACCCAGGTAAGTCCTCAGTTTTTTTTCTTGTTTGTGCACACTGGTGCACAAGAGGCCTGATATGGCAGGTTTTGCGGCCTATGGCCCTGGCCTGAATTCAGGCCAGGGCCATAGGCTGCAAAAGCTCCGGTTTCAGGCCTCTTGTGCACCCGCCTGCTCAGGCCTTTTGTTCATCCACCTGCCCTGTATGCAGTGCACACGGGCAGGATGGTGCAAAAGAGGAGTGAAACAGCAGCTTTAGGCTGCCTACAGCCTGTCCTGAATGTGCCCGATTTCAGAAGCGCTTAGCGATTCTGAGATCGGGCACATTCAGGACTGGGTGCCACTAGGCCTGGGCAGGTGGCAGTGGCACTCTGCCAGTCACGGATCTCCACCTCCACGGAATTCCACAGAGTTGTAAGTCAACTCTGGAATTCCATGGAGTGGAACTCCGTGAGCTCCTACCAGGCCTAGAGAAGATGTTTTCTCCCCTTGGCTTCACAGTACAGATAGAAGAGGGTGAGCCAATAAATTAAAAGGAGATCCAAGGTAAGGGTCTTGCTAGTCCCTAAGAGTCCACATATAGACCAAGCTTTAAAAATGTTTGGCCTGTTAATCAAGCAACAAACATCATGCAAATGTTCAAAATGTGTATTCCTTTAACATGCAGAAACTTGTCACCTTAGTACAACAAAGTATATAACTGCGTTGAGAGGCATTTAGTAAAAGTGATAGTAATAATTTTTGAACATGAACTTGGAAGCACACCTTCCTTGACGACAATGCTTCAAGAGAACCAAGAGGCACGTTAGTAGTCATGTGTGCCCTATATGTGCCCTTGAATCTTTTTATGCATGATTCAACATTATAGTCTATTAAATCAAACACAAAAGGGTTTTGTACATCACACATCCTGAACTCACATATTTGAAGATTCTCTCATATGTGATAGTGAAGAAAAAGGAGGTTTGGTGAAATAACATATTTGCCTACAGTAACACTGTTTGGTGAAGCGGAAAAGTCAAGATTCATCAGAGGTTTTCTGGTTTGACATTGTACAGTTGAGCCACTAGATTTATATCTCTTTTTCTCTCCTTTTTATTTACATCAGAGGTGACTGTTTTGCTATTATTAACTTTTTTTGTGTATGAGGTAAGAGTGTGGGTGGTAGGTAAAGCCACATGAAAGCTTGACTTGCTTCTGGATCGATGGTGCAAGAGCACCCTGAGATGAGCCGGAGCTTTCTCCCTGCCTATGGATGCCATTCTATATTTTCTATGCCTGTACCCACCAAGCCACACTTCTGATATCGTCCTTCTTTTTTGTTGCTTCCTCTATTTGGAATGCACACAGGCTTGGCCTGTGCAAAATAAAGGACCATTATATGTTTAGCAAGCCTCTGATATTTGGTGCACGAGGTTACCAATGCAAAAACATTGCCTATGAAAACAATGCTTTGTGCACTACTTGTTGCAGTGTTACAATGTCAAAATTGGGTTCATGTTGTCTGTCTGGAGTCTCTTTTGTTCTTCATTCAAGGTTGTGCCTTCCTCTGCCTAAGCCTGGCTAATTGCTATAATTAATATATAAATTTAGGAATAAACAAAATAAGAAATATGGTCATTCTTCTCAAACAAATGTGTAACAAATGTTGCATTTCATTACGCCCTCTATCCCCACAGGATTTAAAAACAACATTGATACTTTAATGGATTTGACACATTATCTGCTGGAGGATTCAGAGCACAATTGAAAGTATGGGATTTTATATTTTTTAACATATGTTCTTAAGAGGCATACTTTCTGTCAGAGTGACTTCCTTGTGTGACAGTGATCTCATCAGCCACACATTCTGTGTGTTATGTAGCTTGAAGGAGTATTTGCACCCATCACATGTTAGAACACCATTCATTGCAAAGTTATTTTAAGGCAACTCCATTTTTTGCCTGTTCTTTAAGCCTGTGGCTTCCTGCCTGGATGTAACTCACCCACCTCATAAGAGAACTGCTCAACAAGGGGTGGTAACAACTAATCTTTATTTTTTATTTAGAGTAACGCACGCACCTGCCAGAGCAATTAACAGGCACTAGTATTTTCAGGTGATTTGTACTCACTTTTATCGATCTCAGGATGAATGAAAACTTCATTAGGGATTAAACTCTCGTCCTGTCAGCCACACCTGCAGAAATCTCTATGTTAACTCACTTGGGGCCAGATGTACTAAACTTTTTGCACTTCGCAAACAGTGAATTTTGTTGTTTGTTGCAAAAAGCACATCCTGATGCCCAAACCCCATTTTGCGATACGGTAACCTGGTTACCGAATTGCAAAATGGGATTGCGAGTCACAATTAGGGGTGTTCCCTTCATAATTGCAAGTCGCAGCGCAATGTTGTATTGTATTGTGACCACGAACGCAGTCGCAAAATAATCGCAGTTAGCACCCATTTCAAATGGGTGCTAACCCATTCGCAAAAGTGAAGAGGTCCCTAGGGGACCCCTTCCCCTTTGTGAATGGCATTAAAACATTTTTCCAGAGCAGGCAGTGGTCCTACGGACCTTTGCCTGCTCTGAAAAAATGAAACGAAAACGTTTCATTTTTTAGTTTTGTAATGCATCTTGTTTTCCTTTAAGGAAAACGGGCTGCATTACAAAAAAAAAAAAAAAACAGCTTTATTTAAAAGCAGTCACAGACATGGTGGTCTGCTGTCTCCAGCAGGCCACCATCCCTGTGAGTGCCGCGAGTCACAAGAGGGTCGCAAATTGCGACCCACCTCATGAATATACATGAGGTGGGCCTTTGCGACCCCCTTGCGAGCCGCAGATGGTGTCAGGGACAAAAATACTGTATCAAATGGAGATACTTTATGGGTTTGAGTTATTGAAATTATTAAGGTAAGGATGATTGTGACATTTGCGTCTGTATTGTCCTGGCTGAGTATTATTTGCCATCGAGTTTTCTGTGCTGATGAAATGTTATAAGGTAATGGGCTTTTGGGCAGCATTCATTTTCAATCAGTACAGGGGAAAATATTACACACCCCTACAGTGAGTGGCAGTGGGACCACTGAAGAATGTGTTAGGAGAGTTAGTTCATTTTGTCTTTTCAATAGCTAAGTAATGAGCTTTGTAAACTACGTGTAATACAACTCAATTACCTAAACTATGGGTTTTGGCACATCATTTTTTATGTTTTCATAGATCTTTTTTATTGTTTTAAATTTTTTAGAGTACCTTGGCATAATGGTTAAAGAGTCATTGGTGTTGTACGACATCTTGTAAGTGTTCTGTAAGTTAAAATGTATCTTGCGCTATTGATAGCTTTTTTGGACTTTATCTAATCAAATGCTCAAAGTAGGGTTTTGTGAGTTTTTTTAGATTTTGGTACACAAGGGTGCTTGTTTCTCAGGTTTTTTGGAACTACTATTTCAAAACAATTTATCGGTCATTAGACCCTGAGGAAATAGTATGTATGAAAACTCCATGGTGTAAATAATATTAGCGTTGGGTATTGGGTGTGGGTTTGCATCCTGTTATATTCTCGGTGATAACTAATGTGGAATAAACTTAACAAAAGCTTTTTTCAACCTTCCTGCCTGCCTATTGCTGATTTCCATTGGCAGTCTCCACCGTGGCAGTTTCCATCAGCTAAAATACGGTAGAAATTGCCTGAGCAAAAACAGAGGTGCAAGCACTATTTGTGCTGAGCTCTTAACACAAGCAAGGACTACAATGGCTCATACATATTACATGAATCCATGTCAGCATCTAATCAGGGTATACATGACATTGTTACTGGTGCTTCAGCACCATTTGTTGCCTCGTGTAGCTTGTAAATGTATTACCTATTTGAAATAATGAACAGAGAATGTAGACTCAAACTGTCATACAGTCAGATGTTTCACTAATAAAAATAGTATTTTTTTATTTTACACGTGACAAAAATATAATGATTATTACCATCACAATTTCCTATAGCTCTAGTATCGAAGTTCCCCTCCTCCCCCTTGAGCAGAGATTTCATGCAGACTAAGGTTGACTGATTGCTTCACAAGTGTCTCAGAAAATCAATGTAACTCTACTTACTAAAATTGGAGCAACAGTGCTGCATCAAAATCTGCAGCACTACATTGAGCAACAAAAAAAACTGCACAGCTCCGTATTTACAAAAAGGTGTAGATTCATCATATCATTATCCCTTTTGCACGTAACAAGCCATTTTAGCTCTGCATTGCCAAACTACACAATACGAGCCAGAAGGGTCCTGCTTGACATTTGTTAATGATATTAAATTCGCTGAGGAGTAATCTAGCTAAAACGTTCATTTTCTCAGAAATTACTCATCCTGTCCTTAGGTATATCAAACGACATAGTACTACTTTTCAATACTTCGTTGGGGTAGTAAGTGCTATATAAGTCCACTTACAAAACTGAACATCGAGGATATGGATATTTTTCATACAAGAGTATGCTTGACATAATATTGAAGACCAAATTGGTGAAAGGTAAGTGCAGATAGAGAAAGCTCTTCCTATCTCCACATCTATGTACCATGATGATATATATGGGTGGTCCAGTTGAAGACCTTGAGCCTAAATGTGTCGGCTGCTTTTTTGTTTACATTGTTATTTGCACTTTATGAGGATTTATGTGGGTGCTTATTAAATAAACGTTTTGTAATTTTTGGCACCAATGCTGGTTTTGGATGATTCTTCTGCGTGTTGCTGTACCACGGGTCCAAAAAGTGACTACGTGAGGGAGTAGATGTGTGTGTGTGTGTGTGTGTGTGCGTGCATGTATAGCCCACGCTGTGAGGACCGGTTCAGTCCTCACACCGTGCATAAACACTGCCAGTTCAACACAAACACTATCTTTGTGAGGACCGGTGCTTTCTGAGGATGTGTGTGTGTGTATATATATATATATATATATATATGTATATATATATATATATATATATATAAATAAATCACCACACGTTGCCAGACATCCGAGGCTGCTAATTCAGTAGCGGTACATGCTTGGACCTAGCCATCCACCAATTATTTCAAAAATACTTCTGGTACCATACAGAAAGTTCCCGGACACCGGATGGAAGTCCAAAAATACTTTATTCACCAATGCTTCCTCCCAGCACAACACGTTTCATCCGTAGCCTTGCTCACGTACGTGAAGTATTTTTGGACTTCCATCTGGTGACCGGGAACTTTCTGTATGGTACCAGAAGTATTTTTGAAATATATATATATATTTTTCTGCCAATTTAACATTCAAGTTAAAGATGCCGCACTCACAGGATTCTGATTAGTCCTCTTTTATTAAATAAGAAAAAGCCCACCAACTAACACCAACGCATTTTGACCTTCCTGGTCTTGATCACGGTAAATCATTAATCCAATCCATGTACTACTTATACTCTTCCACTAAGCCATGCCGTTATGTGGCATTCTGGGATATGTAGTTTTTTACAAAGTGTGTTGACTAAAACAAGCCACCAATAACATAAAAATACCCCAAACGTGCTACTAATATAACAAAATAAAAATAGATTTTTGTACACACACCCAAAATACAAATACATTATAAACAATAAACAAGATCATAACTACTACAATACCTACTATGTTCATCATTATTCTTTGTAATGATATTATACTGTCATTGCTTTTGCTTCTTTCAAATTTACAATTGCTATTTATCAAAATCACGACCTATGTGTACCTCCTTTCATCGTAGGGATACTTATCCCTATTTTAACCAACCTCAAATTGTTACAAATTATTTTGGTTGTAGATTTGTACAAAAACAGTGAAATCTTATTTTTACATTCAAAATCATAGATGACAGTACAACTCCTCATCGTAATTAATCCCATATGGAATCTTAGTTTTTAATTTGATAATATATTTGGACTCCAAAAGTCTTAGTCTCTCTGAACCCTATCACCCCCTCGTTCATGTTTTTGTATTGTTGCAATAACATAGTATTTCATGGACAACCAATTCAAATCTGAGTGAGTTTTCAAGTGTTTCGTGATAGCATATGTGGTATCCTCATTTTGTACTGCCCTTATGTGTTTTAGAATGCGCTTTTTTAGGGGGCATATAGTACTGCCCACATATTTTAGCCCACATTGACATTCCAAGACATATACAACAAAGGAAGTTTCACATGTAATTTTCTCTTTGATCACTACTTCTCTACCTCTGAAATCTGTTATGGACTTTTTATCCAATTCCAGCCAATTTTGCATGCTTTGCATTTTCTACAACAGAAGAAACCCTTGTTGCCCCCTGATAACCAATTAGAAGTCTTGGGCATCTCAAAATGACTCTTTACTAACATGTCTTTTAAAGATGGTACTTTCCGATATGTAGTTGAAGGACAAGTACCCACCCGGTGTCCAATATCATTATCTTTTTTAATCAGATGCCAATATTTTTTCAAAATGTTTACAATTTGTTGATTTTCTTTGCTATAATCCAAGATTAGTCTAATCTCATTATTTTCCCATTCTGGCTGTTCTAATACATTTCTTTTCTTGGCCATCACCTGATCACTGTTGTTTTCCCTTGCCTTCATTTCCCCCTGCTTGATTGATTTCAATGTGTATCCCCTATTCATGAACCTTTGTCTGGTCTCACTGAATTTCTCATTCATATCCTGTTCATCCGAACAGTTCCTTTTAATACGAATAAATTCACCATAAGGGATACTTCTAATCAAAGACCTAGGGTGAAAACTAGTGCAGTGTAGAATACTATTGGTTGCTTTGGGTTTCCTATATAATGTAGTTTGTAATGCTCCTGCTGCAATATACACTTGTACATCTAGAAATTCAATCAAACTATCACTTATTTTGTGTGTAAACTGCAGTCCTACATCGTTGATATTCAGTATGCTAAAGAATTTCTCAAATTCTTTCATAGTTCCGGTCCAAATCAAGAACAAGTCATATATGTAACGAAGCCACATGATCACCTTGTCCATGTATCTCTCATTCTCTTGTACTCAAGCTACGCAAGTCTCCCACAACCCCATCGTGAGATTCGCATAGCTCGGGGAGAAGGTCATTCCCATCGCTGTCCCACAGATTTGTTTGTAGATCTGATGATTAAACAGAAAAATATTATTGCTGAGACATATTCCTATCATTTCTAATAACATCTCAGAATGTTTCAGAAAATGAATACTTTTTTGCCACAAGAAAAATTTCACTGCATTTATCCCCACCTGATGTGAAATGGAGGTATACAATGACACAACATCTATTGTAACCAACAAATAATCAGATTGCCATACTACACCATCCAATGCTCTTAGGAAATCTCCAGCATCTTGTATGTATGAACTCAAACCTTTTACCATTGGGGCCAGATAGTAATCAATGTAGTTCGAAATACCTTCATATAATGAACCACAACTTGATATGATAGGCCTACCAGGAGGTTTATCTAAGGTTTTATGGATTTTTGGCAAGAAATATATTGTTGGCATAATTGGATTATTGTTCATCATATATCATTTTTCATCATAACTGATTAACCTTTCTGAGTACCATTTTCCTAATCTTTCATTCGGATCCCATATTAGGTCGTTGATGGGATTTTTCGTCAATTTACAATAATTTGTATTCATGTTCAATTGTCTCAGTGCTTCCTCTACATAGTCATCCTTGTTCAAAATTATAGTGTTGCCCCCCTTATCCGCAGGTTTAATCACTATTGTTTGATTATCCATCAAGCCTTTCAACGCTTGTCTTTGTTCCTCTGTCAAATATTCCTTATCATGTTTCTGAAGAGATTGTAATTTCTCTAGATCACTCACTACCAGATCATGAAATATGTCAATTTTATTTCCTGGGGATAGAGATGGGCAAAATTTAGATTTAGGTTTAAATTTCGTTCTGACACTGAAATCTGTCTCAATGCCCAATGTGGCCAGTATTTCTGTTTCAGTCAGCTCTTCATCTCTTACATTGTGAGTCAAGTCATACATTGTTTTTAAATTGGTACTTTGTTCAATATTTAAATCTAGATTGTCAATGTCAGAGCCTACTTCTGATGTCACAGTAGAGCCTAGTTTGGAGAAGTATTTAGCCAGTTTCAATTTCCTTACAAACTTATAAAGGTCAATTCTTGTTTGGACAAAATCCTGATGTTTCTCCGGGCAAAAACTTAAACCCTTTAATAACACTGCTGTTTCTACTTTGTTTAGTTCATAATTTGAAAGATTGACAATCAAATGTTCAGATTGTCCAACTACCGACTGTGAAAACTGTAAATTCATTGTTCTTTCCGACTGCGTAGCATGTAGTCTTTTCCTTCTACCCCTCCTCATTTTCCTCCTCCTGTAGGGTCTCGCCACCCCTGGCCTCTGCCACTCCCTCCCCTTCCTCTATTTCTCGGTGTTGTTTGATCCAGGTATACCAATTTCATTTCCTCTAAAAAAGTTGTTTTTCTTATATTTTTACTTGTGCCTACACCTTCACTCAGATCTTTTCCGATCCACTCGTTTCTGTATTCTTCGTTTGATCAAAATCTATCTGTCCGGCATAAAGCTGTTGTTTCAGTATGTCAAATCTTTTTGCAAAGGTTAGGATCCGTCCCGATTCATAGTCTTGAGCATCTCTCAAAAACGTACTTTTTTTTCGTTCCTCTATTTGATGTTCATATTTTTCAAAGAAGGTATTCTTGGTTTTTTTAAATTTTTCCTTTTCCTCTTCTTGGTCTAACATTGTTATTTACTCTTCAAGTTCTTCAATGTTCTGTCTTAGTTTTTCAATATCATGTTTCGCATATTTTGTTAAAATCTCCATCATGCGTTTTGAACATTCCATAGTGTTCATTCCCCATTCTTCAAGCATTTCAGGACTTATATCTGAATGATTTGGTAAAATTAAAATCCTCAGTCCTCTGGGGACTCTCCCTACTTGTATGTATTTTTGCAATGTCATTATTTTCCAGCTTTTCGAAATTTCTTTTTTCATAAGACTTTCCAATTGCAAAAACAGATGTTTGACATTATTTTTCAGAACCGTTCCTGCGCTTGTTGATGGTTGTCCCTGGTTGCGAGTATTGCTGGTGATTTTAAAGACTGATTCAGCTCTCTGAATACGTGCAGCTAGTCTTTCTTCCATATTTCTCTTAAACTGATCCACCTATGCTTGATGGGAGTTGCAATGTCGCCTACGAAAGGTACAGAGTTATAATCAATTGGTAGGGTTTTCTAAAAATTTAATTTCTATTGGTCCATAAAATCCTGTGTGGCTTGTAAGACTAATCTTTCTTACACTTGATAGACACTACTGGAAAGTGATTCAAATTGTTATGACACCTACTAATCTTGGTGTTCTTAGTTCTAGATTTGGAGTCTTTATTAATGTACATATATCCAAGTTCTGTAATGGGGTGCCGGGGAGGTACACTGTGCTTTGTAACAAACAGTGTTATGATTTGTAATTCCTACTTATGACATCTGGAACATAAAACATTTCCATTCATTCCACTGGGCTCTTTTTGTCTCAATTGGGATTGTCCAACACCTTGGTTGGTAGTGCAGCCTATTAATCTTTAATGATTTATGAGTCTCCCATGAATCCGTGCATCAACTGCTCATACGGTGCACTGAAATGATAGGCCTCTCATTAATGCGTGCTTTTTCTCCTTATTATTAGGAATGCCAAAAACACTTTGCTCATTCCAAAAGGGCAGGTGTCTCATAGCATTGTATGTGTTGTTTGTCCCAATTGTTATTTTGTGGCTTTCATAGATCTTTGTACTTTTTTCTTTTTTTCTTTTTATTTGCTTATTTGTATTTACTTTCTACCCTAAATCAGTTGGAACAGGCAATTCGGTGCAATTCTCGTTAGGCAGGAGGTAAATATTTCTATTGCCGTTTTCCTGAGGGGCTGTGTCTGTGTTTATCTGCACACCTTGGCTATTTCAGAGTTCCACAATTACCGGCATTTCTTTCCAGAGAAACTGAAGAAACTGAACCGCGTTGGTTGTAACACGCGTTCAGTGTTTACTTGGACCCTCAGTTGTCGGCAACATTTCTCATTCGAAAAGACTTGTGTTTCCGTTTATCAACGTGCATTAATTATTTCAAAGGTACACCAATCCCGGCAACTATTTTCAGAGAAACTATACTGCGTTAGTTGTAACACACGTTCAGTGTTTATTTAGAACCTTTGTTGCCAGCGGCACTTCACAGACCGGAGAAAAAATCAATATTCCTTCGTTGTGTCAGATACCGCTTGATAATATAACACAAGCGTTCATTATGTATATGAGCTGCCCGAGGGAATTCAGTCGATAATTAAAGCCACAATGAAAGCACGCACATTTCTTTCGTGCTTATTTCAACAAACTAAAGGCAGTTTTCTGTTTTTATCACCCAAGCACCAAAGCTTTACACAAATCAATGTTTCAAAATAATGAAACTACCCGCATTCTTACGATTACCTCAAGTTTCTTTAACCGTTTTCAATCCGACTATGCTAATATTAGCTCCAAATATGTCCTGTTTCACTCTCCGGCGCTGCCTCCATTAATCAATTCAACTCCACCAGGGCAAAAAAGAAGGCCCGCTCAGTACGTCGTGCCAGCATCAGGGAAGGACCTATTCCCATCAATCGTTCAGCCAATTTAACATTCAAGTTAAAGATGCCGCACTCACAGGATTCTGATTAGTCCTCTTTTATTAAATAAGAAAAATTATTTAATAAAAGAGGACTAATCAGAATCCTGTGAGTGCGGCATCTTTAACTTGAATGTTAAATTGGCAGAAAGATTTATGGGAATAGGTCCTTCCCTGATGCTGGCACCGACGTACTGAGCGCGCCTTCTTTGTGGACCTGGTGGAGTTGAATATATATATATATATATATATATGAAATCAAGGTACATATATGTGCACTTAGGTATAGAAAACGGTATACTTACTTAACTTTAATTTTGATATTTTGGTTTCAATATCTTTTCCCCGATTTTCTTATATCATGATATTCCAACTTTGATATTCGGGGGTGCACGCCACCACACAATAGTCTGCTTCATCATGTATGCACCTTGTTCCATTTGGTGCTAGGATTTTCTGCACAACCAGGTCAAGCTACGTTAGTTGATATGATCTTGCTAGGAATCCTCTGTGTGTTTGCCCTGTTCCTATTCCATTAAACTCCATTTGAATACGTTAGCAGAGATTGGCACTCCGTAATAAAAATAATTATTTGTACTGTGAGTGCGTCAACTGAAAGCGATGAAAAAGGTTTGCACTTAAAAGTTGCTTGGTGCTGCCATTTGCACTGCAAAGTACACCTTAGGCCTTGCAAGCTTCAATGCTAAATGTTAGTAAATCAGAGCCATAGAGGTTTACCTCTACAGTAGGCAAAAGCATTCTGTTAAAATCACAGTTGAACACAATATCCATATTTGTATCAGCAACTATTTTGCATGAAAAATGATAATATAAGACATAATGCTAATAAAAAGACTTGCACAAACTCATAATGAAATGCCAAACCTTAACATTATCTTCATCCTAATATTTTACACTCAAAATTTGTATTCAGAGAAAACAATGAAAATCACTTAACATCACTTTTCTTTAAAATATGTAGAAGAATAGCTCAAGAAAATTCCCTTGAAATATTTTGCTCTCACTGATAGTTTGATATCTCAAATCTTTATTGGGAAAATAACTTTACAAAACAGCACTGCACCTTAGTTTTAGCTGAATTACTGTGGGGTATAACCATCAAATCTCCTAGAACGTTTAAACTGAACTCACTATGTTTGCTGTCAATTTTGACTTTTTTTTATTGCAAATAAAGAGGAAAGTAAAGGGCAGAGCATGAGTACGTTTTAATACCATGGGTGTACCAAATGTAAATCTCATGGGTTAGAGGCTTGGGTCCAGTCAATTTCTAAAGTGACTTATGTTTGCAGTCCCATCGAATCTACAACTTAAAATGATATGATGTTTGGACAGCCAGCGAATCTACACCTTTACAATCACAAGCTCTGTCATGTCACTCCTCTTGTTACTAACACACATCAGAGGCCCTTTTGCCTTGTAAGACTGACACTCAGTGGAGTTCCAAGTGGCCCCTAAACTAGGCAACATCATCACATCTCCTACTAGGCATCAATTACAGGCTTGAAGCACAGTCAGTTACACTTTGATAACGACCCCGAACCAATCTGGGACAGATTTCTATGAGAGACAAGTGCGAGGACAAACTGTGTGGGTGAACTGCAGGGGATGGGGAGAGTTGTGTCTTCTTGGTAAATACCATAAGTGCGTGTAGGTGTATGAAGAGGGTGAGTGAGCCAATGGACAGTTGGCGATGAGACACAGGGGTGGTGACAGCTGGAGGTCTTGCAAGTGGTCGGTATAAATGCTTGCCCAGAATTTTACTAGGAAAGCAAGCAAAGCGAGAGTCCACATTTTCCCACTGAGAATTGTTTATCAAAATTTGTGTCAAATAGTGCATTTTATCACACAAATTCACACAAAATTGCTAAAAATCACAGGTTTCGATGTGCACTCTGAAATATTGTAATTCTTCAGAGTGTGCCAAGCAAACCAATACTTCCTACCCTCATAATTGTTTGTGGTTCACTGGTCCCATGAAAGTTTTGAGAAAATTGTGCATTTTTCAGAACAAAAGTAAAAATGTGAGTAGCCATAGGTGATAACGATAATTTAGAAAATGCATGCCCTGTCATTTTTTATATCGTATATCTTCACTTACTATTGTTTTGATAGCCTACCCCTTCTTAATTATGACTAACAATTTCCTTGGAAAGGGCAGGATGGAAAAATAAAACAAAGTCCTCCTGCAGCAACCCCCAAGTATGGATCCACAAGGGAGATGTACCTCTAGAAAGGAAACATTGCGATTACCAGGGACATGATATTTTCTCCTGCTCATGACTTTGTCAGGTTTATGTCTAGAATGCACCACGTGGAACTGAAAATGAATAAATTAGAATTATAAACTGCAATTTCTGTTGCCGTGCAAAGGTACATGTGGATGTGGACTTTGAAGATAGAGGGCCGTCAAATGAACGTTGGGTACCAATTTAAGATATCCTTTAATTAGGCCAGGGATGAAGTTTAGAGGACAACAGCATTTACGAGATTCCTAGTAAATCTATCTACAAAGGAACATTCTCAGACTCTCCAAATAGAGGTCAGATCTTCTCCTGGTGAGGAAACCATCCCTGAAGCCAGTCGTCCAAATCAATTTCCATTCTACTACTCACCATCAATTCATGGAAAATCATTGAGAAAGTAGTCACAACCCAGCTATGAGAGCACATCAGCAACAATAATTTTCTACAGGGCTACCAATCAGCTTCAAACTACGCAGATTTGAGGCAGCCACACTTCAAACACCTTTGCCTACTGATCTTGCTTGACCTCTCTGTAACTTTCAACACAGCCGACCATCCAGCTCTGACCGACACCCTAAAAACATGCATGAGATTTTCATTCACAACCAACACCCTGAAAACATGCATGGGGTTTTCAGTCAATGTTGTTAATTGATTCACATATTTTCTTATTGTAATTCTTTATTGTAAGGTGGAAATAGTACAAAGGAAGGCTAAACAGCCTGTAGTATAAGTTGAGATACACCACAAGGGTTGTAGCTGTGATGGATACAAATTAAGGCTAATAATTTTTCAAACTGTTGGGGGAAAAGCCGTGCATGGAAGAGGACATGTGGGTGAGGGGGGATAGGGGGAGTGGGAGCAGTATAATATTATAGAAGTCAGGAGGGGACTGGTATGTGAAGGTATGTAATCGTGGGCTGATGGAAGTGGGCGTCGCTTTGTGGTGTATCACCTCCTGGAAACTATAGCACTTGAGTGGTTTGGTCGGTCCTGACATGTTGTTTTCCATTATGGCAGTAAGGATAATAATCATGGCGAGTGACTATGTATCCACATACTAGTTGGCAGTGACTGGGGCGGTTGCCCTATCTACTGTTGCAAATGCTAAATACTGGCTATCAAGTATAGGCATAAGGGAGGCCGGAGTGCGTTGGGAGCAACAGTCCGCGTCAGAGTGTGAAAACAGGACAGGCCTTCTGGGTTGCAGGACAGATAGTTCATAATAGGGCTTATGGAGATCACTTGGTAGGTTGAGGGAGGGTGAGGAAGGGAAAGGAAAAAGGGAAGAAAAGAAGGAAGAGAATAGGGAAATGGACAGTAGACAGGTGGGTAAGTGTAGGAGGCTGGCCTGGCTTATAGTGGGCAGCAGATGGTACTTACACCTTGTGCCAGGTCCAGTTATCCCTTATTAGTAGATTAGTAGTGTTCTAGCAGCTTAGGCTGATAGAGGTAGCTATAGCAGAGCAGCTTAGGCTGAACTAGGAGACATGCAAAGCTCCCACTATACCACTTATATCAAATAGCACTACTTCATAAGAAACACTATACTCAGAAGTACTAACAATAAAGGTACTTTATTTTAGTGACAATGGTGGTCATTACGACCCTGGCGGTCGGAGACCGCTAGGGGTAATGTAGCGTCCGTACTGCCAACAGCGGCTGCCAACAGGCTGGCGGTACGGAGGCCCTCATTACGACCGCGGCGGTAGCGCCGCGGTCGCACCGCCGGAGCCGGCGGTTTCCCGCCGTTTTAGCCCCGGCGGTGATAATCCGCCTTATGACACCCCTACCGCCAGCCTGTTTCTGGCGGTTTGCACCACCAGGAAAAGGCTGGCGGTAAGGGGTGTCCTAGGGCCCCCTAACAGGGCCCCTGCACAGCCCATGCCACTGGCATGGGCAGTGCAGGGGCCCCCTAACAGGGCCCCGGCCAGCTTTTCACTGTCTGCATAACAGACAGTGAAAAGCGCGATGGGTGCAACTGCACCCGTCGGACGGCCGCAACACAGCCGGCTCCATTAGGAGCCGGCTCCTATGTTGCGGCCTCATCCCCGCCGGCCCAGCAGGAATGTCATTATGGGGGACGCGGGAGTGCGCCGCATTGGCGGCCGCACGGCGGTTACCGCCTGGCGGGCGGCGGTAGCCGCCCGCCAAGGTCGTAATGACCCCCAATGTGCCAAAACTATCTCAAAGGATATACTGCCTTAGGAGGTAAGTAAAATACACAATGGGCCTGATGACAACTTTAGAGGAGGTGTTAATCCGTCCCAAAAGTGACGGTAAAGTGACGGATATACCACCAGCCGTATTATATCCTATGGAACTCGTAATTCGGCTGGTGGTATATCCGTCACTTTACCGTCACTTTTGGGACGGATTAACACCTCCTTCAAAGTTGTAATCAGGCCCAATATATACACACAAACCAAAATCAGGTAAGTAAACAGTTAAAAGTTGCTTGGTGCTGCCATTTGCACTGCAAAGTACACCTTAGGCCTTGCAAGCTTCAATGCTAAATGTTAGTAAATCAGAGCCATAGAGGTTTACCTCTACAGTAGGCAAAAGCATTCTGTTAAAATCACAGTTGAACACAATATCCATATTTGTATCAGCAACTATTTTGCATGAAAAATGATAATATAAGACATAATGCTAATAAAAAGACTTGCACAAACTCATAATGAAATGCCAAACCTTAACATTATCTTCATCCTAATATTTTACACTCTAAATTTGCATTCAGAGAAAACAATGAAAATCACTTAACATCACTTTTCTTTAAAATGTGTAGAAGAATAGCTCAAGAAAATTCACTTGAAATATTTTGCTCCCACTGATAGTTTGATATCTCAAATCTTTATTGGGAAAATAACTTTACAAAACAGCACTGCACATTAGTTTTAGCTGAATTACTGTGGGGTATAACCAACAAATCTCCTAGAACGTTTAAACTGAACTCACTATGTTTGCTGTCAATTTTGACTTTTTTTTAATTGCAAATAAAGAGGAAAGTAAAGGGCAGAGCATGAGTACTTTTTAATACCATGGGTGTACCAAATGTAATTCTCATGGGTTAGAGGCTTGGGTCCAGTCAATTTCTAAAGTGACTTATGTTTGCAGTCCCATCGAATCTACAACTTAAAATTATATGATGTTTGCACAGCCAGCGAATCTACACCTTCACAATCACAAGCTCTGTCATGTCACTCCTCTTGTTACTAACACACATCAGAGGCCCTTTTGCCTTGTAAGACTGACACTCAGTGGAGTTCCAAGTGGCCCCTAAATTAGGCAACATCATCACATCTCCTACTAATCATCAATTACAGGCTTGAAGCACAGTTAGTAACACTTTGATAACGACCCCAAACCAACCTGGGACAGATTTCTATGAGAGACAAGTGCGAGGACAAACTGTGTGGGTGAACTGCAGGGGATGGGGAGAGTCGTGTCTTCTTGGTAAATACCATAGGTGCGTGTAGGTGTATGAAGAGGGTGAGTGAGCCAATGGACAGTTGGCGATGGGACACAGGGGTGGTGACAGCTGGAGGTCTTGCAAGTGGTCGGTATAAATGCTTGCGCAGAATTTTACTAGGAAAGCAAGCAAAGCGAGAGTCCACATTTTTCCACTGAGAAATGTTTTTCAAAATTTGTGTTAAATAGTGCATTTTATCACACAAATTCACACAAAATTGCTAAAAATCACAGGTTTCGATGTGCACTCTGAAATATTGTAATTCTTCAGAGTGTGCCAGGCAAACCAATACTTCCTACCCTCATAATTGTTTGTGGTTCACTGGTCCCATGAAAGTTTTGAGAAAATTGTGCATTTTTCAGAACAAAAGTAAAAATGTGAGTAGCCATAGGTGATAACGATAATTTAGAAAATGCATGCCCTGTCATTTTTTATATCGTATATCTTCACTTACTATTGTTTTGATAGCCTACCCCTTCTTAATTATGACTAACAATTTCCTTGGAAAGGGCAGGATGGAAAAATAAAACAAAGTCCTCCTGCAGCAACCCCCAAGTATGGATCCACAAGGGAGATGTACCTCTAGAAAGGAAACATTGCGATTACCAGGGACATGATATTTTCTCCTGTTCATGACTTTGTCAGGTTTTTGTCTAGAATGCACCACGTGGAACTGAAAATGAATAAATTAGAATTATAAACTGTAATTTCTGTTGCCGTGCAAAGGTACATGTGGATGTGGACTTTGAAGACAGAGGGCCGTCAAATGAACGTTGGGTACCAATTTATGATATCCTTTAATTAGGCCAGGGATGAAGTTTAGAGGACAACAGCATTTACGAGATTCCTAGTAAATCCATCTACAAAGGAACATTCTCAGACTCTCCAAATAGAGGTCAGATCTTCTCCTGGTGAGGAAACCATCCCTGAAGCCAGTCGTCCAAATCAATTTCCATCCTACTACTCACCATCAATTCATGGAAAATCATTGAGAAAGTAGTCACCACCCAGCTATGAGAGCACATCAGCAACAATCATTTTCTACAGGGCTACCAATCAGCTTCAAACTACGCAGATTTGAGGCAGCCACACTTCAAACACCTTTGCCTACTGATCTTGCTTGACCTCTCTGTAACTTTCGACACAGCCGACCATCCAGCTCTGACCGACACCCTAAAAACATGCATGAGATTTTCAGTCACAACCAACACCCTGAAAACATGCATGGGGTTTTCAGTCAATGTTGTTAATTGATTCACATATTTTCTTATTGTAATTCTTTATTGTAAGGTGGAAATAGTACAAAGGAAGGCTAAACAGCCTGTAGTATAAGTTGAGATAAACCACAAGGGTTGTCGCTGTGATGGATACAAATTAAGGCTAATAATTTTTCAAACTGTTGGGGGAAAAGCCGTGCATGGAAGAGGACATGTGGGTGAGGGGGGATAGGGGGAGTGGGAGCAGTATAATATTATAGAAGTCAGGAGGGGACTGGTATGTGAAGGTATGTAATCGTGGGCTGATGGAAGTGGGCGTCGCTTTGTGGTGTATCACCTCCTGGAAACTATAGCACTTGAGTGGTTTGGTCGGTCCTGACATGTTGTTTTCCATTATGGCAGTAAGGATAATAATCATGGCGAGTGACTATGTATCCACATACTAGTTGGCAGTGACTGGGGCGGTTGCCCTATCTACTGTTGCAAATGCTAAATACTGGCTATCAAGTATAGGCATAAGGGAGGCCGGAGTGCGTTGGGAGCAACAGTCCGCGTCAGAGTGTGCAAACAGGACAGGCCTTCTGGGTTGCAGGACAGATAGTTCATAATAGGGCTTATGGAGATCACTTGGTAGGTTGAGGGAGGGTGAGGAAGGGAAAGGAAAAAGGGAAGAAAAGAAGGAAGAGAATAGGGAAATGGACAGTAGACAGGTGGGTAAGTGTAGGAGGCTGGCCTGGCTTATAGTGGGCAGCAGATGGTACTTACACCTTGTGCCAGGTCCAGTTATCCCTTATTAGTAGATTAGTAGTGTTCTAGCAGCTTAGGCTGATAGAGGTAGCTATAGCAGAGCAGCTTAGGCTGAACTAGGAGACATGCAAAGCTCCCACTATACCACTTATATCAAATAGCACTACTTCATAAGAAACACTATACTCAGAAGTACTAACAATAAAGGTACTTTATTTTAGTGACAATGGTGGTCATTACGACCCTGGCGGTCGGAGACCGCTAGGGGTAATGTAGCGTCCGTACTGCCAACAGCGGCTGCCAACAGGCTGGCGGTACGGAGGCCCTCATTACGACCGCGGCGGTAGCGCCGCGGTCGCACCGCCGGAGCCGGCGGTTTCCCGCCGTTTTAGCCCCGGCGGTGATAATCCGCCTTATGACACCCCTACCGCCAGCCTGTTTCTGGCGGTTTGCACCGCCAGGAAAAGGCTGGCGGTAAGGGGTGTCCTAGGACCCCCTAACAGGGCCCCTGCACAGCCCATGCCACTGGCATGGGCAGTGCAGGGGCCCCCTAACAGGGCCCCGGCCAGCTTTTCACTGTCTGCATAACAGACAGTGAAAAGCGCGATGGGTGCAACTGCACCCGTCGGACGGCCGCAACACAGCCGGCTCCATTAGGAGCCGGCTCCTATGTTGCGGCCTCATCCCCGCCGGCCCAGCAGGAATGTCATTATGGGGGCCGCGGGAGTGCGCCGCATTGGCGGCCGCACGGCGGTTACCGCCTGGCGGGCGGCGGTAGCTGCCCGCCAAGGTCGTAATGACCCCCAATGTGCCAAAACTATCTCAAAGGATATACTGCCTTAGGAGGTAAGTAAAATACACAATGGGCCTGATGACAACTTTAGAGGAGGTGTTAATCCGTCCCAAAAGTGACGGTAAAGTGACGGATATACCACCAGCCGTATTATATCCTATGGAACTCGTAATTCGGCTGGTGGTATATCCGTCACTTTACCGTCACTTTTGGGACGGATTAACACCTCCTTCAAAGTTGTAATCAGGCCCAATATATACACACAAACCAAAATCAGGTAAGTAAACAGTTAAAAGTTGCTTGGTGCTGCCATTTGCACTGCAAAGTACACCTTAGGCCTTGCAAGCTTCAATGCTAAATGTTAGTAAATCAGAGCCATAGAGGTTTACCTCTACAGTAGGCAAAAGCATTCTGTTAAAATCACAGTTGAACACAATATCCATATTTGTATCAGCAACTATTTTGCATGAAAAATGATAATATAAGACATAATACTAATAAAAAGACTTGCACAAACTCATAATGAAATGCCAAACCTTAACATTATCTTCATCCTAATATTTTACACTCTAAATTTGCATTCAGAGAAAACAATGAAAATCACTTAACATCACTTTTCTTTAAAATGTGTAGAAGAATAGCTCAAGAAAATTCACTTGAAATATTTTGCTCCCACTGATAGTTTGATATCTCAAATCTTTATTGGGAAAATAACTTTACAAAACAGCACTGCACATTAGTTTTAGCTGAATTACTGTGGGGTATAACCAACAAATCTCCTAGAACGTTTAAACTGAACTCACTATGTTTGCTGTCAATTTTGACTTTTTTTTAATTGCAAATAAAGAGGAAAGTAAAGGGCAGAGCATGAGTACTTTTTAATACCATGGGTGTACCAAATGTAATTCTCATGGGTTAGAGGCTTGGGTCCAGTCAATTTCTAAAGTGACTTATGTTTGCAGTCCCATCGAATCTACAACTTAAAATTATATGATGTTTGCACAGCCAGCGAATCTACACCTTTACAATCACAAGCTCTGTCATGTCACTCCTCTTGTTACTAACACACATCAGAGGCCCTTTTGCCTTGTAAGACTGACACTCAGTGGAGTTCCAAGTGGCCCCTAAATTAGGCAACATCATCACATCTCCTACTAGGCATCAATTACAGGCTTGAAGCACAGTTAGTAACACTTTGATAACGACCCCAAACCAACCTGGGACAGATTTCTATGAGAGACAAGTGCGAGGACAAACTGTGTGGGTGAACTGCAGGGGATGGGGAGAGTCGTGTCTTCTTGGTAAATACCATAGGTGCGTGTAGGTGTATGAAGAGGGTGAGTGAGCCAATGGACAGTTGGCGATGGGACACAGGGGTGGTGACAGCTGGAGGTCTTGCAAGTGGTCGGTATAAATGCTTGCGCAGAATTTTACTAGGAAAGCAAGCAAAGCGAGAGTCCACATTTTTCCACTGAGAAATGTTTTTCAAAATTTGTGTTAAATAGTGCATTTTATCACACAAATTCACACAAAATTGCTAAAAATCACAGGTTTCGATGTGCACTCTGAAATATTGTAATTCTTCAGAGTGTGCCAGGCAAACCAATACTTCCTACCCTCATAATTGTTTGTGGTTCACTGGTCCCATGAAAGTTTTGAGAAAATTGTGCATTTTTCAGAACAAAAGTAAAAATGTGAGTAGCCATAGGTGATAACGATAATTTAGAAAATGCATGCCCTGTCATTTTTTATATCGTATATCTTCACTTACTATTGTTTTGATAGCCTACCCCTTCTTAATTATGACTAACAATTTCCTTGGAAAGGGCAGGATGGAAAAATAAAACAAAGTCCTCCTGCAGCAACCCCCAAGTATGGATCCACAAGGGAGATGTACCTCTAGAAAGGAAACATTGCGATTACCAGGGACATGATATTTTCTCCTGTTCATGACTTTGTCAGGTTTTTGTCTAGAATGCACCACGTGGAACTGAAAATGAATAAATTAGAATTATAAACTGCAATTTCTGTTGCCGTGCAAAGGTACATGTGGATGTGGACTTTGAAGACAGAGGGCCGTCAAATGAACGTTGGGTACCAATTTATGATATCCTTTAATTAGGCCAGGGATGAAGTTTAGAGGACAACAGCATTTACGAGATTCCTAGTAAATCCATCTACAAAGGAACATTCTCAGACTCTCCAAATAGAGGTCTGATCTTCTCCTGGTGAGGAAACCATCCCTGAAGCCAGTCGTCCAAATCAATTTCCATCCTACTACTCACCATCAATTCATGGAAAATCATTGAGAAAGTAGTCACCACCCAGCTATGAGAGCACATCAGCAACAATCATTTTCTACAGGGCTACCAATCAGCTTCAAACTACGCAGATTTGAGGCAGCCACACTTCAAACACCTTTGCCTACTGATCTTGCTTGACCTCTCTGTAACTTTCGACACAGCCGACCATCCAGCTCTGACCGACACCCTAAAAACATGCATGAGATTTTCATTCACAACCAACACCCTGAAAACATGCATGGGGTTTTCAGTCAATGTTGTTAATTGATTCACATATTTTCTTATTGTAATTCTTTATTGTAAGGTGGAAATAGTACAAAGGAAGGCTAAACAGCCTGTAGTATAAGTTGAGATACACCACAAGGGTTGTAGCTGTGATGGATACAAATTAAGGCTAATAATTTTTCAAACTGTTGGGGGAAAAGCCGTGCATGGAAGAGGACATGTGGGTGAGGGGGGATAGGGGGAGTGGGAGCAGTATAATATTATAGAAGTCAGGAGGGGACTGGTATGTGAAGGTATGTAATCGTGGGCTGATGGAAGTGGGCGTCGCTTTGTGGTGTATCACCTCCTGGAAACTATAGCACTTGAGTGGTTTGGTCGGTCCTGACATGTTGTTTTCCATTATGGCAGTAAGGATAATAATCATGGCGAGTGACTATGTATCCACATACTAGTTGGCAGTGACTGGGGCGGTTGCCCTATCTACTGTTGCAAATGCTAAATACTGGCTATCAAGTATAGGCATAAGGGAGGCCGGAGTGCGTTGGGAGCAACAGTCCGCGTCAGAGTGTGCAAACAGGACAGGCCTTCTGGGTTGCAGGACAGATAGTTCATAACAGGGCTTATGGAGATCACTTGGTAGGTTGAGGGAGGGTGAGGAAGGGAAAGGAAAAAGGGAAGAAAAGAAGGAAGAGAATAGGGAAATGGACAGTAGACAGGTGGGTAAGTGTAGGAGGCTGGCCTGGCTTATAGTGGGCAGCAGATGGTACTTACACCTTGTGCCAGGTCCAGTTATCCCTTATTAGTAGATTAGTAGTGTTCTAGCAGCTTAGGCTGATAGAGGTAGCTATAGCAGAGCAGCTTAGGCTGAACTAGGAGACATGCAAAGCTCCCACTATACCACTTATATCAAATAGCACTACTTCATAAGAAACACTATACTCAGAAGTACTAACAATAAAGGTACTTTATTTTAGTGACAATGGTGGTCATTACGACCCTGGCGGTCGGAGACCGCTAGGGGTAATGTAGAGTCCGTACTGCCAACAGCGGCTGCCAACAGGCTGGCGGTACGGAGGCCCTCATTACGACCACGGCGGTAGCGCCGCAGTCGCACCGCCGGAGCCGGCGGTTTCCCGCCGTTTTAGCCCCGGCGGTGATAATCCGCCTTATGACACCCCTACCGCCAGCCTGTTTCTGGCGGTTTGCACCGCCAGGAAAAGGCTGGCGGTAAGGGGTGTCCTAGGGCCCCCTAACAGGGCCCCTGCACAGCCCATGCCACTGGCATGGGCAGTGCAGGGGCCCCCTAACAGGGCCCCGGCCAGCTTTTCACTGTCTGCATAACAGACAGTGAAAAGCGCGATGGGTGCAACTGCACCCGTCGGACGGCCGCAACACAGCCGGCTCCATTAGGAGCCGGCTCCTATGTTGCGGCCTCATCCCCGCCGGCCCAGCAGGAATGTCATTATGGGGGCCGCGGGAGTGCGCCGCATTGGCGGCCGCACGGCGGTTACCGCCTGGCGGGCGGCGGTAGCCGCCCGCCAAGGTCGTAATGACCCCCAATGTGCCAAAACTATCTCAAAGGATATACTGCCTTAGGAGGTAAGTAAAATACACAATGGGCCTGATGACAACTTTAGAGGAGGTGTTAATCCGTCCCAAAAGTGACGGTAAAGTGACGGATATACCACCAGCCGTATTATATCCTATGGAACTCGTAATTCGGCAGGTGGTATATCCGTCACTTTACCGTCACTTTTGGGACGGATTAACACCTCCTTCAAAGTTGTAATCAGGCCCAATATATACACACAAACCAAAATCAGGTAAGTAAACAGTTAAAAGTTGCTTGGTGCTGCCATTTGCACTGCAAAGTACACCTTAGGCCTTGCAAGCTTCAATGCTAAATGTTAGTAAATCAGAGCCATAGAGGTTTACCTCTACAGTAGGCAAAAGCATTCTGTTAAAATCACAGTTGAACACAATATCCATATTTGTATCAGCAACTATTTTGCATGAAAAAAGATAATATAAGACATAATGCTAATAAAAAGACTTGCACAAACTCATAATGAAATGCCAAACCTTAACATTATCTTCATCCTAATATTTTACACTCTAAATTTGCATTCAGAGAAAACAATGAAAATCGCTTAACATCACTTTTCTTTAAAATGTGTAGAAGAATAGCTCAAGAAAATTCACTTGAAATATTTTGCTCCCACTGATAGTTTGATATCTCAAATCTTTATTGGGAAAATAACTTTACAAAACAGCACTGCACATTAGTTTTAGCTGAATTACTGTGGGGTATAACCAACAAATCTCCTAGAACGTTTAAACTGAACTCACTATGTTTGCTGTCAATTTTGACTTTTTTTTAATTGCAAATAAAGAGGAAAGTAAAGGGCAGAGCATGAGTACGTTTTAATACCATGGGTGTACCAAATGTAATTCTCATGGGTTAGAGGCTTGGGTCCAGTCAATTTCTAAAGTGACTTATGTTTGCAGTCCCATCGAATCTACAACTTAAAATTATATGATGTTTGCACAGCCAGCGAATCTACACCTTTACAATCACAAGCTCTGTCATGTCACTCCTCTTGTTACTAACACACATCAGAGGCCCTTTTGCCTTGTAAGACTGACACTCAGTGGAGTTCCAAGTGGCCCCTAAATTAGGCAACATCATCACATCTCCTACTAGGCATCAATTACAGGCTTGAAGCACAGTCAGTTACACTTTGATAACGACCCCAAACCAACCTGGGACAGATTTCTATGAGAGACAAGTGCGAGGACAAACTGTGTGGGTGAACTGCAGGGGATGGGGAGAGTCGTGTCTTCTTGGTAAATACCATAGGTGCGTGTAGGTGTATGAAGAGGGTGAGTGAGCCAATGGACAGTTGGCGATGGGACACAGGGGTGGTGACAGCTGGAGGTCTTGCAAGTGGTCGGTATAAATGCTTGCGCAGAATTTTACTAGGAAAGCAAGCAAAGCGAGAGTCCAAATTTTTCCACTGAGAATTGTTTTTCAAAATTTGTGTCAAATAGTGCATTTTATCACACAAATTCACACAAAATTGCTAAAAATCACAGGTTTCGATGTGCACTCTGAAATATTGTAATTCTTCAGAGTGTGCCAGGCAAACCAATACTTCCTACCCTCATAATTGTTTGTGGTTCACTGGTCCCATGAAAGTTTTGAGAAAATTGTGCATTTTTCAGAACAAAAGTAAAAATGTGAGTAGCCATAGGTGATAACGATGATTTAGAAAATGCATGCCCTGTCATTTTTTATATCGTATATCTTCACTTACTGTTGTTTTGATAGCCTACCCCTTCTTAATTATGACTAACAATTTCCTTGGAAAGGGCAGGATGGAAAAATAAAACAAAGTCCTCCTGCAGCAACCCCCAAGTATGGATCCACAAGGGAGATGTACCTCTAGAAAGGAAACATTGCGATTACCAGGGACATGATATTTTCTCCTGTTCATGACTTTGTCAGGTTTTTGTCTAGAATGCACCACGTGGAACTGAAAATGAATAAATGAGAATTATAAACTGCAATTTCTGTTGCCGTGCAAAGGTACATGTGCATGTGGACTTTGAAGACAGAGGGCCGTCAAATGAACGTTGGGTACCAATTTATGATATCCTTTAATTAGGCCAGGGATGAAGTTTAGAGGACAACAGCATTTACGAGATTCCTAGTAAATCCATCTACAAAGGAACATTCTCAGACTCTCCAAATAGAGGTCTGATCTTCTCCTGGTGAGGAAACCATCCCTGAAGCCAGTCGTCCAAATCAATTTCCATCCTACTACTCACCATCAATTCATGGAAAATCATTGAGAAAGCAGTCACCACCCAGCTATGAGAGCACATCAGCAACAATAATTTTCTACAGGGCTACCAATCAGCTTCAAACTACGCAGATTTGAGACAGCCACACTTCAAACACCTTTGCCTACTGATCTTGCTTGACCTCTCTGTAACTTTCGACACAGCCGACCATCCGGCTCTGACCGACACCCTAAAAACATGCATGAGATTTTCAGTCACAACCAACACCCTGAAAACATGCATGGGGTTTTCAGTCAATGTTGTTAATTGATTCACATATTTTCTTATTGTAATTCTTTATTGTAAGGTGGAAATAGTACAAAGGAAGGCTAAACAGCCTGTAGTATAAGTTGAGATACACCACAAGGGTTGTAGCTGTGATGGATACAAATTAAGGCTAATAGTTTTTCAAACTGTTGGGGGAAAAGCCGTGCATGGAAGAGGACATGAGGGTGAGGGGGGATAGGGGGAGTGGGAGCAGTATAATATTATAGAAGTCAGGAGGGGACTGGTATGTGAAGGTATGTAATCGTGGGCTGATGGAAGTGGGCGTCGCTTTGTGGTGTATCACCTCCTGGAAACTATAGCACTTGAGTGGTTTGGTCGGTCCTGACATGTTGTTTTCCATTATGGCAGTAAGGATAATAATCATGGCGAGTGACTATGTATCCACATACTAGTTGGCAGTGACTGGGGCGGTTGCCCTATCTACTGTTGCAAATGCTAAATACTGGCTATCAAGTTTAGGCATAAGGGAGGCGGGAGTGCGTTGGGAGCAACAGTCCGCGTCAGAGTGTGCAAACAGGACAGGCCTTCTGGGTTGCAGGACAGATAGTTCATAACAGGGCTTATGGAGATCACTTGGTAGGTTGAGGGAGGGTGAGGAAGGGAAAGGAAAAAGGGAAGAAAAGAAGGAAGAGAATAGGGAAATGGACAGTAGACAGGTGGGTAAGTGTAGGAGGCTGACCTGGCTTATAGTGGGCAGCAGATGGTACTTACACCTTGTGCCAGGTCCAGTTATCCCTTATTAGTAGATTAGTAGTGTTCTAGCAGCTTAGGCTGATAGAGGTAGCTATAGCAGAGCAGCTTAGGCTGAACTAGGAGACATGCAAAGCTCCCACTATACCACTTATATCAAATAGCACTACTTCATAAGAAACACTATACTCAGAGGTACTAAAAATAAAGGTACTTTATTTTAGTGACAATGGTGGTCATTACGACCCTGGCGGTCGGAGACCGCCAGGGGTAATGTAGCGTGCGTACCGCCAACAGCGGCTGCCAACAGGCTGGCGGTACGGAGGCCCTCATTACGACCGCGGCAGTAGCGCCGCGGTCGCACCGCCGGGGCCGGCGGTTTCCCGCCGTTTTAGCCCCGGCGGTGATAATCCGCCTTATGACACCCCTACCGCCAGCCTGTTTCTGGCGGTTTGCACCGCCAGGAAAAGGCTGGCGGTAAGGGGTGTCCTGGGGCCCCCTAACTGGGCCCCTGCACAGCCCATGCCACTGGCATGGGCAGTGCAGGGGTCCCCTAACAGGGCCCCGGCCAGCTTTTCACTGTCTGCATAACAGACAATGAAAAGCGCGATGGGTGCAACTGCACCCGTCGGACGGCCGCAACACCACCGGCTCCATTAGGAGCCGGCTCCTATGTTGCGGCCTCATCCCCGCTGGGCCGGCGGGCGCAAACTTGGTTTGGGCCGCCGGCCCAGCGGGAATGTCATTATGTGGGCCGCGGGAGTGCGCCACTTTGGCGGCCGCACAGCGGTTACTGCCTGGCGGGTGGCGGTAGCCGCCCGCCAAGGTCGTAATGACCCCTAATGTGGCAAAACTATCTCAAAGGATATACTGCCTTAGGAGGTAAGTAAAATACACAATGGGCCTGATGACAACTTTGGAGGAGGTGTTAATCCGTCCCAAAAGTGACGGTAAAGTGACGGATATACCACCAGCCGTATTATATCCTATGGAACTCGTAATTCGGCTGGTGGTATATCCGTCACTTTACCGTCACTTTTGGGACGGATTAACACCTCCTCCAAAGTTGTAATCAGGCCCAATATATACACACAAACCAAAATCAGGTAAGTAAACAGTTAGAAAAGTAGTGCAAACACTATAGAATACAATAGGATGCAATAGGCCTAGGGGCAACAAAACCATATACTAAGAAAGTGGAATGCAAACCACTTAGGGTCCCCTGGCCTAGTGTAGTGTGTAGAAGGTTGCTGGGGGTGTAAGAAAACAATAAGGGGGTCATTACAACATTGGTGGTAAAAGGCGCTTACCGCCGTGCAGAAGACCGCCACGGCCACGGAATTCCGCCACAGCTATTATGACCCACATCTCAGAATCCGCTGAAATTCAGACACCCACACAAGTCCGCCACACCAAAGGTCAGTGTTAAACTGGCAAAAACAAAACCTCCACCTCCACGCCAACAGAAACACGCCCATGCTATTACGACCAACGAATCCACGCGCTCAAAATACACACACACCTCCAAAACACCGCCACATTGGACAATTCCAAATACACACACATGATACACATACACACACCACTCCCACACACCCAATTCAATGTAAAACACACACCCACATCTCCCACAAACCCCTACGACAAAAAATTCAGAAAGAAGGCCAGAGAGACACCACAGAATAGACAATCCCACCACACAGAGGCACACAACACCATCACCCACACAACATCCACGCAGAAAACACCACACACCACTACACATCACCACACACATCAACACTGACACCGCGCCACACATCACACACACCACCCCATGTCACGCCAAAGACAGCCCCGCTTTTCCGAGGAGGAGATCCGGGTCATGGTGGAGGAAATCCTACGTGTAGAGCCACAGCTATTTGGCTCACAGGTGCAGCACACATCCATAGCCAGGAAGATGGAGCTATGGCGCAGAATAGTGGACAGGGTCAACGCTGTGGGACAGCATCCAAGAAATCGGGAGGACATCAGGAAGAGGTGGAACGACCTACGGAGGAAGGTGCGTTCAGCGGTCTCCAGGCACAACATCGCGGTTCAGCGGACTGGTGGCGGACCCCCACCTCCTCCCCCACAACTAACAACATGGGAGGAGCAAGTCTTGACCATCATGCATCCAGAGGGCCTCAGAGGAGTCGGTGGAGGAATAGACACTGGTAAGTCAAATCTCAACTATCATATCCCCCACCCTACCTGCATGCTATCACACACCCCCACCCTCACCCCCTCCCCTATCACTCCAACTCCTCACTAATGTACTAAGAACACAAACCACACATCCCAACACCAAGCCCTGCATGACACAACTAAGCATGGATACCCATCACCAAAGCAAGCTCACTGCACATACCCATAACAACCCCTAACCATCATCACACAAGCCCCCACACAGGAATGCTTGCACTGGGGTACACGCACACCCACCCATTGCACACCATGACACACACAGATGCAATAATCATGCTCTTATGCCCCTGCAGGATCACGAAGGACCGTCACCACACCGGAGGGTCCAGACAACTCCACTCCACCCACAGAAGAGGCCCACAGTGACGATAGCAGCTCTGCCCTACTGGATCCTGATGACCAGCCCGGACCATCGTGGGCCTCGGTACAGTTGGTTCCCCTTGCACAGGCACAGCTCAACACTGACCTTCCACCCTCTGGTAACACCAGCACAGCACCCACCCAGAGGGCCCAAACCTCCTTACCCAGGACAGGTCAATCAGCTGTGTGTCCACCACTACAGGGAACCCAGGATAACCCACCACCCCAACAACAACATGAACCTGGGGGCAGTGGTAGTGGGCACACGGTCCAGGGGATGGAGGCACAGGAACACAGGGGAACTGGGAGGGCTGCTGTGCGACAGGGGGCGGACAGGCCAAGGGAACCCACTCTCCACCAGGCCCTCTCCTCCATCATGGGAGCCTACCACCACTCCCAGGAGATGATGGCAACGGTCCTGGTCAAGTTTCAGGAGACCCAGCGCCTGCAGGAGGAACAGTATTTGGGGTTCAGGGAGGAGCTCAGGACCATCAGCTCCGCCTTGGGCACCATTGTAGGGGTGCTGAAGGACATACAGCAGACCTTGAGGGACACCGTGGCACTCCAATGGGCCCCTGACACTAGCATGGACGATGAACTGCCCACCACCTCCACCGGCGCTAAGGGACAGGACGCCCCGCCACAGGACCACCACACCAGCACCCCACCCCCTGCAGACGGACAACCACCACACAAGCGGTCCCTGAGATCCAGGAACAGGACAGAGCAAGATGGCAAGACCCCCGTCAGGAAATGAGACCACCCTGATTGTCCTCCCACTGTCCCTCTTTGTTACCCTGCCCATACTTAAACTGCCCCAGCTCCACTTCCTATGCCCATATGGGCAGTGCACCTGTGTGATCAATAGACTGGACTCTGCCATGGACATTCCTCCACCTTCCCCCATCACCATTTTACAACCCCACTCAATCTTTGAGCACTTAAATAAACACCCTTGAACTATAAAACAATCTGGAGTCAGTCTGTGATTTGGTTAATTTGTATAATCAATGACAGTGTTAAAATGCGTACACTATTGTAAAGCCAACATACCTATGCCACACATCACAAGTCATTGAAGGATGCAAGCAGATGACACACGTTGGTAACCACACCTGTGAAACCGTAATGGAAAGGTACAACTCAGTGACCAAATACTACTATTAAGTAACAGACAGGATAGAGGTAGAAGTGTGAAAGTGAATGTAGTGTGAAAAAAAGTTTTTCTCACCTGTGTGTCACTGGAAATATTGCTGTATGACTGACTCCCTGTTGTCGTTGTCTTCTTCCTTAGCTTCCTCATCTTCACTGTCCACAGGCCCCACAGGCTCCACAGCTGCCACAATACCGCCATCTGGACCATCCTCCTTCCAGAACAGGCACCTGGCGTCGCAAAGCAAGATTGTGAAGCATCGAGCAGGCGATGATGATCTGGCACACCTTCTTCGGTGAGTAGAATAGGGAACCACCTGTCATATGGAGGCACCTGAACCTGGCCTTCAGGAGGCCGAAGGTGCATTCGATCACCCTCCTAGTCCGCCCATGGGCATCATTGTAGCGTTCCTCTGCCCTGGTCCTGGGATTCCTCACTGGGGTCAGTAGCCAGGACAGGTTGGGGTAACCCGAGTCTCCTAATAGCCACACACGGTGCCTCTGGAGTTGACCCATCATATCAGGGATGCTGCTATTCCGCAGGATGTAGGCGTCATGCACTGAGCCAGGTAACATAGCATTTACCTGACAGATGTACTGGTCTGCCAAACATACCATCTGTACATTCATGGAATGATAACTCTTCTGGTTCCTGTACACCTGTTCACTCCTGTGGGGGGGGGGGGCAGAGCTACATGGGTGCCATCAGTAGCACCTATGATGTTGGGGATATGTGCAAGGGCATAGAAGTCACCTTTCACTGTAGCCAAATCTTCCACCTCGGGGAAAATGATGTATCTCCTTACGTGTTTCAGCAGGGCAGACAACACTCTGGACAGCACGTTGGAAAACATAGGCTGGGACATCCCTGATGCCATGGCCACTGTTGTCTGAAAAGAGCCACTTGCAAGGAAATGGAGCACTGACAGCACCTGCACATCAGGGGGGATTCCAGTGGGATGTCGGATTGGTGACATCAGGTCTGGCTCCAACTGGGTACATAGTTCCTGGATAGTGGCACGGTCAAACCTGTAGGTGACGATTAAATGTCGTTCCTCCATTGTCAACAGGTCCACCAGCGGTCGGTACACTGGAGGATTCCGCCATCTTCTCAATTGTCCCAAATGACGGTGCCTAGGAAGGACAACAGTGACCACAGAGTCAACATTTTTCCAGGTATGTACCCACAGTTACACAGAACACGACACCAAACACAAAACCCTTCCTGTATGTGTGTTGAGTGTAGGCCTAGCTATGTGTGAAGCAGAAGTAAATGAAGCCATGTGGGCCCCTGAAATGGCGGCTGCCTGACCTCTAAACTGGGACAATGTGATTGTGGGGTAACTGCGTTGCCGTTGCACACCGTCGCGGTAGGCGGTCGTAGACTGCGGCGCAATGCTGCATTGGTTAACATTGGACCCTATGGGTCCCAGGAGTAATGAACAAGTGCGCCGCCGGTGATGATACGCAACCCCGCGGACGTCACCGCCGCGGACGTCACCGCCATTTTCTATCTGTTCAATCACTAGATACCTGATCTTCGACAGGAGAGGACCTACACTGCAAGTGCTGCTGTGACCTCGGTCTGGAAGCGACGATGGCTGCTGCGTCTGGGGAAAGGGCCCCTGCCTTCACTTCTCAGGAGTTGGAGAAACTAGTAGACTGGGTCCTCCCCCAGTACACACTACTCTACGGTCCTCCAGACCAACAGGTTAGTACGCAGGTAGCACGTTGTATGGGCTAGGCCTGGGTGGAGAGGGCTGGTTGTAAGAGGGAAGGGGGCAGAGTTCAGGGAACATTAATGCATGTGAATGAATGTGCCACATGGCTACGGTAGGGAGGGGGGACACTCACTTTGACGGTGCAGTTGGTAATGACTTCTCATCTTCCTTTGTGCATCTCATGTAGGTCAGCGCCCACCAGAAGAAGGACATTTGGCGTGCCATTGCCAAGGACGTCCGGACCCTGGGGGTCCACCAGAGACGGGGCACCCACTGCCGTAAAAGATGGGAGGACATTCGCCGCTGGAGCAAGAAGACGGCGGAGGCTCAGCTGGGGATGGCCTCCTAACATGGGAGGGGTGCCCGTCGCCCCATGACCCCCCTGATGTTCCGGATCCTGGCGGTGGCCTACCCTGAGTTGGATGGGCACTTGAGGGCATCACAGCAGACACAAGGGGGTGCGTACAACCTCATTCTGGTTACTTGGCGTGCAGTGGAGGGGCTGGCTGAGGGAGGAGGGCTGTGGGTGTACCTAGGCCAGACAGAAATACGTAGGCTAGGCCCCTCCGTAATGCAGGCCATGTGGCACTCTACCCCACCGCAGTAGAGTGCCAAGTACAGGTATACATGCCCCTGTGGCATCCATGTGTGCAGATGTCCACCATAGCCATGTAGGCCAGAACCCAGAAATTGCATCTGTAGAGGCCAGGAGCACGGCATAGTGCAGGGGGTGCTGTGTCTGTATTGTCCGCCAACGGTAGCGGTATGCTATGCACTCAACCTGTCTTTCTTCTGTCTTCCCCCCCCCCTTTTTGTGGTCTCCCTGTTCTTTTGTGCATCAGCATCATCAGGCGAAGGTACAGTGGCACCGGAGCACGAGGGAGCTGCATCCCACATGGCTGTGGAGGGCCACACCACGGACTCAGAATGCACCAGTGAGACGGAGGGCGTGGGGAGCTTCACATCGGCCACTGGATCACCAACCAGCGACACGGACTCGTCCACCGATGGGAGCTCCCTTGTGGTGGCGGCACCATCTGTGCGCCCCACTTCTACAGGTACAGCCGCCACCTCCCCTACCAGCACCCCCCTCCCAGCAGCCCCTCAGCGGTCGCCCTGTGCCCGCTCACCCAGGAGGGTGGGCATCACCTTCGCCCCAGGCACCTCAGGCCCTGCCCCTGTCACCCCTGCTGCCCTCAGTGAGGAGGCCATTGACCTCCTCAGGTCACTCACTGTTGGGCAGTCTACCATTGTGAATGACATCCAGGGTGTAGAAAGGGAGTTGCAACACGGTAATGCATTCCTGGAGGACATTCATTCTGGTCAGGCTGTCCTTCAGCGAACCCTGAAATCTCTGGCCTCAGCACTGATGGCAGCCATTGTCCCTGTGTCTAGCCTCCCCCCTCCAACTTCCTCCACCCAGACCCAATCCCCTGTACCCCAGCCTATCCAAAGCACACCATCAGACCAACATGCACACACCTCAACACACAAAAGTAGCTCAGGCAAACATAGGCAGCACACAACCCACAGGCACTCACGCAAGCATCACCCACATACAGACACAGCAACATCCACTGCCTCCACTGTGTCCCCCTAGTCGTCGTCTCCCTCCTCCCTCCCAGTGTCGTCTACACTCTCACCTGCATGCACTACATCTACAGGCACTAGGACTCGCACCACAACACCCAGCACACACCCCGCTCACCTGCAATCACCACTTCCACTCCCATTTACACGTCCCTTGTGTCCTCTCCCAGTATTTCTGTGACGCCCCCTCCCAAAGTACACAAACGCGGGCACCCACACACCCAACATCCATCCACCTCACGACAGCCTCCAGTACCTGCACCTGCACCCAAAACACCTAAAGTGACACCTCCTACAACCACCTCCTCTTCCTCCACTCCCAGACCCCCTCCAGCTACCCATCCCAGTGTACGTCAGAAACTGTCCCTCTGCAAAGTTGACCTTTTTGCCCCCACCCCCCCTCCAATTCATCAGTCCCATCGCAGCGCCTCAGCCAAAAAGCCTCCAGTACCAGTGGTGCGTGTTCAAGGTGTGTGGAGTGCACCAGCCACCAGGGCAGGCAGTGTGACATGGAGCCAAGGCACTGCCAGTCCAACCCCTGTAAAGGCTCTGAAGTTGGAAAGTGGCCGACGGGACCGTGTGAAGACTCCTGGAGGCAAAACTACTCACAAGGGTCCCAGGGGGATTGCAGAGACAGCTGTGACTCCTCCAAAGGCGGTGAAGTGCCAGAAGAAGTCTGCACAGCCTCGTGAGAGCAGCACGGCGGAGAAGGGCGGCATCCTTCCCGGCGGCGGCCGGGACGCCACCGCCAGCACCGTCGTCACTGGTCAGGAGACCACCGCCACCGCCGGAGTCAGTGCCCAGGAGGGCCCAAGTATCGTCACTTGTCAGGAGATCACCGCCAAAGTCATTGCCCAGGAGGGCCCCGGCAGCCACAGCCCCGCTGGGCAATGAGGGACCGTCATGCCACACACCAATGCCCAGTCCAGAGAACGGCATGCCACACACCAATGCCCAGTCCAGAGAACGGCATGCCACACGCCAATGCCCAGTCCAGAGAACGTCATGCCACACACCAATGCCCAGTCCAGAGACCGCCATGGCAAACCACCGCTGAACAGTCCAGAGACCGCCATGGCAAAGCACCGCTGAACAGGGCATGCACCGCTGAACAGGGCAAGCACCACTGAACAGTCCACATCCGCCATGGCAAAGCACCGCGTGAACAGTCCAGAGACCGCCAAGGCAAGCACCGCTGAACAGTCCAGAGACTGCCATGGCAAGCACCGCTGAACAGGGCATGCACCGCTGAACAGGGCAAGCACCGCTGAACAGTCCAGATCCGCCATGGCAAAGCACCGCTGAACAGTCCAGAGACTGCCATGGCAAGCACCGCTGAACAGGGCAAGCACCGCTGAACAGTCCAGATCCGCCATGGCAAAGCACCGCTGAACAGTCCAGAGACCGCCATGGCAAGCACCGCTGAACAAGGCATGCACCGCTGAACAGGCAAGCACCGCTGAACAGGGCATGCACCGCTGAAGAAGGAAAAGGCCGCCACATCAAGCATCGTTATCCCATGTGCAGCTGGGACAGTGACGGGACAGGAACTGTCACGGGGAGACTAATCCAGCCTGGGCACCAGTCCCCCTCCAGAACCAGTGAAGAGATCCATCCACTCTGCCTGTCCTTCACAGGATGAAGCACTCTGGGCACCAGTCCCCCTCCAGAACCAGTGGAGGCTGTTATCTACTTGTGAGACTGTGGCTTTGCACTCCCCAGGATGGTACAGTGGGCGAGCCACCCACTGTAGAGACTTGAGAGACTGTGGCTTTGCACTCCCCAGGATGGTCCAGGGGGCAAACCACCCACTGTAGAGACTTGAGAGACTGTGGCTTTGCACTCCCCAGGATGGTCCAGTGGGCAAACCACCCACTGTAGAGACTTGAGAGACTGTGGCTTTGCACTCCCCAGGATACATCAATGGGCATGGAGCCCCGTCGTGAATCTGGCTTTGCACTCATCCGGCTGAGGTGCCCCCCTTCCCTTCCCCCTGAGGTGCCTGTTGTATTTCTCTCAGATGCCCCGGCAGTGTTCTCTCCGTTTGTGGACAGGTATCTTGTGTGGGCCTCGCCCATGCATTTTTGGACTAGTGGTGCACGGACGTTGATATGTGCTTATCTGCACTACTTCTCGTAATGTATATACTTTTGAATGGTTTTATAATATATCTGTATATATTTGAGACATGTATATTGCTACATTACAATGTTTTAACTGATTTTGTTTTGTCTTTGCATTCTTCCGGGGGGGTTGTGGGTTGTTACTGTGATGTTTCTAAATGCATTGGTGTGTGTGTTGTAGTGGGTGAGGGTGGGGGTGGGGGTGTTGCGTGTGTGTGTCCCTGACTTTTGCCTCCCCCCTTCCCTATGTCGTAGGTGCAGTACTCACTGTTGTCTTCGCCGGTGCCGGCGTTGGTCTTCGTAGATGAGTAGGAATACAAGGGCCGGTAGGATTTGTAATTCCGGCTCCATGGTGTCCTCCTTCCTCGTGGGATGTGTTCAGGTGAGCGTTTTCCCATTGCAGAAACTGTCTCCGCCGTGTTTTTATCCACGGTGAATCCGCCCCGGAAAAGGTGGCGGATTGGCGGGTTGTGATACTATGGGCGGTACATTGTCTTCCGCCTGTCTGTTGGCGGTGACCGCCGCGCTGCTTGTCTGAACCGCCGTGGCCGGCGGTGTGTTAAAGTGGCTGTCTTTGTTGTCGGTTTCCGCCAGGGTCATAATTCCCTTTTTTTGACCGCTGGCCTGTTTGCGGTATTACCGCCGCTTTAAAACCGTCCGCCAGGGTTGTAATGACCACCTAAGGGTGTCCAAGATACCCCACCCCAAGACCCTGAAAAGTAGGAGTAAAGTGATACTACTTTCCCAGAAACACACTAAACTTGGGATAGGAGATTCTGCAAAGACCACAACAGACTGCAAAGCACTGAAGACAGATTCCTGGCACTGAGGACCTGTAAAGGAAGGGGACCAAGTCCAAGAGTCACAAAAGTGTTCAGGGGGGGGCAGGAGCCCACTAAACCCCGGATGAAGGTGCAAAATGGCTGCCTCTGGATGGAAGAAGCTAAAGATTCTGCAACAACAAAAGGTGCCAGGAACTTCTCCTTTGTGCAGAAGATGTCCCACAGAGTGCTGGAGGATGCAGAGCTGTTTTTTTGGAGAAAGACCGCAAACAAGCCTTGCTAGCTGCAAAGGTTGTGGTTGAAGAAAAAGGGTCCTGCCCGGGCCCAGGAAGGACCAGGAGGTCGCCACTTGGGAGAGGAGACAGAGGGGGCCCTCAGCAATACAGAGAGGCCATGCACAAGAAGGCAGCATCCACAGAAGTACTTGAACATGGGTTCAAGAAAACTGAGCATGGTGGTTGTCTCAACACTACAAAAGAGGGTCCCACGAAGCCGGTGGTCAACTCAGCGAGTTGAGCAATGCAGGATGGAGTGCTGGGACCTGGGCTAGGCTATGCCAAAGGATTCCTTGCAAAAGCGCCCAAATCCCTAGGAGCTGCAGTTCACGTGGTGCACAGGATTACTGTCTGTAGAGGGGAGGCAAGGACTTACCTCCTCCAAATTTAGACAGTTGGACCACTAGACAGTCTGGGTCACTTGGGTCTACCACCTGTGTTACAAGGGCCACGCTCGTCAGGATGAGAGGGGTCCCAGAGTACCGGTGATGCTGAAGATTGGTGCCTGCTGGAGCAGGGGGAAGATTCCGTCAACCCACGGGAGATTTCTTTGTAGCTTCCAGTGCAGGATGAAGGCAGACAGCCCTCAGAGCATGTACCACCAGGAAACAGTCGAGAAAGCTGGCAGGTTTAGGCGCTACAATGTCGCTGGTAGTCTTCTTCCTACTTTGCTACAGTTTTGCAGGCGTCCTGGAGCAGTCAGCGGTTGATCCTTGGCAGAAGTCAAAGAGAGAGGTGCAGAGGAACTCTGGTGAATTCTTGCAATTCGTTATCTGAGGAAAAGCCTTCAGGAGAGACCCTAAATAGCCCTCATAGGAGGATTGGCCACCTAGTGAGGCACCTATCAGGAGTGGTCTCTGACGTCACCTGCTGGCAGTGGCCACTCAGGGGCCTCCATTGTGCCCTCACACCTCTGGATTCAACATGATAAAGGTCTGGGACTCACTGGACGAGCTCTGGGCACCAACCCTGGGGTAGTGATGGACAGGGGAGTGGTCAATCCCTTTTCTTTTGTCCAGTTTCACGCCAGAGCAGGGACTGGGGGTTCCCTGAACTGGTGTATACTGGCTTATGCAAAGAGGGCACCATCTGTGCCCTTTAAAGCATTTCCAGAGACCGGGAGAGGCTACTCCTCCCCAGCCCTTAACACCTATTTCCAAAGGGAGAGGGTGTAACAGTAGCAGTAGCTGCAGAGAAAACCCCAGAGAGCTGGTTTGGCAGTACCCGGGGTCCATAGTGGAGCCCTGGGGATGCATGGGATTGGCACCCCAATACCAGATTTGGCATGGGGGGACAATTCCACGATCTTAGACATGTTACATGGCCATGTTCGGAGTTACCATTGTGAAGCTACATATAGGTATTGACCTATGTGTAGTGCACACGTGTAATGGTGTCCCCGTACTCACAAAGTCTAGGGAAATTGCCCTGAACTATGTGGGGGAACCTCGGCTAGTGTCAGGGTGCCCTCACACTTAGTGACTTTGCACCTAACCTTCACTAAGTGAAGGTTAGACACATAGGTGACTTATAAGTTACTTAAGTGCAGTGTAAAATGGCTGTGAAATAACGTGTGCGTTATTTCACTCAGGCTGCAATGGCATTCCTGTGTAAGATTTGTCTGAGCTCCCTATGGATGGAAAAAAGAAATGCTGCAGCTCATAGGGATCTCCTGGAACCCCAATACCCTGGGTACATAGTACCATATACTAGGGAACTAGAAGGGTGTTCCAGTGTGCCAATTAGAATTGGTGAAAATGGTCACTAGCCTATAGTGGCAGAGAGACCATAAGCACTGAGGTTCTGGTTAGCAGAGCCTCAGTGACACAGTTAGTCACTACACAGATACACACATTCAGGCCACAAACTATGGACACTGGGGTCCTGGCTAGCAGGATCCGAGTGAGACAGGCAAAAACAAACTTACATACATGTAAAAATGGGGGTAACATGCCAGGCAAGATGGTACTTTCCTACAGTAAGTAAGTAGGTGGATGTATTCAGAGGTTAGAGGGTATGGGATGTAATGGGGATGCGGCTGGGATTCTGTAGCTCGTTGCATGGAATGTGGATGGGGGAGTGGGGCTTAGTGGCCAGGATAGTGTTGTTAGTTTCTCAGGAGGGTAAGAGAGGATTTAGGCTTAAGGGGGAAGGGGGGGGGGGAGTGGGGGCATGCTAACATCCCACCAGTAGTGGCAGTGGCTAGGAAGGATGAGGAGTAAAGGGGGTCAATAATAAGCGAGTTATGGTGCTCCTGTAAGGAAGGATGTCCAGACATGATTAAATAGGGCTGCCTGGTCCTGTAGGTTATAAATGACTCGTTCATGTGCGGCTATTTGGACCATCGCCGCCATTCACTCTGCTGGGGTAGGGGCAACACTTGACCTCCAATGCCTAAAAATGCAGATCTTTGCTGTTGCGAGCGCCGTATGTAGCAATCTCTGTTATGGTCGCGATAAGGTGGGGAGAGGCCCTGTGTCGTGTATGAGGATGAGCGAGGGGGTAATTGGGGATTGGAGTGGCAAAGAATCTTTCAGAGTGTAGCACACTGCTTCCCATAGGGTCTGGATCGATGAACATTCACATAGGATGTGGAGTAGGTCGCATCGGGTCTCCGAACAGCGCCAGCAGTCCGCGTGTGGTAGAAGTCCTGCTCTATGCAATTTCAGAGGAGTCCAATACCAGTAATGAATAACCTTAAAGAGACAAAATTTCAATTGGACTTCTCAAGTGCCTCTATCTAGGTTGCCTAGGATATCTGACCATTCTTCTACAGAATAATCTGTCTGTAGCCGAGCCTGCCATTTAAAGCAGTTTCAAGGAGGGGTTGTGAATAGAGATGGAGTGTTATTACATCATAGAGGACTGCCATTACGCCTTTGTGTCGGCTACAGGTATGTAGATAGGCAACCACAGGTGAGGTCTTGAGTTCCCAGGGGGCAGCCACCATAGATCGTTGTAGGCAGTGTTTGAGTTGCAGGTAACACCATTCTTGCCTGGGATGGAGACTGTACTCCATTGGTAGTTTGTCAAATGATTTGGGTATCCCCTCTTCTATGAACTGGGCTATGTAATCAACATCAGCCCGGCTCCATTGTGGCCAACTAAGGGCAGTTCCCCCTATCTGTAGACTGTTATTTCCCCATATGGGGGCCTGGGCATGTAAAGAAGGGTGTATTCCTAGTAAGCAGTGAGCCCTACGCCATGCTGCACGCATTGCTGTTAGGATCGGACTAGGTGGGTTGATCTGTGAGGGACCTTCACAATACAGGCCACCGAGACTTCCACGATGGGCGAGCAACAGTTTCTCTGTGGTCACCCATTGCGGCTGTTCCAGAGATCCGGTAACATGTATGCCAGTTGGGATAGCTGGAGAGCATAAGAGTAATGTTCCACCGAGGGAAGTCCTAGACCCCCGCAGGAGCGGCGTGCTGCTATCTTTGCCAGCATCAAATGTGGGCATGTGGGACCCCACACAAAGGCCCTCAGAGCTGCATCTATCAGCCGAACGGTTGAAAGGGGCACCTGGAAGGGAAGCGTACCAAGAACGTATGTAAATCATGGGAGTGTGACCATTCTCACTGCCTGTACTCTACCCCACATGGAGAGGCATAGAAGAGACCACTTTGCGAAGCCCATGTTTATTCGAGCCACGAGAGGGTCCAGGTTATTCGCAACCATGCGTTCTAAACCCCGATTGACGAGTGTACCCAAGTACTTGAGACAGTTCAGGGTCCAGCGGAATGGGGGGCCATGTATTGTGGCCCTCGTCGTCATTAGCGAGAGAGGCAGCGCTTCACTCTTGTCCCAGTTCACCTGGTATCCAGGTAGAATCACAAAACCTTCTATGGTCTCCAGTAAAGCCAGCAGGGATCTCGTTAAATTGGTTAGGGTAAGTAATACGTAATCGGTGTAGAGGTAGATTTTCGACGTTCCTCCCGCAAGTGGCAATCCTGTAATCTGCAGAGAGTGGTGGATAGTGATTGCGAGGGGCTCCACTGCGAATAGAAACAAAAGCGGCGACAGAGGACAACCCTGCCACGTCCCCCTTTTAATTGGGAAGGGGTCTGATGAAAAGCCACCACAATTGACCTGCACCATGAGATGGTCATAGAGCAGAAGGTCTTTGGAGAATAATTGTTCTCCCAGTCCGAATTTTGCCAGGGTGGCGGACAGATATGGCCATTTAATAATTTAATACAGTCACACGCCTTCTCAGCGTCTAGGGACAGGACCAGAACCTCTTCCGGTATGTTCTTGGCCTCCCACAGAATATAGCAGAGAGTACGCATATGATTACTAAAAGTACGTCCCGGTACAAACCCCACTTGGGTGTGGTGGATCAGGGACGGTGTGACTTTATGCCAGCGGGCTGCCTAGACCCTCACTAGTATTTTGATATCCACATTCAGGAGAGATATGGGCTGGTAGCTGCCGCGGAGTAGAGGGTTCCATCCTGGTTTTGGTGTGATAGCTATTGTTGCTCTGTGAGATATTGCACCTAGAAAGCGCTCACACCACACCTCGCTGAGTGCCTCGTGTAAAGTGCTAATCGCTTTTTCACCACCTCATTAAAAAAATTCTGCAGGGAAGCCATCTTCACCTGGTGATTTATGGTAGGGAAGATCAGAAATGGCTTGCACTATTTCTGCCCTGCTTAACTCTCCATCAAGGAGGGTGCGGCCTTCAGCAGAGAAGCGGGGTAGGTCAGGGAGGAAGGCTCTATTTGTGCAGTGTCAGACACTGATTCTGGGATATATAGATGTTGGTAAAAGGTCGCTGTTAGAAATGGGGTCTTTGGTTTGCAGTCAGGTTACCCTCTGTCTAAGCAAAGGACCCTCACTCTAGTCAGGGTAAGTCACACACAATCCAAATTATCCTGTGCCCACCCTCTGGTATCTTGGCACTGAACAGTCAGGCTTAACTTAGAAGGCAATGTGTAAAGTATTTATACAATAAATCATACAATAACACCACATAGCACCACAAAAATACACCACACGGTGTTTAGAAAAATGTATAATATTTATCAGCATAAATGCAGGTCAAAATGATTAAAATGCAATAAGTATATGTGAGATATCACTGTAAAGTGATATAAAGTGTCTTAAGTCTTTTAAAAGCAAAGTCTCTTTCTAGCACAAAGTACCTGGTTCGCGTGAAAAATCTCTGCAAAAAACATCAGAGGAAGAGATGCGTGGAAACAAAGAGGTATGCGTCGATTTCTCGGGCCGCACACAGCGATGCGTCATTTCGTTTTCACGCAGGGACAGCTGTGTGTCGATTTCCAGCACCTGGTCGTGGATCCTCTTCGGGTTGCGGGGTTTTCAGATGCCCCGGGGAGGATGCATGGATTTCCTGCGCTGCAGGGTGAAGTCACAGGAGCTGCGTCGATTCTGTGGGCATTGTGTAGAATTGTCTACCTCACAGCAGGTGCCGCGTCGATTCCTCTCTGGAAGTCAGGCTGCGTCATTCCAGCCCGACTGTGCATTGATTCAGTGGGCCGTGCGTCAAATTTCCGGTCACTACCCTGGTGCTGCGTCGATCTTCTCATTGCGAAGTTGGGCTGCTTCATTCCGGTTCGGCGTGCAGTAAAATGTTCACCGCTGTGCAGGCCGTGCGTCGTTTCTGGCAGGCTGTGCGTCGACTTTCATCACACAAGGAGTCCTTCTGGTAGAGATGAAGTCTTTTGGTCCTGAGACTTCAGAGAACAGGAGGCAAGCTCTATCCAAGCCCTTGGAGAGCACTTCTTCACCACAGCCAGAGAGCAGCAAGGCAGCAGGGCAACAGCAAGGCAGCAGTCCGGTGAGTCCTTTGAGCAGCCAGGCAGGTCTTCTTGGCAGGATGCACGTTCTGGTTCAGGTTTCTTCTCCAGGAAGTGTCTGAGTGAATGCACAAGGGAGCTGTCAACTAAACCCAGCCAGACGTGGATTATAAGGCACAGAACCATTTAAGTGCAGAGAAATGCTCACTTTCTAAAAGTGGCAATTCTAAAATAGTAATAGTAAATCCAACTTCACCAGTCAGCAGGATTTTATATTACCATTCTGGACATACTAAATATGACCTTCCTACTCCTTTCAGATCAGCAGCTACCACTCAAACAATGTATGAGGGCAGCCCCAATGTTTGCCTATGAAAGGAGCAGGCCTCACAGCAGCGTAAATATGAATTTATGAGTTTTACACTACCAGGACAGGTAACCTACACAGGTACATGGGGGGACCCATCCCAGGTAAGTAAAGGTAACAATCATTTTTTTATTTTTAGTATTTTTTTTTAGTGGGCCCCCCTACATGCCCCCTACATGCCACTGTGCCCAATGGCCATGCCCATTGGGCAAGGGGGCATGACCCCTGTCTTTACTAAGACAGGAGTAATTTCAATGGGTTTGTGCATCAAAAAATGGCGCATGGAAGATGATTGCAATACAACTGTACTAGTTTCAGCCCTCTTTCATCTGCCCACTAAGCAGGCAACACCCAGCCCAGGGGCCTTCCTGATACAGTCCTACCACCCCTGAAACGTATCCTATGTGCAGCAGCATGCCTACAATTCTGTCACCACCATGTTCATCATCATCATTTATCTTTATTTCGGTAAGTAGAAAAACATACCATAAAAGTACAGTGCAGACAATAATAGTTGAATAGTAAAAGACACTAAAGTACATGCACAGTAAAGAATTAAAAAAATACAAGAGGGTTAAAATCCAACCAAAGTATCAAAGATGAGTCTCTTAACAATAAGGGGGACCCCTCAACAAGGGGCCACTTCCCAGGATCCATAGATACTCAATAATATAGTTAAAAAAAAATACAAAATAAAAATAAAAAATAACTTTGTGCTAAAAGGGAAAATGTAAAATCAGTCATCACAAATAAATAAATATGCATAAATAAGTATAAAAATTAACTACCCTGTATTTTTCTTTACAATAACTAATCTAAGGCGCCAGATTGCTTCGAGAAATTTTGCCACTGGAAAAACTACTTGGACGGATGGATCAGATTTTAGAATTCTCTCAGCATTAAGATGAGACCTGACACCAATAGATTTACAAAGCAGGATAAAGGGCTCTTTGTTTGAGGAATGCATGACAGAAGAAAAAAACATGTGGAACAGACTCTTCACTTTTTCAACCCATTGGGCAAAACTTGGATCTGTTAGTGGAACTAGGCCAATTGTGCGTCAAAGAACATAAAGGGAGAGACCCTACTCTAAATCTACTCTACTCTAAATCTAACAAAAAGAGCTTGTGCGAATGGAGATAATGCAATATCCATGAAAGGCTCAAATTCATAATGGCATTTGAATGATAAGAACTTGTCCGACATAGAGAGCGGGACAGTCTTAGCAAATTGCATAGTCTGAACATTGTGCCAAAAAGCATCCTTCAGTTCCTGTGCAGCATTTTTGGGAATGGAGAGTGGGTCCATCCAGTAGGACTCTAGACCTAGGAGAGTTAAAGACTGTTTGACATAAGCACACCATTTGATTTTGATGATGGTGCTATGACCCACCAAGGATAGAAGCCCGCAGCGAAATGGAGATAGGGCATCTGTTGACCAGAGCCGAATCCAAAATAGCAAGGGCCTTAAAGCAGCAATCTGCGAAATAGAAAAAAGGTTTAGATCCATTTGAATGGGCAGAGATGGAGTACTGGAGGGAACTTTAAGCAACATTTTCAAAAATTGTTTTTCTGCCCTTGCCAAGTTCACCAGACTACAGTGGCCCCAGAGTTCGGCACCATAAAGCCCCCCCCCCCCCCCCGGCTTGAGATTTGTATATTTCAAGGGCAAGAGACATTGCAAATTTGGGAGATCTAGAAGCAAATCTAACAATGCCGCCCGCCCTTTGCTTCAAGCACAGTAAGGATTTCTGGCGCTGAGCATGCCAATGATGTGAGTCTTCCAATTTAATGCCCAGGTAATCGAAGTTGCCCACTCTTTCCAGGGGAACACCTTCTAAGTACACCGGCCTCTTCATTCTGCACCTAGTGTCCCCAAAGACCATATATTTAGTTTTTGATGAATTAATTTCCAACCCGTGGTCCTTGCAAAAGTCCATAAAACGTGAAAGCAATCTTGAGAGGCCCATTGCAGTTCGTGAAAGTAACAGGGTGTCATTCGCAAACAAAAGGCAAGGAAACTTTTGCCCACCCAGACTTGGAGCGTCACCATAAGGATGTAAAAGATATGGAATACATGCATTGATGAACAATAAGAATAAGGTAGGCGCCAGAACACACCCCTGCCTCACATTGCGGGTTGTAGGAAAAGCTGAGGACAAATCACCAGCCGAACCCCAACGAACTCTGGTATAATTATCAGAATAAAGATCTTTAATAATGTTAATCATAGAGCCCGGAATTCCAGTAGAGCTCAGGACCTCCCAGAGCTTAGCACGCGGGACAAGGTCAAACACAGATTTCAGATCAACAAGGGCCACAAATAAGTGGCCTCGGTCTGCATCTACGATCTTCCACTTGATGGTAGTAAATCGGAGGACCTGGTCGATAGTGCTGACCTTGTCCCTAAATCCAGCCTGTAGATGGCTTAAAACCTGGTTTTTCATTATCCAGTACTTTAGTCTGGCTAGGAGCTGGAAAGATAATTTTTTTTGCAGGTTATCTAGTAGACTAATGGGTCTGTAATTCCCTGGGGAGCTCTTATCTCCTTTTTTGTGGATGGGAACAATAATTGCCACCTTCCACGAGTCCAGATAAGAACGAGTTGTCAGGACGCTATTCGAAACCCTGTTGATGTACCGGGTCCATACGGATAAGTCTGATTTAAACAAATCCGAAGGGATGCCATCTAGACCAGGAGCCTTACCTATTTTTTGGGCACAAATAGCCAGCTCTGTTTCTTTTAATGTAAAAGGCGGAACAGCAGAAAGAGACGATAGAGGATTAGGAGGAGTGTTGTCCGGATCCGGGCAGGACCCGTACACGTTCCCAAAATGAGAGAGCCAGGTTTCTGCATCAATGTGACACTCAGGAGTGGGTAAAAGGGCAGGATCTCTGTGAGAAACCAGAGACCAAAAAAGTTTGATATCACGAGCACTGGCCGCATCCGCCAAGCATTTTCATAGGTTTTCCTCATATTTAAGTTTGGATAACTTATACGTAGAAACATAGTTTCGTCTCGCATGTACAATAGCATCCCTGATCTTTAACTTTAAGGCTTTAGACAGAAGACTCTTGGCCTCCCGACACTCCTTATCAAACCATTTGCAATTTGGAGCAAGAGGTTTCTTATATATTGGTGGAGTTTTGGTAAAAAGCTCCTTAAGGTCCGCAAAAAGAGCCTCATGGGAAGACATGACTTCTGAGGGAGAGAATACAGTAAAATCATCGAAAAGCTGGTGGCAGGAAACTAGGGTGCGAAGCTTGACGCTAAGCTGATTGGATCGAAGACCATCTCACCGCACGCCTGTTGCTGGATAATTCCAGTGGAACTTTGGATGCGTCCAAAGCAGAAAGGGGAGCATGCCCTTTAAAAAGCGTTACATTGTATATAATTTGTAAGGGGGCGTGATCACTGGTGCACCTCAAACCAACCTCCACATCGATTATGGAATGCCAGACTCGTAGATCAAGAATGACATAATCCAGAGTGCTAGTATAAGAGCCTCTGAAGAAAGTAGGTTTGGCAGGGTTATCATTTGGGAATCTACCATTTCCAAAACAGAGGCCATATGTGACAACAAGATCTATTATCTGCATCACCCTGGGGGGGGATACAAGATACTGAATGGGATGAAAGTGGGGAGATGTTCCACACTTCATCTTCAGCCTGGATGGACTCAGAAAAGGCTGAGTCAAATTCAATTTGAGCGTTAAAATCACCTGCAATAATGACATGATATCTCGAATGAGATTCAGATAGAAGGTTGTGCAAAAGGTGAATAGTATCAGACTGAAGATTAGAAGGACCTGGTCTATTATAAATGTTGATACATATTACAGGAACACCTGAAATTGGCCATATTACTGTTGCTAGAATATCACAGGAATCAACAGCAATTTCCTTAACCCTGCCCACCTCAGTCAACTTGACCCAGGTACATAGACCCCCAATCGCCCTTCCCCTAGTAGATTGGGTTGCCTATTTAGTAAAACTGCAATAACCTTGCCTATACACACAGTCCTTGGACCAGGTTTCCTGGAACATGCATATGGAAAAAGAATCAACATAGGACCCCCACTCTGGGTCGGATAACTTGCTCTTAATACCCGCTACGTTCCAAGACAGTAGTTTCCCAGGTGCAGTACTGCAACCGAGCTTACATGAATCAACATTAAAAGATGGATTAAGAATCACATTAAAAGTACAAAGTGGGGCCCCTAAGACATTGACCCCCATTGTCCAGTGGAGATCCTAGGGGAGGCACTTCTTGATAATGTGGAACACAGGGTTTGCCAGAGGAATAATGGCATAGTCAGTCCACATCAGATGTATCCCCTGGGCAAATAGGATCTCGGATATTAAGAGCTTTAATGTTACGAACCATAGCAGCCCCATCACTAAAAAAAGACAACAAACCAGGCGGGGCAACAGGTGCGGGAACATTAAAAAACCTACATTGCCTCCCCATTCCATCAAATGTAAAGCCCTCAACATCAAGACTTTAGCTTACATGTCAAACAAACTAGCCACATCTAGGGGACAACAGCAGCACATGAGTCTGGATAGCATCAGACTGGAGACAAAACATTGCAAGAAGGAAAACACCAAAAAGGCAAGCATTCTCTGTTCTTGCTCCCAGGATCTGGAACATATTAGTACCAACTGTACTACAATTCAGACAAAAAGAGGAAGACACTTCTCTTCAAGAAGCATACCCCTTACTGAACAGCCTACCTTTAAACTTTCCCCAATAATAGCGTGTTCTCAGAGACCAAGCTTCCTATTCCAAGCTCTGTTGCTTTCAAGCTAGGTATGTACACAACAAATAGCAACACATACATACATAAATATATGCCCCGGGGACCGCCACCTCCCTGGGGCTACAAAATAAGTTACAGAGGGAGTCCATCGCAGAACCCCGGACCCGGGGACCACCACTACCCTGGGTCAAAATGCGGCCCCCTTCTTGGAGCCATAGATGGCCCTGGGGACCGCCACCGCCCAGGGCTGGCTCCTGCTACCCCCGAGGCGCTCACCCTCTGGAGGTAGCTGTTTCCTTTTGCTTGGTGGGTGTTGACAGCTCATGCCAAGCGAAAGCAAACACTCTGGTTTCAGCAAGCAGTAAGCTCCCGCTTACTGAAAGAGTAGTTTTCATCTCTTTCCCTTCCAGCTAACTTGCAGGAAGGGAAAGAGATGAAAACATTGCTCCAGCAGGCAGCAAGCTGCTATTTGCAGCAGATCCTTGCATGCAAGATCAATGCCAGCTTCCACAGTATGCAGGGAGGCGTCTAGGACCAGGGAGACCTTGAGGCTCCCCTGCGGTACTGTCACTTCTGTCTCTCTCTTTCATCCCATAATGGAATGGGATAGAGAGAGAGAGAGAGAGAGAGAGAGAGAGAGACTGACATGTTAATGGCCTCTCCATACAATGATTTCAAAGTGTCACACTAGCAAGATGTTTGGTTAGAATGTTATCATTAACTTTTGATGCACAATAAATCAGAGTCACTTCTAGCCTACTGGTAAAGCCCTTGGACTGTCACTCAGTAGGTTGAGGGTTCAAATCCTGGTTTCTCGTGAGAGTGTGTCTGTTCATTTAATAGTGTTTTGAATGTTAAACATTCCTAGTGATGGAACATTAATGGCTTTTTACCATCACCATCTTTGCATTGGATGTCATAGAGAATTCTGGACAGAGCTGAGTAGGGAGTCACCTGTGGCCTAGTGGTTAAGGTCTCGGACCCTCTCCTAGATCGTTGAGAGTTCCAGTCTAGGTATGTTAGTTGATGTTTCTTAGCTTTAAATTCTTTTCAACATCAAAAATGTAAGGTACATACAGAAAGGTGATTGTAGGAGGCTGGACTGGCTTGTAGTGAGTACCAAGGGGTACTTGCACCTTGCACCAGGCCCAGTTATCCCTTATTAGTGTATAGGGTGTCTAGCAGCTTAGGCTGATAGATAATGGTAGCTTAGCAGAGCAGCTTAGGCTGAACTAGGAGACGTGTGAAGCTACTACAGTACCACTTAGTGTCATATGCACAATATCATAAGAAAACACAATACACAGTTATACTAAAAATAAAGGTACTTTATTTTTATGACAATATGCCAAAGTATCTTAGAGTGTACCCTCAGTGAGAGGATAGGAAATATACACAAGATATATATACACAATAGCAAAAATATGCAGTATAGTCTTAGAAAACAGTGCAAACAATGTATAGTTACAATAGGATGCAATGGGGAAACATAGGGATAGGGGCAACACAAACCATATACTCCAAAAGTGGAATGCGAACCACGAATGGACCCCAAACCTATGTGACCTTGTAGAGGGTCGCTGGGACTATTAGAAAATAGTGAGAGTTAGAAAAATAACCCTCCCCAAGACCCTGAAAAGTGAGTGCAAAGTGCACTAAAGTTCCCCTAAGGACAAAAGAGTCGTGTTAGAGGAATAATGCAGGAAAGACACACACCAGCAATGCAACAACTGTGGATTTCCAATCTAGGGTACCTGTGGAACAAGGGGACCAAGTCCAAAAGTCACAAGCAAGTCGGAGATGGGCAGATGCCCAGGAAATGCCAGCTGCGGGTGCAAAGAAGCTTCGACTGGACAGAAGAAGCTGAGGTTTCTGCAGGAACGAAAAGGGCTAGAGACTTCCCCTTTGGTGGACGGATCCCTCTCGCCTTGGAGAGTCGTGCAGAAGTGTTTTCCCGCCGGAAGGACGCCAACAAGCCTTGCTACACGCAAATCGTGCGTTTGGTGTTTTTGGACGCTGCTGGGGCCCAGGAGGGACCAGGAGGTCGCAAATTGGACCTGCAGAGAGAGGGGACGTCGAGCAAGACAAAGAGCCCTCACTGAAGCAGGTAGCACTCGGAGAAGTGCCAGAAACAGGCACTACGAGGATGCGTGAAACGGTGCTCGCCGAAGTTGCACAAAGGAGTCCCACGTCGCCGGAGACCAACTTAGAAAGTCGTGCAATGCAGGTTAGAGTGCCGTGGACCCAGGCTTGGCTGTGCACGAAGGATTTCCGCCGGAAGTGCACAGGGGCCGGAGTAGCTGCAAAGTCGCGGTTCCCAGCAATGCAGCCCAGCGAGGTGAGGCAAGGACTTACCTCCACCAAACTTGGGCTGAAGAGTCACTGGACTGTGGGGGTCACTTGGACAGCGTCGCTGGATTCGAGGGACCTCGCTCGTCGTGCTGAGAGGAGACCCAAGGGACCGGTAATGCAGCTTTTTGGTGCCTGCGGTTGCAGGGGGAAGATTCCGTCGACCCACGGGAGATTTCTTCGGAGCTTCTGGTGCAGAGAGGAGGCAGGCTACCCCCACAGCATGCACAAGCAGGAAAACAGTCGAGAAGGCGGCAGGATCAGCGTTACAGAGTTGCAGTAGTCGTCTTTGCTACTATGTTGCAGGTTTGCAGGCTTCCAGCGCGGTCAGCGGTCGTTTCCTTATCAGAAGGTGAAGAGAGAGATGCAGAGGAACTCGGATGAGCTCATGCATTCGTTATCTAAAGTTTCCCCAGAGACAGAGACCCTAAATAGCCAGAAAAGAGGGTTTGGCTACCTAGGAGAGAGGAAAGGCTACTAACACCTGAAGGAGCCTATCATCAGGAGTCTCTGACGTCACCTGGTGGCACTGGCCACTCAGAGCAGTCCAGTGTGCCAGCACACCTCTGTTTCCAAGATGGCAGAGGTCTGGAGCACACTGGAGGAGCTCTGGACACCTCCCAGGGGAGGTGCAGGTCAGGGGAGTGGTCACTCCCCTTTCCTTTGTCCAGTTTCGCGCCAGAGCAGGGGCTAAGGGGTCCCTGAACCGGTGTAGACTGGCTTATGCAGAATTGGGCACATCTGTGCCCAACAAAGCATTTCCAGAGGCTGGAGGAGGCTACTCCTCCCCTGCCTTCACACCATTTTCCAAAGGGAGAGGGTGTCACACCCTCTCTCAGAGGAAGTTCTTTGTCTTCCATCCTGGGCCAGGCCTGGCTGGACCCCAGGAGGGCAGCTGCCTGTCTGAGGGGTTGGCAGCAGCAGCAGCTGCAGTGAAACCCCAGGAAGGGCAGTCTGGCAGTACCAGGGTCTGTGCTACAGACCACTGGGATCATGGAATTGTACCAACAATGCCAGGATGGCATAGAGGGGGCAATTCCATGATCATAGACATGTTACATGGCCATATTCGGAGTTACCATGGTGAAGCTACATATAGGTAGTGACCTATATGTAGTGCACGCGTGTAATGGTGTCCCCGCACTCACAAAGTTCAGTGAATTGGCTCTGAACAATGTGGGGGCACCTTGGCTAGTGCCAGGGGGCCCTCACACTAAGTAACTTTGCACCTAACCTTTACCAGGTAAAGGTTAGACATATAGGTGACTTATAAGTTACTTAAGTGCAGTGTAAAATGGCTGTGAAATAACGTGGACGTTATTTCACTCAGGCTGCAGTGGCAGGCCTGTGTAAGAATTGTCAGAGCTCCCTATGGGTGACAAAAGAAATGCTGCAGCCCATAGGGATCTCCTGGAACCCCAATACCCTGGGTACCTCAGTACCATATACTAGGGAATTATAAGGGTGTTCCAGTAAGCCAATGTAAATTGGTAAAAATGGTCACTAGCCTGTCAGTGACAATTTGAAAGTAATGAGAGAGCATAACCACTGAGGTTCTGGTTAGCAGAGCCTCAGTGAGACAGTTAGGCACCACACAGGGAACATATACATGCACACCTATGAGCACTGGGGCCCTGTGTGACAGGGTCCCAGTGACACATACATATAGGCCACAAACCTATGAGCACTGGGGTCCTGACTAGCAGGATCCCAGTGACACATAACAACCATACTGAAAACATGGTGTTTTCACTATGAGCACTGAGGCCTGGCTATCAGGATCCCAGTGAGACAGTGAAAACAGTGACAAACACCCTGACATACACTCACAAACAGGCCAAAAGTGGGGGTAACAAGGCTAGAAAGAGGCTACCTTCTCACAGTGATCCCACTCTTTTTACTTGTCAAAGAAATTATTTTCAAGGCAAGCCCCTAAGCCAGCCCACGCTGTGCATGGCTGAAGGCCGTGCATGGCGCAGGGTTGGGTGGTGCTGATTACCCCCAGATATTACAGCTAATTACAGGTGAATTTCTATGGTTTGGTATGCTTAAAATGTGAGCCTAACTATAACGTCTCTGTAACCATATAAACATTATTGAGAGGTTCCAAATTTACTCGCACAAAGCAATAGAAATTCAGAAGTTATAGTTATGGTTATTTCTAGTAATGATAATTCATGTTCAAAGCTAACAATAACTCGTGCCCCCACCATGCACAGTTTTCTCTTCAATAATTTGACTGGTAATGTTACATTGATATTTTAATGATGTTAGGAAAGATGTCATGAATACTATAGTATGTGGGGTAATTAGCAGTGCATGTTGAGGGCATGAGTAAAGTTACCTTAGGCTGCGAGTTACTGTTACTTGAAATAACGATAACTATAACTGCTGAATCTCTATGGTTTTGTGCGAGTAAATTCAGACCCTAATGTCCCTGTAACCTTTGGTTTTTTAAAGTGAATTTCTATGTTTAAAAAAAATTCTATTTCCTTACTAAAATGTCCCTGTAACCTTTGTTTTTTCAGTGAATTTCTATAGTTTTTTTAATGTGAAGTAATTGTAATTACTATGGGTTAATCCAAACACTGCAGTGCACGGCCGGGTCCTGCGACCAATCCCCCTATAACTACCCTACCCTGTGCCATGCACAGCCAAAGGTGGGGGTTGGCCACAGGACCTATCTCTCTGGGTGTGGGAATAGGTGTGTGAGGGTTTGTCTGGGTGTGAGAGTAGGTGTGAGAGTCTGTGTCTGGTTATGAGAGTGGGTGTAAGTGTCTATGTGGGTGTGCGAGTGAGTGTGAAAGGGTGACTCTGGGTGTAAGAGTGGGTGTAAGAGTGTCTGGGTAGGTGTGAGAGTGGGTGCAAGAGTGTCTATGTGGGTGTGAAAGTAGGTCTGAGAGGGTGTCTCTTAGTGTGAGAGTGGGTAAGAGAGTGAATGTATGGGTGTGAGAGGGTCTTTGTGGGTGTGAGAGAGGGTGTGAGAGTGTCTGTCTAGTTTTTATAGTAGGGGTGAAAGGGTGTTTCTGGGTGTGAGTGCGGGTGTGAGGGTGTGTGAGAGTCCAAGAGGGTCTGTGAGTGGGTGTGTGAGTGTCTGAGTAGGCCTGTGAGTGGGTGTGTGAGTCAATGAGTGTGTCTGTGAGTGTATGTGTGAGTGTTTGAGTGGGCAAGTGAGTCACTGAATGGGTCTATGTGTGGGTGTGTGAGAGTCTGAGTGGGTCTGTGAGTTGGTGCATGAGTGTCTGAGAAGGTCTGTGAGTGGGTGCATGAGTTATTGGGGGGGTCTGTGAGTGGGTGTATGAGGGTCCGAGTAGGTCTGTGAGTGGGTGTGTGAGTGTCTATGTGTGTCTGTGAGTGGGAATATCTTGGTGGGTCTGTGAGCAGCCTGGGAAGCACCAACTCCCTGGCAGAATGTGCAAAAAAATGCGTGGGGCACCCAGCCCCCCTGCAGGCCCGGGGATCGCCACTTCCCCGGGGCAGATTGTCAATAAGAAATGCGAGAGGCCGCCTGCCCCCCGCAGCCCTGGGGACTGCCACCTTCCTGTGGCACTAGTTGAAATCCAATGCAGGGGGGCAGGTCAGCCCCCTGCACCTCCAGGGACCGCCACCTCCCTGGGGCAGATTTTGTGATATGATAATAGTTACCTCAGGGCACGAGTTATAATTACTTGAAGTATTTGTAACTATAACAGGTGAATTTCTATGTTTTAAAAAAAAATTATTTCCTAACTATAATGTCCCTGTAACCTTCAGTTTTCTCAGTGAATATATATATACATAAGTATATGTTGGAAAGTGGAATTATTGATAAGGGCAGGTAAGTATCTACACCTAGCAATAGGCCACTAATCCCCACTTAGGTCCAGTTAGGTCTCAATAAATTAAACCCAGCTCAAACCTTGGTAGCTTGACAACGAGCAACAAGGCTTAACTTAGGAGACAAGTGTGTAAAGCATTTAAAAATCACAAAACACAATAAAAATTTAACAGCAATTTATAGAAAATAGATTATGGGGGTCATTATGAGCTTAACCGCCATGCGGCTGCACTCCCGTGGACCCCATTACGACATCCCCGCTGGGCCGGCGGGCGCAAACCAAGTTTACGCCCGCAGGCCCAGCGTGGATGAGGCCGCAACATAGGAGCCGGCGGTGTTGCGGCCGTGCGACAGGTGCAGTAGCACCCATCGCGCTTTTCACTGTCTGCTATGCAGACAGTGAAAAGCTGCCCGGGGCCCTGTTAGGGGGCCACTGCACTGCCCATACCAGTGGCATGGGAAGTGCAGGGGCCCCCAGGGGCCCCAGGACACCCCTTACCGCCAGCCTCTTCCTGGCAGTGCAAACCGCCAGAAACAGGCTGGCGGTAGGGGGGTCATAATCCCCAGAGCAGCGCTGTTTGCTACTGCCGCGGTCGGAATGAGGGTCTCCGTACCGCCAGCCTGTTGGCAGTACGGACGCCACATTACCCCTGCCGGTCTCCAACCCCAGGGTTGTAATGACCCCCTATATTTTTAACTTTAAAATGATACCAAAACAATTAAAATCAGATAAGGGGAACCGAAGATATTAATTTGTAAAGAATTAATGTTTTCTAGCACATAGAAGCTACTAGCGCTCAACGTGTTAAAAAAGGTCACAGTGGAAAGGGAAAAAGTCCAGAGTTCAAGCCACCCAGGAGGTAACACTGTTACACTTACTTTCAGAAGTGTTTCTTGATTCAGGAGAGTGGTCCACAGCACCAGCCATGGATTCAGAGGCTCTGGTTTGCCTCTTGGGGTCTGGGACTACAACTCCCACAGTGCACCTCTTCAATTTATGGAGTTGCTCCAAACGTCTGGATCTTCTTCCAGAGGTCATTTTTGGGTCCTAGAAGTGTCCACAACTTGATCCAAGGTTCCAGAAACTCTGAGTTGCTCCCTGGGAGATGGGATTACAATTCCCAGAATGCACCTGATTAGAATCCTTAAATGGCCACCAGACGCTGGTCAGCTGGGCTCTGCTTGCAGGACTTGATGCAGAGGACTCTGGGCAGCTCCTTTGTACGTGTAGTAAACAAGGAGTCCCTTCTTGAAGCAGAAGAAGACAGGCAAAGTCATTTAAATTGTGAAGCCAAAGTGTTCACCTGGTGCAGTCCTTCAGACTGCAGTGACCAGGTGCAGGACAGGGGTCTAGCAGGTCAGTCCTTCTTCTCGGTCTTGTTCCTTGTAGGGATCTGAGGTGTGGGTGCAGCTCTGCCATATTTATCCTCGCTCCTGGGTAGAAAGCGGGGGGGCCTGGTTATCCAATCACAGGCAGGCTCCTTCCCCCTTTGATAACCACTTCCTGGGAAATGTGTCAAAAAATCAATCTCAGGGAGCAACAGTCTTCAAAACTCCAACATGGTTGAAAGTGATTTTTGGAGGTTAGATCTGGCTGAGTCTACCCACTGGTGTGGCTAAGAATCCTAAACACACCCTTCTCCAGCCTTCTCCTAATCTAATCAAGAGGGCTCCTAATTGTCTAAGGTTGCAGGAAGTGAGAGAGGTCCTGAGCTTCTCCAAATGTTCTTCCCTGCCTTTGAAGACCAGTTTGTCCGCTCCCCCCACCCCCGATCCTGCTTCACTATCTGCTGAGGCAGATCTCCTCCCCCAGGCACATCCTTTGTGTTCAACCCAGGCCACTTCACACCTCATCAAGGCAGCCTAGTCAGACTGTCAGAGGCTTGCCAATCAGAGAAGGGCACCACAGAGCTGAAGTTGGCAACTTTTAGGTAGAGATTTAAAACTCTGTACCTGAACTAGTAATATTAAAACCAACAATTGCAAGGATTTATTATAACAATTAATTTGATAGTAAACGCAAGGTATCTGGCACTTAAGGGGACTTTGTTGATTAAAATAAAGTATCCACATTTTAGCCTATTGAGGACATTCACTTCAGTGAAGGAAAACAAATTTGGCTATTTTACCTCACCAGGGATTATAAAAGAATTTTTATAAGGTCCCTGCTTATAGTTATATGACACCCAATCCTAGGGGCACATGGGTCACACCTTAGGGCTGACTTCTATGTAAAAATAAGGTAGTTTAAGACTTTGGAAGTACTTTTAATTCCAAAGTCGAATTTGCATTTTACTTTAGCTTGAAAGCAGCCAGCAAGGAAGGCCTGCCTTTAAAATGACCCTGGGTACCTCGACAGTGCACCTATGTATGCATTACCTATACTACAGTCCCCTAAACCTATATGTGCTACCATATACTAGGGACTTATAGGTCGATTGACATAGCCAATTAAAATTAGTCTTATGTGCATACCGTTTTACACAGAGCACAAGCACTAGGACTGGTTAGCTGTACTCAGGGCACCATCAGAGTCAGGAAAACACCAGCAAAAAGTGAAAAATGGGGGCAAAAAGTTAGGGATCCTCTGCAATCAGCCCTGTTTTTTTCTCACAATATATATATATAAATATGTATGTATATATCAAAGCCAATCCCTTTCAGGGTTAGAGTGACGCATAAATTATACAAAAAAGAATAGAGAACTCTGGGTAGGTTCCAAGTTTAGGTGGAGAGCAGCTCTAGGAAGAAGCACCCTGCAACACCAGCGACACTCTAGATTTGCTCACCTCAAATGTCTGTTTATCTAGCAAAGCTTTTAAGCACAGGATCAGCACAGTGCTATCCACGCCGAGCTAGATAGGGACAAAGGCCTGGCGGTAAATGCAGCCTACCGCCGCGCTGATGGCTCCCAATATACCATGACAGAGGCAGTAATCCGCTACGGGTATTATGACCCACACAGAGAAATCCGCCACTATACAGACACCCACACAAGTCCGCCAGTCCAAAGGGCAGTGATAAAATGGCGATAGCAAAACCCACACAGTTATGCCAACAGGAATACGCCCACAGTATCAGGACCCACAAATCACCGCAGCTGTCTTTCAACCACGGTAAACCATTTGCGGTACACACTGCCGCGCTCATAATACACACACACTTACAAAACTCCACCACATTGGACAATTCAAACTACAAACACCTGACACACATATACCCACCACACCCACAACACTATAAAACACACACCCACATTACCCACAACCCTTTCAATGAAAAAAAAGATAGCAAGCAGAAAGAGACAAGCCAGGAGCAGCCACTAAATCATAGGCACAATACATCATCACCCATACATCATCCATGCACCTCACAACACATCACCCCACACATCAACCCACACATCCTCACACATACCACTCACACCACATCCATGGCACCCCAAAGACATCCCAGCTTTTCAGAGGAGGAGCTAAGGGTCATGGTGGAGGAAATCATCTGGGTAGAGCCATAGCTATTCAGATTACAGGTGCAGCAGACGTCCATTGCAAGGAAGATGGAGCTAAGGCGGAGAATCGTGGACAGGGTCAACGCCATGGGACAGCACCCAAGAACAAGGGATGACATCAGGAAGAGGCGGAACGACCCACGGGGAGGGTGCGTTCAGTGGTTGCAAGACACCAGGTAGCCATGCAGAGGACTGGCGGTGGACCCTCACCTCCTCCCCCACGACTAACAACAGAACAAGTTTTGGCAATAATTCATCCTGAGGGCTCGCAGGAGCAGCAGGAGGACCGGACTCTTGGAAAGTCAAATCTTTACTACTTTATCTCCCCACCCTACCTGCATGCCACCACAAACTCCCACTCCGACCCCTACCCTCACCCCATCACTCCACCACCTCACACATACCCCACCATCACAACCCACCCATCCCAGTACCAAGCCCTGCACGTAACACCAATGCATGGACCCCCATCAGATGACCTGCATGGACACCCATCACCACAGCATTCCCAGTAGAGAGACTCACCCAGCCCACAAAATCATCACAAACACAAGGCAAAGCTGACAGGGAAATCACAACCATACAGGGAAACGCACCCATGCACAAGATGGCACTTGCAGATACACTAACACTGCATTTGCATCCTCACAGGACCCCTACTCAACGTCACCGGAGAGGAGGTGGCAGCTACATCCAGTCCCCCCCAGAAGAGGCCCACAGTGACGACAGCAGCTCTGCGCTCCTGGATCAGTATGACCAACCTGGCCAATCAGGGACCTCTGGACAGTCGGTTCCCATGCCACAGTCCCAACCCACCACAGAGCCACCCCCCTCAGGAAACACCAGCACAGCACCCACCCAGCGGGCCCATGCCACTGTCCCCAGGACACCTCAATCAGCAGTGTGTCCACCACTACAGGGACCCCAGGCAACCCCACAAACCCAGGATGATCAGGGACCTGGGGTCAGTGGCAGTGGGCACAAGGTTCAGGGGACAGAGGCACGGGACAACAGGGAAGCTGGGAAGACTGCTGTGCGACAGAGGGAGGACAGGCCCAGGGAACCCACTCTCTAGGAGGCACTCACCAACATCCTGGGAGCGTACCACCATTCCCAGGAGACGATGGGCCAGATACTGGCCAAGTTGCAGGAGACCCAACGGCTGCAGGAGGGACATCCTGGGCATCCTGGGGATCAGGGAGGACCTCAAACTCATCTACACCATCTTGGTCACCATTGCAGTGGTGCTGGGTGACATGGCCAACACCATGAGGGAGGCAGTGGCACACTAACGGGCCCCTGACACTAGCCAAACTGCTGAACAGCCTTCCAGCTCCGCCAGCGCTAGTGGACAGGAGGTCCCGCCACAGGAACAACAGGCCACCAGCACCCCACCCCCTGCAGAAGGAGAACCACCCCGCAAACGGTCCCTGCGTTCCAGGCAGAAGCCAGAGTACATTGTCAAGACCCCCGCCAAGAAAGAAGACTCTCCTGATTGTCACCCTTCTGTCACACTCTGTCACCCTGGTCACCTTGAACTGCCATTGCTCCCCTTCCTATGCCCCATTGGACAGTGCACCTGTGATACCAAGAGATTGGACTCTACCCTGGACTTTCCTCCACCATCAGCCCAGCCTATTGCACATCCCCCTATACTTATGAGCATGTAAATAAACACCCTTGAAACAAATACTAATCTGGAGTCTGTCAAATGATTCAAATATGTATTAGTTCCACACGATCAAAGCATTGCAAGTCAAACGTACAGTCAAATGTACTTTGAAATGATGTTTGGTGGACAGCAGTACACATAGCAGGAGCCAGAGTGGGCGACAGAGTTCTGAAAATAGAGATGCCGAAGGGTACAGTAAGTGGCCATAGACATAGGGAAATCAGGCTGCCATGTACAATGTCCAACAGATAACTGATAAGTTAGGTTCAGTTACTGTGCCTTACATGTGTGTCACTGGAAGTACTGCTGTATTATGTTGCTTCTGTTGTCAACATCTTCTTCCTCTCCCTCCTCTTCCTCACTGTCCAAAGGCTCCACCGCTGCCACAAGTCCATCTCCAGACTCATCCTCCTGCAGAAAAGGCACCTGGTGTCTCAAGGCCAAGTTGTGCAACATGTAACATGCAACGATGATCTGGCACACCTTCTTGGGTGAGTAGTACAGGTATCCACCAGTCAGATGGATACACCGGAACCTGGCCTTCAGGAGGCCGAAGGTCCTTTCAATAATCCTCCTTGTACACCCATGTGCGTCATTGTAACATTCCTCTGCCCTTGTCCTGGGATTCCTCACTGGGGTCAGTAGCCATGAGCGGTTGGGGTAACCAGAGTCACCTGCAAACATTGAGGGACAACTGTTAGACACACTCTAACCCTTAGGGACAACCCAATACCCAGACACCAACTTATACTGTGTGGGGAACTTGGGCTCACCTATTAGCCACACCCGGTGCCTACGGAGTTAGCCCATCACATATGGGATGCTGCTATTCCTCAAGATAAAGGCGTCATGCACAGATATTTGGCATTCACATGGGAGATGTACTAGTCCGCCAAACACACCATCTGCACATTCATAGAGTGATAGTTTTTTCTATTCCTGAACACTTGTTCATTTCTCGGGGGGACTAATGCCACATGTGTACCATCAATGGCACCAATGATGTTGGGGATATGTCCCAGGGCATAAAAGTCAGCTTTCACTGCGGCCAAATCCTCCACCTGGGGGAATATGATGTAGCTGCGCATGTGTTTCAGCAGGGCAGACAACACTCTGGTCAACATGTTGGAGAACATTGGCTGAGATAATCCCCGAAGCCATGGCCACTGTTGGTTGGAAGGAACCACTTGCCGGGAAATGGAGCACTGGCAGGACCTGCACTACGGGGGGGTACCTGTGGGCTGGTGGATAGCTGACATCAGGTCTAGCTCCAATTGGGCACACAGTTCTTGGATTGTGGCACGATCAAGTCTGTAGGTTATGATAATGTGTCTGTCCTCCATTGTCGCAAGGTCCAACAGGGGTCTGTACACTGGAGGGTGCTGCCATCTCATATTCAGCCTCAGCGGTTGAAGCCTATGGAAGAAAACGGTGAGCTGAGGGTCATATTCACACATCTATTGCACTAATGATGAATTTCTTCCTTTACAGAACCAGTATGTGAATCTGAAAATCAGTTTCTGTGCCAATGTCTGTTGTGACGCAGTTAGGTGCCACGGCATGTGCCCCCCTGAAATGGTGGCTGCCTGACCTGTGAGGAGGGACAAGTGGAAATGAGGTCATTCTGCTGGCGTTGAGCGCCGTCACGGTAGGCGGTCGCTAACTGCCACGCAACTTTGCATTGGTTATCATTAGGCCCTATGGGTTCCAGGAGCCAATGGCGATGTATGCAGGCAGTGACGGTACGCACCGCCGCAGACGTCACCGTCATTTTCTCTCTGTTCACTCACTTGCAACCTGACCTTCAACAGGAGAGTACTTACATTGCAAGTGCTGCTGTGACCTGTGTCCGGAAGCGACAATGCCTCATGTGTCTGGGGAAAGCGCCCATGTCTTCATTCACGGAGGATTTGGAGAAACTGGTGGATGGGGCCCTACCCCAGTACATGTTACTCTATGGTCCTCCAGACAAACAGGTGAGTACACTGTGAGCATGATGCATGGGCCATGAATGTATGGAGTGCTGTGTGTGTAAGCCACATGTTGGGGGGGCAGAGGCGTCCTGGCCAGAGTGCTGCATGAAAGGTGGTCAATGTATGTGCGTCAGGGGATGGGAGGGATCTGGTGAGCCATGAGTCTGACGGTCCAGACGGTTGACTAATTCACTTTTCTGCTGTCTTTTCCATGCAGGTCAGTGTCCATCAGAAAAAGGGTATTTGGCGTGCCATCACCAAGGCAGTGTGGACCCTGCGTGTCTTTGACAGACAGAGCAGCCACTGCCGCAAAAGGTGGGAGGACCAGCGCCGCTGGGCAAAGAAGACGTCGGAGGGGCAGCTGGGGCTGTCCTCCCAACGAGGAAGGAGTGCCCGTCGCACCATGACCCCCCTGATGTTCCGTATCCTGGCGGTGGCCTATCTGGAGTTGGATGGGCGCTTGAGGGCATCACAGCAGCCACAAGGGGGTGAGTACAGATTCTGAATCCAGGCTTTGCGCGCATTAAGAGTCACCTGGGTGGGGATGTGGGCTATGGGTGCCCCTAGGTCAGGGCGAAGATGGCAGGGTAGGTCCCTTGTTGGGCATGCTCTGAAGCACTCCTACCCCAATAGTGTTAGTGGACATCTACTACTGGGCAGGGTCCTGGAGATTCAGGTGTGCAGCTAATGGCGTTAGGCATTGTATCCCATGGCCTGGTGACTATCTTAGTAACTGGTAGTGTATGGCCTAGTGCACAGGGCTGCTCCCTGTGTGTTCTGTACACCAACAGTGGTGTTGACCAAGTGTATCCTCTGTCCCTCCCCCCCTTTTTGTTTTGTCACCCTGTCCTGGTGTGCATTAGCATCATCTGGTGGAGGAGCAGAGGCACCGGCAATGGAGGGAGCTGCATCCCACATGGGCCTGAAAGCCGAATCCACCGAGGGTGAGGGCACCAGTGGGACGGAGGGAGAGGGGAGCACCACAACGGGGACAGGAGGGGAGACCACAGACAGCGACTCCTCCCTGGCGGTGGCAGACACCTCTGTGCCCAGCCCAACAACAGGTATAGCCGCCACCCCTCCTACCAGCACTGCCCTCCCAGCAGCCCCTCAGTGGGTTTCCTGTGCCTGCTCACCCAGGAGAGTGGGCATCTCCTTCACCCCAGGCACCTCAGGCCCTGCCCCAGACAGCCCTGCTGCCCAGAGTGAGGAGGTTATTGACCTCCTGAGATCCCCCACTTTTGGGAAGTCAACCATTCTGAATGCCATCCAGGGTGTTGAGAGGCATTGGCAACAAACAAATGCATACCTGGAAGGCATTCACTCTGGCATGGTGGCCCAACAGAGAGCATTTCAGGCAATGGCCTCCGCACTGATGGCAGCCATTGTCCCTGTCTGTAGCCTCCTCCCTCCAATTTCCTCTGCCCAGTCCCAATCCCCTCAAACCCAGCCCATCCCAAGCACACATTCAGACCAGCATTCATCCAAATCAACACACAAAAATGGCTCAGGCAAACACAAGCACCTCACTTCATCTCACAGGCACTCACACAAGCACCATCCCCGTGCAGATACACCAACATCCTCTGCCTCCACTGTCCCCCCTCCTCCTCCTTGTCCACCTCCCTCCCAGTAGCGTCTCCACTCGCAACTGCATGCACTATATCCTCATCCACTACATCCATCACCAGCACGCCCATCACACACACACGTCACAAGCAGTCACCACCCCCACAACCATGCACACGTTCCCTGTGTCCTCTGCCAGTGTGTCTGTGACCCCTCCTCCCAAAGTACACAAACGCAATCACCCACCCACCCTACAGCCATCCACCTCACAACAGCATCCAGCCCATGCACCTGCACCCAAACTCAGCAGACACCTCCTACAACCACTCCCTCTGCCTCCACTCTCAAACCCTCTCCCTCTTCCCGCCCCAGTGTGTCTAAGAAGCTTTTCTTGGCAAACATTGACCTCTTCCCTACCCCTCCCCGCCATCCTTCCTCTCGGGCCAGGGTGTCCAGAACCCAGGCCAGCACCTCAGCCAGCAAGTCGCCATCCGCTGTGGTACCTGCAACCCACAGAGGCTCAAAGGAGGCATCTCTTAGCCCAGCCAGTGTGCCACCAACCCCTGCAAAGGACAAAAGCATTCGCCATCTGCCAAGGTGAAGAAGGGGCCAACATGCAGAAAGGGCAAGGAGCACGAACCACCCAGAAGGGCCTCCTCAAAAACTCCAGCAGCCAAGGTCACACCACCATCTGCCAAGGTGAGGAAGGGGCAGAAAACGCCAGGCAAGGCACTTTAGCCGTCTGAGGCCGCAGGTGAAGGCCTGGTGGCTACCAGCACAACCGCCAGTCCTGCAACCTGCACCACAGCCAGCACCGCCAGCAGCCCTGCTGCAAGCACCGTCGCACCCACCGCCACCTGCACCGCCGCTAACACCATGACTGTCAGCAGCAGCATCCCCAGTGGGCAGCCGTCCGAGGCTGCAGGAGAAGGGCTGGTGCCTCCCTCCACCACTGGCAGCACCGGCACCAGCGCCATGGCCAGCACCGCCATACGCGCCACCACCAGCACTGCCGTCAGCACCGCCACAAGCACCACCATTTGCACCGCTGACAGTGGGACCACTACTAGCTGGTGCCTCCCACCACCACTGCGGCACCCCCACCACACCGGCACACCCACCAATTTGCAGCCTTAGCTGCCACAGGATGGAGCCTAGCCCTGCCTCCAAGGACTATCATGCCACCTTTTGATGCAAATCTCATGCCTCTGCCACCCAGTTGAGGGAATGTGAACTGCCACACCCCAAGTGTTTCTTCACTAGGCACAAAGCCCCCTCCAGAACCAGTGGAAAAAGGCATCCACTCACCCAGTCCTTGGCAGGATGAAGCAGACTGGGCACAAAGCCCCCTTCAGAACCAGTGGAGAAAGGCATCCACCCACCCAATCCTTGGCAGGGTGAAGCACACTGGGCACAAGGCCTCCTCCAGACCAGTGGAGAAGGCATCCACTTGAGAGACTGTGGCTTTGCACTTCCCAGGACCAAGCAGTGGGCAAACCACCCACTAGAGACACTTGTGAGACTGTGGCTTTGCACTCCCCAGGACCAAGCAGTGGGCAAACTACCCACTAGAGACACTTGTGAGACTGTGGCTTTGCACTCCCCAGGACATCGCTGTGGGCATGGAGCCCCCTCGAGGAGCAGTGGCATTATTCCATCTTCCGGCTGAGGTGCCCCCCCTCGTCCCCCTGAGGTGCCTGTGTGTTTTCGACCTGATGCCCCTGCAGTGTTCTCTCCGTATTGAGGCAGGAGTCAAGTGTGGGCTTTGCCCATGATTTTTGGCCTATTGGCCCACGGACATTTTGCATGGACAATGTACGGTCTTTTGTACATATTGCATATTTTTGTAAATACTGTTTCTCAAAATTTTACGTAGAGCTGCCCATTTCTAAAATATCAATGATTTAACTCAATTCCTTTTGTCCTTGCGTACTTCCAGGGGCATACGGGGTGTAAATGTAATGTTGTTGCATGTGTTTGTGTGTATGGTGTTGGGGGTGAGGGTGGGGGTGGGGGTGTTGCATGTTGCATGTGTGTGTCACTCTCTTTTTTCTACCCCCGTTCCTTATGTGCTAGGTGCAGCACTCACCATGGTGGTAGCGGCCGCCTTTCGTATTCCTGCTAGATGAGGAGGTAGACCAGCATGGGCAGGACCTGTAGCTCGGGCTCCATGGCGTCCTGGTTCTTCGTTGAGTGTTGAGAGGTGAGTCGTTTCCCTTCTGTGTTCTGATTCCGCCGTGCTTTTGATGGCGGTACCGCCCCGAAAAAGGTGGTGGATAGGCCTCTTGTAATACAATGGGCGGAACCTTGTCTTCTGCCTGTCTGTAGGTGGGTGGGTACCGCCACGGTGTTTGTTGCTACCGCAGTGGCAGTTGGAGTGTTAAAGTGGCTGTCTGTGTTGGCGGTTTCAGCCGTGGTTGTGATCCCATACCACTGGCCTGTTGGTGGTATTACCACCGCTTTAACACCGTCTGCCAGGGTCTTATGAGGGCCAAAGTATTTTGCCATTTGTATAGCAAAGTCTTTAAGCATAGGTTTGTCACAGTATCAATCTTGCTGAGCTGTAAAATGACAAAAGCCATTTACTATTCCAGGCACAGTACCACAGCTTTGGACCGGTAAAATACCATCCAAGCCAACCTGGAATGAGGAACAGCAACTCCTGACACGTGTTTCACTTTCATTAGAGCTCATCAGAGAGATTTAGCATTGTCCAGACAAAACTTTGCTAGATAAACAGACATTTGAGGTGAGCAAATCTAGAGTGTTGCTGGCGTTGCAGGGTGCTCCTTAATAGAGCTGCTCTCAACCTAAACTTGAGAACTACTCAGAGTTCTCTATTCGTTTTTTGCATGTATGTATATATATATATATATATATATATATATATATATATATATATATATATATATAGATAGAGAGAGAGAGAGATAGATAACCCAAGGAAAAAAGCTCTGCTCACACCAGGACCACAACGAGAAGGAGCGCTAGACGACTGGAAGAGCAGCCAGTCCAGTAATTCCAACCAACAAAAGAGAGTTGTAGCGCTCACACATGGAGGGTGAGGAACTTTTTTTTATTCAACAAGACTACAAGGTGCGTTTCAGCCCAGCTGGGCCTTGATCACTTTATCTCATGTTACCCAGGTTGCCTCAAAATAGGCAAACAACCATCAACACAAAAGAAATACACCCAATGGAAAAGTGAAATGAAACAAGTGGATACTTGAAGGGAGCACAAAGATGAAGATGAAATACAAAGCAAATCTCCTGATTAAGCACAACTTTTGCTAGTCACAAATGTATAATGTGCTTAAATACAAGACCATTTTATAATATTTTTAATTTTATAAAACAATTTTATGAATTTTATGAAATTATTTTATTTTATAAAATTGTCTTGTTTGTTAAGCACATTATACATTTGTGAGGTCAAGTGATCAAGGGCCAGCTGAGCCTAAACACGTCTTGTTGTCCTGGTGAATAAAGACAGTTTTCCTCACCCTCCCCGTGTGAGCACTACTACCCACTTTCTTTTGGATGAATATACACACACACACACATACTTCTAAATCTGGTCCTTATTAAATATCCACTTTTTGCATCATCACTCTCTTTTCCTTTTTCTTCCTCCTCAGAGATCTTCTACAAATTTTGTTTTCCTAGCATACAGCCTAAAAGCAGAGATATATTTTGTGATGTCTCATAGTTGTTTAAGGAAGGGGATAACATGGTAGTTGTCTAACTTAAAGTGGGTTCACTGCTGTGTTTTTGTTTGCTTTGCATGCAATAAAACGTATTGAAACACAGAGCACAAATATTTGTATTTGAGGACAAACATGTCTTTTTCCTGAAAATGATAACCTATGATTGGGAGAACTGTGTTTACTATTCAATGGCAGATCACTTGTGTTAGAAATTGGGTTTTTGGTTGGCAGTCAGGTTACCCTCTGTCCAAGCAAGAACCCTCACTCTAGTCAGGGTAAGTCACATACAATCCAAACGTATCCTGTGCCCACCCTCTGGTAGCTTGGCACGAGCAGTCAGTCTTAACTTAGAAGGCAATGTGTAAAGTATTTGTGCAATAAATCATACAATAACACCGTATAGCACCACAACAATACACCACACAGTGTTTAGAAAAATATATAATATTTATCTGGATAATTGTAGGTCAAAACGAATAAAGATGCAATGTGAAATTGTAGAGATATCACTGAAAAGTGATATAAAGTGTCTTAAGTCTTTAAAAAGCAAAGAAAGGTGGTCATTATGACCGGCGTCCGTACCGCCAACAGGCTGGCGGTACGGAGGCCCTTATTACAACCGCGGCGGTAGAGCCGCGGTCGCACCGCCGGGGCTGGCGGTTTCCCACCGTTTTATCCCCGGCGGTGATATTCCGCCAGGGCAGCGCTGCAAGCAGCGCTGCCCTGGGGATTATGACCCCCCTACCGCCAGCCTGTTTCTCGCGGTTTGCACCGCCAGGAAGAGGCTGGCAGTAAGGGGTGTCCTGGGGCCCCTGGGGGCCCCTGCACTGCCCATGCCCCTGGCATGGGCCCCCTAACAGGGCCCCGGACAGCTTTTCACTGTCTGCATAGCAGACAGTGAAAAGCGCGACGGGTGGAACTGCACCCATCGCACGGCCGCAACACCGCCGGCTCCATTAGGAGCCGGTTCCTATGTTTCGGCCTCATTACCGCTGGGCCGGCGGGCGCAAACTTGGTTTGCGCCCGACGGCCCAGCGGGAATGTCATAATGGGGGCCGCGTGAGTGCGGCCGCCGCCCGCCAAGGTCGTAATGACCCCCAAAGTCTCTTTCAAGCACAAAGTACCTGGTTTAAAGTGGAAAATCTCCGCAAAGGGCAGCAGAAGAAGAGATACGTGGAAAAATGGTGTGGGCGTCGATTTCTCCCCTGCACACACGGACTTGCGTCGTTATTTTTCACGCGGGGAAGTCGTGCGGTGTTTTCCGACGCTCGGACAATCTCTTTCAGTGGGTCGCGGGATTACCAGATGTCCCGGGGTCTGTGCGTGGATTCTCCTGCTTGTTTTCCGGCTGCACGTCGTTCCGCGGGGCTGCGCGTCGCAGTTTCGATCTCACGGCAGTCGTCGCGCCGATTTCTCCTCTGGAAGTCAGGTGGCTTTGTCCTTGCAAGGCCGTGCGTCGAAGTTCCGGTCATCCCGAAGGCGACGCGTCAATCAGCATCGGTGTGCAGCGTTTTTCTCGCCACGGAGCAAGCTGTGCGTTGAAATATTCGCTGCACGAAGAGTCCAAATGAAAAAGAGAAGTCTTTTTGGTGCTGAGACTTCAGGGAACAGGAGGCAAGCTCTATCCAAGCCCTTGGAGAGCACTTTTACAGCCAGACAAGAGTTCAGCAAGGCAGCAGTCCTTTGTAGAAAGTAGTCAGGTGAGTCCTTTGGGCAGCTGGGCAGTTCTTCTTGGCAGGATGCAGGTTCTGGTTCAGGTTTCTTCTCCAGCAAGTGTCTGATGAGGTAGGGCAGAGGCCCTGTTTTATACTAAATTGTGCCTTTGAAGTGGGGGTGACTTCAAAGAGTGTCTAAGAAATGCACCAGGTCACCTTTCAGTTCAATCCTGTCTGCCAGGGTCCCAGTAGGGGGTGTGGCATTCCTTTGTGTGAGGGCAGGCCCTCCACCCTCCCAGCCCAGGAAGACCCATTCAAAATGTAGATGTATGCAAGTGAGGCTGAGTACCCTGTGTTTGGGGTGTGTCTGAGTGAATGCACAAGGAACTGTCAACCAAGCCCAGCCAGACGTGGATTGTAAGGCACAGAAAGATTTAAGTGCAAAGAAATGCTCACTTTCTAAAACTGGCATTTCTAGAATAGTAATATAAAATCCAACTTCACCAGTCAGCAGGGTTTGGTATTACCATTCTGGCCTTCCTACTCCTTTCAGATCAGCAGCTACCACTTCATTACTGTATGAGGGCAGCCCCAATGTTAGCCTATGAAGGGAGCAGGCCTCACAGTAGTGCAAAAATGAATTTAGGAGTTTTACACTGCCAGGGCATGTAAACTACACAGGTACATGCCCTGCCTTTCACCCACAAAGCACCCTGCTCTAGGGGTTACCTAGGGCACACATTAGAGGTGACTTACAAGTGGAGAAAGGGGAGGTTTAGGCTTGGCAAGTACTTTTAAATGCCAAGTCGAGGTGACAGTGAAACTGCACACACAGGCCTTGCAATGGCAGGCCTGGGACAAGGTAAAGGGGCTACTTAAGTGGGTGGCACAACCAGTGCTGCAGGCCCACCAGTAGCATTTAATCTACAGGCCCTAGGCACATATAGTGCAGATTACTAGGGACTTATAAGTAAATTAAATAGTCCAATCAGGTATGATCCAAGGTTACCATGTTTAAAAGGGAGAGAGAATATGCACTTTAGCACTGGTTAGCAGTGGTAAAGTGTGCAGAGTATAAAAGCCAGCAAAACAGAGTCCAAAAAGTGGAGGGAGGCAGGCAAAAAGTTAGGGGTGACTACCCTAAGGCATGTCAGGTCTAACATGTGTCCCCCCCAGCTGAAAGTGGGGAGAGCTACCCGACCTCCTGGGAGCTCTCATCGCGAAGGTGGAAGTATCTGGAGAGACCATCAGCATTGGCGTGGTCAACCCCTGGGCAATGCTCCACCGTAAAGTCCATCCCATGTAGGGAAATGGATCACCTCAAGAGTTTTGGATTCTCACCCCTCATCTGCATGAGCCATCTCAGGGGCCTGTGGTCTGTCTGAACCTGGAAGTGAGTCCCAAACAGGTAGGGTCTTAGCGTCTTCAGTGCCCAGACCACAGCAAATGCTTCTCTCTCAATAGCACTCCACCTTTGTTCCCGTGGTAATAGTCTGCTAATAAAGACTACTGGTTGGTCTGAGCCCTCCTCATTCAGCTGTGCTAGAACAGCCCCTATGCCATGCTCTGAAGTATTTGTCTGCACAATAAATTCCTGGGAGTAGTCAGGGGCCTGGAGCACGGGGCCGTGCACATGGTTCTCTTCAGAGAATCAAAGGCTTTCTGACAAGCCTCTATCCAATTCACCAACCTAGGTTGTTTCTTGTAAGTGAGTTCTGTCAAGGGGGAACACAATGCTACCATAGCCCTTGACGAATCTGCAGTAGTATCCAGTGAGGCCCAAAAAGGCTCTCACCTCCGTCTGTGTTCTAGGTGGTTGCCAGGCCTTGATAGTTTCAATCTTGGCCTGGAGTGGCTGCACCTTGCCACCACCTACTAGGTGTCCCAAGTACACCACGGAACCCTGCCCAGTCTGGCACTTACTAGCCTTGATAGTCAGGCCTGCCTGTTGCAAAGCCTGAAGCACCTCCTTGAGGTGGAGCAGGTGTTCCTCCCAGCTGGAACTATAGACAGCTAAGTCGTCCAGGTAAGCTGCACAACGGCATCTTTACCAGCTAGGACCTCGTTAACCAACCGTTGGAAGGTAGCGGGGCATTTTTCAGCCCAAATGGCATCACCCGGAATTGGTAATGGCCATCAGGGGTGGAAAAAGCTGATCTTTCTTTAGCCTCCTCAGTCTAGCCGATCTGCCAGTACCCTGAAGTAAGATCGAACGTACTCAGGAACTTGGCAGCGCCTAGCCTGTCAACGAGCTCATCAGCTCGGGGGATGGGCTGAGCATCAGTCTGGGTGACTGAGTTGAGACCCCGGTAGTCCACACAGAACCTGGACCTGAACCAGAGTTCTGGCTTCGCACCTGGGGCAGTAGCCTTAGGAACCAATACCACAGGGCTGGCCCAGGGACTACTGGATTTCTCAATAATCCCCAAAGTTAACATCTTGGAGACCTCCTCCTTGATGCTGGCCTTCACCTTATCCGACAACCCGTAAATTTTCTTCTTTGCAGGCGGACTGTCACCTGTGTCAATGTCATGAACACAGAGGTGGGTTAGTCCAGGAGTAAGGGAGAACAGGTGGGAGAACTGCTCTAACAGCTCATAGCAGTCCCATCTCTGGGTTAGAGTCAGGGAGTCAGAGAGAATGATACCCCCCACTGACCCATCCCCTTCTTTGAAAGCGAGGAGGTCGGGGAGAGGTTCATTCTCCTCTTCCATGCCCTCATCTGTGACCAGGAGCATACTGACCTCAGACCTCTCAAAGTGAGGTTTGAGCCGGTTGTGATGGAGGACCCTTAGGGGGTGCCTAGGGGTCTTGAGGTCCACTAGGTAAGTGGCCTCCCCTTTATGCTCCTTGATCTCAAAGGGGCCAGTCCAGCGGTCCTGGAGAGACCTGGGCTCTACTGGCTCCATCACCCAAACTTTGTCTCCAGGTGAGAACTCAACTAGAGTGGCCTTCTGGTCATACCACTCCTTCACCACCTCTTGACTGGCCTCGAGGTTACTATGGGCCTGCTTCCAGAAGTGTTGGGTTTGGTTGCGGAGGGCCAGCATGTAGCTGACCACATCCTGGGGAGGTGACTTGGGAGCTTTCTCCCAGCCCTCCTTAACAATGCTTAGGGGTCCCCTGATAGGGTGACCATAGAGAAGCTCAAAGGGGCTGAACCCCACCCCTTTCTGGGGCACCTCTCTTTAAGCAAACAACAGGCAGGGTAAGAGGACGTCCCACTTACACCTCATGGCATCAGTCAGGCCACCAATCATGCCTTTCAGGGTCTGGTTGAATCTCTCAACAAGCCCATTGGATTGAGGATGATAAGGGGTGGTAAACCGATAGGTCACCCCAAACTCATCCCACATGTACTTCATGTATGCAGACATGAAGTTTGTGCCCCTGTCAGACACGACCTCCTTAGGGAATCCCACACGGGTAAATATTCCCAACAGGGCTCTGGTCACCACCGGTGCAGTCACTGTTCTCAGGTGCATTCCTTCTGCGCCTTGCAGAATTCTGCTCTGGTTGGCCCTCCCTCTACCTGCCAGCCAGCAAGTTCAGGTAGGTTACCCAGGTCCGCTATGTCCTCCCCAGTGGGTTCAGGTACCTCCTCCTCCTCAGGGGCCTCGTCCACCACAATGGGAACACTTGAGGCGGGTTTCCCGCGGCTCATGCCCTTCCTCTTTGCAGCTGTCTGGGCCATTTTTCCAGGCTCCAGACGCCGTTGACTCCCTTCCCGGGCAGCCATGGACCGTGTGGTCATGCAGTCCCACTCAGGTAACCCTAACATCTCCAGGTGAGATCTGAGCTCTACTTCTTTCCAAGCAGTATGCTCAATATCATTGCCCAACAGACAATCTACAGGCATGGCAGGACTCACAGCTACTTTCAGAGTACCAGAGACCCCCCCCACTCAAAGTGAACCAGAGCCACCGGTAGGTGACTCTCACGATTGTCACCAACTATGACCTGGTAGAATGTATTAAGGACTATCTGCTCTGTTGACACCAGCTGACTCTTGATAGTAGTCATGCTGGCTCCTGTGTCACGCAGAGTCTCCACCTTTTGACCATCAATAGTGACCCGCTGCCTGTACTTGGAAGTATTTTGGGGCATGTGGGCTTTGGGCAACATTTCTCTTTCTCCCAGGGACACTAGGGAAATCTCTACCTGCTCCCCAAAGCTATCTGGGTCCATCTCCCCCCGAGCGCTACACTAGTCAACCCAGGGGTCTGCCCAGTAGTGGACGGGGCCCTCTTGGAGCATTGGGGGTCGCCTTTATAGTGACCTTACTGGTAGCACTCTAAGCATTCGGGGTTGGATCTCCCGGATTTCTCATAAGTCCCTGGCTTTTTCCCAAATCTGGAAAAGGAATGGTTGCCACCCCCTCCCTGGGAGATCTTTTGGGGGCCTATGGAGAGTTCCTTATCTGTAAGTTTATCTCTCCCCTCTTTCTTCTGTTGGGAACCCTGACCACCTTTGTGGGTGTCCCCCCCAGGTACCTTTTTGGACACTCTGGTGCTAATCCAGAGGTCCGCCTCCTCAGCAAGCTTCCTAGGATCAGTCAGCTTACTATCTACCAAGTGCTGGCGCAACTCTGTATAAGTAGTATTGAGTATATGCTCTCTCAGAATCAAGTCATATCACCCTTTATAATTATCTACTTTGTTGCCTCGCACCCATCCATTCAGTGCCTTACTGGAAAAGTCAAAGAAATCTACCCATGTTTGTGTGGTTTGTTTGGTGCTGTCCCTGAACCTCTGACGGTATTCCTCAGGGGTCAGCCCAAACTTGGCATGTAATGTGGCTTTCTGACGTGGGTATGTGTTTTGATCAGGTTGATCCAATGTGAGAAGTGTGTCCTTCCCCAATGGGGGCACATAACCCCACATAGCTACCCCCACTGCCCTTCAGGAACCTCATGAGCCCTTAGTGCAACTTCATAAGCAGCTAACCATTTATCTATGTCATCTCCCACCACAAAACTGTACACCACATTTTTGGGTATACAAACCTTCTTTTCTCCCGCAGGTCCTGTCTGTATGCTGCCACCATTATTGCTGGATTCAGACTGTCTCGCCTTGATCTCCAGCTCCTTGAGACTCAGTTCATGAGCCAACAATAGTTTCTTTTCAGCCAAAGCTCTTTCAGCTTCCACCTGTTTGGCTGCTCTTTCAGCTTCAGCTTGTTTGGCTTCTCTCTCTGCCCTCTTGTCTTCCTGTTTGGCCTCAATTTTCAGTTTTGCCATTTGCAATTGGAACTCCCTTTCTTCTCTGCTTTCCTCTGCGGTCAGGCTTTGCACAGACACTGCTCCCTGGTCTGGAAGGGGGCAATTGCAGTGGTAACATCATCCACTGATAGCAACAAATCCTCCGAGGGGTCATTTTCTGGCCCCTCTTCCTTATCATCCTCCTCTAAATGGGCTTCTGCCCAGGTCCTCAGCACCACTTGAAAGTCCTCCTTTTTGGAGGCCCCTTGGGTGGGTACTCTCAACACCCTGCAGAACCCTCTTAGCTGTTTGACCGTATATGTATCCAACAGGGCTAGGTCAAAGTCTCCTACTTGAGACCCAGTCAGAGACATGTTGAGTGAGGATTTAGTTTTTGAAAATTGTCAGGAAACGAATTTGCAAAACAAGAGATAAAAATCAAGTTGACCTTCAACTGTGGGTAGGTAGTGAAATACTTAGCTACTGTATGTCACTGCACAAATACAAGTCCTATCCTCACCTCTGATCACCAATGTTAGAAATGGGTTTTTTGGTTGGCAGTTAGGTTACCCTCTGTCCAAGCAAGAACCCTAAGTTTAGTCAGGGTAAGTCACACACAATCCAAAATTATCCTGTGCCCACCCTCTGGTAGCTTGGCACGAGCAGTCAGGCTTAACTTAGAAGGCAATGTGTAAAGTATTTGTGCAATAAATCATACAATAACACCATATAGCACCACAAAAATACACCACACAGTGTTTAGAAAAATATATAATATTTATCTGGATAATTGTAGGTCAAAACGAATAAAGATGCAATGTGAAATTGTAGAGATATCACTGAAAAGTGCTATAAAGGGGGTTATTACAACTTTGGAGGAGGTGTTAATCCGTCCCAAAAGTGACGGATATACCACCAGCCGTATTACGCATCCATTATATCCTATGGAACTCGTAATACGGCTGGTGGTATATCTGTCACTTTACGGTCACTTTTAGGACGGATTAACACCTCCTCCAAAGTTGTAATAACCCCCAAAGTGTCTTAAGTCTTTAAAAAGCAAACAAAGTCTCTTTCAAGCACAAAGTACCTGGTTTAAATTGGAAAATCTCCGCAAAGGGCCGCAGAAGAAGAGATACGTGGAAAAATGGTGTGTGCGTCGATTTCTCCCCTGCACACATGGACTTGTGTCGTTATTTTTCACGCGGGGAAGTCGTGCGTCGTTTTCCGGCACGCAGACAGTCTCTTTCTATCGGTCGCGGGATTACCAGATGTCCTGGGGTCTGTGCGTGGATCCTTCAGCCTGTTTTCTGGCTGCGCATCGTTCCAGGAGGCTGTGCGTGGAATTCTCATTCTCACGGAAGGCGTCACGTCGATTTCCCCTCTGGAAGTCGGGCAGCGTTGTCCTTGCGAGGCCATGCTTCGAAGTTCCGGTCGCCCCGAAGGTGTCGCGTTGATCAGCGTCGGTGTGAAGCGTTTTTCTCACCGCGGAGCAAGCTGTGTGTCAAAAGGTTCGGCGCACGAAAAGTCCAAATGAATAAGAGAAGTCTTTTTGGTCCTGAGACTTCAGGGAACAGGAGGCAAGCTCTATCCAAGCCCTTGGAGAGCACTTTTACAGCCAGACAAGAGTTCAGCAAGGCAGCAGGGCCACAGCAAGGCAGCAGTCCTTTGTAGAAAGCAGTCAGGTGAGTCCTTTGGGCAGCCAGGCAGTTCTTCTTGGCAGGATGCAGGTTCTGGTTCAGGTTTCTTCTCCAGCAAGTGTCTGATGAGGTAGGGCAGAGGCCCTGTTTTATACTAAATTGTGCCTTTGAAGTGGGGGTGACTTCAAAGAGTGTCTAAGAAATGCACCAGGTCCCCTTTCAGTTCAATCCTATCTGCCAGGGTCCCAGTAGGGGGTGTGGCAGTCCTTTGTCTGAGGGCAGGCCCTCCACCCTCCCAGCCCAGGAAGACCCATTCAAAATGCAGATGTATGCAAGTGAGGCTGAGTACCCTGTGTTTGGGGTGTGTCTGAGTGAATGCACAAGGAGCTGTCAACCAAGCCCAGCCAGACGTGGATTGTAAGGCACAGAAAGATTTAAGTGCAAAGAAATGCTCACTTTCTAAAAGTGGCATTTCTAGAATAGTAATATAAAATCCAACTTCACCAGTCAGCAGGGTTTGGTATTACCATTCTGTCCATACTAAATATGACCTTCCTACTCCTTTCACATTAGCAGCTACCACTTCAATACTGTATGAGGGCAGCCCCAATGTTAGCTTATGAAGGGAGCAGGCCTCACAGTAGTGCAAAAACGAATTTAGGAGTTTTACACTACCAGGGCATGTAAACTACACAGGTACATGCCCTGCCTTTCACCCACACAGCACCCTGCTCTAGGGGTTACCTAGGGCACACATTAGAGGTGACTTACATGTGGAGAAAGGGGAGGTTTAGGCTTGGCAAGTACTTTTAAATGCCAAGTCGAGGTGACAGTAAAACTGCACACACAGGCCTTGCAATGGCAGGCCTGGGACAAGGTAAAGGGGCTACTTAAGTGGGTGGCACAACCAGTGCTGCAGGCATGTAATCTACAGGCCCTAGGCACATATAGTGCACATTACTAGGGACCTATAAGTAAATTAAATAGTCCAATCAGGTATGATCCAAGGTTACCATGTTTAAAAGGGAGAGAGCATATGCACTTTAGCACTGGTTAGGAGTGGTAAAGTGCGCAGAGTCTAAAAGCCAGCAAAACAGAGTCCAAAAAGTGGAGGGAGGCAGGCAAAAAGTTAGGGGTGACCACCTTAAGGCATGTCAGGTCTAACAACTTGTATTTGCATATTTTAATAAAATGTTAGGCTAATATTTTGGGCCAAATATGTGCATTTCCAAAAACATATTTCTGTGATAACCACTACTTCTATTTGAGACACTTGCAAGTAAGATTAGTGGATCCCATGTAATGTCTGGACATGTACGCAATCCTTAAACTGCTCAATAGACCTGATGAACGAGCATTTAAAATATGTCTACAGTTGTTTTCTGTGTGGTATCTACCACTAGCACCAGGGTTTTTGTTTTGTGGGGGGAGCAACCACCCTGGGCATGGGCAAGTCATTTTCCCAAGAAAAGAAAAAAACATTGCTCTACTACTTTGGGGGGAAATTTTTGAGAATCAGCAATAACTGTGGAGAAAGAAAGACCAATAGGTGCTAGGAATTTTGTTTTTGGGCGGAAGTGCTACCTGGCCACAGACAAGTTCTCTTCCCTCTCCCCACAAATTTCACATACAGTCTTGTCTTTCTTCCCCCTGGGGTAGCAATTGGTTGCTTACCTGCAATATTCCTCCTTCATGGGAGCAGAAAGGGCACTGGTCATCAGAGGATTTAGAAAAAAAATAGTGTGAGGGCAGCCTACGCAGGTATTGGTCCTTGTCACCTCCTCAGAGCAACCCCAGCAGTTGTTCTGCACCACAGGAGGTAGATTGGGGGGTTACCTTTAATCAGGCCACCCTGTGAACTAATCAGTTGTGAAGTGCTTGCACTTTCATAGTGCAGGGTACATGGTATTTAAAAAAGTAGGAAACATTTGCTTAAGTTTTACACTTCTTAACAGTGAAAAACCCCTAAAGTTGCTTTCGCTTTGGCAAGTTTATCTCTCCTACAGTCTAACACTGGGTGACCTTAATACATTCAATATGTTAGACCTTCAGTTTGGGAACATATAGAGAAACACTTCTACCACTCATTTGAATCGTAACTTAAAATCCTCTTTCATAGTAAAGCCAGGTTTTAAGTTACTATTCTCAAAATGCCACTTTGGGAAAGTTGTAATTTTCCTGCCTAAACCAAATGTGCCTTTCTGCCCGTGTCCAGGGTCACATGACTTTGAATGGCTCTCCTGTTGTGCTTTGTGGTGTATTGATCCCAGACATGGGGGCAAGAGGGGTCTGGATAAAGAGGGAGAGGGACTTCCTGACAGGATGGCTGGGGAGCAGTTATACCCTGCCCTGATTACACTTCAAAAGATCCTGTCTGCAGCACTCACAATGGAGCCTGACAACAGGCCTGCCCTTACCGTTCTGACGCTTCACAGTTTTGAGGGAAACTCAAGGGAAGGGACTGGCCAGAACTAGTTTGGGAATAGACCAGGGATTGCCCCCGCCACATACACACAAAAAGATTGACACTGGGTATAAGAATAGCACTCTCAGAAATTCTCATTAGAAACCTTCTGGACCTGTTGAAGATTCAGAAGAAGGATGAACCTACTGTCTGAAGAAGGAAGACTGGACCTGCATGCCTTGAACCCAGGATTCACAGAAGTGACCCAAAGGGTTAGTTGATTGACCAATCTGTTTGAGCTAGAGGGACATAACAACCTACCAAAGGCCTACCTGCAACTCCTCAACTGACCAGCACTAGCAGGACTTCCCTGAGCCCTCAGCCCTTGCTGGCCTCTGCTGGAGTGAGTCCTGATGCCAAGCTATGCCCCACAGGTCCTGGACACTTAGTTGGCATCAGATTGTACACCCCCTGTTTCAAATCTAGAAAGCTTGCACTCCCGGTGAAAATTCATAAGTTTGTGGCTCTTTGCGACTGCGAGTGGACTCCTCACGCCATCAACCTTTTTCACATCTCCCACTAACACAAAGTTTTGATAGAGACCTCCTCTTCACGCCAAACAGCACCTGTCCAACTCCCTCGAAAATCACCAGGAACAATCACTCCTCGCACTGATATTGACCGTTTTGCGTCATCAAATGGTTGTCACGTCACCAGTTCTGACATTAACCTGCTCTTCACTCCAAATAAAGACTGTTAGACCTGACAGCCTTAGAGTAGTCACCTCTAACTTTTTGCCTGCCTCCCTCCGCTTTTTGGACACTGTTTTTGCTGGCTTTTAGACTCTGCACACTTTACCACTGCTAACCAGTGCTAAAGTGCATATGCTCTCTCCCTTTAAACACGGTAACCTTGGATCATACCTGATTGGAGTATTTAATTTACTTATAAGTCCCTAGTAATGTACACTATACTTGCCTAGGGCCTGTAGATTAAATGCTACTAGTGGGCCTGCAGCACTGGTTGTGCCACCCACTTACGTAGCCCCTTTACCTTGTCTCAGGCTTGCCATTGCAAGGCCTGTGTGTGCAGTTTCACTGCCACCTCGACTTGGCATTTAAAAGTACTTGCCAAGCCTAAACCTCACCTTTCTCCACATATCAGTCACTTCTAATGTGTGCCCTAGGTAACCCCTAGAGCAGGGTGCTGTGTGGGTGAAAGGCATGACACGTACCTGTGTAGTTTACATGTCCTGGTAGTGTAAAAAACTCATACAATTCGTTTTTACACTACTGTGAGGCCTGCTCCCTTCATAGGCTAACATTGGGGCTGCCCTCATACAGTATTGAAGTGGTAGCCGCTGATCTGAAAGGAGTAGGAAGGTCATATTTAGAATGGCCAGAATGGTAATACCAAATCCTGCTGACTGGTGAAGTTGGATTTGATATTACTATTCTAGAAATGCCACTTTTAGAAAGTGAGCATTTTTTTGCACTTAAATCTTTCTGTGCCTTACAATCCACGTCTGGCTGGGCTTAGGTGACAGCTCCTTGTGCATTCACTAAGACACACCACAAACACAGGGTACTCAGCCTCACTTGCAAACATCTGCATTTTGAATGGGTCTTCCTGGGCTGGGAGGGTGGAGGGCCTACTCTCACACAAAGGACTGCCACACCCCCTACCGGGACCCTTGCAGACAGGATTGAACTGAAAGGGGACCTGGTGCACTTCTTAGCCACTCTTTGAAGTCTCCCCCACTTCAAAGGCACATTTGGGTATAAAACAGGGCCTCTGCCCTACCTCATCAGACACTTGCTGGAGAAGAAACCTGAACCAGAACCTGCATCCTGCCAAGAAGAACTGCCTGGCTGCCCAAAGGACTCACCTGACTGCTTTCTACAAAGGACTGCTGCCTTGCAGTTGCCCTGCTGCCTTGCTGAACTCTTGTCTGGCTGTAAAAGTGCTCTCCAAGGGCTTGGATAGAGATTGCCTCCTGTTCCCTGAAGTCTCAGGACCAAAAAGACTTCTCTTTTTCATTTGGACTCTTCGTGCGCCGCAAATTTCGACGCACAGCTTGCTCCGCGGTGAGAAAATCGCCGCACACTGACACTGATCAACGCGACACCTTCGGGGCGACCGAAACTTCGAAGCATGGCCTTGCAAGGACAACGCCGCCCAACTTCCAGAGGGGAAATCAACGCAACGCCTGCCGTGAGAATGAGAATTCCATGCACAGCCTCCCGGAACGACACGCAGCCAGAAAACAAGCCGAAGAATCCACGCACAGACCCCGGGACATCTGGTAATCCCGCGACCCACAGAAAGAGACTGTCCGCGCGCCGGAAAACGACACACGACTTCCCCGCATGAAAAATAACGAAGCAAGTCAGTGTGTGCAGGGGAGAAATCGACGCACACACCATTTTTCCACGTATCTCTTCTTCTGCGGCCCTTTGCAGAGATTTTCCACTTTAAACCAGGTACTATGTGCTTGAAAGAGACTTTGTTTGCTTTTTAAAGACGTAAGACACTTTATATCACTTTTCAGTGATATCTCTACAATTTCACATTGCATCTTTATTCGTTTTGACCTACAATTATCCTGATAAATATTATATATTTTTCTAAATACTGTGTGGTGTATTTTTGTGGTGCTATATTGTGTTATTGTATGATTTATTGCACAAATACTTTACACATTGCCTTCTAAGTTAAGCCTGACTGCTCGTGCCAAGCTACCAGAGGGTGGGCACAGGATAATTTTGGATTGTGTGTGACTTACCCTGACTAGAGTGAGGGTTCTTGCTTGGACAGAGGGTAACCTGACTGCCAACCAAAAACCCCATTTCTAACAAAGACCACTTGCATCTCCAGCCAATGCAAAGCTCCAGTGATGACTGCTCCTCGTGCCAACATCGACCACCTCGCGACCCCCACCATGGCAGAGCGCAAGCTGAGGTTCCTCGTATGGACCTGGGCTTTGAGAAGGTAAACTCTTCACTAGGGCAAACATGGCCTCTAGCTCACACTCGCTCCATCGTGGTCCACCTGAACTTGTGACTTTGTCCCAGTCCAGCGCAACCACATAACTGCAAGTGGGGCTTTTTGCTTCTTGCTGTTATTTTTACCTGAAACTATCAAAATTAATAATTCATAATTCCAAAACTACTCTTGTTTTGGTGTCATAAAATTTTACTCTACTTTTCTAAATTGGTTTGCGATTTTTCTTATGTTGTGTTTTCACTTTATTGCTGTTTGAGTGCTGCATAAATACTTTATATATTATATTTTATACATTGTTTCTAAGTTAAGCGTAATTGTCTTTGTTCCAAGATACCAGAAGGTTAAGCACAGGTTTATTTAGTGAGTTTTATGGTCCACCCTGACAGGAATATGTTTATTATCTGAGTGGGACCTCCACCCCAACAACTGATAACAAAGTTTCTTGCAAATATTCCCTTTAATGGCAAACTTGAATTTTAGCTAACTCTTCCAGAAAAGATACATTATAAAAGGTATATTTTGCCTGCCTGAAACGTCTAAGGTATTTTACTGTCTTCCAACTGTCACCTAACAGCTGTTATCTCCCCTGTGGGGAAGTACGAACTCCTTTCTGTAGCAAACAATAGGATGACCCGAATTAGCGGAGATGACTCGTCTGAATCTGATAGAATATGTAACGGAGGCTGTGAGTATTCTCTTTGACAGTAAAGTGCCAATTATTGCTTGAGTGCCACATCCTGCCTGATAGGTCTGCTGGGATTTTTCATATGACACTTGGGGTGGACTTCAAAGAGGTGCCCCCTGCTATAGGCAAATGTTAGCTAGCACTTTGGCAAGGCAATTATTTTGTCCTCCCAGTAAATTAGCCCCAATCACAGTGGGACTCTTTGACATTACAGTGTCACAGCCTGTTTGACAGGCCTGTTGGGTTTAAACATAAACCTTTGGGCCCACTACAAAAAAAGTGAAACAGAATGCTGAAACATTTTGTGTGTGTCCGCTGTCTTGTTGCTAAAAAAAGCTCAGCTTTCATTTTACCAGCCTTCTGTCTCTGAGTTTATTTGGGATGCAAGGACTGTCTAAAATGTTAGTGTTAGTTGTGAGAGGACACCTTGATTACCATGGTGCACTCCTCACTCACTCTCACACACACACACCCAGCCCTCAGAGCCCAGGTTCAATGTGGCCAAGGACTTTGGCCCTCTTACCCCAACCTGATATCTGAGACCTGAAAAAGGCCTATTGGGCAGGGCCTGTTCTCCCCCTTGTACCTAGCGCAAAGAAGTGGACTACAAGGTCATAAGACTGACCTCCTGTTTAACCTACAGGGATACAATAAGCTACAAGAGGTCTTCACTGCAACTGCCCAGCTAATCAGTGGACTTGGAATGGACTCTGCCTGCTACCCTGTGAGTTCCTTAAGTGCCTCCCCTAAGGTCCTAGGAAGGGGGATTTAGAATTGTACTTCTTTGGTGGATTGAGTCTTAAAGGAGAAGTCAGAAGGTAAAATCTTTGACCAGGCTCTATCTTAACTGCACTCCTGTCCGGCTTGCAAAACTGAATATGCTCTAGAAGCCACATCTGGTGTTTAGTAAAGTGTGTCCCTAAGCAAATCGCCTGCCCTTGCATGGGCTTATGTTTGTTGTTGCCTTTGAGAAAAGTTTACTTGAGCCAATGCTTGTTTTAGAACTAGTGTAGGAACCTGGGGCATGTGTCAACTTGTTGCCTGAGCTTGTGGCATCGGCATGACTCAGATTGGGTGTGGCCTGGTACAGCAGCTTATGACTCAGACTGGGTGTGGCCAGGTGACTTCAACTGAGTGTGGCCAGGTGGTGCAGGTATTTAAAGCCACACCAGTCTTGAGGTGATTGCTTGCTGTCAGAGGTCTTCAGATGAAGAGTGGGATTCTCTGCTCCTCCGCACTTGTTCCTTGATCGTCTATTTCACTGCCCAGTGTCACGGATGCCGATCATAGAAAAGAAGAGATCAAGAAGATTAGCATCATAAAAGGCGGTAACACACTGCACGTGCTTGAAAGGCTTCTTACCAATCACCTTTGATAGTTAATTGCCGAATGTTCACACAGGCAGCACGCACTAGAAGTGCATGTTATCAGTGTCCTTGGTTACTGGAATATTTGCTGCCTGCTGAATACAAATACTCATTGTTCTTAGCTAGCAATGACAGCACAGATTTGAGTGCTTGTTGGACAAATGTTATTTTATCAATGTACTATGAACATGTTTGTTATAGTTGAGTTTTATGTATCATTTTTGTGATGCCAATCATTGCCTATGATAAAGAACACTCAGTGCTTTGCACTCTCTAGTTTCAAAACGTGAATCAAAGGTCTGTTATTTTCATGTTCAACTTTCACTGTGATATAACAGTGATGACACAAATTACATACGAATGTGAGCTTTAGTATATTAACCCTATGCTCTCAGTGTGGTTAGAACACTGAACTGTGTTCTTTCTGATACTAACACGCTGTGCTGATTAATCCCTGAATATTTGAGGAATCTAAATACTTAAGAATTGATTTTCATTCTTTATTGCCTGTTATATGTCTGTGATTGTGATTGTGACTGTGTTTTAGAAAGTCTAATCAAGACCCAACAAGCAAGACGCAAACTGAATTTCTGGAACACTTTAGGTAGGTCGTTCAGTGGGGCCAAATTGACGTGGGAATAAGGTGTGAATACATGTAGATAGTGTATAGGGCTAAACATTGTATCTGGTTTCATGTTCCATACTGTTTCTTGAAGATCTCTAGAGAGAGAGGGGTGAGCCATCAAAAGCTGGAAAGGGGACCCTGGCAGGTAAACCTAGTTTGTGGAAATTGGTGAAGATTAGTTTTAGTATATCGGTTACATGAAAAGTGTTATTTGACTAAATGTTTAATTCATCACAGGAGATATCTGCTCTTCGTCATTGCTAGCCATTCTGATCCTACCAGATGAAGTCCTGACTCTCTCATCCATCCCCTTTCCCCTGGAACGTTCCACTGCCGATCACAAACAAGTAAGTGGGAGGCATGCAACTTCTAAGTGGAGATAGCAACACGTAACTTGGGTCAGCATTGTGTCTCCGTGGGACGACAGGTTAGTGCTTGACAGCTCCATTGCAGTTAGTGTCAGATTGCACCTAGGTCCTGTTCTACTGCAATCATTGACATTGATTGGCACTTTCTGCATCTTGATGCTAGTTTTACTTAAAATTGTAAAAAATCATATCTCTGGTTTCCCTTATTGTTTTTTCGTCACTTTGATGTAATTTTGTTTATTACATTGCACTCTATTGTTCGAGTTCCTTTTGTGATTTTTATTGAGTTGCTTTTAGATTGTATTACAGTTTTAGTATTGCATCAATTCTTTACATATTGCCTCTAAACCTGTCTACTCTGTGCCATAGCTACCTGGGGGTTGAGTTCACATATATTTAGTGACTTTAGCAGTCACTCTGACAAGGTCTGTGATTATTAGTTGAGGAGAGTACTTACCCCTCCCCCTCAACTAATAACACAATTTCTTACAACAACCTTGTGATTTATTCCTTACTTTACATTATTTTTTAATCCAATGGTTAGTTTCCATAGGTAACCCATGAAAATTCTAAACAAGATGCACCATGCTGAATTTTGCGTGTTGTCTACCTTTAGAAATGTGTAGGTTTCCCAGTTTGACACGTGATTTCTATACCTATTTCCACCACTAACTGCAAGTAGAGAGAAACCACAAAATAGAAAAAAAGCCAAGACTGTGTTAAAAAGTATTTGTTTAAAACTCTGCTTGTTTCTGGTAGCTGGGAGGAGACTAGTCTTACTGTCAAGGAGACCAGATCCTCGGGGCTTGCGCATGTTCCCAACATGTCCACCTCTTGGCAGTTCCAAACTCCACTAGTTATATAGCACAGAGTTAAAGAATGGGCAAGTGGGGGACTGGGTTTTGGGTTGGGAACAGCGTGGAAGGAGACCTTTGGAACAAGAGTTAAACAACACAATTGTAAGATTAATCACAATGACTTTCAATAAGTTTTGTTTCAAATAAAACACTTATGTTGAAAACATGAATGGCCTAAGGCTTCACTATAACTAGGCCTCAAGAATTAAGGTACCTGGAAATCAAGAAAGGTTATGCAAGGTTTTCACATGAACATTCCAGAATTAGCATATTATATTTTGAACAATAAACCCTCTCCAAAATACTGCTTAGAACAATTTCTGCATTGTAGCAAGAATCAAACTCTACATGAATGAACTGTACAAATACCATGAATAACACTTTGTCACTTTCTGATTAAGAGTTTCAAGACTTAAATGTTCAGGGAATATTCTGCACTTTAATCAAAACTGCTCATCTAAGTTTCAAAGTCTAGAAATGATAGCACACTCCATCGATTTGTATTTCAAAAGTTAAACATCAGGGAAGAATTGTGCGCTCTGTTGCCGATTCGAACATCTAGATTTTTATGGAATGAAATGATCGCGCAACACGCGATTTCAAGTTTAGGCCCAAAACTTGAATGTCACTGGAAAACAGAGTCGGGAGCCTAACCCGACCTCTGCCTTACCGCCCTGCCTGAAGATCACCAAATAAGCAAGTGCAGGCCTGGAAATGACTGGCTAGGCCTCCAGGACAGGAGCTCTGGAAAATACTGCTGCTCTGCACTGGGACCTCTGAATAGTAGGCATGTGGAGCTGGGCTGGCTCCCTTATATAGAGCCAAGCCCAGCTCACAAGCCACACCCAACCATGCTGCTAGAAAGGCTTCTAGAAAGTCTTAGAATAAAGGACCACACCCTGTAGTCCTGTAAACAAGCCTTGCAAATGAACAATGAATTACAAACAGCATTAATGACTTTTCAAGGTGAAAGTTCTGCAATACAAAAGTTTAACATACTGCATAGAAACACAAAGCATGAAATATGCCTCTGCATAAGGACTGGGTTTTAGCATTTACGTTGCCCGTAGAACGCGCACTGTCCTGATGTTGACAGTACTCCCCCCTCCCAAATGCGCTCTAGGGCCTGGTTTGCCTGGATGTAGGCGATGAAAATGCCTCACTAGTCGTGGAGCATGAATGTCAGATGCGGAGACCCATGAGTTGCTCTCGGGACTGTAACCTTTCCAGGATATTAGATACCAGAGGTTACGAACTCTAAATTTTGAGTCCAGCACCTGTTTAACTTCGGATTCCAATTCTCCCTGTACTAGAACTGGAGCTGGTTGGGATCGGACTATTTCGACAGCTCTTTTCAAGAGTGAAGTATAAAATACTGGATGAATACGTAGTGACCTTGGTAACTGCAGTTTGTAGGTCACTGGATTAATTTGTTGAAGAATCATGTAAGGACTTACGAACTTGGAATTCAACATATGCTTTTTCTTGAAATCAAAATGACGTGTGGAAAGCCACACTCTACCACCTGGCTTATATTTGGGTCCTTCACAATGTTTCTTGTCATAGTGCCTTTTGTATGTTTGTTTAGCTTTATCTAGGTGTTTCTGGGTTTGATGGAGTTGTTGAATCGCCTCTGACACGGCTGGTGTGAGTGTACTTTCTTGGGGAATTGTGATTGGAAGGGTAGCAGGATGATAGCCAAACAGATCAAAAAAGGGGGTGACACCAATGGAAGTATGATATGAGTTATTATAAGCCAGTTCAGCTAACCAAAGCATCGATGTCCAAGAATGAAGTGCTTTTTCAGCATAAGCACGTAGGTATTGTTTCAAAGTCTGATTTAATCGCTCAGTTTGGCCATCCATTTGAGGATGATGACTGGTAGACAGTGTAGAAGTGATTTGAAGGGTTTTGCACCACGTCTTCCAGAAGTTAGAGACAAATTGTGATCCTCGGTCGGAGAGAATCACTTTTGGTAATCCGTGATATTGGACTACTCGATTTAAAAGGATTGCTGCCAGTTCAATGGAGGTGGGCAATTTCTTGCAAGCAATGAAATGTGCATATATTGTGAGACTATCTACCACCACAAGGATTACTGAGTGATGTTGAACCATGGGTAGATCAGTAATAAAGTCTAATGAGATGTGCTCCCAAGGTCGAAGTGGAGTTGGGAGAGGATGTAACAAACCTCTTGGATAGAATTACTTGACTTGATGCAAGCACAAACTTCACAGTTAGCTATTATCTGTTTGACATCTTTTATCAAAGTAGGCCACCAAAAGTAACGTTGAACTAATTCAAGAGTTTTTGGAATACCTGGATGACCTGCCGTAGGTATAAAATGCAACCAATGAAACACCAACTTACGTAACTTGGTAGCTGGAACAAATAAACGAGCATCATGGAAAGGTAGCCCTTGTTTGATTGATCTTTTGGGATCTGCTTGAGCCCATTTCTGCCAATTCTCCAATTTCTCAATGGTGAAGGAATTACGGATTTCTTCAAAAAGTCTTCGGATTTTATGATGCAAAGAACTTTATCTGGAGCAATGATAGAGCTAGGAGACTGAATCGCTGGTAACATAGTAGAATCTTGATGGGACAAAGCATCCGCTTTGCGATTATCCTTTCCGGGGCGGAATGTTACCACAAAATCAAACTCGGCAAAAAAGAGCATCCATGGAGTTGTGAGGAGTCAGAAGTCTAGCTGAACTCATGAACTGGAGATTGCGGTGATCTGTATTTACTGTGATAGTGTATTTGGCGCCTAGCAAATGGTGTCTTCATTCTTTGAAGGCATCACTGATTGCAAGAAGCTCTTTCTCAGCAATAACATAATTTTGTTCTGCTTCATTCAGCTTTTGGGACATGTAGGCTACAGGATGTAGTTGACCAGTTTCTTTACTGTGTTGTGATGAAACTGCACCAATAGCTACATCTGAAGCATCTGCTTCTACTATGAATGGACGCTCAACGTCCGGATGAGTCACTGGGGCAGTGGAGAAAGCTTCCTTTAAGGTTGAAAAGGCTCTGTCAGCTTCAGGGGACCACACAAATGGTTATTTCTTTCTCAACAACTTGGTGATTGGCGCCACTGTCTGCGAGAAATAATTTATGAACCTGCGATAGACGTTTGCAAAACCTAGGAAGCAGGGATAATCTCGAACAGTCTTTGGAGTGGGCCAATCAGTTACTGCTTGTACTTTTCTTTCTGCCATGACCATACCTTAAGGAGTAAGGATGACTCCTAAGAACTCGACGGTGGTAACATGGAATTCACATTTGGTTAATTTGCAATACAGATTATGCTTTTGAAGGGCTGTGAGAATCTTCTTGACATGTTGTACATGTTCGACTTCATTGTCTGAATAGATTAAGATATCGTCGATGTAGACTATTGCAACTAGATCTAGATACTCTCTAACGACGTCATACAGAAACAATTGAAATGCTGCTGGAGCGTTACAAAGCCCAAAGGGCATGACTATGTATTCAAACAGACCATATCGGGTTTTAAAGGCAGTTTTCCATTCATCACCTTCTCTCATTCTGACCAAATGGTAAGCACCTCTTAAGTCTAACTTAGTGTAGATTTTTGCTTTTTTAACTTGATCCAACAAGACAGGAATCATCGGTAATGGGTACTTGTTCTTGACAGTGATTTTGTTCAAACCTCTATAGTCTATCAAGTTCGAAGATCCCAATTAGCCTTGGCAACAAAAAAAAGAGGAGATGCTGCAGGAGACTTGGAAGGACGAATAAAGCCATTAGCTAGAAATTGATCCAAGTATTTTCTTAGGTGTTGATTTTCATTTTCTGACAAGGCGTACACACTACAACTAGGGAGTATAGCACCAGGAGTTAGATCAATTTGACAGTCATATGGTCTGTGAGGTGGCAAGGTTTCTGCTTCTCTTTCATCAAAAACGTCTAGATAGGACGAGTACTGCCAGGGCAGCGTTACGTCTTTTTCAGCAGCTGTTGCTATGTGAGCTTTGCAAGGTTTTGTGACTCTTGATGTCTGGAGACATTTTTCATTACACAAGATGGAGAATATAATTTTTCATTCTGACCAGTTGATTTCAGGGTTATGATAGCTTAACCATGGCAGTCCAAGAATGACTCCGTACAGAGGAGCATGGATGACGTCAAAGATGATTTTCTCTTCATGTTTGATATTCTGATCTCCCCCATTACAGGTCACCAACAAGGGGACAGTCTGTAGAGTCACTGGGCATCCAGTTAAAAGTTTTCCATCCACGGCTTGTATGATTTCTGGAGATTTCTGCTTCTCTTTCATCAAAAACGTCTAGATAGGACGAGTACTGCCAGGGCAGCGTTACATCTTTTTCGGCAGCTGTTGCTACGTGAGCTTTGCAAGGTTTTGTGACTCTTGATGTCTGGAGACATTTTTCATTACACAAGATGGAGGAGAACACGATTTTTCATTCTGACCAGTTGATTTCAGGGTTATGATAGCTTAACCATGTCAGTCCATGAATGACACCATACTGAGGAGCATGGATGACGTCAAAGATGATTTTCTCTTCATGTTTGATATTCTGATCTCCCCCATTACAGGTCACCGACAAGGGGACAGTCTGTAGAGTCACTGGGCATCCAGTTAAAAGTTTTCCATCCACGGCTTGTATGATTTCTGGGGTTTTCTTTTTGGTGCATGGGATCCCCCATGTTTGAACCAATTGTGCATCCACAAAGTTACCAGTAGCCCCAGAATCCACTAAGGCTTTCTTAAGATATTTCTTCTTCTTTATTTGTACTTTGATGTCTAACTTTAGATGCCTTGAATGTGAAGGGTCCATGGTGACACCAAAGAGCAACCCTTCTTTACATCTTGGGTGATCTAGTTTTCCTGCTCGGTTTGTGCATTTGTTGCTATTTTCTTGATTGGACCTTCTTTGCTCTTCGATTTTATTGGACACTCTTTGGCGAAGTGGCCCTTGCACCCTCAGTAAAGACATTGTCCGTTCTTTCTACGTAGGTCTTTATCATCTTTTGTCAAAGGCTGCCTGATAGTTCCAATTTCCATTGGTTCATGACTACTCTCTTTTGGAGTTCTTGATTCTCTACGTTCATGAACACGTCAGGAATATGTTTCAGTCTTTTTGTGTGTTCCTTGTCGTTCAGCAAGACGATGGTCTATTCTTAAAACAAGGTTTATCAGATCTTGACAATCTGGAGGTTGAGGATCAATCTGGGCAAGAATGTCTTTTATCTCATCTCTGATTCCTTCATAGAACAGGGCTGCTTTCTTTTCTTCAGGCCAGGGTGTCTCTGCTATCAGCCGATTAAAACTAGCCAAGTAGGTAACTAAATCTTTATTGCCTTGTCGCAGTTCTAACAGTTCTCAGTCTGCTGATAGAGTCACTCTTCTTCAATCAAACACTCTTTCAAATTCACGGACAAAGTTTCTCCAATAGTAAAGGAGGGGACTGTCTTTACGCACAAGAGGAATTGCCCAAGTGGCCGCGTCTCCAGTCAGGTAAGATAACAGGAAGGCCACTCTGGATTGGGTGTCAGGGAAAGTGTGTGGTCGACAGATAAAATGCAATTCTACTTGAGTCAAAAAAGATTGCGCTTTCAGAGGATCACCTGAAAACCATTCTGGGGGAGCCAGAGGAATGGCTGAGGGAACGTTCAGGGAAATGTTAGTCAGAGGATTACCTCCTCAACCTTGAGGAGGAGTACCAAACCAACGCGTACCCAGGGGACCTTGTTCTTTCTTTTCTACTCGTTCTTGTAACTGACTCACTCTCTCAGCTAAACTGGTTGCTATATCTTTGGATGCTACCACATCCGATTGGAGCTGCGTGATAACTTTAACTAACTCATCCAATGTGGCCATATTGAGAACCTAGCACAAACCAGGAGGATAAAAAATTTGTGGGCTCACTATTCTGGAAATCAAGAAAGGTTATGCAAGGTTTCCACATGAACATTCCAGAATTAGCATATTATATTTTGAACAATAAACTCTCTCCAAAATACTTCTTAGAACAATTTCTGCATTGTAGCAAGAATGAAAGAGCACGTTTTTTTCTTTACATGAATGAACTGTACAAATACCATGAATAACACTTCTACGTCACTTTCTGATTAAGAGTTTCAAGACTTAAATGTTCAGAGAATATTATGCACTTTAATCAAAACTGCTCATCTAAGTTTCAATGTCTAGAAATGATTGTGCACTCCGCCGCTCTGTATTTCAAAAGTTAAACATCAGGAAAAAATTGCGCACTCTGTTGCCGATTCGAACATCTAGATTTTTATGCAATGAAATGAACGCGCAACACGCGATTTTAACTTTAGCCCCAAAACTCGAATGTCATTGGAAAACGGAGTTGGGGGCCTAACCCGACCTCCGCCTTACCCCCCTGCCTGAAGATCACCAAATAAGCAAGTGCAGCCTGGAAATGACTGGATAGGCCTCCAGGACAGGAGCTCTGGAAAATGCTGCTGCTCTGCACCGGGACCTCTGAATAGTGAGCACGTGGAGCTGGGCTGGCTCCCTTATATAGAGCCAGGCCCCTCCCACAAGCCACACCCAACCATGCTGCAAGAAAGGCTTCTAGAAAGTCTTAGAATAAAGGACCACACCCTGTAGTCCTGTAAACAAGCCTTGCAAATGAACAATGAATTACAAACAGCATTAATGACTTTTCAAGGTGAAAGTTCTGCAATGCAAAAGGTTAACATACTGCATAGAAACACAATGCATGAAATATGCCTCTGCATAAGGACTGTGTTTTTGCATTTGCGTCACCCGTAGAGCGCACACTGTCCTGATGTTGACACTTACCACATTTGTTGACACCATTTCTAAAAAACAATACACACTCTGTGAATTACCGGAGGGCGGGAAAAATGATGCAAATTTTAACTGGGTGCTCATGTGAAAAAAGTAATGAAAGTTTAAGCATCAAACAGGCTCAGCACTGGGAGGAACCCTCTGCAGGGTTTAAGGGCTGAATACACCTGTTTCTTTGCAGGAACAGCTAATGATGCTCAAGGTCAGAGTGGATATATTTGACAGTTTCAGAAATATAGGGCCAGATTTATCATAGTGTTGCGTCGACCTTGCACCACAGAAGAGGGTGCAAGGGCAACAGAACACTAAAGTCAGATTCATCAAGCCACACATGGCCCTGCATGGCTTGATAAATGTTGAGTAACGCAAGGTAGCGCAAATCATTGCCTTGCGTTAATCTGCCCTAGGGAGGCATCCCATGGGTGGAGTGCAGGTGTTCCCACGCATCCACCCGAGGATTTTGGCACATTCCCAGATTTACCATTAGTGGTAGATCTGGGAATGCATCAAAATGCTATACGTTCCCAGACGAGAAATAACGAAAAATGAAATCTTTATTTATAGACCCGATGAGTAATTACAGCACTGCCATGTGTTCGACTGTTTATTTGGGCTCGCCCCTGCTGTGTTCAATTATGCCCCTGCCTACACCTTATTTAGCCTACCATGGACCAGATGTTCCACGCTGGTTGCCAACTGCGGGTATCAGCTGTCAACTCAACAAATTAGCTCCAGGGCGCCTGTGTGTGGTGGCTGCGTGCTCCACGAGGAGGCACAATGGCCGTGCCATGCGGAACATTCCCAATGGAGTCCATGGCGCAAACTCGCGAACTGGTGGGAAAAGGAACCAACCGCATTGCAAGGCATGCAATGCGCACGGTGGCCTCACCAGTGGTACAAAGTACACCCCATGTGAGCATGTGGAGACAGCAGCAGGGTGCTCCAATTATCCTACTCACTGTGCAATTGTGGTGGTAGGTAATACCCCATCCCTGTTGCCAGAGAGAGCCCCACAAGGGATCAAAGTCATCCATACAGCAGAAACTGGCACAGAACACATACTGAGGGCAAGGCAGACCGCACTCTGAATCAGCTCACAGCACATGCGACCTACAGCAAGTCCCAGAGAGCAAAGCAGAAATTGGAAGGGTAGCCAGCTCCCAATACAGGCGAGACAACAAGTTGCCCCTCTTGCGGACTAAGCCAAGGATAGTCTACCAGGAACCACGCCTGCACAGGCATTAGACTTGGAAGGCCGAAGGGAAGCACAAGCTGGTTACTCTCATTGCTCATGCATTACACACAGCAATACAAGCATACCACAATGAGCAACATCCCTTCCATCGAGCCTTTCCTCATTGAAGGCGCCCCATCTGCACAAGCATCCAGGTGGGATGACTGAGTGGAACGAGTTGATCTCTATTTTAATGCAATTAAGTTAGAAGACAATTCTTCACCTAGGAGGCTGGGTCGTACACCAAATCTAAAAAAAAAAACTCCTTGAAGTGACCCCCCAAAATGTGCATGACCCTCGTGGAGGTACTCAATACATACTTCGCACCTATGGTCAACCAGGACTATGAGCGATTTATTTTCTGCCAAGCCAGGCAACAAGCAGATGAGTTCCTTGACATGTTTCACACAAGGCTGAAAGAGCTAGCAAGCAAGTGTAGTTTCACCGACAAGGGAAAGGAAATTTGTGGCCAAATCATCCAGGGCTGTGCTTCAGAAAAACTGAGGATGATCATACTGGAAGAATCTGGCAAATCCGTAGCAGATATTCTAGTGATGGGCAGGAACTAAGAGTTGTCCAAAGCTTGTGCCGCTCTCACATGCAGGCAGCCCTCCAAAAGACTGTAAAGATGGAACCAGTCAGCGCTATCATGTCAACACCTTCCCCCAGGAAACCCACAGCATAGGAGCCGGCACTGAAGTTCTGTGGACATTGTGGTGGCCCCATACATTGCCCTATTGACTGCCCACCAAAAGGAAAAAGATGTGCTGCCTGTGGCAAGTATAACCCCTTTGCAAAGGTATGTCGCTCAAACAAAAAATTGCCAACCCAAGCCACAATCAATACGATATGCGACACACCTGAACCCAGCAGTGACATGGGCGATGATGAAGAAGTTGAACACACAGTCCACTCAGTATTCACTGTAGGCACAGTGACACAAACTCCATGCTACCTCTTGCAGTGTCAAATACAAGTGGGTATTCACCCAGTACTTGCCACTGTAGAACCAGGAGCATCTATTAGCCTGCTGTCCGCTGAAGCATACCAGAAGTTACAACCGTCACTGCCTCTCCAAAAAACCAAGATTAAAGTCTTCATATATGGACAGCACCAACCACAAGTCATTCGCTGGAAGTTCTGCACACCCATCACCCATGGGACTGAGTCTCTTGATTCCTTCATATACATGATGTAAGGTCGCGACATGCTGCTGGGGTGTTGCACGGCATAAGCACTAGGGATCATCACCTTTGCCCTAGGAGTCCACCACGAAGGAGTGGACATGTTTGAGTGAATAGGATGCTTAAAAGGTAAAGAAATAACACTTCAGGTCAACCTGCCAGTGCAGCCAGTAGCCCTGCGACACCAGAGAATAGAGTTTCACTTGAGGCCCCAAGTGGAAAAAGAACTTGAAAAGTTGGAAACAGTGACGATAGTAGAAAAGGTGTCAGAACATGAAAGCTGAAACAACCAGGAGAGGTGCGCATATGTGTGGACATGTGGCTTCCTAATGTAGCAATCAAAAAAGAATGGCACCTCATTCCCACTGCTGATGACCTGTTGGAGGAGTTGAGTGGAGCCTGTTGATTTTTCAAGGTCGACCTCTCTTCTGGATACCACCAGCTCACTCTGGCAGAAGAATCCCAGTAAATCACTACCTTTTTGACCCATGTAGGACTGCAGAAGTAAGGATCAAGGACTCTGGACTCACACTTCATCAGAGCAAGTGTAATTTTTTAAAGCAAAGGATCAACTTTGTTGCATAAACCTTCACCTTCAAAGGAGTAGCCCCGGACCGCAACAAGATACAGGACATCAAAGAAGCAGTCCCCCCTGCCACAGTGTCAGAACTTCACAGCTTCTTAGGGATGGTAAACTATTGCAGCCGGTTCATCCCTGATTTGACCACCCTAACAAAGCCTCTACATGAACTCCCAAAATCCACCACTCTTTGGCAACTTGGGGGTGCACAGGAGCAAGCATTTCAAGTCACCAAAGATGTGCTGTCAGCTGACACCACCTTCGTGTTCTATGACCAACAAAAGGAAACCACCATGGTGTTGGATGCAGGTCTGAAAGGACTAGGGGCAGTTCTGATGCAACGGCCGGAGGGCGGAGTCTGGGCACCAGTAGCATTTTCAACCCGATCCCTCACAGACACAGAGCACCGATACTCGCAGATTGAAAAACAAGTGATTGCTATCCACTGGTTGATGCAACCACTTTCATTTGTATGTCAACGGCCGGCAGTTCGTGGTCACCACTGATCATAAACCCCTCATCCCTCTCTTCCAAGAAACAGCATCGAAGCCACCACTGAGAATAGAAAAATAGATGCTGCAAATGCAAGAATATGACTGCCAGGTGGAGTGCCGGCCCAGCTCCAACAACCCTGCAGACTACCTGTCCAGGCATTCCAGGACGGCGACTCCAGGGGAAGAAGATGAAGCCAATGAGACAGAAGGATACATCTGTTATGTGGCTGACAGGTCTTGCCACTTGCAGATTTTAATGGAATAAATACAAAGAGCCACTGCAAAGAATGAACACCTGCAACAGGCATTGGAAGCAGTAAGAAACAATCGATACAACCAGTTCAAAGAGAGGTGGGCACAGAAAACGTTAGAGGGATGACACGTCATGGAGAGTCTTTACCATGTCCATCACAAGTTAGTGGCTGACTCTGGAGGATGTCTCCTTAGACAGCACCGGCTCATCATTCCTACCAGCCTTAATGTCCAGGTTGTGCAGCTGGCACACGCAGGCCATCACGGGATGGTCAAGACAAAGATTTGCCTGTGCACAGAAGTGTGGTTTCCCGTCATGGATGAGCAGGGAGAAGCCCTTGTAAGATCCTATCCCTGGTGTCAGGCCACTGGTGTCACCCCTGCCTCAGTGATACCTGAAAGAGGATCGCATCAACCCTGGGTATGCACCAGCCTAGACTTCAGCAGTCTACCTGATGGATGGTGGTCATTGATGACTATTCCAAGTATCCAGAGGTGGAAATCATTGCGTCCCAAGGAGCCCATGAATTGCTACTGAAGCTGGACATGGACTGCTGCAAGAACTGAGAATGGATTAGTGGTCTGCCATTTTAAGGTGAAGAAGTAGCTGAGTACCTCAAGTCCCTGAACATTGTCCCTTGAAAAATCACCCCTTGCTGGCCGCAAGCCAACGGAGAGGCAGAGCCGATAATGAGGACTCTGACCAAGGTGATTAGATTTGCTCCTGCAAACTAACAACCCTATGACTGGGCCATATATGCGTTCCTGCACAAGTACCACCAGACGCCACATTCCACCACAGGACAGACCCCTGAACAACTCCTCATGGGAAGAGTAGTGCAAGACTCTGTCCCATCATCCAGTGTAGATCCCAACTCTGGTAGAAAACCAGCGAGTCCTAGCCAAGCGTCCATAGTCCAATGCCCGTGCCAGCCAACACCGTTGAGCCAAACAGTCCACACTCAAAGTGGGAGACATGGTACTTATCAAAGACAGATGTGGGGGCAGCAAGTTCTGGTTGCCTTTTGAACGATCCCGATAGATCATTACCACATCCGCAGCAGAAAAGTGAACGCCCGGAGGGTTGATGAGGAAGTATCGAGAAACATTTTGCATTTTTTAAAGTTCCATGCACCAAGCTACCCCTGTCTCAGAACAGATATAGGGGAACAACTAGGAGGAGACAGAGATGATGTCTTCCTTTCGGACAGCTCTGTAGAGTCAAGGAGTGACAAATGTGGGGTGGACATCCCCAGTGATAGCTGAGAAGAGCAGGAGCAGAGGACGCCTCCTGTCACGCTCTGCAGGTGAGACGAGCACACCTGACACCATCTGAGAAGCAACCCGGTTCCATCCTCTCCATTAAAGGACCATGTGGTATACCCATGAGTCACCCAGACTAGACTACTGTAAATGTGAGCCATTCATTAATTTTGAGCTGGCGTAATCATTCCAAAATAAGGGAGGAATGTGATGTCACGCCCGTGAAGCAACTGGGGTGTGAGTGACATGGCTGCTCTCCGCAGGGCGGGCTACAAGTGTTACCCATGTTGTGGATTCCTGTGGTTTAGCCCGGGAGTCATGTGTGAATGTTAATAAAAATTGAGAGCTGAGGGTGGGGTTAGTTAGACTCTCCGTAATGACAAGTAATTACAGCTCTGCCGTGTATGCATCTCTTTATTGGGACTCCGCCCAGCTGCGTGCAATTGTGCCCCCACCTACACTACATTCAGCCTACCGTGGACCCAGATGCTCTGTGCTGGTTCCCAGCCACCGGTGTCAGCCGGTTACACAATATCAGGCAGCTCAGTTTCACTTCATTCAAGGACTACATTTATTGACATGAACCTTATTTTCCAATATTTTATGTGACTTTGTTCATTCAAACAACTCAACATAATTTTATAGTCCGATAAATTAGCAGCTACAGCTTTAAATGCCTATACATTTTCCTAAATATTTTATTTTTTTGTGCAATGCCCACCTAACATTGCAGATTTCATATGTGCAGGACATCTGGCTTCTGACTTGCTGTCCTTTGATAAAATGTGGACATGTTAGGGCCAGGTACTAAAATGTGGGGTGTGGGAGAAGTTATCATTTTTCAGAACATTTAAAATTTTGAAGTCTGGAAAGTTAAAAAAAACTTATAAGGAGGTACAGCTGTAGCTGGAAATTGTTCCTGCTGTAGCAAAGCTCACACAGTGCAGCAGGTGTGTTATTACCACTCACCGGCAGTCCCATATTTTCAGTTCTAGGCTCCACACTGCCCTTGTCCGTTGCAGCTTCCCCACCAAAACCACCACCACCTGGCCTCCATCCTGCCATTTCCACCACCAAAACTGCATTCCCTACTGCCACTGTGCACACTTTCTAGTTGCTGCTCCCCTCACTTCCTACCTGGCGGAGAGAGGTTGCATTGTCTGCCTTTGGCATTTCATGCCACGTGATGTACCACACACAGGACATCCTGCAGCAGGAAATCTGGTACACAAGGGGACCTGGATTGTTTAGCTACCCCTCCTGTGAAGCAAATGTTTCCCTATCAAACAAGGTCAAACCCACTCCAATCAAACAAACAAAAAATGATATTTCTCTTTGTGGTATAGAACTAGAAAGGGACATTGGATTTAGGCCTAAGGGAGATGCTGCAGCACCCTTGATAATCTTGAAAGAGTGCAGATGAAGAATGTGCTAAGAAAAGGTCCTTGAACTGTTTTCTTCTGGCAACATATACTATATTTTCAAAGACGGGCTACAAGGTCTCAGAGAACCTTTTCTGACAAGAAGCTGTAATTTTTCTTTCACTTGGGCATTTGCGTTTTATATTATTTTAATTTGACTAAAAAATGACGAAAATTTGGACCATGAACCTGGCGATATCATCATCAGTGTTAACGAGTGTGTGAAAGGCTCGGGCTTCACCATGACATGGATTTGCTTACACCAGCAGCATGATAAACATTGCCACTTAACTCTAAAGTGTGATTGAAACAAAGATTTTAGTTGGGTCAGATCAAGATACATAACACTGTGATCTGTTTGTGATGCATGTAAGAATAACATTGTTGATTGATTATTTCTCTATTATAATGTATTAAAATTTTCATTTACAATGAACACAATTTTTAAACCCCCAAATTGCTGTTTTTTTACAAGAGGTAAGTCCTGTAAAACATTCACATACAGTGCCATTTACCTTCCATTAAACATTTTGGCACCTACTTACTGTGATGCTACCACACATTTACCATTTGCAGTGTGTAGGAAAGTACCATCTTGCCTGGCATGTTACCCCCATTTTTCACTGTATATATGTTGTTTTAGTTGTATGTGTCACTGGGACCCTGGTAACCCAGGGCCCCAGTGCTCATAAGTGTGCCTGAATGTGTTACCTGTGTAGTGACTAACTGTCTCACTGAGGCTCTGCTAATCAGAACCTCAGTGGTTATGCTCTCTCATTTCTTTCCAAACTGTCACTGACAGGCTAGTGACCATTTTTACCAATTTACATTGGCTTACTGGAACACCCTTATAATTCCCTAGTATATGGTACTGAGGTACCCAGGGTATTGGGGTTCCAGGAGATCCCTATGGGCTGCAGCATTTCTTTTGCCACCCATAGGGAGCTCTGACAATTCTTACACAGGCCTGCCACTGCAGCCTGAGTGAAATAACGTCCACGTTATTTCACAGCCATTTTACACTGCACTTAAGTAACTTATAAGTCACCTATATGTCTAACCTTTACCTGGTAAAGGTTAGGTGCAAAGTTACTTAGTGTGAGGGCACCCTGGCACTAGCCAAGGTGCCCCCACATTGTTCAGAGCCAATTCACTGAACTTTGTGAGTGCGGGGACACCATTACACGCGTGCACTACATATAGGTCACTACCTATATGTAGCTTCACCATGGTAACTCCGAATATGGCCATGTAACATGTCTATGATCATGGAATTGCCCCCTCTATGCCATCCTGGCATTGTTGGTACAATTCCATGATCCCAGTGGTCTGTAGCACAGACCCTGGTACTGCCAGACTGCCCTTCCTGGGGTTTCTCTGCAGCTGCTGCTGCTGCCAACCCCTCAGACAGGCAGCTGCCCTCCTGGGGTCCAGCCAGGCCTGGCCCAGGATGGCAGAACAAAGAACTTCCTCTGAGAGAGGGTGTGACACCCTCTCCCTTTGGAAAATGGTGTGAAGGCAGGGGAGGAGTAGCCTCCCCCAGCCTCTGGAAATGCTTTGTTGGGCACAGATGTGCCCAATTCTGCATAAGCCAGTCTACACCGGTTCAGGGACCCCTTAGCCCCTGCTCTGGCGCGAAACTGGACAAAGGAAAGGGGAGTGACCACTCCCCTGACCTGCACCTCCCCTGGGAGGTGTCCAGAGCTCCTCCAGTGTGCTCCAGACCTCTGCCATCTTGGAAACAGAGGTGCTGCTGGCACACTGGACTGCTCTGAGTGGCCAGTGCCACCAGGTGACGTCAGAGACTCCTGCTGATAGGCTCCTTCAGGTGTTAGTAGCCTTTCCTCTCTCCTAGGTAGCCAAACCCTCTTTTCTGGCTATTTAGGGTCTCTGGGGAAACTTTAGATAACGAATGCATGAGCTCAGCCGAGTTCCTCTGCATCTCCCTCTTCACCTTCTGATAAGGAATCGACCGCTGACCGCGCTGGAAGCCTGCAAACCTGCAACATAGTAGCAAAGACGACTACTGCAACTCTGTAACGCTGATCCTGCCGCCTTCTCGACTGTTTTCCTGCTTGTGCATGCTGTGGGGGTAGTCTGCCTCCTCTCTGCACCAGAAGCTCCGAAGAAATCTCCCGTGGGTCGACGGAATCTTCCCCCTGCAACCGCAGGCACCAAAAAGCTGCATTACCGGTCCCTTGGGTCTCCTCTCAGCACGACGAGCGAGGTCCCTCGAATCCAGCGACACCGTCCAAGTGACCCCCACAGTCCAGTGACTCTTCAGCCCAAGTTTGGTGGAGGTAAGTCCTTGCCTCACCTCGCTGGGCTGCATTGCTGGGAACCGCGACTTTGCAAGCTACTCCGGCCCCTGTGCACTTCCGGCGGAAATCCTTCGTGCACAGCCAAGCCTGGGTCCACGGCACTCTAACCTGCATTGCACGACTTTCTAAGTTGGTCTCCGGCGACGTGGGACTCCTTTGTGCAACTTCGGCGAGCACCGTTTCACGCATCCTCGTAGTGCCTGTTTCTGGCACTTCTCCGGGTGCTACCTGCTTCAGTGAGGGCTCTTTATCTTGCTCGACGTCCCCTCTCTCTGCAGGTCCAATTTGCGACCTCCTGGTCCCTCCTGGGCCCCAGCAGCGTCCAAAAACGCCAAACGCACGATTTGCGTGTAGCAAGGCTTGTTGGCGTCCATCCGGCGGGAAAACACTTCTGCACGACTCTCCAAGGCGTGGGGGATCCATCTTCCAAAGGGGAAGTCTCTAGCCCTTGTCGTTCCTGCAGTATTCACAGTTCTTCAGCCTAGTAAGAGCTTCTTTGCACCAACCGCTGGCATTTCTTGGGCATCTGCCCATCTCCGAGCTGCTTGTGACTTTTGGACTTGGTCCCCTTGTTCCACAGGTACCCTCAGTCAGGAATCCATCGTTGTTGCATTGCTGATTTGTGTTTTCCTTGCATTTTCCCTCTAACACGACTATTTTGTCCTTAGGGGAACTTTAGTGCACTTTGCACTCACTTTTCAGGGTCTTGGGGAGGGTTATTTTTCTAACTCTCACTATTTTCTAATAGTCCCAGCGACCCTCTACAAGGTCACATAGGTTTGGGGTCCATTCGTGGTTCGCATTCCACTTCTGGAGTATATGGTTTGTGTTGCCCCTATCCCTATGTTTCCCCATTGCATCCTATTGTAACTATACATTGTTTGCACTGTTTTCTAAGACTATACTGCATATTTTTGCTATTGTGTATATATATCTTGTGTATATTTCCTATCCTCTCACTGAGGGTACACTCTAAGATACTTTGGCATATTGTCATAAAAATAAAGTACCTTTATTTTTAGTATAACTGTGTATTGTGTTTTCTTATGATATTGTGCATATGACACTAAGTGGTACTGTAGTAGCTTCACACGTCTCCTAGTTCAGCCTAAGCTGCTCTGCTAAGCTACCATTATCTATCAGCCTAAGCTGCTAGACACCCTATACACTAATAAGGGATAACTGGGCCTGGTGCAAGGTGCAAGTACCCCTTGGTACTCACTACAAGCCAGTCCAGCCTCCTACACAGTGGAACTGTTTGTATGATATTTTTTATTATTTCTGTGACATAGAAAGAAAAACAGTTAATTGCCAAAAAGAAGCATCCCCCATTATCACCTAGAAAATGTTGTTTGTAGAATTAAAAGTAAAAAATGTGTTAAGATTGTGATGCAGTGCTGATAATTGCTATGCCTCATTTTTATCCGAAAATGCTAAATTGGGAGGTAAAGATTAAATGCTATTCCTACAACTGGAGTTTACCTTGTGGTTTAGCACTGTTCAAAATTAACACTATTGTGTTTCTCTTTTAATGTGCCTGGGATGTTGTTGGAATTTGACCATGCAGATTATTGGTGCAAACTCAAGTACAAGCTGCAGTTGCCCACATGAACCTTTAGTCGGGGGCTGAGGTTTAGCATCAACAAATCAACAATGCATCAGTAACAGTCAAGCACATTTGGTCCCACAAGGATGACAGAGGCTAGTAGATCTGCAAGCCGTGAAGGTTTGTAAGCAGATTAGCAAACTTTCATACTCAAATCATTCAGATTTATCATATATTATTAGGTAAACAGTGATGATCAGTATAATTCAAAGTGATTTAAAAATAGTAAACTGTTTAAAGTTTTCATATGCAAATCAAGTCAATTTCATTTTTCCCCTGATGGAAAATTCCCTAATTATAACCTAGAAAATTAAAAGAATGGGGGAAATTGAGCAGAAGGCTTTGGCAGTTACGGCCTCTAAAAGGCAGATTCAAATGAATATTCATTCAGTTAAATGAGAAAAGATTTGATCAGGAGTCTAACCTTTTGAGCAGGAGTAAAGGCAAGTAACAAGCCTCAAGAGTGTGGAAAGGGGCATCTTCTCAAAAGCAAGTGGGGAAGCATACCTAGACCGAACTAGGGGCCATATGTACGAAAGCTTTTTCTCATAGACACAGAATGGGTAAAATCCTTTCGTACATCTGGCCCTAGATCAGCACTGCAAAACTAAAACATACTATTCTCTACAATCTGCAACACTACCCACAGTCCCCAGGGAGTGGAAAAGATCCAGTGTTTCCAGATATTATGGCTTTGCCCTTCTTTCCAGTTATCAAACAATGGAAGATTTCAGCTTTAAAAGACATCTCGTACTATGATGGTACATAATGTTCAGCTTGTTAAACTCACTAGTCAGTCTCTTTTAGAAAACAAAACACTTTCAACAATTGTATTTACTTCTAACTACTCAAGCTTGGCTTCTGAAACAAAAGAAAGGGATGACAGAATAATAGCATCCAAAATGCATTTTGAATGTTAGCATGAATTGTTAAACTGACGGCTACATTAACGATGGCAAACATACCTTGAACACACTTTAATTATGGTCACCATAACATGAGAATCACATTTTGAGTATATGTATATGATATGCAAATTAGTATATGTTAAGCAACCCAGAAAAAATAGTGACAGAGCGTCACTCATTCCATCCTCTGATGAGTCGTGGTCATCACACAAAACAGTCAGATGTCCCATTGTGATTCATTTTTCAAATGCCAGTTGTTAACTTCTGCTGTGTATGTCTAGACTGCACTGCAACCCTCACCTTGTCATACAGATGACTCTGTGTTAGAAATTGGGTTGATGGGTGACCGATGTATGCACCTTGATCAAGCAGGAACCTAGTCAGGGTAAGTCATAAACACACTGCAAATTAGCTCACCTTCTGGTAGCTTGGCACAAAGCAGTCAAGCTTAACTTAAGAGTCAATGTGTAAAGTGTTTGTACGACACTTCAAACAGTAAAACAGTGAAACGTCACATAAAAAGATTCCACACCTAGTTATAAAAATAGAACTTCATTTAGTAAATAAAACAAGGCCAAAACAGCAAAACTCCAATAAGTAGAACATGAGATGTGAATTTTAAAAGAATAAACTGTACAATAGTGCTTAGAAACAAGAAGCGCCAACCGGGATATCCGGTCGCTCCAGACCGGGACAAAGTCAATAGTTCAGGTCGACCACAAAGGAGCACTGGCTGGCTAGGCCCTCTGAACAAAATTACTGGTTGTGTCAACGTCAAAGATGCAGGGAGCAGGCTAAAGTGATGCATCGTTGTTGATCGCCATGGTGGAGGTGATGCTTCAATCTTTCTCACGCAGTACCGCAGATGTGTCGATTTTCTCCATGCAACCACCGAGATACATTGGCTCTGAGATGCAGCGGTTCTGAAGTCGATGTGTCAAGATCAATCTGCGCTGGAGAGATGTGCTAAATTCTGATCCATGTAAGGGGGGCAATGCATCAGTTCTGATCCTCACCAAACGGGCGATGTGCCGGTTCTGATTGATGCAGTGGTAGCGATGCATCATTTCAGCTTCAACAAACACCTTTCCGAGCGTATTATGTCATCAATGGCACCAATAGGTCCTTGATGTGTTGGACCAGGACTGAATTGCAAGGCAAATGTAAGGTCTCCATATTCTTTTGCAGTCCTTGACTGAAGATTGAGGGGCTTTCTGTATACCCCTGAGGGACTCCGCACCATGCCAAAAATTTATTTTGCAATCGGAAGGCAACAAAGAACTCACTGTCACTAATTCAGAGGAATGGAAAAGAATACTTGGCACAAGTGGATGACCATGAGTGACCTAGCATTTCAGGGTATTGGGAAGAGTATCACGGCAGGATTCGGTACCAAGGGACAAAATGAGACAAAACTATAATGGACCTTTTGCAGGTCCTGCACTATACTCCACTTTGTATTTGGTTTCTGCAAACCCAATTGCAAGGACTACTCGTATCTCTTTTAAGATGCCTTGCTCTAAAATGAAATCAATAATGGGGTAATTTCCAGCCACAGCCTCTGGGGAACATTTGTACTGGCATGTTTGGGATACACTGCATTCTGCTTGATTGATATTCTCACAGGTTCAACAAATTTGATCAGCCCCGTATCTTTGCCAGCATAATCCCAGACTTTCTCTTTCATAGAGTCCTTTGGCCGGGGTTAAGTCTTCCATCTTCAAAATCAATGGAACAATCCAAGGGCTTTTGTGTGCTCAGTTTAAAGTCTGAATCCTCATTGTATTCCTGAAGCTTGACACCATTCGATATACAATAGATCCCACAATTTAACTTTTATAGGAGATCCCTGCCCAGTAGATTACCTGGACTCAAATCACATAACACAGACTGATTGTCTTCTTCAAACGGACATATCTTCATTGGGAGTCTAGCCAAAACAGGATTCACAATCTGATTGTTGGGAAAGAGTACAACTTCGACTTGTTTTCTCAAGAGGGGGTAGGTTTGGCACTTCTACAGTTCTTACAGTGGAGCAGACAGCACTTGTATCAATAAGAAATGATACGGGTGTCCATTCAACTTTTCATCTACATATGGGCCACTATGGATAATCTCAAACACTATGGAAAGCATGCAGTCTCCCTATCCTCTGAGGCACCATCAGTGAGATTGAGCAGAACGTAGACCTCCAAAACTATTGAAGAGCCAGAATTGTTGGAAACTGTCAGGGCTTGTGAAAGTGGATTGCTGGACTTGGGAGTTTGGAGTTGCATTAAACTTTGGATCATTTACATTCAGCTGTATCTGCCGGGTTTGGGGCATATGAGCATGCTGAGGTCTTTACATTTGCATGTTTTGTATCAGCATCACATTCATATTTGGAATCTGACAATCAATTTATGTTGTTTTAATATTTAACCTGCATTCCCACCTCCAGTGGCCCACCTTCTTACAATAATGACACAGAGTAGTCTTTTTCAACATTGCAATGCCCATCCCTGAATTTGGATCCCCTGGCATTCCTTGTCCCCCTACCAGGAGGGACACCATTCCCTTTCTGCATCATCTGACCACTGCCATAATACCAACTCCCTACATTCATGCACCATCAATAGGACCATAAACTGGGTTTGGCACGTACAGGCCATTCTGAAATCCTTTCTGTGATAACTTTGTTTGAGTCAACATAAATTTCTCCTTGATCCTCTTCTATCTCGCTTCCAAATAATCACTGCAATACTTTGAGTAATGCAAAATTTCATACAAAGGCATTGACTGCCAACAAATCACAGTCTGCTGAATGTGCAAGCTAATCTTTAGGTGCAAACCAACAATGAACTGAGAAACAAAATTAAAGAGATTTCCTCTTTCATGATTTTTGATGCCATTATGCTGATGAAATGCCTGCATCAACATCTCATAATCGGCATGCAGAGACTCCTCAGACGCTGAGGTGGTCCTTGCTATTTTCAACCAATCAATCTCTTTCTGTGGAACTTTATTTTTGAAAATGTTATTCCCCTGATTTTATTTATCCATAACAGTAGAAGAAGGGGCATTCACTTAGGCCACTCTTGATGGTTCCTCTGTTGGTCACTACATTGATACCTTACACGTGGCCCACATATCTCTAGGGACCACAATATCAAACAAAGTGTTGAAATACTCCCAAAGCACCTTTGAAATTTACACAGACCGGTCAACCTGTGTGTATCAAAGGTCAGGATTTTCTCTCAGGTTTGGAAATTGATTTATAAATCTGAAAAGAACACTATGACTCAAAGGTACATGCACATCCACCACATGCATCTCTCTCAAAGGGGGAGTTTTGATCTCTGCACCACTCTGGGCACCCTCCCCATCAGGTCCTCTAGAATTGTGTTTCCTTTTGGTTCTCTTCTCTTTCTGAGACCATTGTTCTTTAATCTTTTCAACATCATTCCATCTGTGGATGTTACCAACTAACACCCTTAAGTGTCATTTTAATCCAGGCACTTGCATGTTGTTAAGAATCTTGTCACCTCTGAATATCCTGAAATTTTTCTTTAGACTCTGAATTTTGGGCAAATGACCCCAAACTCTGTGACTATTTTTTCTTGAGTCTCGTGAGCCTCAAATGCATGCCTAGCAGCTTCTTTGAGGGGAAACAGATGTTTATCCTTGTTGTATCCGTTTATGAACCAAACACCAGGTTTTCTTTAATACTTTCTTCAAAGCAAATGCCCAAGGCCCTTAATGAAGCATCCTCATCTGGGGTTTCTAACCCAGTGCTTTCCTCAACCTCTACAACAAACACACTCACAATATATATTCAAGGTCATGTTCCTGAATCTAAGGTCATAACTGTGGATGCACCTGCAGTTCCTGATGGTGGAAGTGGTGAAACAAGGGGAAAACCTCCCTTAGTGAGTCCTTGATCAATAGACGCAGTCACAACTTCATTAAAAATAGCTGTGGGCCCTCCGGCTTGTTGAATCCCTCCCACCTGATGAAAAACAGTATAAAGAGGTGTTTGAGTAGACAATGCAGTCACTATCACCTGTTCATCTTTATTTCTTGAATTGACCCCCTCTTGTCTTTCTTCCTCTCTGCACTGTCTCTTCGTAATATAGGATACATTCTTATACCCCCAATTACACTCTACTTCCATTCTCGCTGTTCTACATCTATTCTTGCTTGTATCCAACTATGGACCTTATTCTTTGTTTGGATCTGATACTTTTCCTTCTCTTTCACATGCATTCAAAGCCTCTTATTGAGCCGGACTGGGTTGGTATTTCATCTCCTACAGCACTTTCCTCAAATTCTCTATTATTCTCAAGTTAAAGGTACCATGTGAGGGAAATTTGAACAACCCTTCATTCACAGTGGTCTTATTCAATTGTTTAATCCTGATACAAGTGTGTAAAATAACCTTAGTTGTCATCTAATGTGTGAGTGCACTTTTGGTGGGAGGCTAATCGCCCTCACAGACTGGTATCCTGACATCATTACTAAACAAAGCTCTTAATTTCTTGAAAAATGTAATCTTTATCTTTTATGCGGCACAACACAAAATTCATAAGCTTCAACTGAAATATCCAGCAGTTCTAAGCAAATCACAATGCTAAAAGCATCAATACTATTCCTTAATTGCATGTGATGACTAAATACAAGCATGGAAAAGTGGGCAGATCAAGGCTTCATTTGTTATAAGACTTTGAGAATGCTCATATACTGGACAGTTTGTTATCATTCAATCTCTTTCCTCAGTCCATCTTGAAAATGGTCAGAAAGTTGCTCCAGCACAGGGCTCTTGTTTATCCCATTCTGAAGTACAAAGGTGAAAATACCATCTGGAAACTTTTTAGGGGTATAAGGGAAGGGATTTGCTAACATGAAGAATGTTTTTTGTGGAGGAAAAAAGCAAAAAGAAATTAAATGTGCAGTCATGCTATGAGTATAGTTGCGATCTTCTCTAACAATAAAATACAGAACTGAATCCCCACCAAAATGAAAGTGACACAATATTTTGCAGCATTGTTTTTATTTACAAAAGTAAGTTCATATACATACACAATGATTTAATTTTGTTTTCACTCACCACTTGTTACCACAATTTTGAAGTTCAGTAGCAATGTTAAAGGGAGATATGGTCACTTATCTCAGTGGTTTTAATGTATTCAACCAAGAAAAACGAAAGGTTCAGCAAGATTCAATTGTAATCTTTTGGTTCCCATCTGCTAAGCACGTATTGGACATTGATTTAGGTATTGTACAAGCAATACCTGTTAGACCACTGAACCTACTACTATTATGACTTCGAGGTTTTAAGACACCAGCAGCAGAGATATTTGTAATCAATCACTCAATAAATCTGTCACAATTTGTATGGCACATTTATCACCTGTGTCAGCTGTGTGGAATCTAGTCCGGGAACCCAGTTGAAAAGCCAGGTATTGAATTGTCTTCTGAAGTCCAGGATGGAGGACCTTAAGTATATAGGCACATTGTTCCAGGAGTGTGCTGCCAGGTAGGAGATGGTGCATCCTCTGTAGTTGGTCTTGCACATGTAGGGTGTGTGGGCGAGGAAGAGGGATGCTGAGTGAAGGGGTCTGGTGGGTTGGTGAAAGTTTAGCCGGTGGTTGAGATATGCTGGTCCTTGGTTGTTCAGGGCTTTGTAGGTGTGGGTCAGCCGCTTGAATTGGCATTGTTTGTATATGGGGAGTCAGTGGAGGTTCCTGACGTGGGGATATGTGCATACTTCTTGAGAGGTTGAGGATGAGACTCGCAGCTGCATTCTGGATGATCTGGAGTCTTTTTGTGAGGTGTGCGGTGCGTCCAGCATAGAGGACGTTTCTGTAGTCCAGTCATCCGGTGATGAGGGCCTGAGTGACTGTGCGCCTGGTGTCAGTTCAGAGCCATTTAAAGATCTTTCATAGAAGGCGAAGGCCTGGTTGATGTTTCAATAATCATAAAATATCTTGCAGCATCCAAGTACCTGCTGTAAAACAATGCCTGTAACCTGTAGATCACATGTTCAAATTCTACTATTAAAGTATAGTGGGATTCAGCATTGAGATACTTGTGCAACATGCAACTCACAAGGTCCTACTCTACTTAGTAGTTAAGTGGGTTATGTGCCTACTGAAAATATGTATTTTTAAGTTCATCTAAAGTGTTGTAAAACTCGATTGCCCAGAGATATCATGGTGCTATTACCCTGAAAAAGAAACTGTGCCCGATGTTAGTTAAAAAAATTGCTACTGAAAGAGCCATGTTTTCAAAGCTTTTGTCGAATTCATATAATCGTTTATCGAGGATCGATGGGTAAAGAATTTCAGAGGTTGGAAGTCTGTAAAAACAAAGTACAATGACATTGGCGTATCTTTTTAAAGTGGGTGTTCCCCAGTGACGACTGGCTTGTATTTACAGAGGTGGGGCGGGCAAAAAAATGATGGTACAATAATAAAAATAAAAAATATGGCACTTACTTTCTGGCTTGCCACATGGCCTTCTCCTCGTCTCTCCTCAAAGCTCCAACACGGCACCCACGAATCTGCACTAAACAATCATGGCGCTGCTGTCATGCTGTTAAACAGCATGAGACAAGTGTTAGGATTGGGGGGAACAGTCTCTTTCAGCTCAGTTAAGAGTACTGGAGGCCTGTGCTTTCTGTAACCCAGCTGTCCTAAAATAGCTGTGTTAAAGAAAGTTAGCATGCCCATATCTGGCCAGCCGCCACAAAACGGCCAGCCAAAGGGACATGAGCACTGTAAACTTAAGTCAAAGCTTCCTGCAGCCACTCAGCAGCAATTGCCCCTCCACACCTTGACACTGGGGTCAGAATGAGTTGCTGAAAAATAAAACGGTAATGAATAAATGTTATTAATATTTTATTTTTAAGCTCTGGATGCATTTTTTAGCTGGCAACACTCCTCCACTCTTATGGAAGAGCTGCTCCTGGTGTTCCCAGGCAGTTGAAGATTTTAGTCAGAACTTTAAGCAGGAAAAAGAATGAAGTTCTGTGTCTCCTGACTTTTGGATGATAATTTATCATCAGAGTAAACTCGCAGGTTTTTACTGTTTGAGAGGGAATGGCACAACGGCTTAAGGCATCCATGCACTAGTCGGATGACCAAACTGCTTGAACCCAGCAAGGCATATGTTTTACATACCTGTAGATTCAGTTTGGATTTATTGCATTTAGCACAGTGGGTGCATTTTTAAACGATCTCTTTGCAGCCTGAAGGTATATGTTTTAATTTTAATTCTAGCAGAGCTGACTCAGTGCCCTTCTTCAGACGTTGATGAAATGAGTGTCATTGTGTCGGGTAGCAATTATCATAGCAAATCAGATGCTGCTAACCTCTGTAAATAGATGGAATTACTATTACCATTATATTGCCATTCACTTTACATCTCAGAAGGTTAGGAGGCTAAATCGGCTTTCTAAGGGTCCCAAACTTGGGGCTGCAGATCACCAAGTGTTCTCAAGTCATCATCTCACCTGCACTCAGATGCCAAATTACATTAAACATGCGTTGAAAAGCTTGTTATTTTTCATATAAAGACAAACTGCAGTAATGTTGCAGTCAGTTACCACTCTCTCACACCACGTGTTCGTCTCGTGTCATCACAAACATTTTTAGTGGAAATCCTTTGCATATTTTAAAGAGCGTGCATAGTTTTAATATTTGTTTACTTATCCATCAACTTGGGAGTAGAGTGTCCCAGGGCCTGGTGGGTGTGGAGGGTGTGTTGTCATCAAGCTGTGCTGACACCTCTCTTGACAAAAGGCTCTGCCTACGAAGTGGACCCCAGAGGAGGCTTGCAAACCCCCAGAGGTCCCCAGACCACAGGTTTGGAAGCATTGGCCTAGCATGAGAAGCATTCTTCCATCTTTGCTCCAATATCAGAATATTTTTCAAGGCCACTTCTTCTCGTAGCACCCTGTTTCTTCTGGGACTCATTTGTCTGAATGAGAATTTTGTCAAATAATACATCATAATATTTCTTATAGAAATAAGTACGTCTTTTGAACCTGCAAAAGACTAATGCTTCCAGGGCTTTGCTGAACATTTTGAAGTTTATTGTGATATCTTGTTGCCTCTATAAATTCTTTTTTTTAAATAATTTTTGCTGGTTATATTTTTGTAGTTTTATATAGTGAGAACTCGGTCCAAGGTCATTTGAGCACTTGATATGAACATCAATTACATTACAGTCGATCAGGTTCATTAGGTCTTGGCTAGGCAGTGCATGTGCTCTCTCTTTAAGACCACTGTAACCTTATAGTGGGCTTAGAGCCCACCCAATGCTTACCACTTGTTGGCATGCGTGACACTCATATGTACAGCCTCGTAATTGGTCAGCGCAGACCAAGCATCATTTCTGTTTCTGTCTGAGGAGCAGGGACCAAGTATTGGTTGATTCAACTTAATCAGTGCCCGTCTGCTGCTCCCCTCATAATTGAGGTACTTCTTTTTAACTTTTAGGGCCCTGCAAACAGAAGGTGTGTAACTGGCAAAAACATGCCCAGCAAGACAACTGTTTTTTTTCTATACTATAGCTAACTCATTTCTTTTATTTTGCCAGGCCATCTTTTCTCACTTTCCACTCATGTGTTTTAGCTAGGCACTGTTCTCAAAAGAGGACAATGACATTGTCTTGTTCTGAAGGTTCTTTCATATGTGTAATTTCCAAAATAATGCTTTAACACATAATCGTGCAGTACACCCCAATCCACCCCACTCCAATCCAATCCCCCACCCCAATCAATGGCAATCAACCCCAACTCACCCACATGCCAATCCACCCCCTCAATCCAATCCACCCCACAGAGTCCAGTCAACCCCAGACCAATGCAATCAACCCCATTCCAATACAAACCATTCGCCCAAATCCACTCCAATCCACCACACTCCAATCCTCCCAAACCACACCACTCACATCTGCCCCATTCCAATCGGCACCACTCCAATTTAAAACAATCTTCCGCACTCCAACCTGCCCTACACAAGTCCAAAAATCTGACCCACTCTAAAACAATCTGCTCCACTCCTATTTACCGCACTCCAATCCAGAGCAATCTGTCCCACTACAATCCAAAAAAATCTGCACCGCTCCAATCCAAAACAATCTGCCCCACTCCAAATTGCCCGACTACAATCCAAAACAATCTGCCCCACTCCAATCCAAAACAATCTGCCCCACTCCAGTCCAAAACAATCTGCCCCACTCCAGTCCAAAACAATCTGCCCCACTCCAGTCCAAAACAATCTGCCCCACTCCAGTCCAAAACAATCTGCCCCACTCCAGTCCAAAACAATCTGCCCCACTCCAGTCCAAAACAATCTGCCCCACTCCAGTCCAAAACAATCTGCCCCACTCCAGTCCAAAACAATCTGCCCCACTCCAGTCCAAAACAATCTGCCCCACTCCATCCCAAAACAATCTGCCCCACTCCATCCCAAAACAATCTGCCCCACTCCATCCCAAAACAATCTGCCCCACTTTAATCTATCTGACTCCAATCCAAAACAATCTGCCCCACTCCATTCTGCCTCACTCCAATCCAAAACACTGCCAATTCAAAAAAACAATCAGCACTACATAAAACCAAAACAATTTGCCCTACTACTATCCAAAATAATCTGCCATACCCTTATCTAAAACAATCTGCCCCACTCTAAACTAAAACAATCTGTCCCACTCCAAATCAAAGCAATCTTCCCCACTTCAGACAGCCCCACTCCAATTCAAAACAATCTGCCTTACTCCAATCTGCCCCAATCCAAAATAATCTGCCCGCTTCAATTTAACCAACTCCAATCTGCCCCAATCCAGTCTGCCCCATTCCAATCCAAAACAGTCCGCCCCACTCCACTTTGCCCCACAACAATCCCAAACAATATTCCCACTCTAATCTACCCAACTATAATCCAAAACAATCTGCCTCACTCCAAACTGCCCCAACTGAATACAAAAAACCTGCTTCACTCTAATCTGCTCCCTCCAATCTAAAACATTCTGCCCCACTCCAATTCAAAACAACCTTGTCCACTCCAATCTGCCCTACACCAATCTGCCCCACTCAAATCTGCCCCACTCTAATTCACCAACGCCAATACACCCAATCCAATCTGCCCCCTTTAATCCATTCCACCTCACCACCATCCAATCTGCCCTACTCCACTCCGATCCACTCCACTCCAGTCCACTACAATCTACCCCACTCCAATCCAAACCAATTCGCTACAATCCAATCCAATCCAAAACAATCTGCCCACTCCAATCCGTCTCACTCCAATCCAAAACGTTCTTCCAAAACATAAGCCCCTCTGCAAAACAAACTGCCCCACTCCAAAATGACTCACCCTACTCCAATCCAAAAAATCTGCACCACTCCAATCCTAAAAATCTGTTTCACTACAATCCTAAACAATCGTCCCCACTCCATTCTGCCCCATTCTAATCCAAAACAATCTGCCCCACTCGAAACTGCCCCACTCAGACCAAAACAATCTGGCCCATTCCAATCTGCTCCACTCAATCCAAAGCAATCTTCCTCACTCCAGTCTACCCCACCCCAATCTGCCCCATTACAATCCAAAACAATCTACCCCACTACAGTCCAAATAGTCTGCCCACTCCAACCCAAAACAATCTGCCCCACTCCAATCTGCCTCACTCCTGTCCAAAACCACCTACCCACTCCAATCAGCCCCACTCCAATCCAAAAAAATCTGCCTCACTCCAATCCAAAAAACCTGCACCACTCCATTCCAAAACAATCTTCCCCACTCCAAACCAAAACTACCCCACACCACTCTGGCCTACTGCAGTCGAAACCAACCTGTCCCACGCCAATTCTACCACTTCAATCCAAAACAATCTGCCTAACTCCAATCTGCCCCACTCCAGTCCAAAACAATATGTCCCACTCCAATCTGCCCCACTCCAATTCAACCCACTTCCCTCCAATTCAATTCACCTCACTACATCCCAATTCATCCCACTCCAATCCACCACAATCTTCCCCACTCCAATCCCATCCAAACCACCCCATTGAAGCCCAATCAAATCTACCCCACACCAATCCAATCCACCTCACACCAATCAAATACACTCACCCTACTCTACCCCACTCCATTCCGATCCATATCAAACCACTCCCCTTCCAATCCGATCCACCCCATTCCAGTCCAATTCACTCCACTCCACTCCAGTCCAAACCACCCCACTCTAATCCCCCACCTCTCTCCAGTACACCCACCAAATCCAATCCACACCACGCCTGACAAATCCACCCCATTCCAATCCAACCAACCCCACTCCAGTCCAATTCAACCCACCCACTCAAATCCATTCAGCCCCATTCCAATCCAATCCAATCCACCCAACTCCAATCCAATCCACCAGAACACAATCCACCCTCTCCAAACCACCCACCCCACTCCAATCTATCCCACTCCAATCCAAATACACCTTATTCCACCCCACTTCAGTCCAATCCAGTTCAACTTAATCCACCCCACGCCAAACCACCTTAATTCAACCCACTGAAGTCCAACTCACCCCACTCCAATCCACCCAACTCCAATCCACCCCACTCCAAAAATTCCACCCCACTCAAAAACAGCCACCATACTCCAATTCAATCCACCCTGTTCCAATCCATCCCACACCAGTCCAATTCACACCACTCCAATCCACCCCACTCCAGTACAATCAACCACAATCCACCCCACTCAAATCCAGTCCACTCCACTCAAATCAAAGCTACCCCACTCCAATCCAATCCACCACACTTCAATTCAATCCACTCCACACCAATCCAGTCAATCCACCACACTCCAATCAACTCCCCAATCCAACCCACCCACTTTATTCCACCCCACTCCAGTCCACCCCATGCAGTACACCTGACTCATTCTACCCCACCCCAATCCACACCATTTAATCCACTGCACTCATCAAATTCAACCCACTCCCATGTACCACACTCCAATACACTCCACACAAGCCCAATTGACACCACTCCAATCCACCCCACTCCAATCCACTCCATCACAATCCAGTTCAATCCAATCCACAAATTCCATTTCATCCCACTCCAGCCTGCCCTACTCAGTCCAACCCACTTAGTCCCAATCCAATCCACCCCTTCTAATCCACCTCACTTAATTCAATTCAACCAACTCCAATCCAATCCAACCACCCAATTCAAATCCATCCCACTCCAATCAAATCTACCCCAATCCAATCCACCGCAAACCAATCCAATTTGCCCCATGCCAATCTAAAACTTTCTGCCACACTCCAATCCAGAGCAATATGCCCCACTCCAATCCAGAGCAATATGCCCCACTCCAATCCAGAGCAATATGCCCCACTCCAATCCAGAGCAATATGCCCCACTCCAATCCAGAGCAATATGCCCCACTCCAATCCAGAGCAATATGCCCCACTCCAATCCAGAGCAATATGCCCCACTCCAATCCAGAGCAATATGCCCCACTCCAATCCAAAACAATCTGTCCCAGTCCATTCTGGCCCACTCATTCCAAAAGACATCTGCCCCAATCCAGTTGTCACACTCCAATCTGTCACACTCCAATCCAAAACAGTCTGCCCCACTCCAATATGCCCCCCTCCAATTGAAACAATCTGCCCCACTCTAATCCGCCCCACTCCAATCCAAAACAATCTGCCTCATTCCACCCATAAATGTTGTTTTCAGTGGGTTAATGGTAAGGCCCCTCCTCTTGCAGAAGGCCACAAAGGAGTCCAGCTCTGTCTGAAGACCCATAGGGGTTCTAGAAATAAGAAAGGTGTCATCCGCAAACATTAGCATCAGGAGTGCAGTTCCAGCTAGCTTAGGAGCATCATGCATACACTGAGAAAGCCATTTAACTGCCCCATTAATATAAAGGCTGAATAATTTTGAGGCCAATACACAACTTTGCTTTAACTGCCCCGATGAATCAGAATCTTGCCCGTTAGGTCCCCACCCATCTACCACCTCACTTTTTCAAAGGTATTTGTATGAAGAGCTCTTAAAATCCATAGTAGATCACCTGGGACCCCCAAAGCTTCAAGTTCCTTCCACAGACTGTCCCTTGGGACTAAATCAAATGCCAACCTAAGATCTATAAAGGCAACGTGCAAATTATCTCTCTTCAGTAACACACTTCCCGCACAGCAGCTTAAATCAGAAGACCTGGTCAAGGGTACTAGTATTGCACCTAAATCCTGCCTGAGCATCCTCAAGAAGGTGATTATCTTTAACCAAAGTTTGGAACTTCGCCAAGACCTGTCAGCAGAAATTTATTTTAGAGTTATCCAGCAAACTTTGTGGTCTATAGTTAGAGGGTAAGTCTCTTCTGCCTTTTTTTATAGAATAGCACAATAACCGCTCCAAGTCAAGTGGGTGGAATTTCGTCACCCCTCATAATGGCATTGCTAAGAGGGTTATTTGTTGAAACAATGAGTGCTTCAACCACCCATGCCTGAAACAACGAGGTCGGAACAATGACCTTGTTGTTATCACTAATGCCTTTACCACGAATGCCTTAACAACGATTTTTCGTTGTAAAGGCATTCCTGGTAAAGGCATTAGTGATCAGCATGCATGGTTCCAGCATAAGTCCCCCTGGCCCCCTCACCCCTAAAAACTACCGCGACACCCCCACCCCCAAAATTACCACAACCCCAACCCCCCTCCCCTAAAACCTAAAGCACCCCAACCCCAACCCACTCCTAAACCCTGACCCCCCTCCCCAACCCCTAAACCCTAAACACCCGAGCCCCCACCCCACCCCCAAAAACTAAAAAACTAAAAATACTGTGAGTCCTCATCCCCGCCCCTTAAACCCAAAACACCCCAAACCCCCACCCCTGCCCTAACACCTAAACCCTGACCCCCCTCCCTGCCCATAAACCTTACTCAGCCTGAGCCCCCCACCCCACCCCCCAAAAAAACAGCCCCAGTCCCAGCCCAACTTACCTCCTCCTTGATTGTGTTGACTCCCTTCTTCTGTGCCTTAACCACGCATGTACGTGGTTCACACATGCGTGGTTAAGGCCCTAAAACAAGGAAGTTGTGGAAAACGAAAGCGTTGTTTTGCTTTTGTTTTCCACAACTTTGTGGTTCACGACTCGTTGTTCGGGATGTTTCCCACTAAGATCATTAAGATAGGGAGTTCACACCTCAGATTTAGATAGAAAAAGGTAATCCGGAATACCATAGAGCCCAGGGGCCTTTTCCTTCTTCATTTGCATTAATGCTATCCTTGTTCTTCCAGGGAGAAGTAGGAGGACTCTTACTCAGTGTTAACCACCTTCTGTGGGGAGTTAGTTGGAACCACTGGAGCAACAAGACAACCCCACTCGATATACTCCTCCTATACACTGCTAACCCATTCCTGCTCCCTCTCACTGTACAAGGCCCTGAAGTGTTCTAACCACCCTTCAGGCTGCACTACCATATCAAGATGATTATCAATTATCTTTGAACTTGATGCTACCAATTTCCAGAAACACTTCGTATTCTTACTCTTGAGTGCATTAGTAACCTCATCCCATTGGTTGGTCTCCCAACTCTTTTTCACCTTGGTTAGTGTAGCCTTACAATGTTTCCTTGCAGAGGTTATTTGTGTCTTAAAGCCCAACTTCAGATCTTCTAGGAACCTGTTCTTAGCATTATAGCATTCCTTGGTAAACCACCCTATGGCAACTTTGGGGGAACATACTCTCTTCCTGATTTTAATGAACAAGGGTCTTAATTGTTCCATTAGTTGACAATGCACAAGGACCATGTCCGGCTTACGTCCTCTCACATGAATTACCTCATCTACGATATCCACAAACAGCTCATAAATTTGAGTTTTGGACAGCTTTATTATCCACAGCTTCTGCCTATTTAACGCTCTTCCTACTGTTAACAGTCTCTACCAGATTCAAATTGTGTACTAGAGGTAAGTTACAACTTGTAAACAAAACCTGTGCAAATACAGCACTTAAGGCACCATAGTTGCAAACTTCTCTACAGACAACTGCCATGTCAACTAGAGAAGGCCACACATCCTGATCCACCAAAAGATAATTACTATAAGATTTTACAAGACCTCTTTTGACGGTCAGCTTAGGAGTGATGTCAGAACTAGTCTTACCAATTGCATTTCTTAAGCCATTCTCAGAAATCAGACATTCCAATTGGGCTGAAACCACACTCGATGTTTCTATTATTTGATCAGGCACCCTATGGCTGTCCAATGAACTAAGGGCATGCATCAGATAATCTATCCTCCTCAGCCCTCTTCAAGTGTTGTATTGCAATCACCAGCTATAAGTTTTAAAGTGCCACCTTTTAATCTCTGCAAGATATCAGCAAGCGGGCCACTGTGAAGGAGGATACACAATGGGGAACAGATCAAATGTAAACATTAATAATAGCAATATGTCCCACCCCCATGGGAGTTTTTACTTCTACCCCCAGCAGATCCTTATTCCCCATTACAATTTTTTTCACTAAAGGAAAAAGATCTAGTTTCAACCAGATAAGTAGGTCACCAGAAGCTCTTCCCGAGGTTGAAGGAACAGCATTTGCAGTGAAAGTGATAAACCCACATCTAAAAGCCAGAGCCACAGCCCATGTCTCCTGCAAAAGCATAATCTGGTGGGTATCAATGAACTCTCCCCACTCTGGGTCTGCTAACTTTGCTCGCACACCTGCCACATTCCAAGATAATCCTGTTATTAAATGTTCACCAGTTGACCCACTCGCAGTCGTCAATCCCCGGCTAATAAAACCCTGGACTTCCAGAGTACAGTTCGCCTCTACATTGAAAGCAGTATCCCTTCACTCATCTCTCTTATGACCTGCCGCTGAGTCCTGTGTCACCATGTGATAGTTGGTTAAAGACAAAAGATGTCCTTATGTTTCCCTGCTGTCAATCAACCTCTGCCAAGTTGGAACACTCATCTATCTTAATAAAGCAGTGTAAAGGAGCTGAAGAATTACGAGCTGCTTTAATCAGGTGGTCCCTTGTGGAGTTGGGGATAGTAAGTTTAAGTCTTATATTCGCGCTTGAATTGGGCCTAAATCTTAACTCCATAGCTATCAACTCATCCACCATTTTGTGGCTCCTAAGTTGCGGCCCTATGTAATCAGTTTGAGATACTATTGGGCTACAGCGAAATCATCCTTGATTACAGATGTACATCCCCTGGTATGACGGAGCCGACGAATTGCTTTGTTCACACAGGAATCTTGTGCTTCTCTACCTCCATGCAGGAGTCTAGGGACATTTATCAAGTAGATGTCACTAGTCATGAGCGTAGCCTCCATATTATTACTTGAGCCATGGTACAGAAGGGGATTCTGGCCTCTCTGGCTGCCGGTTGTATGGTTGGGTTGTGTTCTGTGTGTTCTATTCTGTTTAAGAGTATATCTTCCCTTAATAAGCTCACCTCTTTCAAAGCTAGAGGCAATACATACTTTGCCAGGAAAGCCTTCCTTGCCCAAGGCTAACTGAATCTATTTCATTGTATGAACATGTGGGCAACATTGTCCTACTATGCTGGGCCACTAGTTTGTTAACACCTACTTTTGTGCAAATGTGTTCCACCAATACTGAAAGTTTAGCCGCCTTCTTGTCTAAATCACTAACCAACCTGCTCATGCACTCATGCAAACTTTTTATCTCTCCCCTTAGGAGCTGGAACTGTGCAGGAGATTCCCCTAACTTAGCCTGGCTAGCATCACTTAAATCTACAGACTTTGTCAGTTCAGGCAGGTATTTCTTATCTGATAAAGCTGCTACTTCAATGGCTAGAGGAAGAAGAGAACTGGAGCATTCAATATTGATTACAAACATACTTTCCAACTGGGACTGCCCCATATCATGGGCTTTGTTAGCTACTGACATGCATTCTGCTGAAGACTCTTCACAAGTACCAGGGCTGGCATTCTGCCTTAGACCAGTCATGTTGCCATATCTAGAGATTTTTTTAAAGTATGAATGAATGCCCTTATGTGGAAAGCCTCTCGACACCTTGCGCTGGGAAAAATCTGAATTATTCAATGCCAATATACCCTCCACATACACTATTAAATCATCTATTTCATTTAAGGTACAGTTTTCTGCTGAATGCCTAGAAATCTTACTTATGCCTGCTGCCCCCGAAGGTTTCTCAGTAGCTTTATGCTTCCCCATAATAAAATGGGCACAAAACAATATCAAATACGCTAAGCACTAGCTCAATCAAAAGGTCCCTAACTAGTGGGTTCTGATCACAGACAGGCTCTAGCATTAGATGTGAGATACCAACTTACATTCTTACACCTAAGCAATGCTAGCAGTCATTTGTAAAGGGCACCTGGACGATCAACAGTGTAATAATCTTCAAGACTGAGATGATGATAATAATTCCTTGTTGCGAAGCAGTCTCACAGTTAAAAAAGGTCATAGGCAGCCCAAAAAACCTGTACTGTTTCCTATAGCGCTCAACATTTACCCCTCACGTGGACACAAACAGAAAAGGCCGGGGGGTGGCCCTGCCCTGCCTCTTTCTGTCACTGACGGGTGCAGGCTGGGCCCGTCCTTAGCCCGGCACATCCCGTGCCGCGGGAGAATGAAAACACTTTAATAGCGCAAAGTCAAGTCAGGTGTGCTAGTGGGCAGAGGATCACTTCCTGGGGCCCATTACCTGCTGGCTCATGAAGTCCTCACCCAAGCAGTGGGGAAATAGAGCTTCCCCAGTATACCAGTGGATACATGTTCATAGCAATATTCTCTCACATAACAATTCTGGTTTAATCTTGCAAATATAGCGAACTCCGAAAACCACCTAACACATACCCATCTCACTACTAGAAGGAAGGGATATTAGGTAATTGGGAATTGTGTCATCTTTATTGCTACTCACGTTTTAGGTTATTGAGTACTAAATACTTGTTATTGTTTTTCTTTAGACACTGAGAAGGCAAGAATCTGAAGTCATCAGGTGACACCTGGAGTTCACATTACTCATCCATCATCCCTTCGTCCCAGTGAGTCAGACTAGATCAACTTTATGGTCTGTCAGGCTTGCAGGGCTGTGAAAAGGTAAGAGCCTGACATTATTTCCTCTTCAATGTGAATATGTACGTTAGATCCTGAAGTTTCCTACAATAGCTTAGAAATAGACTCACCACCTCTGCTAATTGTATCTTTTCTATTTTGGCAATCAGTTGACTGAGCACCTGCAGCAGAACAAGCTTGATTTCTGTTTGAAAACCGACATCTAGAACCCACAGAGCCTAATTTTTCCACGCAACTTGGCAAAATCAACATCTGCCATGATACTGACAGATTAGTGTAAACTACAAAATGAACTTTTGGGTATTAGAGATTAATGGCCAACACAAGTTCTATGACATTATTATCTGTCTTGATGTTATTGGGAATTGGGTAGACTTGAACATTTATCAGAGTGCTGTGATCAGAAAGGATTTTAGAATATTAAATTATATCTATTTAACTGCAATTTCCTAGTACATATGTTGTGACGCCCATTTTCAGAAGTCTACAGGAGAGAACTGAGGCTCGATAGTATCTATGGACTGACAAACCCTTTGAAAATTGCCTTTCTTTCTAAAGGCTTTGCAGTAAGTCATGTAGACGGGGCAGTCACCAGCATTAAGAAGTAGATATCCACATTGATTGCACTCCTTCCCTGAATTCTAAGATGAAATGTAAGTGCCTTTCACTAGTCGTATTCCAAAGTGTCATTGAATCAGAGTTTTTCTGATGAGTCTTATTGGCAGAAGGCATTGCATGTGTCATGGCCAAAATATCTTCAAGTCCATGGACATGTAATGCCATTTCTTCTACAGCACCGAGATTGACAACCTGCATTGATTTGTGATTTTAAAGCTTCATTGCAATTCTCGAAATCACAGTACTGAAAATGGGCTTTCAAACCCATGAACAAAAACGTCCACCAGTTCCCAAAGAGCTGACACATGGAGTGAAACATGAACCTCCGACAGTCCAAATTGTCCTGGGGCTAGAAGTATTTAATGAGGCTGCCCTTGAGGCCCTCATACTATACTGTGTCTGAAGCAGAAACTGCAAATACATTGTCTTATGAAGCCCGTCCTACAGAGGATAGCTGGGGACATCTCTTGTGCTCATCATCCTTAATGTTGAGAGTAGTGGTGTATATGTTAAAATGCCTGACTGTCCAGGTCTGACACAATTAACAAATTTCAGAATTGCTGGTGTCAAAACAGCGAACCACAGCCCAGGGTCATTGTTTTGAACGGGATGGATGGACGGGCAACATCTGTATGCTTTTTCAGCCCTTCAGTGCTGCTGGTCAGTTACACGGGGTCCATCTTGGGACCAGGACCTCCATCAGAATCAACAAATAATACCTTCCTTCATAGAGCAGCAGGTACCTCTGGTAGAACACTCTAAACAGATCAGCATTGCAGTACGTTCCTGAATACAGGCACTTCCTCATCACCAATGTACTGTCCTAGAAGAAGTTGTTTTCCTGTCTGACACCTATGACTATTAACTAATTATGTTGATAGCTAGACAGATTGGTGATTTCATGTTTGGACTAGAAGGGAAAAGACAGTCCATTCTGCTGTTCAGATGTAGCCTGTATGTCCATGTTCTTTTTTTCCAAACTCTTCTCAGGAAATCAAATATACTTGAAATTAGGTTCCCTCTACGGACATGGCACATGCTTGTCACCCAGGACTAAACAGAAGAAACTGTGCAATGGTACTGGTACAGACCTGCCCTGGTGGCTGAGACGAACTGCACTCTAGATCTGCAGTATTCTTCATTGAACAGTTGCACCTGCATAACTAAGCACAAGAGCTCCAGGTTGCTGCTTGTACCCTAAATCTATGTGCAGGAGCTTAGCAGCTACTATACAGACAGGCATTCACATAGGCCTGCCCAGCCATGGCCACCTTCAGCTTTCAGGGATTCTTCAAGCGGAGATAGGAGTAGCACAAAGTTGTATGAAAGAGGATAATTGTTTGGTGCTGACAAGAGTCCACCTAAAAGTGTAAGACCAGGATCTGCTAGATGTCACACAAAATAAATAAATTACACCTGTGCTCAATCTCTGGTAATCTTACACAAAGCAGTCTTGCTTAAATTAATTAGAGGCAATGTGTACTTAAGCCATAAACAGTAGCAAAAGTCACACAAATCACAGTAATACTCCATAGCTACTTTTAACATAAAGAAAAAATATGTATGTGTAAAATAAGACCAAAATGGCAATAACCCAACAAAGGGAACCAGAAACATTACTTTTGAAAGAATTGAAGTGAAAAAGCACAACGAGAAATAAAGCGCTCAATGTAAGTTGCGGTAGACTGGGACCAACGTGCAATTTCAGGCCGACCATGATGGAACCCCAGTCAGATACACCAAGTGGACTGGTTCCAGCGAAGGTCTGGAACACAAAAGGTTTAAAAACACTTTTAAGTCCCACATCAGAAAAGGACTTTTGTCACTTTCTTGAAGAAAAATGTTGCAACTTCCTCTAAGTCCCAATGCAGAAGGGGACTTTGCCACTTTTTTAAAAGAAAAATTCTCTCCGAGTGGGTCGCCGATAAAACTGTAGTCCCACTGGTACCCTGGAGCTCTTGAAGTTTCTTGCTGAAAATTTTGCAAGTCCCAACACAGAATGTGACTTACTCGTTTTTTCAAAGTTGTGGATATCACCATGCAGGATAAAGCTGAAATCCAGTCTTCTGGTGTGGAACTGCCAGTCGGATACATTTTCCAGCATTTACTGCTGAAGATCTGGAGCAAAAATGTTCTTTTGCTGTCCAAATAGACACAGGAGTACATGTTTAGGGCCCCCAGAATCTCAGAGAAAGGTACAAAGGGGCAGATTGATGAAAAGTGGCACTGCACCTAGTGCAGCACTAGTTTTTTGTGCGCCCCTGAGTGCCCCCTAACGCCACCATGTTTGCTCTGTATTTAAAATACAGCACACCATGGCGGTAGTTAGGAACCAGCATCATATTTTTTTATGCTAGTGCAGCGATTACAGGACTAGCATAAAAAATGTTGACGCTAATCCTGCAAACCTCCCAGACGCCCATTGAAACCAATGAGAGCCTCCTTTTAACGCCTGCTGTGAGCAGGCTTTACAATCCCAGAAAAAATGACGCAAATAAATCTTTTAGATTTATTTGTGCCATTTTTTCACCTCTCACCCCAGTGCCAGAACGCCCACTTGCCTACATTATGCCTGGCGCAGGCATAATGTGTCACAAGGGGTTACAAAGTGGCGCAATGTATGCATTGCACCACTTTGTAAATATGGGGCAGTGTTTTTGGCCTTCCAATGCCACATAAGTGTAAAAAAATGACGCTAATGTGGTGTAAGAATGGCGCTAGGACCTCTTAAATCTGAGCCATAGAGACTCTCAGGTTCTCAGGCAGAGGCAAACAACCAAGTCTACTCCCAGTACAGTTGCTGCTGGTCCACTGGAATTCTTCATAGGAATGTCCTCCTTAGCTTTGTTATGTTCCTGGTGCCTCCCATTGGATCAGCCTTAGGGCTCTCAGAGTTATTTCAATTGTTGGATTCAAAGTGAAATAATACACAGATGCCAATTGCAATAGGTTTAGTCCATCTGTTATCCTTTCACAAGTTCAGGAGTGTTCTGAGGAAGGCTACTGGGTGGAGGTCCAGCTTTGTAGGGTTCAATACCCTCTGGGTGGGGGATACCCTAAGTCACTTCTAGTCCCTTTCTGACCCATGAAGTAAATGTTTGTAGGGCCTAGCCTACCTACATTTTCAGTGGTTTCTGTTTGCATGACTCCAAACAGGTGCAAAATGCAATGTGGCATGGCCAGTCCAGGATGGCCAAACCTTTTAACCACTCTAAACCTGGGCTCTGAGAACTTGGTGTGTGTTGAGGAGTGTACTATGAAAATTACTAGTGTCTTTCCACATTTAACACTAAATTACAGTTTGAAGCAGGCTCTGAACCCACAACATAAAATTACTTTTGTCTAGTAAGACAAGGCATGATCCTTTAGCAACCAGGCAGGGGATAATCAACAAGTGTGATGTGGACCCGTTTGATCTCTATCAAAGGTGCAAAAGTTGTACATGTGCCCCAGTCTTGCTTGTCAATGCAGGATTTGACAATATTGTGCTAACATGAAGGGCAACAAACCTCAACCTGAATATTCTACTGAGCTCAGATGGGTCATTCCTGCTCATTCAGGTGAATCTGTCAATCAAATTGGTCTTTTATGGGGCTCCTGTGGGAATTTCACACCTCATTACATGCAGGGCAGCAGATGCAGGCTAAGGCTAGTTAGCGTACAATGACTCAGGCAAGTCAATTTAACTGTTCCTAAAATTATAATTCCTAACTAGTTAGACAGAAACATCTTTACCAATGAATTGGATTTTGAAAAACAGTTAAGAAAGGTTCCTACACTCTTTTTGTAGCTGTTTCCTACAGGATAATGCAGAAGTAGTGATTCAATCTGCTCTACAAGTATTTTCTGTGGGAGCAGCTAAACCTAAAATAGTGAACATAGGTTTTAGTGATTTATTTAATACATACTACATACTAACAATAATGTAGGCATGTACCACTTCTAGGCACTCTGCATCCTATCTTATGGACAATAGGGTAATTTTAGGGGTGAGTTATTTGGCTCTTAGAAGCCTGTAACAGGGTTTATTTTTACAGATCTATCTGCAACCATGAGAGAATGCAGGGTACAGAGCACCAGGCCTTAGTAGAGGCCTGTGTCATGTTTTCAGACTAACAAATTGGACAGTGCAATATAGTGCTTCAGTCCACATGTGACATTTAATTTTACATAGCAAAGGTGTAGTTTCACACCATATGCAATGGCTTTATAGTAAAATAAATATACCCAATGGGGTTTAGGCCAATTTTGACTTTGTATTAGGGACCAGAGGACATATACTGGGCAGTGATAGCAGTTTCCCAGTGTTAGAGTTTAACATTACCAAGAGAGGAAACCAAAAATAAAATGAAAAACCTGGGGCGGAACACGCCAAAAGGTGTCACTTTGCAACAAATGGGTATTACTACCTTCGGCCAGCAGAACAAAAGCTCTGTACACAGAAGCGCTGGAGAAGTAGTTGAACTACTGGGTGATGTACTCTCCAGGTGAGGGAGAGGAGGCACTACAGTTGCATCTCCTAGCCTAATATTCTATGATAACACAGGTCCAGTTTTGCAGTTGGGGAACCTTACCAGATTCAACATGGTTAACATGGACTATTACTTTGTAGGTAGTTTAAAGATGGGTGTGCTAGTGAGTGAATGTAAGACCGAGAGCTCTAGCCCTGTTACCATCTCTCCCTCTTGCACATTACCAAACATCCTCTCATTCTGGACAAACTTGTCATCTCCGGCCACCCAAAGAATGTTAACGTGATATGATTATGTAATGTGGCTCAAAAGTACATACTTTGAAACAGCCCTTCTTTCTACCATCACCTCATCCTGAACTGCATAGCTTGTGAGCCAGGGTTATGCTATACAAAAACCAATACATATGAATTATTGGAAATGAAAACATGAGTAACACCTGCAGAGGACTAAATCAAGAACTCGGTTGACAGTAATTACTAGCAGCAGGGCGAAGGACTTGGGTCTATGGTCTTGCATGTTGTCGAGGGTAATCAGTACCTACTGAACCAAGGGAAAGCTGCCATAGAAGATTAATTTTTTGCGGGTTAGTGAGAGCAAGGTACTCTGCTTTAAATCCAAGAATAATAAATTGGGACTACAGATCAAAAAAAAGAGATTTCGGGAGTCAAACTCTTAAGCAGGACCCGAAGTGACATCTCCTGTGAAATGTCCTGCAGACTTCCATAACTCTAAAGCTCACAAGCAGCTGCTGCCACGGATTGCTAACATAATTGTGGGTGAGGTTCATGTCTCCTATGTCCCTGACAATGTCAGAAAGGCTGCGTGGAATGGACAGACATTCTGTAATGGAAAAAAAACAAATTATTTCATATGTGGATGCATTCATAAGCATAGGAAAGTCTAGGGGCCACGGACATCCCATTTTGGCCATTTATATAATCCAAATGTGAATTAACAAAATTAAAACCAGTAATTAATTATATGGAGCTTGAAATACATAATCAATAATGAAGGATGAGTGCCAAAACGCACTGTGTGACAGCTGTTTTCTTATTAAAGCAAAATACCAATAAATGTATTTATTTTAAAAATGAGGGGTTATATTACTGTTTCAATACTAAGAATACTCTGCTCGTTCACAGACAGGGAATAGGTACTGCACCTTTAACAGAACCAAAAAGTCAAAGACGCAGAGGACCACGCTTCTGCAGATAAGAGTGCCTTGCCACAGTATCATTCTAAGGACTTTGCAGGCGCTGGCAAGATCTATTTTAGAGGCCCCTATTTGGAACACACTTGATTTTAATACCCACTTTGTTACCTCAAGACTCACGAAGCCAAACAATATTGAATAATATGTTAAAGGTTGAGATAAAGAAATAGACACATCTGAAACTGAAAGAAATTTTACTTTCTCAGGGGCACCTGGAAAAGTGGGCCCTAGGCAATTGCCCGCTTTGCTAATGCCTTTAAGTCCCTTTGTCTAGCCACTGCTAGTAGCCAATAAAAGATTGAGTGGAGGACCCCTTTCTTGTAAGTGCATGAAGGCTGGGGGTGGGTGAATGAGAAGTCATTTCTTTTACAAACACAAGCGGCATTATACACAATGCCATACATTAATTTGGTAAGAATACATTTCTTCAAAACTAAAAAAATTTGCAGGCTTTAGTAGAGACAAGGAGCATCTCCTGTGAGGATCATACACAAAACTGCAAGTAGCAAGCTCCAGAAGCAGCCTGCTTCATTATGCCTGTGCTGCTCGCTTTGAAACGTTCTAGTTTATGAAGTATGCTACAAATAGCAGTGTTAATTGAATCTCATTTATTTACAGATGTATTTCTATCCATGTGCTGATCCGTTTATGCAGACATCTTTGCAACCACTCACCTATTCATTCATCCATGCATACTTTCGTCAGTGGTCATCAAGGGACATTTAGTATTTAGTGAAGTGGGAGTCCTGCCATAAACTGGTGGTCCTCTCACCCTACCAGACCTACCATTCCCTGACCTCATTTAGAGTTGGTGGAACCGCCACGTTTCCAACACTGGAGGCTCAGCGGGCTCCAATGTCGGAAATGCATGACTTTGTAACCTTCCTCCCACAGGGGCAATGGGCACTATTCAGACCAGGGCTTCTGCCACTGATGATTCCTGCTCAGGACCACCTGGCAGCACCTTGGGAAACTTAAAAAAAGTTCCTGAGTGATTGATTTAATGAATACATGTGCCCAAAGAAATTCTCAGACTGACACAAATAACACAGGGAAAAGAACATCAGGAGAACAGACACAATTCTAAGGGACTTTCTAAACATATCTCGGTTTTTAATTTTGCTCCGAGCAAGAGACACAGCGTTCCAGAGAAAGAAAGCAAGACCAGAGAAGGATCACTTTCTTTACCTGGATTTCCTAAAGTCAGGAACTGAGAGGAGAAGGGAAAACCCAGAAAGAAGGAGTCGCTCTGGTGTATGTCTTAAAAAAAGGATAGGAGAACCGTGGGGCTGGTTTGATAAAAGGCTCCGTAAGCTAAGCATAATGTTGAATACTTTGACTAGTCGCATCCAGGGCAGCATGCAACAGGCTTTGAAGACAGTTGAGTTTCATGAAGTTTGAATAGCAGGATGACAATGCTGTATTTATCTCTGTGATCACCCTGAGTCCTCTGTCTAGCCAGAAGCCTAAGTTTTTTGCTTTGTCAACTAGAGTCGGTGGAGTACCCAGACAAGAAGTTCAGTAACCAAAGGGCCACAGAAATTAGGTACCTAGCAGCATGGCTTCGGGTTTAGAGGTATTAAGACTGAGGTTGTTCTTATGCAATGTAGAATAGCAGGCATGGCATAGGGTGTAATGAAACTCCCTGTTGGACTCTGTAACTGACTAGATTACTAGACTAGATGACTAGACAGGTAATGTAATAGAAAGATGCAAGACTCAGGAAACAACTTCCTTCAGTGAGAATGTGGAAAAACATTGTCCAAGATTCCTAGTAAACCACCATCACCCGCACCTTGGACCAGAAGGTTGTGGCCCACCATACCAAATCTGGCAGACAGATCTAGCAGAATGAGAGGGGCGGAGATACCCTCATCCAAATCCTTCTTAAGCTAGTTTACTATGGCAGCGTGAGCACTCAGTACCTAGGCCTGACCGAAAGCCCAATTGTTTCTAAGAGTAGATGGTCATCAAGATGGCTTGTGACCCAACGCACAAGGAACTTCTCCCCAATTTCCGAAATTGCTAGCAAAAGAGTGAGAAAACTGTAATTTGCTTCAGTCTGAAGTTGCAGATTGTTTTTTTGAGCAGCAGGCTTTTCCATCACGGTCTTTTTCTGTTACTGGATGGTGCCAGCAGGGAAGGAGGACGTGAGAACAGATGTATGTGCAGGTGTGAGGAATGCAGCCAGAAATGTAGGTATCGTAATTAAACCAAACACCTGTAATAGAACCGGATTGAAGCAAGGAGAGTCGCAACCTCCTTTTTAGTAACACTAGGGAAATCTGTGAGCACAGAACTTTTAAAAAGCTTTAACTCCAGCTCCTTGTCAAAGGAGGGTGATGAGGCCTTGGCAAAACCATTATGAATGGCCCAAGCTTTCACATGACAAAATATAGCTACTTTGTCACACAAATGTTTGAGAGGGAGAAGTGACCAGATCACTGGTAGATGCACTTTTGGCACCAAAATCCCCAGCAGGCATTTGAGAATCTCTAGATATGATAGGTAGACCTCTGATGGTGAAGGCGATGGCCTGTGTCGACCAGGTAGACTAGCCTGCTGGGCAATAAGTGAGCCCTTCAGTCATTTTTCTATTCAATAGGGTGTGCTGAGGGATAAGCAGATATAAGGCAACAAGCAGTTTCCCAATTTCACATGGCACTGCACTGTTTTTTTAAATGTGTCTATTAGTTTTCTGCATAGTCAAGAAATCCATTTTGTGGGATGCAATAATAAGACTCTGAGTCAAAGGAAGAAAGCCCATTACATGTCAATGGTGTCTGATCATATCACCCTCTAATACAAAGCGTGGGGTTTGCCCACTTTCCCAACAAAACTCTTCTATTCCTTGGGAGGCGGAATGCTCGGTCGGAGTAACATTAGTCATCGGCTTATGACAAGCAATCAGTAATCACAGTGTAAAGGTAAAGGCAATTGCAGTAACTACATTCAGATTTCAAAATGAACAGAAAAAAAACAGAAAATGCAAATATCAAATGTACTATCCCACTAAACAAATGTTTGTGCGGGTGTGTAAACAGTCCTTGTCCCTCCCAGCATCCTGCTTCTCCAAAGGCCCCACTCGTTAACCAAACGCATGACTAGATGTCCTTTGGGTAGCGACACTAGCTACGTCCCTCTGGGCCTCGTCTGTACTCATGTCCTCCCGACCCCTCACCCTTTCCAAGTGGCCAGCCATGGCGCAAGCTTGGTGCAGTCCCTGTACTCCTCAACTGCCTGGAGCAGGCTGCAGTGCTGTCATGGAGGGCGGTCATCTGCTTTCCATTCTATTTTTTCTAAATAGGTCTCCCAGCCCCTTCTTGTGTGCAGTTTTCTGTTTACCACTAGTTCAACCTGTGCCCAATTTACGCAGTTCAATCTGCCATCGTTGCATGGGAGGCTCTGTGGCAGAATTCCATACCATAGTAATAGAGCACTTGGCCAAGATCAGTGCCAAGTTTTGGAACTGCAACAGACCCTTTGATTTTCTTAGTAGCGTGCCCTACATCAAGTACGCACCGGATAGAGTCCAGTGAAAACAGACAGCCCATCATGTCTGACACCGTCTGTATGACCTTCAACCATAAGGGGCGTATCACCCTGCACGACCACACCATGTGTGGGAAGTCTGCCTCTTCTTTTCCACACCTGGCACATTTGCTATTTGCTCTCGCGAACATCCCCCACTCTTCTGCAGGGTGAGATATGCATGATGGAGATATTAGAACTGAATGAGGTGAAATAGGGCATTGTGTGTCACCTACCTAATGGACTGGAGGCACCGGCCCCATATTTTGTCTGGGATGTCAGTCCCAAGTGCCAGTTTCCACCAGTCTTGCAATTTTCTGGTTTCCCCAGAGGGTTGCCACCGCAGTATGGAGTATAGACAAGTGATGGCCTTTGCGGAGTTCCCTCCTGTTAAAACTGTCTCCGTCATTCACAGTCTGACCCGACATCTTTTGCATCACATCCCGGAGGGCTGAGTATAAGAGGAACTGTTATGGGCCTAGCCCATGATCTAGTGCAAGAGCATCAAAGGCGTGTAACCCCTCCTCCGGCACCACATCTGCCCAGGACCTAATCCCTGATTCTTTCCAATCCCTGGTGCGGTATGTCGCTCCCAGTCCGCACACTATGGGATTGCCCAGATAATCAGACTGAGCACATACGGCATAGATCTCTTGCCCTAGCAGGCATACCATCTCGAGACATATAGGGCCGTCTGCAGTAGCACACTGTCCGAAGTCCTGGGGGGCAGTGTCTAGGAGTCTGTGCAAGAGTTGTCCCATCAGCTCAGTTAGGATCCCTGAATATCCGAGTGGAGGTACACCCTCTAGCCATCTCATCGAGCACTGTAATTCTTCCGACACATAAAAAAACTTGTAGTCGGGAGCACTTCGTCCCCCATCACCTAAGTGGGCATAGAGCTTGCTAACGGCCACATAATAGGCTCATCAAAAGCCCTCACAGTTCCCTAAAGAATGTCTTCCACAGTACCAATGGGATGTCTGCAAAGTAGTATAGCAATCTGGAAAGACCAGCATTTTAGCGATGACAATCCTGCCCATTGGTGGCAGCTCAGTCCAGAATGGGAGCAACCGGTGGATGGAGGCCACCACTTCTCTCAGGTTCCCATCCATTAGGGCATGGGGATCGTTATAAACCTTCCCCCCAAATACTAGACGGAGTCAAATTGGCAGGCCAATCCCATCTGTGGCAGCGCATCCCTTTGATTGTCCGGCAGTGGCATGAAGGGGAATAAGCAGGATTTATCCCAATTAAAATGTGTTAGAAATGGGGTCTTTGGTTGGCAGTCAGGTTACCCCCGTCCAAGCAAGGACCCTCACTTTAGTCAGAGTAAGTCACACACAATCCAAATTATCCTGTGCCAACCCTCTGGTAGCTTGGCACTGAGCAGTCAGGCTCAACATAGAAGGCAATGTGTAAATTATTTGTGCAATAAATCATGCAATAACACAGTAGAACACCACAAAAATGCACCACACAGTGTTTAGAAAAATATATAGTATTTATCTGGATAAATGCAGGTCAAAACGATTAAGATGCAATAAGTATATGTTGAAAACATCACTGTAAAAATGATCTAAAGTGCCTTTAGTCTCTTAAAAGCAATAAATGCCTCTTGCAAGCACAAAGTACCTAGTTTGCGTTCAAAATCTCCGCAAAGAACCGCAGAGGAGAAGATGCGTGGAAAACAGGGAGGTATTCGTTGATTTCTCGGGTCGCACACAGCGATGCGTCATTTAGTGTTCACGCAGGGAAGGCTCCGCGTCGATTTCCGGTGCTCGGTCTTGGATCCTTTTTGGGTTGCAGGGTTTTTGGGCACCCCAGGTACGATGCATGGATTTCCGGTGTTGACAGGACAAAGTCACATGGGCTGCGTCGATCCGGTGGGCGTTACGTGGAAATTTCTACCACATGGCAATCGCTGCATCAGATCCTCTCTGGAAGTCGGGCTGCGTCATTCCGGCTTGGCTGTGCGTCGATCTGCGAAGTCGGGCTGCATTGTTCCAGTTCGGCGTGCGGTGAATTTTTCACTGCGATGCAGGCTGTGCGTTGTTTCTGTCAGGCTGTGCGTCAAGGGCGCACAAGGAGTCCTTCTTGTAGAGATGAAGTCTTTTTGGTCCTGAGACATCGGGGACAGGAGGCAAGCTCTATCCAAGCCCTTGGAGAGCACTTCTCAGCACAGCCAGAGAGCAGCAAGGCAGCAACGCAACAACAAGGCAGCAGTCCTTCACAGAAAGCAGTCAGGTGAGTCCTTTGGGCAGCCAGGCAGTTCTTCTTGGCAGGTTGCAGGTTCTGGTTCAAGATCTCTTCTTCAGGAAGTGTCTGTGACAAGCGTGTCTTGTCAAGAAGCGTCTAACTTCAGAAGTGTCTGTGACAAAAGTGTCTTATCACCAAGTGTCTAACTGCAGAAGTGTCTACGTTGGTAGGGTCAGAGACCCTGCTTAAATACCCAAATGTGCCTTTGAAGTGGAGGAGACTTCAAAGAGTGGCTTAGAAGTGCACAAGGTCCCCTTTCAGTTCCATCCTGTCTGCCAGGGTCCCTATAGCGGGTGTGGCAGTCCTTTGTGTGAGGGCAGGCTACTGTCCTTTGACATGTAAGTGGCAGGCCCTCCACCCTCCCAGCCCAGGAAGACCCATTCAATATGCAGATGTATGCAAGTGTGACTGAGCATCCTGTGTTTGGGGTTGTATGAGTGAATGCACAAGGGAGTTGTCAACTAAGACTAGCCAGACATGGATTGGAAGGCATAGAAGGATTAAGTGTAAAGAAATGCTCACTTTCTAAAAGTAGCATTTCTAAAATAGTAATCTAAAATTCAACTTCACCATTAAGCAGGATTTTGCATCACCCGTACATGGCACTGCACTATTCGCGTTGAGGTTGCTTCCGTGTGAAACTCTGTATTCTGCAGTGGTTATTTTCTAGATATATATAACTGTATAATTAATGTTAGGAGATCCATTGTGAAATCCTGCTGATGCATTCATGTAATGGACGGGTGGTCCTCCCTCACTATGGCCCTCATCCTGCCCTTGGCGGGCGGCGGAGGCCGCCCGCCAAAGTCCCGCCGTCAGGTTACCGTTCCGCGGTCGAAAGACCGCGCCGGTAATTCTGACATTCCCGCTGGGCTGGCGGGCGGCCGCCTTCAGGCCGCCCGCCAGCCCAGCGGGAAAGAGGCTTCCACGATGAAGCCGGCTCGGAATCGAGCCGGCGGAGTGGAAGCTGTGCGACGGGTGCAGTTGCACCCGTCGCATATTTCACTGTCTGCGCAGCAGACAGTGAAATACATTTAGGGGCCCTCTTACGGGGGCCCCTGCAGTGCCCATGCCAGTGGCATGGGCACTGCAGGGGCGCCCGCGACCCCCCCTACCGCCATCCGGTTCCCGGCGGGCGGACCGCCGGGAACTGGATGGCGGTAGGGGGGGTCGGAATCCCCTCGGCGGCGCAGCAAGCTGCGCCACCTTGGAGGATTCCAAGGGGCAGCGGAAAACCGGCGGGAGACCGCTGGTTTTCCTGCACTGACCGCGGCCAAAGCGCCGCGGTCAGAATGCCCTGCGGGGCACCGCCGGTCTGTCGGCGGTGCTCCCGCCGACCCTGGCCCCGGCGGTCTAAGACCACCGGGGTTAGAATCACCCCCTATATGTCTTGTACACCTTCCCAATAGTTTGCAGCACAAGCACCTCCAGCTACATAGTGATGGTCCCGAACCCAAACCTAGAAAAACAGGCTGATACCTGAAAAGCACAGTGACACTTGAGGGAGTAAAATTGCAAGAGGAATGCATACAATAAGACTCTGCAAACTGTGCTCTGTCTATGCTCTCAATTTTGGAGTCAGCCAGTCTGCACATGGTAAACCTCTATAAAGGACAAAATGTCAATGTCCCATATCAAAACATCACACAGAGCATGCCTTGCACCCCTAGATACAGAACACCTCCTGATGTGAGAACATAGATGCCCTCTTGCCTACGGATGCAGAGAATATAAGTGTGGATAACCAATATATCAGTTGCATGAGGCTTGAGCCACCACAGCCAGCAGAGAAGCATTATTCAGTGGTGGTAAATAAGGCAAGTAAGAAAATTAAAGCGTATGCTGACAAAGGTATGTGTGCCACCACTTTCAAGATTACTTCTGGAATGCAACCAAGAAAACTGCCATCTGGTCCAAAAGCTCACTCATGCAAGTTTCCCACGCCAGAGGAAGGATGATTTCTGTATTCTCTAATTGGTGCTTAATTGCCAACAATTTGCTCCTGCCGGAAATTCCATTGGTCTTGTACAAACACATCATTGACCTAAAACCACAGAAGCAGACAACCTATGTGAACTGCTTTGCAACTCTTGTGCTATAAGCAATGTGACTACCAATTTTTAAATGTAAGTACGTCTTTAACTACTGCTAGCTTTACAAGCGTATTGTCTGTGTCTATTAATCACTTGACTGCTAACTTGGACTCTCAATTGAAGATTATTTAGAAGATAATGGCCAAGCATCTAAGTTAAATGGTCTCTAGTGAACCTTCCTGTGATATCATCAGGCAGCTTCTGACTTTTCATTGCCTATCCCAATTTATTCTGTGACATCAAGCTATTGATTGAATGCAATTACTGAACCGCAAGTCTCTATTTTAATGCTCTGGGATCTTAAAATGTTCACACTTTCCAACTTCTTTGCAAGTGCACCTTGCAGCTGAATATGAACCTAAGAAATGGGAGCACAGTTTCTGTGTTCAAGCTTTTAGGGTTTTCCGAGTCTTCAGATGTGCAAGCTGGCCTGTTTTTTACCTTCCTGCTTGTTTACATCATCACTGTTTTGGGGAATCTGATCATTATTGTACTAATTACAATCACTCCAAAGCTGCATACACCCATGTACCTATTTCTGTTGAACTTGGCATGCCTTGACTTTTGTTCTTCTTCAGTAACAGTCCCAAGAATGTTGGTGGATCTCCTGGTGAACCAGAAATACATTACTTTTGAGGCATGCATTGCACAAGTGTTTGCATTTATTTTCTTCAATGGCACCGAAGTCGCTCTCCTAACTGTCATGTGTTACGATCGCTATGTTGCCATCTCCAAACCTTTTCAGTACATGATTATCATGGGCAGAAGGTTTTGCTTCCTATTAATTGGTGTCTCTTGGATAACTGGTTTTATGTACTCCTTCATTCTCACCGTGCAGGTCTCTCAATTACCTTTCTGTGGAGACAATGTAGTTGACAATTTCCTCTGTGAGATCCCCAATTTGCTGAAGCTGGCATGTGCCGTCCCCCTGCTCAATCAGATTGTGATCTTTGTCCTGGCTGGTAGCATGTCTCTGATCACCTGCCTGGTAGTCTTCTTTTCCTATGTGCACATTATCAGGATCATTCTGAAAATTCCTTCAGTGGAGGGAAGGAGAAAGGTCTTCTCCACCTGTTCTTCAAACCTAATAGTTGTCTCTCTTTATTTTGGGGCTGGAGCGGGAACATACTTCAAACCTTCTAGCAGGTCTTTGGGACAAGAAAAACTGGCATCACTGTGTTACACAGTTTTTACTCCAATGTTGAACCCAATCATCTATTGTCTTAGGAATGAAGAGGTGAAAAACGCTGCGAAAAAAGTGTTATGCCAAACACAATATAATACAATGTTTTCTGCACCATGTATACCAAGGAATGTGAAATAAAGCCTCTTGTGTGACATGGGAACACCTTAGAGTGCCCTGTTAAATTCAGATTTCTCCAAGTCTGAATCTACAATGTTGTCTTTTTCACCCTCGTTTATGTAAATTATTTTGGACACGTGAAACCACCAAGATACCCTGCTTCTAGCTTTGTTCATGTAAATGACGTAGAATGCAGTGGGTTCAAGATTCTTTGAGTGATTTGTGTTCACTATTTGAATATGTCTTTCTGAAATAGGTTTGGTCTCTTCTTTGCGGTCTTCCTAAGACAGTTTACACACAGTATCACATCCATCACGGAAATACAGAAAATAGCAAGCCAAGATGACCGCTTCCCACTAGTGATTTTGTCAAATCTTGTGCAGCACTAGCAAAGCCAATCCTGATACCTAACAAGCATAGGCCACGGAAGAGTGATTGCTTTCCCCATGCTTGTTGAAAGCAGAGACTGACTTGCTTACTCACAATGTTAGCTCATCATTTTATGTCTGTGTATTCAGTCAGCAACTTGAAATGCAGGTGAGGCACAGGATAGACTCCTAATATTTGTAATGTTTTGAGGACCAGATGGCTGTTTGATACAAGCTAACACATATAACCTCATTCTGAGTGACTCAATAATGGAGAAATCAGGCACAAATCTGCATGGCCAGGACAGTGTGTAAACTGTAAAAATGTGTAAGTAGTATCATATAAACTGTACCAAAAGTTATTTCTCCTTCCCATTGGGAAACCAGAAAAGAGAGCTTCCACTGCCTGGGAAAATATGATGACTTTGAGATAATAAATCATTCTAAGGTGGCACTCAGAGTGAGGCTATTAGCGTGATCGGCACTCACAAAGAGTATTAGTTGATTCTAGACTGAACTTGACCAGAGTGCTTCATCATTTCCTTGGCTCAAAGTGAACTTTTATGTGGACAGCTGTCTGGGCACCATACTCGGTGATATTTTACGAAACACGACAGTTGCAACAGAAGATAATCACCGTAACTGTACTAATTGAGGTTTCTGGAATAGACAACAGTTCATTCACTCTGGAAAAACATAAAGGGGTCTATTCACAAACCACTCTTTGTGGTATATTTAGTTCTATAAAATGCTATCCACAAACATACATTCAGAGATCTATCTGCCCCCCACCCATAACTTTTCTGGAGAGAGATCTCCTCTCTGATTGTGGAGACTTCCACACACGTACGCAAGGTGAATACCCAAAGTATACTAAAGGAATAGAAACAGTTAAGGTTTTACTATGTTGCGTAAACATTGGAATGGCAGACCACAAGAAACCTACAGTGGAATCTTGGGTTGAAAGTGAACCTGGAATTCAAGGTGGAGGCAGGACCAATACCAAAACATAATTCAGAGGTAGATCAGAGTTCAGGCAACCATTCACTAAATACAACCAATCATAAATCAAAGAGGAGGTCAGAATTCAGGCAACATGGTTAGAGAATCAAAGGAACTGATAACGGAAATGAACCAACAAAGGTGAGGGACAAACTAACATTGAACAACCTGTAGCAAACTGTAGGATTCAACACAGAAAGTGGCAAGGCACCTTCCTAAAGGAAGTGAACGTTTTTTATAAAGCTCTTCTACCACTTAGGACCTGGATGCCTCTCCCTTTGACCTCCACCAGTGATGAATTAGATGCCTCAGCCACCGTACACTGTCCTACATAGCCTTCCTTTCTTTCTAATACAAGTTCTATGGTGACCAGTACAACAGATGACTCCCCAAGTCCACATAACCCCCTTGTTTCTGACAAATGGACACTGGTTTTATATAAAGATCTTACAGAGTATTTTTTTTATTTATTTTTTTCAGTAAATGTGTTAGGGTAAAGATAACAAATTGTAGCAAACAAAAGTTATTTGGGGCTTTATCCTATTACTCTGCCTGTACAATACCGATGATGAGATTGAGAGTGTAGTTGTCTTGTGGGTGGTTATATTAGTGAAGGTTGACTTGGTGGTGGAGATTGAGGTAGTGGAGGTTGCGGTGGTGAATGTGGACATAGTGCAGGTTGTTGTGAGAGTGGTGTGAGGTAGGTAGGTATAGTGTCCCTTTTAGGGGGGGTTGAGGTGCATTTGTAGAGTTGTGTGCATGCATTTGGCATGAAGAGTGATACTAGTATGTTTTGTTATTGCCTTTATCACTTTCATGGCCAAGGCATGTTGATTTGCACTTTCCTCCCTAAGACTTCAAATATGATCTAAGTACAACTTTGTCTTGTCTTTGTATCATTTTGCAATGTTTTCTAGTGCATTGGCTTTCTGTCAATCATTTGATAGAGTCCTTTAAGGGAGGTAGCTATATCATGAAGAGTAGCCCCATTGTATGAATATCTTCTTGCACATTAGACTGCTACTGGAATAATCATTTTAGGCAGCAGAATAGACTATGCCAATCCCTCACTCAAATGCATGTGTGACCATGTGAAATGGCCAACAGGTTGTCCAGCATAGAGAGGGGTGCTATCTGGGCAGTTGTGGGGAAGAGCACGATGAATTGTGGATTTCTGATCCTTAGCAGGGGTGTTCTGTCCCTCAGATGAATTAGAGAAGACCGGAGATGCTCCTTCATGAGAGGACTGTATTGGAGATTGTACAGAGGTACCTATTAGTTGCGGGCTGTGTGGAGGTGAGTTGTGCATAGAAAGAGAAAGAATCCGTAGCAGCTTAGCTATTTGCTGGGACCTGACAATCCTCTTAAGTGATTTTGGAGGAAGGCTGCTGCTTGCCCATGAAGTTGCCTTCTTGGAACAGTTCTGTGTGGGGGAATCAATGTCCTCCTGCTCATCTTGGTTCCCCTCCTTCTCAATGATCTCCTGCTCCTCCTCCCTCCCTCCTCATCTTCTCACACAGTGTTGGCCACTGAGATAGTAGTTTAATGAGGATTGGACTCCTTGGATTGCCAACAGCCCTCCCACTGTAGATGGGTTAGTATCATCCACCACGGTGTCCCCTCGTATATGAACGAGGAAAGTGCAAACAGTTGAAGTTCTTCAAATGCAGTATTATATTTAAAGTTCAAAACACAAAATCATACAAGATGCTATTTAGATGGTTTAAAAGATAATTTTGACACCCACAAAGATTTCTCTGTTTCAAGTTAAGACAAGGCCTAACAGACATCTTACAGTGCTTCCTCTTCATTGCCAAGGTCAATTTTATGAGGCAATGTATAATTTAGTCAACAATTGCACTACATATTGAAAAGTGGGAAAATAATGATGTGTGACAGAAGGCATACAGCTACTGTTTGGGTATACAAATAAAGAGGATAAACCCATGTCTAAAGAGCAGACAAAGGCCCTCATTACAACCCTGGTGGTCAGTGATAAAGTGGCAGTAATACCGCCAACAAGCCGGCAGTAACAAAAATGGAATTATGACCACAGCCGAAACTGGCGAAACAGACAGCCACTTTAACACACCACCCGCCACAGTGGTAGCAACAAGCAACGCGGCAGTAACCGCCAACAGCCAGGCGGAAGACAATGTATCACCCACAGTATTACAACAGGCCTATCCGCCACCTTTTCCAGGGCGGTACCAACAACATCAAAAGCACAGTGGAAACAGTACACAAAAGGCAAAGGACTCACCCCTGGAGGCACAGAGAAGAACCACTCCACCATGGAGCCCGAATTGCAGGTGTTCCCCATGGAAAACAGCATTCAAGGACCGGTTGGACAACAACGCACACAACAGCAAGGAACTCTTCAACATCGTGAATGAGCTCTCCAACCCCAGCGCAGGAAACAACGAAATCACCCCATCACAAGACCTCTGCAACTCCCTCGCTTCATACTTCCACAACAAGATCGCGGACATACACAACAGCTTCAACAACCAACCAACGCACACCATGACCGAACAACCACCCCCCACCACCACCCTCCACGCCTGGACCCCGATCAGCACCGAAGACACCATCCGCACGATGAACTCCATCCACTCCGGATCACCGACCGACCCCTGCCCTCACCACGTCTTCAACAAGGCCGACGCTGTCATCGCACCCCACCTGCGAGACATCATCAACACATCCTTCGACACCACCATCTTCCCCGAGAGCTGGAAACACGCCGAACTCAGCGCTCTACTCAAGAAACCAACAGCGGACCCCACCGACCTCAAGAATCACCGCCCCATCTCGCTTCTCCCGTTTCCAGCCAAAGTCATCGAGAAGACCGTCAACAAGCAGATGGCCGCCTTCCTCGAGACGAACGGATCCCTCGACCCCTCACAGTCCGGCTTCCGAGCCAACCACAGCACCGAGACCGCCCTCATCGCCGCCACCGATGACATCCGAGCCCTGATGGACAATGGAGAAACAGCGGCCCTCATCCTCCTAGACCTCTCCGCGGCATTCGACACGGTCTGCCACCGCACCCTAGTACGGCGCCTCAGCAACATCGGAATCAAGGACAAGGCGCTGGAATGGATCATCTCCTTCCTCGACGGAAGAACACAGAGAGTCCGCCTACCACCGTACAAGTCAGAGGCATCCGAAGTCATCTGCGGCGTCCCACAAGGATCATCTCTGAGCCCCACCCTCTTCAACGTCTACATGAGCCCCCTCGCGGCCATCGTACGCAAACACAACCTCAGCATAATCTCCTACGCCGACGACACCCAGCTGATCCTCTCCCTGACCAACGACCCCGCCGCCGCCAGAGCCAACCTGCACGAAGGGATGAAAGAGGTAGCCGAGTGGATGACGACCAGCCGCCTGAAACTGAACTCGGACAAGACGGAGGTTCTCATCCTGGGCTCTTCACCCTCCGCCTGGGACGACTCCTGGTGGCCTCCCGCCCTGGGCACCGCACCCAAACCGACAGACCATGCACGCAACCTGGGCTTCATCCTGGACTCCTCCCTCTCCATGACCAGGCAGGTCAACAACGTCTCCTCGGCGTGCTTCAACATCCTACGCACACTTCGGAAGATCTTCTGGTGGATCCCCACCGAGACCAGGAGGACCGTCACCCAGGCCCTCGTCACCAGCCGACTGGACTACGGTAACGCCCTCTACGCCGGTACCACCGCCAAGCTCCAGAAGAGACTCCAGCGGATCCAGAACGCCTCAGCCAGACTCATCCTCGACATCCCACGATCCAGCCACATCTCCGGACATCTGAGAGACCTGCACTGGCTCCCCGTCAACAAGAGAATCACCTTCCGCCTCCTCACCCACGCACACAAAGCCCTACACGACCAAGGCCCGAGCTACCTCAACAGCCGAGTCAACTTCTACGCTCCCACGCGCCACCTCCGATCAGCCAACCACGCCCTCGCCGCCGTCCCCCGCATCCGAAGAGCGACTACAGGAGGAAGGTCCTTCTCCTACCTGGCCGCCAAGAACTGGAACTGCCTCCCGACCGACCTGCGCCTGACCCAAGACCACCTCTCCTTCAGGAAGAAGCTGAAGACCTGGCTATTCGAGCAGTAGCGGCACCCCCCCCCCCAGCGCCTTGAGACCCTACGGGTATGTAGCGCGCTTTATAAGTGTCATTGATTGATTGATTGATGGTCGTCTATCTCCTTCTTCACTATGAACACCAATGCCGGCAAAGATGACCACGGCGAGTACTGCCACCTAGCACACAAGGGAGGGGGGAGGAAAAAGAGAGTGACACACACACCCAACACGCAACACCTCCACCCCCAACACCATACACATAAACTGATGCAGGAATAAAACATTTACCCCGTACCCCTCAGGAATAACACAAGGACAAAAGGAATTGATTAAAGTGAGTGTAATAAGATAACATTGTAGAAAATTGTGCCTCAAAATCATAACAGTATATACATATATACAAATGGAGGGACACGGCCCAGTCCACAATGTCCGTGGGCCACAGGGCCACATCACATAGGCCAAGGCCCCACTTGACTCCTGCAACAACATGGAGAGAACACCGCAGGGGCATCAGGTCAAAAATACACAGACACCTCAGGGGAACGGGGGGCACCTCAGCCGGAAGATGGTACAACACCACTGGTCCTGGAGGGGCAACATGCCCATCACTCTGTCCTGGGGAGTGCAAAGCCATAGTCTCTCAAGTGGGTGGTCTGCCCACTGCTTGGTCCTGGAGAGTGCAAAGCCACAGTCTCTCAAGTGGGTGGTCTGCCCACTGCTTGATCCTGGAAGGTGCAAAACCACAGTCTCTCTAGTGGATGGCTTCTCCACTAGTTATGGAGGGGGCCTTGTGCCCAGTGTGCTTCATCCTGGCAAGGAGGGGGTGAGTGGATGGCTTCTTCCACTGGTTCTGGAGGGGGTCTTGTACCAAGTGTGCTTCATCCTGGCAAGGATGCAGTGAGTGGATGGCTTCTTCCACTGGTTCTGGAGGGGGCTTTCTGCCCAGTGTGCTTCATCCTGGCAAGGAGGGGGTGAGTGGATGGCTTCTTCCACTGGTTCTGGAGGGGGCCTTGTGCCCAGTGTTCTTCATCCTGGCAAGGATGCGGTGAGTGGATGGCTTCTTCCACTGGTTCTGGAGGGGGCTTTGTGCCCAGTGTGCTTCATCCTGGCAAGGAGGGGGTGAGTGGATGGTTTCTTCCACTGGTTTTGGAGGGGGCCTTGTGCCCAGTGTGCTTCATCCTGGAAAGGATGCATTGAGTGGATGGCTTCTTCCACTGGTTCTGGAGGGGGCTTTGTGCCCAGTGTGCTTCATCCTGGCAAGGAGGGGGTGAATGGATGGCTTCTTCCGTGGGTTCTGGAGGGGGCTTTGTTCCCAGTGTGCTTCATCCTGGCACGGAGGGGGTGAGTGGATGGCTTCTTCCACTGGTTCTGGAGGGGGCTTTTTGCCCAGTGTGCTTCATCCTGGCAAGGATGTGGTGAGTGGACGGCTTCTTTCACTGGTTCTGGAGGGGGCCTTGTGCACAGTGTGCTTCATCCTGACAAGGAGGGGGTGAGTGGATGGCTTCTTCCACTGGTTCTGGAGGGGGCCTTGTGCCCAGTGTGCTTCATCCTGGCAAGGATGCGGTGAGTGGATGGCTTCTTCCACTGGTTCTGGAGGGGGCTTTGTGCCCAGTGTGCTTCATCCTGGCAAGGAGGGGGTGAGTGGATGGCTTCTTCCACTGGTTTTGGAGGGGGCTGTGTGCCCTGTGATGCAGCACTTGGGGAGTGCAAAGTCACAGTCTCTCACCTGGGTGTCACACACACAGGATTTGCAGGGTCCAGGACACGCTACAGTCCATGGAGGCAGGACTACACACTGCCTGCCGGTGGTGACGGCTGCTCAGTGGTGGTAGTGGCGGGGCTGGCAGTGGTGGGGGGAGGCTCCAGCCCATCCCCTGCAGCCTCGGATGGCTGCCCACTGGGGCTGCTGCTGCTGGCAGTGCTGCAGGCAGTGGTGCTGGTGGCAGTGCTGTTGTTGGGAATGCTAGTGGTGGGGGAAGGCTCCAGCCTTTCCCCTGCAGCCTTGGATGGCTGAACCGCGATGGTTGGTGTTGGAGGCTTAGAATCAGTCCCAGTACCAGGCCTCCTGTCATTCCTGCCTGCAGTGGCAGGGCCCTTGCCCTTCCCAGCTGATGGTACCTCCTTGCCCTTCCTTTTGGCAGCTGGTGGTGCCTCCTTGCCCTTCCTTTTGGTAGCTGGTGGTGCCTCTTTGCCCTTCACCTTGGCAGCTGGTGGTGCCTCCTTGCCCTTCACCTTGGCAGCTGGTGGTGCCTCCTTGCCCTTCACCTTGGCAGCCGGTGGTGCCTCCTTGCCCTTCACCTTGGCAGCCGGTGGTGCCTCCTTGCCCTTCACCTTGGCAGCCGGTGGTGCCTCCTTGCCCTACACCTTGGCAGCCGGTGGTGCCTCCTTGCCCTTCCCCTTGGCAGCCGGTGGTGCCTCCTTGCCCTTCCCCTTGGCAGCTGGTGCAGGCATACTGTCAATGCTGATGGCTGGTTCCCTGGAGCCTCTCCCACCTGCTGTAGCTGTCGACACAACTGTGACCGTGGACTGGGTGGCTGAGGTGCTCGCCTGGGTTCTGACCACATGAAGGATGAGGGGGAGGGGGAGGGAAGAGGTCAGTGGCAGAGAGGAAAAGCTTCTTAGGGACACTTGGGCGGGAAGAGGGTGAAGGTTTGGAAGTGGAGGAATAGGGGGTGGTTGTAGGAGGTGTCAGTCTGCTGCGTTTGGGTGCAGGTGCATGGGCTGGATGCTGTTGTGAGATGGATGGCTGTTGAGTGTCTGAGTGCTTGCGTTTGGGTACTTTGGGAGGAAGGGGGCACAGACACAGTAGGAGAGGAAACAGGAGACATGTGCATGGATGTGGGGGTGGTGACTACCAGTGAGGGGTGTGTATTAATAGGCGTGATGGTGATGGAGGTAGTGGATGAGGAGGTAGTGCATGCAGGTGTTAGTGGAGACGCTAGTGGGAGGGTGGTGGATGAGGAGGAGGAGAGGGACACAGTGGAGGCAGTGGATGTTGGTGTGGCTGCATCTGGATGGTGTTTGTGTGAGTGCCTGTGGGATGATGTGTGGTGCTTGTGTTTGCCTGAGCCACTCCTGTGTGTTGTCTTCGGTGCATGCTGGTCTGAATGTGTGCTTGGGATAGGTTGGGGTTGAGGGGAATGGGACTGGGTAGAGGAAGTTGGAGGGGGGAGGCTAGAGACAGGGACAATGGCTGCCATCAGGGAGAAGGCCAGAGCCTGGATTGATCTCTGTTGGGCCGCCATAACAGTGTGAATGCCCTCCAGGAATGCATTTGTCTGTTGCATTTGGTTGACTGCCCAACAGAGATCGATCACAGGAGGTCAATAGCCTCCTGACTCAGGGCAGCAGGGCTAACTGGGGCAGGGCCAGAGGTTCCTGGAGCGAAGGAGATGCCCACCCTCCTGGGTGAACGGGCACGGGAAACACACTGAGAGACTGCTGGGAGGGCGGTGCTGGTACGGGGGTGGCAGATTTACCTGTAGTTGGAGTTGGCACAGAGGTGTCCGCCAGATAATACCAAAACCTCCTATTTCAGATAAGGGTTCCTAACCTAAGGAATCCTAATCATACATCAGAAAAATGATGCAAAAACAACAGGAGATAAGAAAAAAGAAAGAAAGAGGAAAACGAGGAAAACAAGCACATAAAGTATACAAAAAAAAAAACAACAGCCATGAAGGAAGAAAAAGCAACAAAAAACAAAGAAGAAAACAAAGAAAGAAACAACAAAGAAGAAAACAACCAAAACAAACAGCCAACAAACAATTGTCTAACAAACATTACCCAATGATATGTGTGTCGTCATATTTTAATTCACACAACAATTATATGCATATACAATGTAATCTATGAAAACTATATAAAGATAATAAATATGTATCCTGGGAAACAACACAAAAAAGGATATATAAACTACTCATACCAACAATCACAGCATAAAAAATTATATAGACCAGACAATTTGATATACAGTGTGGACACAATAGAATTTCAGGGCTGATAGACCTGAACAAAAAGCTACTCACTATGTGGTCAAAAAAAACATATAACAGAATGGCAATAGAGAGTCCACCAAATAATATTTATATAATATATACAACCTCTATGTTCCAATTTCATTAGATAATGTTAAATTCAGAGAATTGCTTCCTCCGTCAGAAACTTATAGCTGTCTGAACCTCATTGTAAAAGGGTAGCTGGCGATTAAAGTCTTAATATCTTGTATTTCCAACGTGTACAATTATGATGGTGTCTTGGTCCAAATCAAAATACGTGCCCACGCACATTTTGGTGAGACGTGACCCAATCCAGGGGCTCCCACGATCCTCAGGGCACCTATATTTTACATGAGCAAACATTTTTCCCACAGGAAAACAATAATCAGCCTACCAGCTTGTACCTAAAAAATAAAAAAATCTATCTATTATGTCTGTTGGCTAAAAAGACAAAATGTAGACAAAAATATATCAGACACAAAAGAGGGATGAAGAAAATGGAATAAATCCAAAAAAGAAAAAGAAAACAGAGAGACAACATTAAAAAGTGTAACATATATCATGCAAGGAAATTATCAGTACATAGATATAACCTAGTGAATATCAAAGATTAACAAACATCAAACACCCTTCACACAGGCACCCACGAAAAATGTGATCCCCTTATTGTTGTGTCCAGAAAGAAAAAAAAGAGACAAGTAAACGTGTATTTACCTAGTAGAGCGCATGCTAATGTGTGATAAGTTAACCACTTCATAGCGCAAATATTACCAGCAAATGTTTCCTATTCTCCAACAAAATTATTAAAACTTTTGTCCTGATGGTTTGGAGAGAAGTACACTATGAACCATCCAACCATGAGCCTCCTATGAGAAAGCCAAAAAAACACGACATCTTATTCATGTATTAACTTATCTCCATATCTCAAATCACATTCCCCTCTAAGAAGTTAAACATTGCCACAATGTTACCTCGTGAGTGTTCGTCCAATTTATAACACTGCAAGGACGACGTCCTTATGATCACTTTTCTCGTGTTATGTTGCGGTTAGTGACTATAGTTCATAACTGCTGCAGAGTTGTTATCTATGAACGGTACGCCGTATGCCTTGCAAAGAAACCGGCCCACACACAGACGAGCGTCTTAAATACACTGTTATCACCCACACCTCCTACGTATCAACTCCTGAAACACACGATCCACAGAAGCCCATACAGGAAAACTTCTATGTTATAAAGATAGAAGACAGGCTAAACTAGCTACATCAATAGCCCTGCATAGCGGCCGCCATCTTTGAAAGGTTATTTGGTGTGAATAATACTGCAAGTACCACGCATCTAATCTAGCACATGTGCTAATTGTAATCTAAAGCACAAGGCACTCACCAGCCTCTGCAAAATAAAGTCTCCTCAGACACATGAGTCACATAATCCTATAAGAGGAAGCCCAAAGATAGTAAGAAATCGGTGACAGACTCAACAGACTACAGGAACAGTCCTGCAGATACGGTCGTCATCTTGCAGGGAATTCCCATGGTGTACTGAAATCAAGAAATGAAGTGAGGAACAACTATCACCCGCACCCTTCCAGTTGAAAAGGTAGGGAGCAAGACTGAAAAATGAGGTAATAGAGGAAATTATGATTACCTGTAGATCCTAAAGAGGGAGGCAAAACTGGTCCCAATATAAAATATACCTGGACCAACATCACATCAATATGTGAGATCCAAAACAGGGAAAATGTAACTAGTGGTCCTTATTGATCCAAAAGAGGATCCTATTCTCTCTTTTCCCCTTTGTGAATCAACAAAATGTCAAATACCTACCCGTTAGATTCTTGATAGCTATTGGATCAGATTGTTCTTCATAGTGTCATACTTGAACAGTATAATTGTACGCGTAGCGAGCACCTCATTTCCTTTCTCTTAAAATCAAAAGCTCTGCTCCACTTTCATGTTGTACTGTCTATAAATCTCAAATCTAGAGCCATACCTTTATTTTCAGAGATAATGAACAGAAATGACCGTACTAAAAATAGCTAGTCCTTCTGAATGGAAATTGCATAGAGTAGACTGTGTATTTCCATGCCATCATGGCTATGTTTCATAGATCTTAAAGAATATTATAACTGATCCTGTAAAAGACTTAGCCAAGAGGCGGTTAGAGCAGTGCATTTTCCCAGGGAATCCTTTCATTTAGGCCTTGATTGACTGGATCTAGGAAATATATCCAAAATACTTCTCTTTTTTTCCTGAGCCGATCAGTGTCTCCCTGTGATTCTCCAATTTTTTCTAATATAGTCCACCTAAGTTGTTCATATTGATGACCCATTTTCAAACAATGATCTACTAAAGGGGCTTGCAGGCGACTATTCTTAATCGCTGATTTGTGCTCACTAAAACGTATCCTAAATTGTCTACCTGTCTCACCAACATAGCCCAAGTGACATGGACACACAATACAATATATGATGTTGGAACTCTGACAATTCGTCATCGTTTTCAACAAAACCTTTCTTTTTTGTATTGGAAGATGTTAGAAACCAGGGCTTGGGCACATGCATGACACGTCCCACATTTATGATTACCTACAACCAGATTGTTACCCGTGATACTTTTCTGTATAAATGTGTAATCATTTCTCAGTCTCGCTTGTACCAGTTTATCTCACAGATTGCAATTCCACTTATAAGCAAACAGTGGTCTGGGTAGAGGTATAGATTCTTCATTTGAATTCAAGATATTCCAGTAACGATTGATAACGCCCTGTATTTTGTTGTTAATGTTAGAGTGTCTAATGACACATACCATCCTGGCTTGTACGTCACCTGGATGTTACGAATTAGGCATTCCGATCATAATATTTAGCTCTTTTATATGCTTCCCGTATTACACGATATGGGTAGCCTCCTTGAAGAAACTTCTCTTTCATTGTCTTGGCGTTCCTCTCATATTCTTGGATGTCACTATAGTTCCTTCGAATCCTAAGGAACTGACTAAATGGAATGCTCTGTCATCGGCAGCTAGGATGAAAACTATCAAAATGTAGCAGTGTATTCCTGGCCATAGGTTTTGTGTACAAGGTTACTTGGAGATGTCTTTCTGTTTCAAAAACAAGAATGTCTAAGAATTCTACTTTGTGGTTATCAATGTGTGCAGTAAATTTTAAATTGCTATCACCAGCAGTGAGCGTCCATCGGAGAAAGTGTCACTGTCTGAACTTTCCCCTTCTGTCTCTGCTGTGGTGCTCCCCTCGCCCTCCGTCCCGCTGGTGCCCTCAACGTTGGTGGATTCAGCCTCATGGGCCATGTGGGATGCAGCTCCCTCCATCACCGGTGCCTCTGCTTCTCCGCCAGATAATGCTAATGCACAGAAGGACAGGGTAACAAAAGAAAAGGGGGGTAGAGAGACAAAGGATGCACTTGGTCAATGGTGGCAAAAACACCACCGTTGGCGTACACAGCACCCTCACACAAGGAACAGGCCTACGCACTATGCAATCCACTACCAGTCACAATGCTAGTCACCTGCCCAAGCACAGGAATACCTAACGCCAATAGCAGCATACCTGACACCCACAGACCCCTATATTGGGATGACAACTCGCCCTGTAAAACAGCTTTTCAATGAACACCGGAGCAATATTAGATGCTCCCGCATTACAAAGAAACTTAGCTCACATTTTGTAGAAGCTAAACATGGTCCTGATGATATGTGGTGGATTGTATTACAGGTACCGAGATACAACAGTAACGATCCCAACTTTTTATTTAAAATTGAACAAAGATGGGTGTTCAGTCTTAAGAACTATAGTGAAGGTCTAAATGATAAAATTCCTTGGAATTCTTTGACACTCTACAACGTGACTACAGTTTCAAAACAAGACTATATATGTATATATTTTTTTGCTCACCACCAAGCATAATTTTTTTGCTTACCACCAATCGCTGGTTTCTAGCTACCTCAGGACCTCTGATGACTTATGTATCACGTTATGACTTAAGACTATAATAACCATAATATCCTCACCTGGTGGGGTCACTTGTTTTCTGAGTTGTTTGTGGACTCGGACTCCCCTCCTATGGAAGTGAGCTTAATATCCATATTTTTGAGTGTAGCAACAAGCCATATGTTTGGTTGGGTGATTACAATTGGATTGCTTACTCTTGATTTCTAAATTGATTTCTAAATTGATCCTGGCATTGCAGACACTTCTGTTTTGGAATAAAACTACCACTGGTAAGATGGCCGCCACTATAGTACACTTGGGGGGTCATTCTAACTTTGGCAAGAGGCAGATGCCGCCCGCCAAAGTAACCCCGTCGAGAAACCGCTCCGCGGTCAAAAGACCGCGGGGGTCATTTCGACTTTCCCGCTGGGCCGGCGGGCGACCGCCAAAAGGGCGCCCGCCAGCCCAGCGGGAAAGACCCTGCAACAATGAAGCCAGCTCCGAATGGAGCCGGCGGAGTTGCAGGGGTGCGACGGGTGCAGTAGCACCCGTCGCGATTTTCACTGTCTGCAAAGCAGACAGTGAAAGTCCTGCTGGGGCCCTGTTAGGGGGCCCCTGCACTGCCCATGCCAGTGGCATGGGCAGTGCAGAACACCCGTTCCCGCCATCCTGTTCCTGGCGGGTTTTACCGCCAGGAACATGATGGCGGGAAGGGGGTCAGAATCTCCATGGCAGCGCCGCCATGGAGATTCAGCCCAGCCGGGGGAAATCCGGCGGGAAACCGCCGGACCCGGCTGGGTGACCGCGGCTGAATCACAGAGGAAGCACCGACAGCCTGTTGGTGGTGCTTCCGTGGTCGTTGACCCTGACGGTCGATGACCGCCAGGGTCAGAATGACCCCCTTGGTGTCCATTCTTTACCTCTGTGCCCTTCTATCATTTTTCATATCATTTTTGTATTTCCTTATCTGTCATGATCGGTATGAATTTACTACTGATCCATCAATGACGGGTGTTTGCATGGTTTTAGGCACGTTTATTTGAGTTTTAGTACATATATGCAGACTTTTTTACCTTTCAAAGATGGCCGACGGGCCTGAATATGGGTCCTTTCTTTATCTTTATTTCTATGACCCGAAGCAACCGGTTGGTTGCTTCCGGATCAAGACGTGAGTAGAAGCGTCTCTACAAACATATTTAAACTGCTCGTAGATGCCGCTCGAGCGTCTACAGGCGCACGGCGCGGGGCAGGTGTTCCTGCTGGACTGAGGAGACAAAAGAAGTACGTTTGAGAAGAGGCACTGGGGTTCTGGAGCCTCCCTCCCCTTTTTTAGCTTAATATGTATACGGATGTATTTTCTCCAGATTATTCACTACTGACCATGGACACACAGGCTTTTTACAGCCTATTAGTTAACCCTTTTTTACTTAGCCATTGCCATCTTGTTCTTCCTGAGTGCATTCTCCTACATGCACAGGGTCCTAAGTGTTTCCCTGGGACCCAATACTTACATTTTATGTTGAGATTGAACTCACATAGGAATTAGACTTTTTATTTTAGGCTACAGTTTCTAATGATTAATGTTTGATCTTCTGACATTATTAATTATATTTCATGAATGATGTGACTATCCCAAATTGATGTTTTTGGCGCTTCCTCATGACCTGCTAATCTGTACATATTGACGTGCAGTTGTTTGTCACTATGTTGTTTCCATGCCTAGTAATACCTCCTTGGTTGAGGCTAGCGCGGTCCTAGGAAGCTCAATCTCGAATATGGGATGGTAAGCCCTTCCATTTATTTTTACTTGTGGCACTTTGGGGGTGGTTTTACTGTGATTGCACCATTTATTATGCTTATTTACACATTGGCACTAATTTTTACTTGTCTTTCACTTCTATGCAGGGCGACTGATTGACCAACTGACTTTGACAATTTTGTCTTCAACTTGTAAGTGACATTCTAGCACTTCATAATTTTTTGAATAGGAGAAGTAGTTTTCTGGGTCCTGACGAAGCGTCACAGGATAATTTTTTTACCCAAAGAAGACGCGAAACATGTTGACCACAAATAGACAGGATTAGGCATACTACCCTTCCTTCTTTATAGAGTATAGCGGGACATTATTCCCACTAACACTATGAATGTTTTTAATCTTGGCCTGAACCCTTTTTCTGATTCATGAAAGTGATGTTCTAGGCTCAGAGCTAATTTTATCTTGCTCACACTCTCATTCACTCACACACCCTTCTCTATCCTCTTAGTCAGTTTTCATTCCAGACCTCCACTTGGCGAATTGTCTTCGGTTGAGTACCATCCCAACTTCTGGGTGGTCCGCCAGACATTGCAGCACCGGTCTGACGAGGAGATAGCCCAATGATAAAATCTGTCACCCTATTGGGTGCTTGAGGGCTCTCCTGATATTAATTATATATCTTCGCCCCTATCTTCCTATATAGTAAATAGGTTTGTTGTCTTTTGAAACAGCTTACTTTTCTATATAACAGGTAAATTTGGGAGACCGTGCACTGGACCAGTAATCTCCCTGTCCCTCGTTTGTATTTAATACCCACAGACCCCTGCCCAGTAGTTGATGCCTACTAGCTTGGTAGGAGGAGGTGTTCATCAGCCCCTGCCCAACATGGGACCTACCCTGCAATGTCCCTCCTGGCCTAGAGGCGCCCACAGGCCCACATCGATCACCCGGAGACCACCCCACCACGCGCAAATAGTAGATTTGGAAACTGTACACACCCCCTTGTGGTTGTTGTGATGCCCTCAGGCGCCCATCCAGCTTCGGATAGGCCAACGTAAGTATGCAGGAACATCAGGGTTCAACGGGCACCCCTTCCTCATTGGGAGGCCATCCCCAGCTGGGCCTCCGCCGTATTCCGTGCCCAGCATCTCAGGTCCTTCCACCGTTTGGGACAGTGGGTGCTCGGCCCGCCATAGACCCACAGAGTATGCACATCCTTGGCAATGGTATGTCATATACCCTTTTTCTGATGGGCGCTGACCTGCAGACAAATAAACATAGAAAAAGATATCAGCCATACCGTCTGGCCTGGTACACTCTTGGTCCACCATACCCCTCACATACCCTGACGCACAGACATTGCCTACCATACATGCAGCACGCTGCCCAGGACCCTTCCACCAACCCCCCTAACACAAGGCCCTCACACACAGCACTCCATTCATTCATGCCCCATGCATCGTGCTCACAGTGTACTCACCTGTTGGTCTAGAGGCCCATACAGCATTCGGTACTGGGGTAGGACCCCATTCACCAGTCTTTCCAGCTCCGCAGTGGGGAAGGCAGGGACCCTTTCCCCAGTGACTCTAGCCATGGTTGGTTCCAGACACAGGTCACAGCAGCACTTGCAGTGTAGGTCCTCTCCTGTCGAAGTTCAGGTAGCAAGTGAGAGAACAGATAGAAAATGGGGGCCATTCCCACGTTGGTGTGTACCCTCACTGCTGGCGTACATCACCATTGGCCACTGTAACTCATATGGCCCAATGACAACCAATGAGGAGTTGCACAGCGGTACTCGACCGCCTCCCACAACGGCGCACAACGTCAGCAGAATTACCTCATTTCCACATGTCCATCAACACAGGACAGGCTGACGCCATTTCAGGGGTGGGAAGGACATGGCACCTAACTGTGTCACAGTACACATAGGCACCATTTGGGCCTTTCCAACAACATACTGTTCCAGTCACAACATGCAATGCAGTGTACAGTTTGGAAATGTGGAATACTGACCAGCTGCTCCTCGTTTTGTCCCCTAGATTACAACAGCTGCAGATGAATAGGAGATGGAGACATCCCCCTGTGTAGATACCCCTGGTGGACTTGGCAACAATGGAGGATAGGCACATTATCCTCACCTACAGACTTGACTGGGTCACAATCAGAATCGGAGCCAGACCTGATATCTGCTATCCGTCACCCCACTGGGATCCCCCCCTCTTATGCAAGTGCTATCTGTGCTCCATTTCTTGGCAACTGGTTCTTTCCAAGTGACAGTGGGTTTGGCTGCATGAATGTCACAGCCAATGTTCTCAATAGTGCTGACCAGAATGTTGTCTGCCCTCATTAAACACATGTGCAGCTACATTGTTTTCCCACAGGTTGAGGATTTGGCCACAGTAAAAGCTGACTTCTATACAATGGGACATATCCCCAACATTATTGGGGCTATTGATGGTACACATATTGCATTTGTCCCCCCCCCTGGCGAAATGAACTGGTGTTCAGAAATCAAAGGAGCTTTCACTTGATGAATGCGCAGATAGTGTCCCTGGCGGACCAGTACATGTCCCATGTCAATGCAAAGTATCCTGGGTCTGTGCATGATGCCTTTATCCTGAGAAACAGCAACATCCCATATGTGATGACTCAACTCCAGAGGCACCAGATGTGGCTAATAGGTGAGCCCATGGTTCCCACCCAGTATATGTTGGTGTATGGGTATGGTGTTGGCCCTAAGGGTTAGAGTTTGGCTTACAGGTATCCATTGATATTTTCAGGTGAGTCTGGTTACCCCAACCTCTCATGGCTGCTGACCTCTTTGAGGAATCCCAGAACAAGGGCAGAGGAACGTTACAATGAGGCACATGGGCGAACAAGAAGAATAATCGAGAGGACATTCGGCCTCCAGAAGGTCAGGTTTCGGTGCCTCATCTAACAGCTGGTTCCCTGTGCTACTCACCCAAGAAGGTCTGCCAGATCATTGTGGCATGCTGTATGTTGCATAACCTTGCCTTGAGACGCCAGGTGCCTTTTCTGCAGGAGGATGAGGCTGGAGATGGGCGTGTGGCTGCACTGGACCCTGTGGACAGTGATGAAGAGGAGGCAGAGGATGAGGATGAGGACAACAGAACAGCAATCATACAGCAGTACTTCCCGGGACACACAGGTAAGACACTGTAACTTCACCTTCCATTGACAGTTTTGTGTTGGACGTTGCACATGGCAGGCTGATTTTCCCACTACTTTGGCCACTTTCTGTACCCTTTGTGGCATCTCTATTTTCAGATATCTGTGCCCCACTCTGACTCCTGGTGTGTTGACTGCAGCCAACTACAGGTAATACGTATGTATATATTACTGTACAGTTGAATTGCAATGGTCACAGCTTGTTAAACAAATACATAGTTCAAACAATTGACAGACTCCATAAATGTATTTTTTCCAAGTGTGTTTATTTAAGTGCTAATAAGCGGAGGGGGTATTGCAATGGGCTAGGTTGCTGATGGAGGAAAGTCCAGAGTAGAGTCCAGTCTATTTGTAACAGGGGTGCATTGTCCAACGGGGCATAGGAAGTGGAGCAATGGCAGTTCAAGGTGGACAGGGTGACAAAGTGGGACACAAGGGTGACATTCATGAGAGTCTTATTTACTGGCAGGGGTCTTGTCAATGTTCTGGCATCTGCCTGGATCGCAGGGACTGTTTGCGGGGTGGTTCTCCTTCTGCAGGGGGAGGGGTGCTGGTGGCCTGTTGTTCCTATGGCGGGGCCTCCTGGGCACTCCCAGGATGTTGGTGAGTGCCTCCTGGAGAGTCGGTTCCTGGGCCTGTCCTCCCCCTGGCGCACAGCAGTCCTCCCAGGTTCCCTGATGTCCTGTGCCTCTGTCCCCTGAACCCTGTGCCCTCTGCCACTGACCCCAGGTCCCTGATCGTCCTGTGTTTATCGGGTGTCCTGGGGTCCCTGTAGTGGTGGACACACTTCTGATTGACGTGTCCTGGGGACAGTGGTATGGGCCCTCTGGGTGGGTACTGTGGTGGTGTTTCCTGAGGGGGGAGGATCTGTGGTGGTGTGGGACTGAGCCTGGGTAACCGACTGTCCGGAGGTCCCTGATGGGCCAGGGTGATCATCCAGATCCAGGCGTCCAGAGCTGCTGTCATCACTGTGGGCCTCTTCTGGGGGGGTACAGGATGTTGCTGGCACCTCCTCTCCGGTGACGTTGGATGGAGGACCTATGGGGATGTAAATGCAGTATTATTGTTTCTGTGTGTGCCATCTTGTGCATGGGTGTGTTGCCCTTGTTATTGGCATGAAAGCTTAGCCTTGTGTGAGTAGTGATTTAGTGGGCTAGGTGATTGTCTCAAGTGTGCATGATTTAGTGAGGAGTGTCCATGGAGGTCTGTGATGGGGGTCCGTGCATTGGTGTTACATTCAGGGCTTGGTATTGGGATGGGTAGGTTGTGATGGTGTGGTGTGTGGGAGGTGGTGGAGTGATGGGACTGAGGGTGAGGGTGGGGGTATGTGATGGCATGCAGGTAGGAGGGTGATAGTAGTAAAGATTTGACTTAGCAGAGTCCAGTCCTCCTGCTACCCCTGCCAGGCCCTTAGGATGCATGATTGCAAAGACTTGCTCCTCCCATGTTGTTAGTTGTGGGGGAGGAGGTGGGGGTCCACCGCCAGTCCTCTGTACTGCTATCCGGTGTCTTGCTACCATGGAACGCACTTTCCCCGTAGGTCTTTCCACCTCTTCCTAATGTCATCCCTTGTTCTTGGGTGCTGTCCCACGGTGTTGACCCTGTCCACGATTCACCGCCATAGCTTCATCTTCCTAGCGATGGATGTCTGCTGCACTTTGTGATCCGAATAGCTGTGGATGTACTATGATGATTTCCTCCACCATGACCCTTAGCTCCTCCTCTTAGAACCTGGGGTGTCTTTGTTGTGCCATGAGTGTAGTGTGAGTGGTGTGTGTGAGGGTGTGTGGGGTGATGTGTTGGAGTGTGTGCTGTAAGGTGCGTAGATGGTGTATGGGTGATGGTGTTTTGTGGCTCTGGTTCTGTGAGTGCTTTCGGTCTGTCTCTCTCAATTGGAAATATTTTTGAGCCGTAAGGGGTTGTGGGTAGTGTGGGTGTGTGTTTTATAGTGGTGTAGGGGTGTGGGGGTGTGTATGTATGTCAGGTGTGTGTCATTCAAATTGTCCAATGTAGTGTTGTTTTGTTTGGTTGTGTGTATTTTGAGCCCGGCGGTAGGTATGTACCGCCAATGGTTTACCGCGGTTGAATGTCCGCCGCGGTGATTCGTGGGTCATAATGCTGTGGGCGTAGTTCTGTTGGCGTAACGGTGTGGGTTTTGGTACTGCCAATTTATGACTGACCTTTTGGCTGGCAGACTTGTGTGTGTGTCTGTATAGTGATGGATTGCTCTGTGTGTGTCATAATAGGGGTAGCGGTAATTTGCCCCACCGGCAGTATGTTGGCGGCAGTCGGCATGGCGGTAAGCGGGACTTACCTCCAATGTCATAATGAGGGCCAAGGTGACTTACCAATCTCTGCCATCCATGTGCTGTGTAGTGCTATTTCGTGGTTTGGTGCAGTGCTGGAAGCAGAAGTCAATGTTGCGGCAGGTGGCAGATGCGACAAGAACACAGGGCCGTAAAAGGGTTAAAAAAGTGAGTTTGATTTGGTTTAACAATATAAATGTCAAGGTCATATTTTACAATTATAGGGGATTACAAAACACATTGTAAAATCTAGTGTTAGGGTTTCACAAATCAAGTGATAGAAATCCCCTATAGTGCGTTAGTGACATTTATTTAACATAAGTACAAATCTGTGTGTGTAGGTGGGTTTAGTTACAAGTCTTGCTCTGTGTGATTCCATGTTGCATTTGCAATGAGTGCTACCCCATTGAAGCAACCAACCTACTCAAAACCTCGGCTGATCCACAGTGAAATGTATTTTCCTCTTGAGAAGTGGGATCTGCATTTGTCAGACAGAATGTGGTGGATGCCGCAACTAGTAGATGTAGGAAAGTAGCATCAGTCTTGGCATGTTACCCCCAATTTCTACCTGTTTGATAGTATGTTTTGCCTGTCTCACTGGGATCCTGCTGGTCAGGACCCCAGTGCTTATAGTTTGAGCCTAATGTGTGTGTTGTCACTTGTGCTTAACTGTGTCACTGAATTTCTCCTAACCAGAACTTCAGTGCTTATGCTCTCTTCGCTTCCAAATTAGTCACTATAGTTTAGTGACTTCATTTACCAATTCCATTTGGGACACTGTGCCCCGCCCCCTTATAAGTCCCTAGTGTATGGTACCTAGGTACCCAGGACATTGAGGTTCCAGGAGGTCCTTATGGCCTGCAGCATTTCTTTTGCCACACATAAGGAGCTCAGACAACCCCTTTCACAGGACTGCCACTGCAGCCTGCATGAAATAGTGCACACACTATTTCACAGCCATTTTCACTGCACTTAAGTAACTTATAAATCCCCTATATGTCTAACCTTCATTTACTGTAGGCTAGGTGCAAAGTTACTAAGTGTGAGGGCACCTGTGCACTAGCAAAGGTGTCCCCACGCTGTCCAGGACCAACTCCCCGGACTTCGTGAGGGCGGGGATACCATTACACACGTGCACTACATATAGGTCAATACCTTAATGTAGATTCACAATGGTAACTCTGAATATGGACATGAAAGGTATCTAAGATCATAGAATTGTCCCCCCATTGTCTCCCCATTGGCATTGGGGCCCATCCCATGCATCCTGGGGGCTCCACCGTGGACCCCCAGTACTGCCAAACCAGCTCTCTGAGGCATGCACTGCAGCTACAGCTGCTACCACCTCACAGACAGGATTCTGCCCTTCTGGGGTCTGAGCAGCTCAGTCCCAGTAGGGTAGAACAAAGCATTTCCTTTGGGAGTAGGGTATTACACCCTCTCCCTTTGGAACTAGGTGTTACAGGCTTGGGAGGCTCTGGAAATGCTCCCAGAGCCTCTGGAAATGCTTTGAAGGGCACAGATGGTGGCCTCCTGGAATAAACTAGTCTACGCCGGTTCAGGGACCCCCAGTCCCTGCTCTGGCACGAAACTGGGCAAAGGAAAGGGGAGTGACCACTCCTCTGCCCATCACCACCCCAGGGGTGGTATCCAGAGCTCCTCCGGTGTGTCCCTGGCATTAGCCATCTTGTTATTCAAGGTGTCGGCACACTCTGAAGATCTCTGAGTGGCCAGTGCCAGCAGGTGATGTCAGAGACCCCTCCTGATAGGTGCATACCTGGTTATGTAGCCAATCCCCCTCTCAGGGCTATTTAGGGTCTCTCCTGTGGGTTCTTCTTCAGATTCAGCTTGCAACTTTCCGCCAGGAATCCTCTAGAACTCCTGCTTCATCCTCTGATTGTCTGATCAACCACTAACTGCTACAGGAACAGATGTAACTGCAACAAAGTATCAGAGAAGGATACTGTGACTCTGCAACTTCAGCTCCAGCCAGCAACTGCAACAGTTTCCAAGGTGTGCACACTCTGAGGACTCCCTGTCATCACCCTGAACCAGAAGGATCAAAAAAATCTCCCATGGAGTGACAGGGTCACTTCCCTGCTCCAACAGGCACCTTCTAAAACGACGACCGGTTCTCTGGGACTCCTCTCCTGGCAAAGAGCGTACTCCCTGGAACACGAGTGGTGGACCCCTTTGACCCAGACTGTCCTAGAGTCCAGCTGTCCAAATTTGGCAGAGGTAAGAGCTTGCCTTCCTTTTTTGCGACAGTACCTCTGTGCACCGCATCATCTCTAGCTCTTGAGGCCTCTGTGCACTATTTGCAAGAATCCTTCATGCACAGCGTGGCCCAGGTCCCCAGCACTCTATCCTGCGACGCTCAACTCACTGCGTTGTTCTCTGCCAGCGTGGGACCTTCTTTTGTAGTGCTGCAGCAACCGCAATTTGCACCTTCTTTGTCCCTGTATCCTGGGACTCCCATGGGTACTGCCTGGTCATCTGTGGGTTCCCTCCAGTGTTGGGAGCCCCCTCTGCCTCCTCAGTCTGAATTGAGGCTGCCAGATCTGTCCTGGGTCCAGGCAGCGCCATTTTGATGCTAACTGCGACATTGCTTGAACCAAGGCTTGTTGGACGAATCCAGCACTGCAACTCGCCTGCATCCAACATCTCAATGTTGGACATCCTTTGCATCATGCATGAACCCACAGCCATCTTCTTTGGTGCTCTTCTGCAGGCTTCTTCCAACCGGAGAATCCTCTTTTGCACCATCTTCTAGGTTGGCAGTGGCTCCTGACCTTCCTGGAATCTTCTGCAACTTTTGGACTTGGTCTCCTCTCTTCACAGGTCTTCAGGACCAGGAATCCACCATTTGTTGGTTGCAGTCTTGTTTGTTTTTTGCAATAACTCTTTTCACGACTTATAGTGTGTCCTGAGGAAACTTGCAGTACTTTACTCCTACTTTCCTGGGTTTTGCAGTGGGGTATTTTACTCACCTTTGTGGTCTTCTTATACTCCCAGTGCCCCTCTACACACTACACTTGCCTAGGAGAGAATTTGTGATTCGCATTCCACTTTCTTAGTTTGTGTTGCCCCTAGACGTATTGCTTCCTATTGCATTCTGTTGTATTTTCTACTGTTTGCACCATTCTGTGACTATTTACTTACCTGATTTTGGTCTCTAGTGTATATATTGTGTGTAATACTTACCTCGAGAAGGAGTATTGCCTCTAAGATATTTTTGGCCTTGTGTCACTAAAATAAAGTACCTTTATTTTTGGTAACACTGAGTATTGTCTTTTATTGAGTATAAGTACTGTGTGACTATAGTGGTATTGCAGGAGCTTTGTAGGTCTCCTAGTTCAGCCTAAGCTGCTCTGCTACAGACACCTCTAACAGCCTAAGCTGCTAGAACACTGACTACATTTCACTTATAAGGGATAACTGGACCTGGTATAAGGTGTACGTACCTAGGGTACCCACTATAAACTAGGCCAGCCTCATACAGTAGACAGTGAGGGAAAAACCAAATCTTATGGTGTGGGTAGTATTTTGTGTTGTTGGAAGAGAATGGGTGCCAGATGTGTATGAAATGGTCCAGGTTTGAACAAATCTGCTACTTCTTTAACTACGCCAGAGTCATTGGAGTAATATTGGTAATTTTGCGTTACTGTTTTGATGCAAAATTACCCAATATTACATGATCACACCAGTTTGCATAATTGTGAGTAATTTGGCACAATATTTGTACCACTCAAGCATAGGAACAAGTAACTTACTGAGTGTGAGTGGCTGCTGACTGGTACTGTTCATGTTCAGTTGCATTTAGTGCTATTTTCTTAGCGCAAAATGTATTCTTTTGTCCATTTTGGTTGCAAGTGTACATTTTGTGCTACAAAAAAGTGCTAAATGCTGATTTACACTCCTCACTCTCTTCACATGAATCCACATAGTATGCATAATTTGCTGTAATTTCAAGCATTCATCCAAATGTCTCCAGCCCAATTGTGAGATCTCCGCTGAGTGTAAAAAAAGTAAAATATGTTTGTCAAGTTGCTAGCAGTAATTTTATGGTTGTGTTTTACATTTATATAGACTCCACCCCATAAACTGAGGGGGTGGATCCATGTAAGTCTACATTTTGTAGTAACTTTACACTCAGAAATGGTGAATAGCCAAAAGTGAAATTATTACAAAACATGAGTAAATTTACAGATGTAGATTTCGCACATAAACATCTACCTTTGTGAATATGCCACAATAAGTATTCACATTTCTCAACTTTCTTGTCCTAGATATTTAATGGCATGCATACCTTGATGAGTCAGTTTGATTATTCTTCATAGCTAGGGCTGGGGCACTTCCACCCTCCATAGCAGTAACACAGAAGGGTCTTACACCTGTTCTAGGGTGTTGTCAATCAGTATGAGGATCCATTTCTCCTAAGTCCTCAATATTGCCGATTAGTGTTGAGCTGCACTTTAAGTCCCATGCCTCCTTCAGCTACAATTATAGATCCCTCATGTTCATGGGTCGATTCCACATGCACTGAGAGACTCTTACAGCCTCAATCCGAGTTTTGCGGTCCCAACACGGGACACCAGAACTGCGGCGGTCCAACCGCCAATGCGAATGTGGCGTCCGACTGCCACATTTGTAATAAGGCCCTAAATTTGCTTTGATGGGTGCTCTCAAAACAGAGCATGCCCTGGGAAATCTACATCTCTGGAAGGGCAGAGAATTAAACCAAATAAAGAAAGAGACAAACTCTGTTTCTGCATGGAGGACCTTATGAGGGGCCAATCTACTTCACCGTGAGAGAGGGCCTTATTCCTATGCTATATGCAAGGCATGGGCTATTTTTGGCACTGTGCAATATACTTTTGCTATGGCCACACAGGCTGGATGCAACTCCATCTCCAGCTTTTGGAAGTGGGTGGTTGAACAACCGTATTTTTGTCAAATGAAAACTGCTCTTCAAGGAGACATATTTTCTGTAATTCCATCGTAGCATGAGCACCCCCCTACCAGAAGACTGGCCCTAACCATGCAGAGAATCCCCCACCTTCGGACCCTGTGTATTATATGGGTGAAGGGTGAAACTATCCCACAATCCCCTATTAAGATAAAGAGGGAAATCATGCCTTGTACGAACTTTGCTATCGAAAATACACAAGGCCTTTAGTCATATCACTTGAAGGCTACAAAGAGGGGTCTAGGGCACACCTAAATGTAGTGAACTAAAGTGCACTGCATACAGTGACACTGGGCACACTAGAGATGGCCTGCTGAATGTGTTATCTGCAGAGGACATGGACTTTAGCCATTAATTGGTTTGCTATATAAAGGGGTGTGAGGCAAAATAGGCATGGCCTCCTTCACAAATATAATATAACAATTTGAGATGTCTAGTGAAATGTCTATGGATTTTTTATGCCATCTGTAATGTGAGGTGTAAGGTCACAAACGGTGTATCTTGTTGGGAGTTACGGTTGCTTAGGACTTGCACCAAAAGGAGCCTTAACCTCTCTTAAATTGATGTTTTTGTCTTGAATTTTGTTTAGTGAGGATTTTATAAACAGCACACATCATATTCTCAGGGAAGAAGGGAGCCCCCATAACCATACATAGCAGTGCAGAACAATAATTTCACATACAGCAATACACAACTTCCTGAGCGCATGGGGGGCGGGGGGCATGATTGTTGTAGGATAGCCCATCCGGGGAGGACACCCAAGAAAGTTATGTATGATGAGGGAGTGGGGGAACAAACAAATCAACTAAACTAAGGTCAACATGAGTCTAGTTGTTTTTTTTTAACAGAGCCAGTGCTTAATTTGTGCTTATTGTTTCCGGTGCTGAGCACGGCACTTATTTTTGAGGGCCGGCGCTTATTCTTCTGCCTCAAGCATTTGCTGCGAGCTAAAGACACATTTGGGAAAGACGGAGGAAGGGAAAAATGAAAAAGCGTCACAATGGGAGAAAGCAGAAAGCTACAGGAGTGACCTGAAGGAGCAGGGTGTGGCTTTACATGTATTGAAGAGGCCCGAGATGGCTTCAGGATTATGCTGCCTCAGTAATCCGTTCTCGCACATTTAATTGCAGCAGCAGAGGAGAGCTCTGAGTAGCGGCACGTTTGTATTTACAAATTAAGCACTGAACACAGCACAGTATGCATGGCTAGTTGAGAGTCTTAAAGGGATCGTGCAGTGTAAAAAAAACAGGTCTCTTTGTTCAGTTCTTCATGTCGAACAATCAGAAAAAATAGTAATTCTAGAATGTTTGTTTGATGATGTCAGCTGGGGATTTGAGCTCTATAATGATATCTTACAGTGGATGGCTCCTGCTGCTAGAGGAAAACATTTAAGTGAATTTAATTATTTTTATAATGATGTATTTTGACCGTGCCTGTGGGGATGTCCTACATGTAGAACAGACAGGGCATTGGGCACAAATGGTTTTATCTGCAGCTCTGCCGAGAGACAGGTTCACATATTGTCATCTCTTCTGTGTGCTGTGTTCAGTGGCTTTGGGCGAGCACAGCATGTCCTGCAACTGCCACTTTCCCTAGTGTGCTGTAGGAATGCCTTTAAAATATGCGTAGCGATTGTTACATTTGAGCGTATACCACATTCCTGTATGTAATACAGAGAGCATGGCCTTTAGGCATGGTATATCTGGACTACTCGCAGTGGCAGACAGCATACAGAATGGCCATGGCCTTTGTACCTTACATTCAGGAAAATAGGACACGTGTGGTGTGTACTTACTTATGCTACATAAAGACAGTGCATAGTGGCAGTCCTTGCAGCAGCACAGAGTATAGCTTTCAGTCACAGGCCATGCCTAAGATGAATCCCTAAGCATGCTTTATACAGAGCAAAGGGCACATCACCAAATTCTGAGGCCTTGGCATATTTGTAGAGTTATCTGGGTATGTTCTATAGCATGCACAGAGCACACATCTTTTAACAAGCCCCTAATGTGCTACAAACAGTGTTAAAATGCTGACCAATTGATGTTATGCACACAAATTATAGCTTACATGTTTGGCAAGAAGGAGGTACACAGAAGAAAACCAAAAGTCCATAGCTATAATCACTCTTTTTCAAAACTGCAGATCTCTCATTTTTTAACAAAAACATTAGATTGGGTTAGTCTCAACTGCTGTTCTGTTTAGTTCAGAGGATCAGAGGGATCCTGTTGGATGGGTGAGTGTGTTGGGAGCCATATAAATCCATCTCATATCGATCATATTGATACTGAAGTTGTGTGCCAATGCATGGGCCATTATGTATGGGTCTTACAGTTCTCCAGTGCTTTTTGGCCCTGATTTGTGAGGAGTCCCGCCATCCATATGGTTGAATCTTGAGACAATTGCATGTCATGCATAAGAATGTGCAGATAGAATCTTTGCACATGTGCACACAAAGGGTGTTCCCGTATTCCAGAGTTTCTTGGGGGGTGTAATAGCTTTTTTGGAAGTAGTTAAACTGTACCTGGCTGATATGGCCAGAGTGCTTGGAGTCATTTTATTCTCTTTCCATTAGCTTCAGTGGAACACTGGTTTTCATCCAGGCCAGATGACTTTAATGCGATTGGGTTGCGGGCGTGTTAACCACTAGGGAGCAGCAAAGCTGTGAAATGCTGTCCTTATCCAACATTTCTAGAATCAGTTTGGATTGTTAGGGATTGATGTTTGGGAGATAGATCAATTGTCTTAATTGAAGGACATGGAAGAATTGGGAATTGTGCAGCTTGAATTCTGCTTTAATGTCTTCTAAGGATTTCATGTAGTTCCCTGCCCAGGTCTCCCAATTTGGAATTTCCTATGTTGTCCAAGTCCCCTAAATCTTTGTAGCTTCAGGTCCTTGTGGAGCAAGCCTTCCTGCCTCAAAGAGGTTTCCTGTGGGGGGTTTCTGGTGTGACCCAGTATGTTTTAGGGCATTATGCCACACCTTTATAGTAACTATTGGAACTTTGGAGGGGGTATGCTTGGGTCTAGTCCTGTATAAGAAAGCAAAGGCATTTCTATCTGTGAAGAGGCAGTTCTATCTGTGAGTAGGTCCGGCACCATTTTGTGGGCTGGTCACCCTGCTCCAGGAAACACCAGTTGTTGATGGAGGTGTTTTGGGCTGCCCAGTAATAAAGTTACATTTCTGCTACACCCACTCACCATCATGGACAGGCTGAGTACATTTCCGGAACAAGATTCTGGGTTGTTTACTCTCACTAAAGTAACCCCTTATGCCCCCTTTCAGTTTGTTGAAACAGTTATTTGGAAAAGTGTTTGTGTAGTTTTGGAGGGATGAGTGTTCTGGGTAGAGCCAGGGAAAGCCCATCTGCACAAATTTCTGCCCAGTGTGCTCATCAAGGTGTGTTGAAATCCAAGATCTCTCAAGGACGCTCATATGTGGATTCTCAAATATATGAAACTACTACCCAGAGTTTTGTAATCCAGTAATCCATTGTTACTCCTCTGCTGTGCCCCACAAGGACCAGAGATGATTTGTCCCAGTGTACGGCCAGGCCAGAGGCACCTCCATATAAGACTAGTGTTTTCATTATTCATTCACTGGTGGTTAGGAGGCCATTTAGGAAGAGAAGAACATTAATGTGCATAGCAATATGTGATATCCAGTCAGTCCACCCCATTGAGAATCTGTCAGGCGTGAATCTCTCCTGACAGGGCAAAACGGGTGGGAATTAGACAACCTGCAGCATACCTCGTTTGTTCATGAATCAGTCCAATAGCATGCAACTGACTCTCATTTGGTCTTATGGTACTGTGTATATTGTTTTGTTTTAGGGTATGAACTGAGGACCAACATTATCGTGCCTAGGACTTGGAAAAAATGCCTGGAAAATGTGACTGAAAGCTTTTTCATAGTCACTAAGGATTAACAAATGCAGACATTCACACTTGTGGCTTCTAACTAGTGATAATTGTAGGCGTATTAGGCTATACGTGGTGTGGCACTGAGTCATAAATATGTTCTTGTCTTGGTGTAACAGAGACATGATAACATTTTAAAGCCGGTTTTCCAGGATCTTTTCAATAACCCTTGTCTACAAATTAATAAGAAATATGTGCTTGTTAGAAATTGGGTTACTGGTTGGCCAGGGCATGAACACTGGTAAAGCAGCAACCATATTCCTAATCAGGGTGTGGTCAACCCCCTGGTAGCTTGGCACAGTCAGTCAGGCAATATGTAACAGATGTGTGCAAGTCTTCAAACAATAAAGCAGTGAAAACACCACACTAAAAGATACCACACCAAGTTAGAAAAGGAGAGCAAAATGTAATACAACAAGACCAAAATGACAAAAATCCAATCGGTAGAACTGGAGGTGTGAATTTTTAAAGAATAAAGTGTAAAATAGCACCTAAAGGTACAAAGCACCAATCGCAACTATCTAGTCGCTCTGGACCAGGTCAAAGTCAAAAGTTAAGGTCATCTTGATGGAGCTAGGGTCATATAGAGTCTCAGATTAGTCATGCTGAAACTTTACCTTCTCAAGTTATGTGCCAAGAGTCCCGTTTGTGTTGGAGAGGGTCGAGGGGAGCTAGGAAAGCTTTGCGGGTCTTAGTCAGTGTGGTAGCAAGAGCAGGCTGGGCGTTGCAGACAGGTGGGCTGGAGCTTTGCGCTGGTGGTCCCCTGCAGGATGTCGATTCCATTGTGTGAAGAGATGGGCTGCTGGCGGCTTGTGAGTGGCGCAGTCTCCGTGTGAATGGGCCCAAACACTTGTTTTTAAGAACCTGTGAGCCACACCAAGGGTCCAGGACCTAAGAGACACCACTTAGGGGTCAGGAACTTGGTGCAGCTGGGTTCGGGTGCTGGTTGGAGGGCCTTTAATGCACCTGTGGCTCAGATCAGGAGGCCAGCAGACTAGCCCTTTGAGGCATTCTTGGGTCCTGGGTGTAAGGTGAAGTTGCAGATCTAGTTCTTCTTCCCTATGAAAGAGGGCAGCAGGCAACAGGTCAGTACAGCAGAGCAGCAGTTTCTTTAGAGCATCAGTCCAGCATAGAGGCAGTCCTTGTCGGCACACAGCAGCCCTTCTGACTGGCAGAGTATAGACAGGTCCAGAAGTGTACTGAAGTAGTGGTGTCTGAGGTATTTCTTTTATACACAGTTGGGCCTTTGAAATGGAGAGAAGCTTCTAGAGGCATGCCTTTGAAGTACACAATTGCCCTGCCTTCCCTGGCTTCAGACTAACAACAGTGGGTATGCAGCCCTTTTTATGGAGACAGGACACTACCTATTCAAGTGTTAGTGGGGCTGTGCCCACCTTTTCCCTCCCATCATTCCAGTGATGGTCCATTCAGTCACACCCAAGCTTTCATTGTGTGTTGCTGTCTAGGACAAATGCACAAAGTCAATCTGCCAACTACTTCTGGTCATGTGACAATAGATAGGCTGTGGGCACCAAATGGCTAAGGCAAGAAACTGACAACTTTCTAAAACTGACATTTTCAGAATTGCAATTTAAAATCTGACTTTACCATAAGTTTTCCATATCCTACTTTTTAAACACATTGCACCCTGCCCACTGAGCTGTCCAGGGCCTACTTCAGGCGTGACCTATATATATTAAAATTGAAGGTTTTGGCCTGGTCAAATGTTTATTTGCAGTTTACACACAAGCTCTGCCATGACAGGTTTCGGACATGCTTAAAGGGCTACTTAAGTGTGTGTCACAATTAGTGCTACAGGCCCATTAGTAGCATTTTATTTACAAGCTCTGATCACATGTAGTGCCACTTTACTAGGGACCTATAGATAAATGAAATATACCAATTCGGTATAAGTCAATGTTACCATGATTTAGGGAAAGAGCACAAGCACTTTAGCACTGGTTAGCAGTGGTAAAGTGTCCTAAGGCCAGCAAAAACAAAGTCAGCAAAACAAAGTCAGCAAAAACAGGATGTCTGAAGGCAAAACTTTAGGGGGAACTACGCCCTGTTTGCCAGGTCTAACTGTACTGACAGGAGGAGGAAAGCTCAGGAGGCCTACCTTGTTTGAGGGGTTATGGGGTTGTCCACTTCCTTGTGGTATGTGGTGTTTAACAGCTTGACTGGTAAGTTTTTTAATTAACGGATTGAGCTGCTTTGTTTTAGGAGGAGGTTGCAGTGCATACAATGATTTATCATACATTGTGAAGGCTTCTGCTACCTCCTTCATCTCAGTTATGACATTTCCACCTGTGTTCTTTATCTTGAAAACTATTCTGTCCGACATCTTAGATTCTTAACAATGAATACCAGGGCACACCAATATAGTCCACAATGTCCATACAGGCAGCAAAGTAAATACCAAAGTCCAAAATGCGTTTTCGTGGTTAATGAGGATTTTTTCTTCTTTGAATACAGTGGGGGTCATTCTGACCCCGGCGGTCTCAGACCGCCGGGGCCAGGGTCGGCGGGAGCACCGCCGACAGACCGGCGGTGCCCCGCAGGGCATTCTGACCGCAGCGGTTCAGCCGCGGTCAGACTAGGAAAACCGGCGGTCTCCCGCCGGTTTTCCGCTGCCCTACAGAATCCTCCATGGGGATTCTGACACCCCCTACCGCCATCCTGAGACCCGCCAGGAACAGGATGGCGGTAGGGGGTGCCGCGGGGCCCCTGCAGTGCCCATGCCAATGGCATGGGCACTGCAGGGGCCCCGTAAGAGGGCCCCACTATGTATTTCAGTGTCTGCTTTGCAGACACTGAAATACGCGACGGGTGCCACTGCACCCGTCGCACCTTCCCACTACGCCGGCTCAATTCTGAGCCGGCGTCCTCGTGGGAAGGTTGATTTGCCCTGGGCTGGCGGGCGGCCTTTTAGCGGTCGCCCGCCAGCCCAGGGCAAATCCCAAAATACCCTCAGCGGTCTTTCGACCGCGGAGCAGTATTTTGGTGGGGGAAGTCTGGCGGGCGGCCTCCGCCGCCCGCCGGACTTAGAATCACCCCCAGTATGTTCCAAACATGCAGCTGACACAGTTCATCATCTAGACTTTCTCCAGGCATAGATTTTTGATACAAATACTTTACTTTGGGAGGCACACAGAACTACAGATAAGGTTTATCATGGCCTTCTCCTACAGATACCCCTTTTGAATTAAAAGAAACTTTTCTTTATTGAGAAGACAGATCGTCAAAGTGTTTTCTGGCTGTTTTACTTATCCTATTTGGGGGAATATATTTCTCCCTATATACATGGACATTGTCATCAAAAATCTATGCCTTGAGAAAGCCTAGATGACAAAACATGTGTCGGTTGGAAAATACTGTGTTCAAAGAAGAATAAATCCTCACCAACCAAGAAAACGCGTTTTGGACTTTAGTATTTACTTTTCTACCTGTATGGGCATTGTGAACTATATTGGTGTGCCCTGGTATTCATTGTTAAGCATCTCAGTTCTGATTGGCCTTCCAATCAGTACAACTTACACCCTTGGTGGTTGGGTGTAAAACTAGTATGGCACCCACTATTTAATTTATTTCTACAGGACGACCAATTTCCCCGGAGAACCACATGAACATGTTGGATGTGCAAGCCTCTAAGCATAAGCCACTGTTTTTTCTTTTTGACATCTTAGATTCATTTACCCAGTTTATCCCTGGAGTCACAAGCCATGCTATGGTAGGGCATCTAAATGTTTCCTAAGGATATCCAGATCAGGCACATAAATAGGTATTCGGAAGAGCACCTCGTATGGAGTGTGACCTCCCAATGCCCCTCGAGGCAAGTTATTTAGTGCTCTTGACTCTATAGAGATGATGGATCCAACTAAAACCTGAACTCTACACTTGGGTCATTAGGGCATACATAAGTGGGTAGTTAGCACATTCTAGCTGTAAGGACATGCTTAAGTGTGTAATTAGCACATTCTACTAAACCATTTGTGTTACTTTTGAGTCGATTGCTGAATTGCAGACACACCCTCAACAAACTCACTGTATCCTTATAAGCCTTTGAAACGAATGCTGGACCATTTTTCGAGTGGAATATGTGCACTGGCCATTTGGCAATCAAACACCGCAACTCCTTTATACCATCTGCAAATCTCTCAGACCACACCCATAGGAACCAAGACCATCAAGTACTGCAACTAGAATGTATTTAAAGCGGGTATCAGATTGTAAGGGACCACAATGGTCCAGATACAAAATTTGAAATAGGTTATTAGAGATCAATGAAGCTGTCTGCTCTGGTCTTTTAAGAATCAAAAGTTTTATTTGCTGACAAATATTACATTGCTGCACAAATTCTGTAGTTTGCTCTGGCAAACCTGGCCACCGGTAACATTGTTGTAGCAATAAATTGTGGCATGCATCCTAGCATGTGCAGATGCCAAACCCTAAAGAGTTGCCCTAACTAATTCTAGACAGCTTATTAGGTATCACTCTATCTCCCACTCCAAGCAAGCACACAATTAGAGTGTCATCTGAAATAAGGATGTAGGAGTATTTTCGAGGAAGCCCTTCTAGAGGTGTTTCACTCTTTGAGGTTGCCTTAAAAGCAGCCAGTACATTCTCATAGGTTCTTGTGATTCTTGTTTGAGATTGGGACACAGCGGCTATTTTTACAGGCTGAACTGCTGCCTTTGCTGCAGGGTCACCTAAAGCATGAAAACCATCACGCTGGTGCCTCAATATGTTTCACATTGTTAGACATAGGGTCTTTGGTTGGCAGTCAAGTTGCCCCCTGTCCAAGCAAGGACCCTCACTCTAGTCAGGGTAAAGGAGAATCACCCTCAGCTAACCCCTGCTAATCCCCTTGGTAGCTTGGCAGGAGCAGGCAGGCTTAACCTCAGAAGCAATGTGCAAAGTACTTGTACCAACACACACAGTAACTCAGTGAAAACACTACAAAAGGATACAACACAGGTTTAGAAAACAGATAATATTTATCAAAACAAAACAAAACCAAAACAACAAAAATCCAATGTACACAAGTCAAGATATACATTTTCGAATGAATAAGATCTTAGGGGATCCTTATGACCCCGGTGGTGAGTGTTAATGTGGTGTTATGACCGCCAACAGGCTGGCGGTACATACCACCACATTATGAAATTGGCTGCAGCCAACCTGCCACTTCTCCACTCATACCGCCATGGCAGTGTGAGCTGCCGGGCCAGATATGTGTACCTACAGCCCGGTGGCCGGCATAGTACCACCGGCGGCATTATAAGCCTGCCTACCAGCATGGTTTTCGTGGCGTTAGCAATGCCACGAAAACCATGGTGGTAGGCCATACTGGTGACAGGGAATTCCTTCCCTGTCACCGGTAGGTGGCTCCCCCATCCTCCCAACACTCACCTGATCCCCCCTCCCCCCTGTCCAAACACCAACTACCCCTCCGATCCTCCCACACACCTCCCCACCCCCTCTGATCCACACACACACACACCCTCACACCCTCTGATCCACACAGACACAGCGCCCACCCCCTATGATCCTCACACACACACACCTCCACCCCCTCCAATCCTCAGACACAATCCCCACCCCCCCATACATGCACACACCCACAGACACACACCACGCATACACCCAATCACTCACACTGGCATACACTCATTCATACACACACTGGCATACATGCATTCATACACGCATACAACCAGACATGCTCACACACATTCTTACAACGATCACACTAACATGCAGACATGCACTCACTTCACCATTCTTAAAGCGCATTCACTCACAGGCATACAACCACACAAACAACACAACAAACACAGACTCATTCACACACTTACTCTCACATTCATGCACACACTCACACACATACACACAACACCCTCCTCCCCTGTCGGAAGCCCGACGTACCTTAAGTGAGGAGGTCTTCTGGCAGGGAACGGGAAGGGGCACTGCTCCCACCAGCAGTGCCCCACTAGTAGAACACCACCGGGCCATATGAATTGTCATAATACGCCTGACAGCATTCTACTGGCATGGCGGTGCTGGTGGTAGCAGTGCCAGCTTACCACCGTCCACCACCAGGAACACTGCCGGATTTCCGCCCTTCTTTTGGTGGAAGTCAGACAGTGTTCATAATGTGGTGGAAAGATGGTAGCCCCGGTGGTGGTATTTTGGCAGCCGTCACCACGGCGGTAGGTGGTTTTTACCACTAATGTCACAATGAGCATCTTAATCCTTAGAAAACAGTGAGAACGCTGTTAGTGCACAAAAGTACCTGACTTGTGTCAAAATAAAGCTGCACAAGCGAGTGTGCATCAAAAAAGGTCAGCAATGCATTGATTTATCACCCTCAAGCAAGAATGTGTGTTGTTCCTCCTTTCGGTTGGGTCGGCGTGCGTCGTTTCTTCTCGCCTGCTAGAGAGCGATGCGTCGATGCAGAGGGGCACCTCGGGTTCGGGAAGGCTTTGTGGTGATTTTCCGCACCCAGCTATGTTGTGTTGAAATCTGCTTGCATGGTGTCAAGCAACTGCGGTGCATGGAAGCTTGCATCGTTAACAGCAGCCTCTGTGGGTGTGACGCTTCATTTCTCCAGCCGCGTTATGCCTATTTTCCAGTCGCAATGCAGTTGGAGCGTCGATTTTAGCTGCTAGGATGACAGCAAGTCATTTATTAGCTGTGAGGCAGGTGGTGAGTCGAAAGTTTCCCCACACGCGGTCTTTCTATGGAGTTTCAGTTCTTAGCTGCCAGCTTCACCTCTCAAGGACCCAGGGACTGGATAGGGCACCACTTGGCAGTTCGGGAGTCTCAGCAGAGAGTCCAGGTGCTGGCAGGGGAAGTCTTTCAAGGCCCTAGGACTTCAACAGGAGGCAAGCTCAGTTCAAGCCCTTGGAGATTCTTCTCAAGCAGGAATGTACAACAAAGTCCAGTCTTTGTCCTCTTTCACAGGCAGAAGCAGCTACTGCAGGATAGCCCCACAAAGAACAGTCACAGACAGGGGAAGCACTTCTCCTCAGCTCTTCAGCTCTTCTCCTTGGCAGAGGTTCCTCTTGATTCCAGAAGTGATCTGAAGTTTTTGTTGCTCTTCTTATACCCCTTTCTGCCTTTGATGTAGGATTACTTCAAAGAGGAGTCTCTGTTGTTTTCAAGATCCTACCTTGCCCAGGTGAGGCCCCAGACACACACCAGAGGGTTGGAGCAACCATTGAACCTTCTTCAGGCAGGTCGCTCCCCTTCACCGCTGACTCTGCTCCAGGTACCTGGCTTGGATTTTCCTTTTTTTTTTTCTTTTCCCGCTCCACTGGCCCCTGCGTCCCCGCCCCCTCCCTCCACTTCAGTTTTTCTTTTTTTTCCCGCTTCTGCGTCCCTGAGGCCCGACCCCCTGCTCTCCCATTAGCCGTTTCCCCTCTCTCCTCCCTGCTGCCACTCCCTCCCACCTCCCCTCATATGGCAGCCGCAGCACGGTGAGGAGAGTGACCCTTGACCCTGCTTCTGGCAGGTCGCTCCCCTTCACCGCTGCCTCTGCTCCAGGTGCCTGGCTTGGATTTTCTTCTTTTTTTTTAGTTTCCCGCTCCCCCTGCCCCTGCCGATGTGTCCCGTGGCACCGCCCCCTCCCTCCACTTCAGTTTTTCTTTTTTCCCCACCGCTGCGTCCCTGCGGCCCGCCCCCCTGCTCTCCCATTCGCCGTTTCCCCTCCCTCCTCCCTGCTGCCACTCCCTCCCACCTCCCCAGACCGCGACCAGCATCAGTCCCCCTGGCCCCGCGCCCCCGCACCACCAATCACCGCTACACAGCTAATGACCTCCACTTCCTCAATCCAGGACGCTCCTCCATCTGCCTCCAGTCCACTCCGAAGCACACCAAAGGACCCTTCTCCTGCAGAACCTGCAACTTCACCTGCACCCTAACCACCAAGCTCCAACATAGAGCCGCAGACAACCACCTCAGCTGCCTTCTGCTCACCACCCGCTCCGTCCACAAGCACGCAATCGAACTATGAGACCTACTGACGTCATCATCACCTGACGTCGTATTTCTCACCGAAACCTGGATCAATTCGGCCTCAGAACCGGACATAGCAATAGCCATACCTGAAGGCTACAAAATCACTTGAAGAGACCGCACCAACAAACCAGGAGGAGGAATCGCCATAGTCCACAAAAGCACCATCAGAATCTCCACCAGCTCCCATGACACCATCAACTCCGCTGAGCACCTCCATTTCAAAAACCACGTCAACGCCAACACCACCCTCAGAGGAACCCTGGTCTACAGACCGCCAGGCCCCCGACCTCACTTCTGTGACAACATCGCCAACATCATCAGCACCTAAGCCCTCGCCTCAACTGACTACATCCTCCTTGGTGACCTGAACTTCCACCTAGAAAACAACAACGATATCAACACCACCAACCTACTCGACAACCTCGCCAACCTCGGCCTCAAGCAACTCGTCACGTTGCCCACCCACACCGCAGGACACACACTCGACCCCATCTTCTCAGCCAGCAACCACATCTTCAGCCACACCAACAAACTCCACTGGATCGACCATCGCTGCATCCATTTCTCCTTTCAGAAGCCGGTCACTCACCACCTCACCACTCAACACCCTCGCCGCTATTGGAACAGAATCTCGACAGAACAGCTGATCTCCACTCTTGCCCAGACACCTCCTCCTAGGACCCAGGACCCCAACTCAGCTGCCACCAACCTGCATCAAGGATAGACGATTGCGCCAACACCCTTGCGCCACTCAAACAACCCTCGGACATCCACCACAGATCCAAGGCCAGCTGGTTCACCCCGACCTACAGGCCTCCAAATGGGAAGGCCGAAGAATGGAGAAGACCTGGCTCCTTGTACCTACCGAATCCAACCACATTGCCCTCAAGACTGCCATCCGCACACATTACCAGCTGATCCGCACCATCAAAAGAACCTACCAAAAAAGCTGAATAGACACCAACGCTCACAACAACAGAGAGCTCTTCGGCATCATCAAAGAACTCTCCAACCCCAGGCCCTGCCCCTACAGACCCCCGCTGTCACAGGAGCTCTGCAACTCCCTCGTCACTTACTTCCATCAGAAGATCGAAGACATCCACAACAGCTTCAAACCCCAAACCCACCAGCCAACCACAGACAGCCACGAACCCAAAGCACCAAGCAACATTAACCCTCTATGCGCCTGGACCTACGTCAACAATGAAGACACCATCAACACCATGGCCTCCATCCACTCCGGCTCCCCCTCAGACCCCTGCCCACACCAGATCTTCAACAAAGACAGCGACATCATCTCCCCCCATCTCCGCGCCATCATCAACAGCTCCTTCGATACAGCCACCTTCCCTGAGAGCTAGAAACATGCCGACATCAACGCCCTGTTGAAGAAACCCAAGGCGGACCCAAATCACCCCAAAAACTACCGGCCCATCTCCCTCCTCCCCTTTCCAGTGAAGGTCATTGAGAAACTCATGAACAGCCAACTATCTTGCTTCCTGGAAGACAGCAAAGCGCTCAATACCTCCCAATCCGGATTTCGCAAGAACCACAGCACTGAGACCGCACCCATTGCTGCTACAGATGACATCAGGACCATGCTCGACAAAGGAGAAACTGCAGCACTCATCCTCCTGGACCTCTCCTCAGCCTTCGACACCGTTTGCCACCACACCCTTCGAACACGCCTCCACAACGCCAGAATCCGCGGCAAGGCCCTCGAATGGATCTCTTCATTCCTCTCCATCAGAACCTAGAGTGTCCGCCTTCCGCCTTACCTGTCCGAATCCTCCAAAACCATCTGTGGCGTCCCCCAGGGATCCTCCCTAAGCCCAACACTTTTCAACGTTTACATGGCTCCTCTCGCCAACATCGCAAGATCCCACCACATCAACATAGTATTCTACGCAGATGACCCCCAGAGGATCATCTCCTTCACGAAAGACCCCACAACAGCAAGAAACAACCTCCATAATGGTCTTTGCGGCATCGCCAACTGGATGGAATCAAGCCGCTTCAAGTTAAACACAGACAAAACAGAGATCCTCATCTTCGGCAGCAACTCCTCTGCTTGGAACGATTCCTGGTGGCCTACCTCCCTAGGAGCCACACCCACAACCACCACCCAAGTACAAAACCTGGGTAAAATCTTGGACTCAGCACTCAGCATGACCCAGCAGGTCAACACAGTCTCCTCTTCCTGCTACAACACCCTTCACATGCTCTGCAAGATTTTTAAGTGGATTCCCATCGAAACCAGAAAGAGTGTCACCCACGCCCTGGTCAGCAGCCGACTGGACTACGGCAAAGCACTCTATGCAGGAACCACAGCCAAACTACAAACGAAAATGCAACGTATCCAAAATGCCTCCGCCCAACTCATCCTCGATGTCCACCGCCGCGACCACATCTCAGCCCACCTGAGAGACCTACACTGGCTACCCGTATCGAAGAGGATTACCTTTAAACTACTTACCCACGCACACAAAGCCCTCCACAACACAGGCCCTGCCTACCTCAACGACAGACTCACCTTCCACACTCCCGTCCACCAGCTCCGCTCTGCCAGCCTCGCCCTCGCCTCCGTCCCCCGCATTCGCCACACCACCTCCGGAGGAAAATCCTTCTCTCAGCCTGAATGAAATAGTGCACACACTATTTCACAGCCATTTTACACTGCACTAAGTAACTTATAAGTCACCTATATGTCTAACCTTCATTTACTGAAGGCTAGGTGCAAAGTTACTATGTGCGAGGGCACCCACGTGGTCCAGGTCCAATTCCCCAGACTTCGTGAGTGCGGGGACACCATTATAAGCGTGCACTACATATATGTCAATACATATATGTAGCTTCACAATGGTAACTCCGAATATGGCCATGTGAGGTATCTAAGATCATGGAATTGTCCCCCCCAATCCAAATCTGGTATTGGGGGGGCAATCCCATGCACCCTGGGGGCTGCACCATGGACACCCAATACCACCAAACCGGCTCTCTGAGGTTTCCACTGCAGCTCCAGCTGCTGCCACCTCACAGACGGGTGTCTGCCCTCCTGAGGAATGAGCAGCTCAATCCCAGGAAGGCAGAACAATGCATTTCCTTTGGGAGGAGGGTGTTACACCCTCTCCCTTTAGAAAAAGGTGTTTCAGGCTTGAGAGGGGTAGCCTCCCAGAGCCTCTGGAAATGCTTTGAAGGGAACAGATGGTACCCTCCTTGCATAAGCCAGTCTACATTGGTTCAGGGAGCCCCAGTCCCTGCTCTGGCATGAAACTGGACAAACGAAAGGAGAGTGACCACTCCCCTGTCCATCACCACCCCAGGGGTGGAGCCCAGAGCTCCTCCAGAGTGTCTCTGGTATTAGCTATCTTGGATTCCAAGGTATGGGGACTGTCTGGAGACCTCTGGCCAGTGCCAGCAGGTGACGTCAGAGACCCCTCCTGATAGGTGCACACCTGAGTAGGCAGCCAATCTCCCTCTTAGGGCTTTTAGGGTCTCTCCTCTTGATGTTTCCTCAGATTCAGTTTGCAAGACTCCTCCAGGACAGCTCTGCATTCTCTACTTCAGCTTCTGACCATCAGAAAGTATCTAGGATGCCTACTGTGACCTGCAACTTCAGCTCCAGCCAGCATTTGCAACAGTTTCCAAGGTGTGCACGCTCTGAGGAATTCCTTTCTTTATCCTGCACCAGAAGAACCGAAGGAATCTCCTCTGGAGTGACGGAGTCACTTCCCTTCTTCAGCAGGCACCCTTCTGAGATGACAACCGGTACTCTGGGTCTCCTCTCCTGGTGACGAGGATGGTCTCTGGAACGCAGGTGGTGGACTGAAGTGACCCAGACTGTCCAAAGGTCCTGCTGTCCAAATTTGGTGGAGGTAAGAGCTTGCCTCCCCGTGCTGCGACAGTACCCTGTGCACCGCGTCTTCTGCAGCTCCTTGTACTTCTGTGCACTTCTTCCAAAATTCCTTTGTGCACAGTGTAGCCCAGGTCCCCAGCACTCTATCCTGTGATGCTCAGCTCCCTGAGTTGTTCTCCGGCGGGGTGGGGCCTTCCAGTGTAGTGCTGCGATGACTGCACTTTTAATCTTCTTTGTCCCCATGTCCTGGGACTCCTGTGGGTGCTGTCTGGTCATCTGAGTGTTCTCTAAATTTCTGAGAGCCCCCTCTGTCTCCTCAGTCCGAGTTGAGACCTCCAGGTGTCTCCAGGGCCAGGCAACGCCATTTTGACGCAAACCGCGACCTTGCTTGAACCAAGGCTTGTTGCTTTACTCCTGTTTTCTTGGGCTCCAGGTGGGGTATTTTACTTACCTTTGTGTTTTCTTACACTCCCAGGGCCCCTCTACACACTACACGTCTCTAGGTGGGAATTCATTATTCGCCTTCCACTATTTTAGTATATCTTTTGTGTTGCCCCTAGGCCTATTTTCTCCTATTGCATTCTACAGCATTTCCTATTTTTTGCATTGTTCTATGACTATTTACTTGTCTAATTTTGGTGTCTATTGTATATATTGTGTATAATATTTACCTCCAGAAGGAGTATTGTCTCTAAGATATTTTTGGTACTTTGTCACCCAAATAAATACCTTTCTTTTTGGTAACACTGAATATTGTCTTTACTTGTGTATAAGTACTGTGTAACTATAAGTGGTATTGCATGAGCTTTACATATCTCCTAGTTCAGCTTAAACTGGTCTACTATAGCTACCTCTATCAGCCTAACCTGCTAGAACACTACTACTTTACTAATAAGGGATAACTGGACATGGTATAAGGTGTAAGTACCCAAGGTACCCACTGCAAACCAGGCCAGCCTCCTACACTGGGCTCACTTTTGGTAATGTAGTGAGGGTTGGTCTAGCTAGGGAGACCACTGAGGCTGTTTTAGTGTCTGATGGTGGCATTGACCTTGCCACCTTAGTTGTTTGTCCCCTTAATGCAGATAAGTACTAGCAACTACCTCTAAGAAATTGTGTTCAGGTTAAGGCCTACAGGGACACAGAGTGCCAGTGTCACCGTGGTGATGGAGAAACTGGCGGCTGGTCCTTACAAACACCTACTTGGTCATCAGTACCAAGTTACTGACGCCCATAACAACACTGTTAGCCACCCCATGGCTGTTTTGAATCTCAACTGGGTGAGGGGTTACTGGTCCTAAAAAGTTTGTGGTATCCTCTGACGTACCTGTGAAGTATCTTTTGGGCAATGATTTGGAAACTTCAGCTTGGGCTGAAGTGGAGTTGGAGGCCCATGTAGCCATGCTGGGCATTCCAGGGCACATCTTTGCTCTTACCAGGGCTCAGGCCAAGAAGCAAAGAGGACAGGAAAACCTGGATCCTGGAACAATGGAACAAGTGCTCCCAAAAACTAGGGGTAGAAAGGGCAAACCCTTGTCCACCATCCCTCCCTCTCCAGAAGATTCTCCTTTTGATGAGGAGGAGTCAACTCCCTGTGCAGAACCCACACAAGAAGAGCTTCAAGCAGACACTGCTGAACTCTTGGGTGCAGGGGAGCCGGCCAGGGAGGAACTGAGTGTGGCACAGCAGACCTGTCCCACACTAGAGGGTCTCATACAGCAAGCTGTCAAACAGCAAAATGGGGATATCGGTGACTCACACAGAGTTTACTGGGAGAACAATCTCCTTTATACTGAGGCCTGGGACCCTAAACCTGGTGCTACCAGGAGAATGGTCATTCCCTTGCAGTATAAGGAATTCCTCCTAACTCTGGCACATGATATTCCCTTGGCTGGACATCTGGGGCAAAGCAAAACCTGGGACAGACTTGTCCTTCACTTTCACTGGCCTCATACGTCAGAGGACACAAATGAGTTTAGTCGCTCTTGTGTTACTTGCCAAGCCAGTGGCAAGACTAGTGGCACCCCAAAGGCTCCATTAAACCCACTGCCAGTGATTGGGGTGTCCTGTGCAAGGGTAGGGGTTGACATTGTTGGCCCCCTTTGTAGGAGGCTGGCCTGGGTTATAGTGGGTACCAGATGGTACTTACACCTTGTGCCAGGTCCAGTTATCCCTTATTAGTAGATTAGTAGTGTTCTAGCAGCTTAGGCTGATAGAGGTAGCTATAGCAGAGCAGCTTAGGCTGAACTAGGAGACATGCAAAGCTCCTACTATACCACTTATATCATATAGGTACTATATCATAAGTAAGACAATGCTCAGAGGTACTAAAAATAAAGGTACTTTATTTTAGTGACAATGTGCCAAAAATATCTCAGACGATATACTCCATTAGGAGGTAAGTAAAATACACAAAATATACAGAGAAAGCCAAATCAGGTAAGTAACACACTCAGAAAGTAGTGCAAACACTGTAGAATATAATAGGATGCAATAGGCCTAGGGGCAACACAAACCATATACTAAGAAAGTAGAATGCGAACCATGAATGGACCCCTAGGCTAGCGTAGTATGTAGATGGTCACTAGGAGTGTAAGAAAACACTAAGGGTGTCCAAGATACCCCACCCCAAGACCCTGGAAAGTAGGAGTAAAGTACTACTATTTCCCCAGAAACACACTAAAGTCCTGATAGAGGATTTTGCAAAGACCACAACAGACTGCAAAGCACTGAAGACAGATTCCTGGACCTGAGGACTTGCAAAGGAAGGGGACCAGGTCCAAGAGTTGCGAAAGTGTCCAGGAGGGCAGGAGCCCACTAAACCTCAGATGAAGGTGCAAAATGGCTGCCTCAGGATGGAAGAAGGTGAAGATTCCGCAACAACGAAAGGTGCTAGGAACTTCTCCTTTGTTCAGAAGATGTCCCACGGCGTGCTTGAGGATACAGAGTTGTTTTCCTGGCAAAATACCACAAACAAGCCTTGCTAGCTGCAAGAGTCACGGTTGAAGAAAAAGGGTGCTGCCTGGGCCCAGGAAGTGCCAGGATGTCGACACTTGGGAGAGGAGACAGAGGGGGCCCTCAGCAACATAGAGAGCCCACGCGCAAGAAGGTAGCTCCCGCAGAAGTCCTTGAACACGGGTTCAAGGAGTCTGAACATGATAGTCATCTCAACACTACAAAAGGAGGTCCCACGACATCGAAGATCAACTCAGGGAGCTGAGCATCGCAGGATGGAGTGCTGGGGACCTAGGGTCGGCTGTGCATGCAGAATTTCATGGAAATGCGTACAGAAGCCCTTGTAGCTGCAGATCACGCGGTGCACAGGATTACTGTCTGGAGAGGGTAGGCAAGAACTTACCTCCTCCAAATTTGGACAGTTGGACCACTGGACAGTCTGAGTCACTTGGGTCCACCACCTGTGTTCCAGACGTCATGCTCGTCAGGTTAAGAGGGGTCCCAGAGTACTGGTGATGCTGAAGTTTGGTGCCTGCTGAAGCAGGGGGAACATTCCATCGACCCACAGGAGATTTCTTGGTGGCTTTCAGTGCAGGATGAATGAAGGCAGTCCCCAAAGCATGCACCACCAGGAAATAGTCGAGAAAGACGGCAGGATTAGGCTCTACAATGTCGCTTGTAGTCTTCTTGCTACTTTGTTGCAGTTTTGCAGGCGTCCTGGAGCAGTCAGCGGTCGATTCTTGGCAGAAGTCGAAGAGAGAGGTGCAGAGGAACTCTGGTGAATTCTTGCAAGTCTTTATCTGACGAAATGCCCACTGGAGAGACCCTAGATAGCCCTCAGAGGAGGATTGGCCACCTAGTCTAGTAAGCACCTATCAGGAGAGGTCTCTGACATCACCTGCTGGCACTGGCCACTCAGAGGCCTCCAGAGTGCCCTGTTTAAAGGTTTGTCTGAGCTCGCTATGGGTGGCAAAATAAATGCTGCAGCCCATAGGGATCTCCTGGAACCCCAATACCCTGTTAACCTAGGTACGATATACTAGGGAATTATAAGGGTGTTCCAGCATGCCAATTGAAATTGGTAAAAGTGGTCACTAGCCTATAGTGACAATTGTAAAGGCAGAGAAAGCATGAACACTGAGGTTCTGGTTAGCAGAGCCTCAGTGACACCATTAGGCACCACACGGGTTTACACATACAGGCCACAAACTATGAGCACTGGGGTCCTGGCTAGCAGGATTCCAGTGAGACAGGCAAAACACACTGACAAATAGGGTTTTCACTATGAGCACTGGGGTCCTGGCTATCAGGATCCCAGTGAGACAGTAAAAACACACTGACATATACTCACAAACAGGCCAAAAGTGGGGGCAACAATGCTAGAAAGAGACTACCTTCTCACACCCTTGACCCTCCAACTGCTTCTGGTAGTAGGTTTATCTTGTTGGTAGTAGACCATGCCACAAGATATCCAGAAGCCATCCCCTTAAGGACCGCTACAGCACCTGCAGTGGCAAAGGCCCTCCTGGGAATATTTTCCAGGGTGGGCTTTCCTAAAGAGTTAGTATTAGACAGGGTTAGTAACTTCATGTCTGCATACTTAAAAGCTATGTGAAAGGAGTGCGGTGTAACCTACAAATTCATCTATCATCCACAAACAAATGGACTGGTTGTGAGATTTAACAAAATTCTCAAAGGCATGATCATGAGCCTCTCAGAAAAACTCAGAAGGAGATGAGATGTCCTCCTGCCATGCCTCCTTTTTACCTTCAGAGAAGTACCCCAAAAAGGAGAGGACTACAGCCAATTTGAACTCCTCTTTGTTCATGTGTTAGGGGTCCCCTTGCTCTTGTGAAAGAGAGGTGGGAGCAACCATTGAATCCCCCTAAACAAGACATTGTGGACTATGTACTTGACCTAAGATGAAGGATGGCTGAGTACATGAAAAAAGCCACTAAAAACCTCCAGCCAGCCAAGAGCTTCAAAAGCAATGGCATGACCAGAAGGCTGTCCTGACTGAGTACCACCCAGGACAGAAGGTGTGTGTTTTGGAGGTTGTGGCATAAAGAGCACTCCAGGACAAACGGAGTGGACCCCATTGTAGGAGGCTGGCCTGGTTTGTAGTGGGTACCTTGGGTACTTACACCTTATACCAGGTCCAGTTATCCCTAATTACTGAAATGTAGTAGTGTTCTAGCAGCTTAGGCTGACAGAGGTAGCTGTAGCAGAGCAGCTTAGGCTGAACTAGGAGACGTGCAAAGCTCCTGCAATACCACTATAGTTACACAGTACTTATACACAAGTAAAGACAATACTCAGTGTTACCAAAAATAAAGGTAGTTTATTTTTAGTGACACAAGGCCAAAAATATCTTAGAGGCAATACTCCTCCTGGAGGTAAGTTTTATACACAATATATACACTAAACACCAAAATAAGATAAATAATTAGAAATAGGATAGTGCAAACAATAGGAAATGCTATAGAATGGAATAGGAGAAAATAGGTCTAGGGGCAACACAAACAATGTACTATGAAAGTGGAATGCAAATCACAAATTCCTCTCTACACAAGTGTATTGTGTAGAGAATCGCTGGGAGAGTAAGAATACCACAAAGGTGAGCAAAGTACCCCACCCCAGAGCCCAGGAAAGTAGGAGTAAAGTACTGCAAGTTTCCTTAGGACACACTACAAGTTGTGATTAGAGTTATTGCAAGAACCAAGCAAGACTGCAAACAACAAATGGTGGATTCCTGGACCTGAAGACCTGTAAAGAGAGGAGACCAAGTCCACAAGTCTCAGAAGATTCCAGGGATGACAGGAGCCCCTGGCAACCTAGAAGAAGGTGCAAAAGAAGAGTCTCCGGTTGGAAGAAGACTGCAGAAATGCACCAAGGGAAGATGGCTGCAGGTTCCTGCATGATGCAATGGATGTTCCAGGTGGAGATGTTGGATGCAGGCGAGTTGGATTCGTCAAACAAGCCTTGGTTCAAGCAATGTCGCAGATTGCGTCAAAGTGTCACTGCCTGGACCCAGGAGGGACCTAAGGTCCTCAAATTGGTTTGAGGAGACAGAGGGGGCTCCCAACACTGGATGGAACCCACAGATGACCAGCCAGCACCCACAGAGGTCCCAGGACATGGGGACAAAGAAGGTGCAAATTGCGGTTGTTGCAGCACTACAAAAGAAGGTCCCACACCTCCGGACGCCTCAGCGAGTTGAGCTTCGCAGGATAGAGTGCTGGGGACCTGGTCCAGGCTTTTCATGAAGGAGTCTTGCAAACAGTGCACAGAGACCTCAGGAGGTGAAGATGTTGCGGTGCACAACGGTACTGTTGGATACGGGGAAGGCAATCTCTTACCTCCTTGTCAACATCAGGGTAGTGCGCACTCTACGGGTGACCAGAATGCAAAAACCTAATAATTTCAATCTAACATAATTTGTGCATTGTGCTGATATATTGTTGTTTAACCTTTTGCATTGTAGGGTTTCACCCTGAAGACTTATGTTCAGCATGCATTTAAATACTGTTCATTTGCAATGAATTGCTGCAGGCTTTCAGAGTGTGTCAGGGTGTGGTCCTTTTCTAGGGCCTTCTAGAAGCTTTCCCTGCAGCATGCCTTGGTGTGGTTTGTGGGCTGGGCCAAGACTCTATAAAAGGGAGCCAGCCCAGCTTCACGTGCTCACTATTCAGAGGTCCCGGTGCAGAGCAGCAGCAACTTCCTGAGCTCCTGTTCCGGAGGCCTACTTGGATCTTCCAGACCTCGCCCTTTTATTGTGCTTGGTGTTTCTTGATCAGGGCAGTAAGACGGAGGTCGGGCTGGGCCCCCGACCCCGTTCTCGATAGGAGTTCGAGTTCTTGGGCCTAATTATCTTGCTAAAATCTTTTGATTCTTGTGTGTGTGAAAGTGCGCTTGATGTTTATTGGGCATTCACATGCTTACATTCGAATCGGCTAAACGTGCGATTCTTTACTCGTGTTAAATTCATGTTATTCATTGAGCGCTACTATTTCTTGACATTTGCATGGTGGACTTCGAATCGTCGAGATGCGCGATTCATTTCTCGTGTGTAAATTCATGCAGTTCATTGTGCGCTACCATTTCTTGATACTTGCATGGTGGCATTCGAATCGGCGAGACGCGCAATTCATTTCCCGTGAGTAATTCATGCAGTTCATTGTACGCTACCATTTCTTGGCATTTGCATGGTGGCATTCGAATCGGCAAGACGCGCAATTAATTTCCCGTGTGTAATTCATGCAGTTCATTGTGCGCTACCATTTCTTGACACTTGCATGGTGGCATTCGAATCGGCGAGACGCGCGATTCATTTCCCATGAGTAATTCATGCAGTTCATTGTACGCTACCATTTCTTGGCATTTGCATGGTGGCATTTGAATCGGCAAGACGCGCCATTCATTTCCCATGTGTAATCCATGCAGTTGATTGTGCACTACCATTTCTTGGCATTTGCATGGTGGCATTCGAATCGGCGAGACGCGCAATTCATTTCCCATGTGTAATCCATGCAGTTCATTGTGCACTACCATTTCTTGGCATTTGCATGGTGGCATTCGAATCGGCGAGACGCGCAATTAATTTCACGTGTGTAATTCATGCAGTTCATTGTGCGCTACCATTTCTTGGCATTTGCATGGTGGCATTCGAATCAGCGAGACACGCGATTCATTTCCCGTGTGTAATTCCTGCAGTTCACTGTGGGCTACCATTTCTTGGCATTTACATGGTGGTATTCAAATCGGCGAGACGCGCAATTTCATTCTCGGATGTAATTCATGTTATTCATTGTGTGCTATCTTTTTCTGGCATTTTCATGGTGACATTTGAATCGGCATGAAGCACGATTCTTTTCTTGTGTTTAATATCACGGTGTTCACAATGTGCTACCTCTTCAGGACATTTTACAATTTATTTCTCAAGTCTAACTTATGTTATTCATGGTGCACCATCACTCTATGGTTTTTACAATCTTTGTGAAAGTATACAATGTGCACAATTCATGTTACCTACAGTTTTTTGAGAGAACAAAATGATAGAGTTCTAGATGTGATGTAGAGTGTATATACTAATGTTTTTTCTTTCCTTGATCCTCATGCAAAAGATAATGTTATGAATCTGAGCATTGCATTTAACCATTCCTTGCTTTCCTCTCAGGTGTCCAGTAATATTGAAGCCTAGTAGTTTTAAGTCCATTCATAGGTTGTCTATGATTTCAGAATGACAATGCTTAGAATTATAATCTAGTACTGGTTCATGTGATATAATCTTGATATTGTGTGTTTTAATCTTTTGCTTCCTACAGGTCTCCTTCCCAGCTGTTCCCTTCCTAATCCCCTTTTCCCCACTTGGACTCTCTTAGACTCTGTGATAATTCTAATCAGAGTATTGGAGTTGTCTTGTGGTGGAAGTGTTGGGAACGTGCACAGACCCCAAGGATCTGGTGACTCTGACAGAATAGTGAGCCCACAAATTATTATCCTCCTGGTTTGTGTATGTTCTCAGCATGGCCACACTGGACGAGCTAGTCAAGGCTATCACTCAGCTCCAAGCTGGTATCATCAAAAGATTTGGCATCTAGCCTAGCTGAGAGAGTGAGTCAGTTACAGGATAAGGTAGAGAAGAAGGAACAACATCCTACAGGTGTGTCTTGGCCAGGTCCTTCTTCTCAAACTTCTGGCGGTAATCCGACAAACATTTCCCTCAATGTCCCTTCAGCCATTCCTTTAGCTCCCCCCGAAAGTTTCTCAGGCGACCCCTTGAAAATGCAATCTTTCCTGGTTTAAGTGGAACTACACTTTACCTGCAGACCACAGACTTTCCCTGATGCCCAGTCCAAAGTAGCTTTCTTGTTTTCATATCTGTCTGGAGATGTAGCTACCTGGGATATTCCTCTTGTGCGTAAAGATAGTCCTCTGTTGTACAACTGGAGACATTTTGTTTGAGAGTTTGAGCGAGTTTTTGATCGTAGAACTGTAACACTGTCAGCAGATCGTGAATTATTAGACTTACGCCAAGGGAATCAGGACTTAGGGGGTTATTACAACTTTGGAGGAGGTGTTAATCCGTCCCAAAAGTGACGGTAAAGTGACGGATATACTACCAGCCGTATTACGAGTTCCATAGGATATAATGGACTCGTAATACGGCTGGTGGTATATCCGTCACTTTACCGTCACTTTCGGGACGGATTAACACCTCCTCCAAAGTTGTAATAACCCCCTTAGTGTCATATTTAGCCAACTTCAATCGGCTGGTCGCTGAGACATCCTGGCCTGAAGAAAAATAAGCGGCCCTGTTCTATAAGGGACTCAAAGAAGAGTTGAAATGTATCCTAGCTCAAATCAACCCGCAACCTACAGACTGTCAAGAATTGATAAACCTTGTCTTGAGGCTTGATCATCGTCTATCAGAACGAAAAGAAACACGCCAAAGGACGGAAAGATATGTCTTGCGTGTTCATGATAAAAGAGACTCAAGAACCCAGCAGAAAATGTATCCACTCCTGGTAAAAATGATTCACTTACAGCCTCACCTAAAATCTATGCTGGCAAACCTTGCAACCTTCTAACATCTATCACCCCCAGGTCTGCCTTAAACCCCACCACTGTCTGTCCATGTATTCTCTCCCCTATCCATGATACCAAGACCACTGCCAGTCCACTGAGCAAACACGTCAACGATGCACCCTTCATCTTGCAGGCGCATTGCCAACCAAACCAAGTGCCGCAGTCTAGGCCTGCAAGCACCTCCCGGATCAGGACCAGGTCAGTTCCAATAGAGGAATATCACCAATCACCTCAGACCCCACCGGTAAACATTGGTATTGACCCACTTCTTCCCACTCAACCACATCTGCCAGATCAACCTCCGACAGTCAACCATACAAACCCCAGGCATCTAGACAGTATAGTTCAGCCACTGACTGGGGTACGACTTGTCTCGTGGAACATGGCAGGTTTGAAATCTATTCTCCCCCTTCCATCCTTCTCCTCCTTTATTGACGAACATGACATATGTCTTCTCCAAGAGACATGGTCACTCGACCCACTTTTTCGAACAGGCTATTCAAACTTCCACATCCCCGCTGTGGCCAGCACGAGAGGCAGGTCCTCAGGGGGTCTGACCATCTGGATCAAAACATCACTTAGCTGCCACATATCACAGCTACCTACCGACTCTCCCGACCTGTTAGGCCTTCGTCTATCCTTTGGGCCTGACTCTGTGGTGAACATCTTTAACATCTACACTCGAGGGGTCGGGGGGGTTAAGTCTCCAAAACCCTCTGCGCCCATGTAGCCCTCTTACAAAACTATCCCTCCATCATAAAACCATTGTGGCAGGGGACTTCAACGTCACATTCGAACCCCTGGACTGGGACGATCTCAGGTCCACTAACGAGGAGGATAAAGCCTGGTCTATCTCTGCCCTGTCAATCCCACCCATCAAGAGATGGACGAAGGTCGCTGTCCAGGTCAAATCACTGACCATGGAGTTCGGGTTCAGGGCGTTAAATGGCAGAACCAAATCAGACACCAATGGCTGTCACACGTTCAACAAAACCAATCACACCAGCAGAATCGACTACTGTCTATTCGACATAAGACTATGGCCTTTAGTCATCGACATGATGATCATTGAAAGGACTGAAAGCGATCACAACCCTCTCTCTGCCCACACATTAGCTCTAGGTAATCTCCCATCCATGTTAACTCCCCAGCAGTAGCACCCGAGGGTATTAGCCTGGCCAACAATAAACAACACTTAAAATGGCACAAGGTCGTGGCTCGGCCCGCACTCATCAACGCCGCTAATAACACCATAAAATCCACACTAATGGACCTAGAGGCAGGTCCTGCAATTCCCTACCAGGAAATAAGCTTAATCCACTACTCCTGTTTCAGGGACATTGCAGCCCACTTTTCAGTGCCCCCAGCCCATGAGAACAAACGACACATAGGTAGGCACCGCTGGTTCAACAAAATGTGTCGGTCCCTAAACAAGCGCTTAGCTCAAACCATTAAATCCAAGGACCCCACCATCATCCGCGTAGCTAGGAAGTCCTATAAATCTGCAATACGCAAAGCCAGGCGTGACCAAGATAATAAATGGTGGACAGCACTCAGTGACGCTGTGCGCAAGAGGAACCATAGTCTGTTCTGGTCCCTGGCAGCGCGAGGCCCAGAATCCAGTGGTTTGGACATCGCAACCAATATTGCCCTGAAAGACTGGGTAGTTCACTTTAGTAGCCTGTACTCCCCTGACCATGATAGCCCCATTCCTGGTTGCATGGGCCCCCACCTATATCCCTCATTAACACCCACCACCGCAGCTCCCCTGTTGTTCTCCCTAAGCGACATAACCTATTCCCTAAGCACCTTAAAACGCGGCAGGGCCCCTGGATCAGACTGCGTCCCAGCAGACCTGTTCTCAACAGACCTAGCATCCTGGTCAAGATACCTCACCATCATAGCAAACGCAATAGCATCTGGGACACCAATCCCCGAGTCCTGGAAAGCGGCTATTGTTATTCCAATCTTTAAAAAGGGCGACAGATCACTTCCCTGCAACTATAGACCTATTAGCTTAATTGACTGTGTCCAAAAAGTCTTCTGCCACTGCCTCCTAGGAAAGATCGAAGAATGGATGACTGAACATGATATCCTTAGCCCCCTCCAAGCCGGTTTCCGGAAGAAAGTTTCCACCACTGATCAAGCCCTCAGATTCCTATTATTATATTGGAAAACAGTGCTCATTGGTAAAGGCAGCCTTTATGTAGCTTTTGTGGACCTCAAATCTGCTTTTGACCTAGTACCTCACAACAAACTATGTGACACTCTCTCTCGGATGAGAATCCCGGAGCACATTCTTGCCATACTGATACGACTCCACGAGGACAACTACGCACGAGTCAGGTGGGGGAACAAGGGCCAACTAACTGATAGAATCCATGTTTCCAGGGGTGTGCGGCAAGGGTGCGTCCTTGCCCCGACCCTCTTTTCCCTGCATATCAAGGAAATCGTTCCCTCCCTCCTCAGATTGCAGGCGTACGCACCTTCACTTGGCACACAAAAAATCCCAGTCTTACTCTTTGCCGATGACACTCTTCTGATATCCAAGACCCCTGGCGGCCTAAGGAAACTCCTTATGTGCTTCGAGAAATTCTGCTCATCACAGGGACTCGAAATCAACGCCTCAAAAACAAAACTAATGACCCTCAATCCCCATAGATCTTTTAAAGGGAAGTTTACTTTAGAGGGCTCCACACTTGAGAAGGTGGGCATTTTCAGCTACCTGGGCTTAACATTCACTGACAACATGTCTTGGAAACCACACATAGGAAAACAAGTTCTAAAACTAAAACAAACAACAGGGGTACTACTAAAAAACTTTCACCTCTCACACACAAAACCAATTCGCCCAGCATTACAGTTCTACGAAGCCCAGGCCGTCACCTCAGGGCTTTACGGGGCTAAACTATGGGGCTATACCAAAACCCAAGACTTAACCACCGCTGAAAATAACTTCCTGAGAAACCTTGTGTCCCTTCCGCAAAGCACCCCACTGTTCCCCCTTTTTAAGGACCTCAGTATCAAACGCATTGGACACAAAGCCCACCTGCGACCTCTGCTGTACTGGCGGCGTCTCTGGACCACCCCTGAGCTCGACATTTTCACTGAAGCTCTACAAGTCATTCTAAAAGCCGACCATCTTCACAGAATCCCATGGCTACGACGCATCAAGGGCTCACTGTACTCACTCGGGCTAAATGATCTCTGGAACTCACCAACCACGTCCGTCTTCCCCTCGAAAAGCGAACTAAAGAAACTATATTGGCAAATGGCAAATTACGAAGACACAAGGGCTGCACTCCACACCACACTATCTTGTGATTTTGCCAACCTAAAAGAGTCATGCAAGTACGAAGCTTTTTGGGACCTAATCATGGCCCCAAGGGAAAGGAAACTGTACTTCCAGCTCCGCATTGGAACACTCCCATTAAGTCTTCTCACCAGCAGCTGGTCACACAACGAATCAACCGCATGCCCAGCTTGCAAAGCCCCCGTCGAGAATCTCCCTCACGTCCTTTTTGCCTGCCCCTCGTACACCGCCCCTCGCAGGAAATGGCTGTCCCCGGCATGCAGACTACTGGGAGTCCACAGCTCTGAGCTAGCCCTGCGAATCCTCAGATCAGACACTAGGCCAACGTTAGTGATCGCCGTCGCCAAATTCCTCGGAGCTAGCTGGCTTGTTAGAGGGAAATCCCTTCTGTATAAAGACTCCAACTAAGAGTGTCCCATTGTCCTGTGCGAGCTCATTTTATTCCATTTTTATTCCATCTTTTCTTATCTTTTATTCCCTTTTTATCATTATATTTATTATTGTAATTATCATTTTGTGTATTTATTTGTATTTAATACTGCTTGCGCTTTTTTGGCTCCTGTAGCCGCAATAAAGCTCCTTTGAATTGAATTGAATTGAATTGACTCAAGAACTCCGAAAGAAAGAACACCGGAACCGATGGAAATTGGAACCATCAGGAGACTGTTGACCAAAGATGAAAAATACCTACGTAGAAAGAATGGACAATGTCTCTATTGTGGACGCAAGGGTTATTTTGCCAAAAATTGTCCAATCAAACCAAAGAGCAAACGAGGTCCAGTTCAGAAGGTTGCAGCCAATGCACAAGTCGAGTCGGAAAACTAAAGCACCCAAGATGCAGAGAAGGGTTGCTCTTGGGTGTCACCGTGGACCCTTCACAATCTAGACATCTCAAACTGGGAATAAGAGTTCAGGTTAAGAAAAATACCTATTTCAAGAAGGCTCTAGTCGAATCTGGGGCTACCGGGAACTTTGTTGACACCCAATTGGTTTGTGCATGGGGGATCCCATGTATTGAAAAGAAGACCCCAGAAATTATCCAGGCAGTCGATGGAAAACTCTTGACTGGAGGTCCAGTAACTCTTCAGTCTGTCCCCTTGTGGATGATTTGTGAGGATAAGAATCAAAGAAAGGAACAGAAAGAGAAACTTATCCTTGACGTGATCCATGCTCCCCAGTATGGAATAATCCTTGGCCTACCATGGCTAACTCATCACAATCCAGAAATTAATTGGGCAGAACTAAAGGTTGTGTTCTCATCTGCACTATGTAAAGAACAATGCCTCCAAAAGATTCATCAAAAGTTTGCAACTCTTACATAGCTACTGCCGCGGAGAAGGAAATTCAACTGCTCAAACAGTATTCATCTTAAGAGGATGTATTTGATGAAAAAGAAGCAGAGAACCTACCTCCTCATAGATCTTATGACTGTCAAATTGATCTAGTCCCAGGTGTGATACTTCCCAATTGTCGTGTATATGCCCTGTCAGAACATGAAAATCAACATTTACGAAAATATCTAGATCAATTCTTGGAGAATGGTTTCATTCACCCTTCTAAGTCTCCTGCAGCTTCTCCTTTGTTTTTTGTTCCACAGGCGAATGGAGAACTTCAAACTTGTATCGACTATAGAGGACTGAACAAAGTCACCATCAAGAATAAATATCCTTTGCCCCTGATTCCGGTCTTACTGGAACAAGTAAAGAAAGCAAAATTCTACACAAAGCTTGATCTCTGAGGTGCTTCTCATTTGGTCAGAATGAGAGAGGGTGCCAAATGGAAAACAGCTTTCAAGACAAGATATGACCTTTTTTAATACACCGTCATGCCTTTCGGTCAGTGTAATGCTCCAGCAGCATTTCAATTATTTTTGAATTACGTTCTTAGAGAGTACCTTGACAAATTTGCCATAGTCTACATCAATGACATTTTGATCTACTCAGACAATGAAGATGAACATGTCCAACATGTCAAAAACATCTTTGCAGCCCTTCGAAAGCACCATTTGTATTGCAAACTAACCAAGTGTGAGTTTCATGTTACCACAGTTGAGTTTTTGGGGGTTATCCTTACTCTTCAAGGTATGGTGATGGCAGAAAAGAAAGTAAAGGCTGTATCCAATTGGCCCACCCCAAAGACTGTTCATGATGTACAATGTTTCCTGGGGTTTGTACATTTTTACCAGAGATTCATAAATCATTTCTCCCAGACAGTGGCTCCAATCACTAAGGGGGTTATTACAACTTTGGAGGAGGTGTTAATCCGTCCCAAAAGTGACGGTAAAGTGACGGATATACCACCAGCCGTATTACGAGTCCATTATATCCTATGGAACTCGTAATACGGCTGGTGGTATATCCGTCACTTTACCGTCACTTTTGGGACGGATTAACACCTCCTCCAAAGTTGTAATAAACCCCTAAGTTATTAAGAAAGAAGGAGAAATTTGTATGGTCTCCAGAAGCTGACCAACCCTTTTCAACTTTGAAAGAAGCTTTTTCCACTGCCCCAGTCTTGACTCATCCTGACGTGGATCGACCCTTCATAGTGGAAGCTGATGCTTTAGATGTAGCAATAGGAGCGGTCTTGTCTCAACGAAACAAGGACACTGGTCAACTTCATCCTGTAGCTTACATGTCTCAGAAGTCGAATGAAGCCGAACAGATCTATGTCATTGCTGAAAAGGAGCTTTTGGCGATTTGTGACGCCTTTAAAGAATGGAGACATCATTTGCTGGGTGCCAAATACACAGTCACAGTATATACTGATCATCGCAATCTTCAGTTCATGAGTTCCGCCAGACTTTTGACTCCTCGGTAATTACGCTGGATGCTGTTTTTTGCCGAATTTGATTTTCTGGTAACTTTCCGGCCCGGTAAAGACAATCGCAAAGCTGACGCCTTGTCCCGCCAAGAGTCTACCACGTTGCCTACAGTTCAAACCTCCAGAGCTATCATTGCTCCATACAAAGTCCTATGTATCATAAAAACTGAAGATCTCTTTTAAGACATCCGCAATTCTTTCACTGTTGAGAAATGGCAAACATGGGCCCAAGCAAATCCCAAAGGGTCAATCAAGCAAGGATTACCTTTTCATGACGCTCGTTTGTTTGTGCCCACTACGAAACTTCGCAAGATAGTGTTTCATTGGCTGCATGTTATACCTACGGCAGGTCATCCAGGTACTCCTAAAACTCTTGAATTAATCCAACATTATTGTTGGTGGCCGACCTTAACAAAAGATGTAAAAACGCTGGTTAACAACTGTGAAGTCTGTGCCTGCACAAAAACAAGTCATTCAAAACCGAAAGGGTTGGTACAACCACTCCCAACTCCAAGTCGTCCTTGGGAGCACATTTCCTTGAACTTTATTACAGGTCTACCTGTGGTTCAACAACATTCAGTAATCCTGGTGGTAGTGTATAGTCTTACGAAATATGGATATTTCATTGCCTGTAAGAAATTGCCCACTTCCAGTGAACTGGCAACTATTCTATTGAATAGGGTGGTTCATTATCATGGACTGCCAAAAATAATCCGCTCCAATCGAGGGTCACAATTGAGCTCCAATTTCTGGAAGACATGGTGTAAAACAATTCAAGTGACATCTACGCTATCTACTAGCCACCATCCTCAAACAGATGGTCAAACTGAGAGATTAAATCAGACTTTGAAGCAGTACTTGCGTGCTTACGCTGAAAAAGCACTTCATTCTTGGACATCAATGCTCTGGTTAGCTGAACTAGCCTACAATAACTCTTTCCACACTTCTACTGGTGTCACACCTTTTTTTGGCTTGTTTGGCTATCATCCTGACACCTTGCCCATCACTATCCCTCAAGAAAGTTCCCATACTCTCGCTGTGTCAGACCCAGAAATTGATTCAACAGCATGTAGAAAAAGCCAAACAAAAATACAAAAAGCATTATGACAACAAACATTGTGAGGGACCGCAGTATCAACCAGGTGATAAAGTGTGGCATAAAGACTTCAAGAAGAAGCACATGTTCAACCCCAAATTCATAGGTCCTTACACTGTTCTTCAGCAAATTAATTCTGTGACCTATAAACTGCAATTGCCAAGGTCATTACGGATTCATCCAGTGTTCCACACTTCACTCTTGAAAAAAGCAGTCCAGAAAATCCGTCCTCATCCAGCTCCAGTTCTAGTACTAGGGGACGTAGAATATGAAGTCAAGAAAGTGTTGGATTCTAAATTGAGAGGGCGTAACCTACGGTACTTAATTTCATGGAAAGGTTATGGCCCTGAAAGTAACTCATGGGTCTCCGCATCTGATATCCATGCTCCAGTACTTGTGAGGTGTTTTCATCGTCTCAATCCAGACAAACTAGGACCTAGAGCGCATCTTGGAGAGGGGAGTACTGTCAACATCAGGGCAGTGCGCACTCTACGGGCGACCACAATGCAAAAGCCTAATGATTTCAAGCTAACATCATTTATGCATTGTGCTGATATAATGTTGTTTAACCTGTTGCATTGCAGAGTTTCATCCTGAAGACTTATGTTCAGCATGCATTTAAATACTGTTCATTTGCAATGAATTGCTGCAGGCTTTCAGAGTGTGTCAGGGTGTGGTCCTTTTCCAGGGCCTTCTAGAAGCTTTCCCGCAGCATGCCTGGGTGTGGTTTATGGGCTGGGCCAAAACTGTATAAAAGGTAGCCAGCCCAGCTCCACATGCTCACTATTCAGAGGTCCCGGTGCAAAGCAGCAGCAACTTCCTGAACTCCTGTTCCAAAGGCCTACTTGGATCTTCCAGACCTCGCCCTTTCATTGTGCTTGGTGTTTCTTGCTCAGGGCGGTAAGACGGAGGTCGGGCTAGGCTCGACCCCGTTCTCGATAGGAGTTTGAGTTCTCGGGCCTAATTATCTTGATAAAATCTTTTGATTCAAGTGTGTGTTAAAGTGCGCTTGATGTTTATTGGGCATTCACATGCTTACATTCGAATCGGCTAAACGCGCGATTCTTTACTCGTGTTAAATTCATGTTATTCATTGTGCGCTAACATTTCTTGACATTTGCATGGTGGACTTCAAATCGGCGAGACGCGCGATTCATTTCTCGTGTGTTAATTCATGCAGTTCATTGTGTGCTAGAATTTCTTGACACTTGCATGGTGTCATTCGAATCGGCGAGACGCGCGATTCATTTCCCGTGAGTAATTCATGCAGTTCATTGTACGCTACCATTTCTTGGCATTTGCATGGTGGCATTCGAATCGGCGAGACGCGCGATTCATTTCCTGTGTGTAATTCATGCAGTTCATTGTGCGCTACCATTTCTTGGCACTTGCATGGTGGCATTCGAATCGGCTAGACACGCGATTCATTTCCCGTGAGTAATTCATGCAGTTCATTGTGCGCTACCATTTCTTGCCATTTGCATGGTGGCATTCGAATCGGTGAGACGCGCGATTCATTTCCTGTGTGTAATTCATGCAGTTCACTGTGCGCTACCATTTCTTGGCATTTACATGGTGGTATTCAAATCGTCGAGACACGCGATTTCATTCTCGTGTGTAATTCATGTTATTCATTGTGTGCTAACTTTTTCTGGCATTTTCATGGTGACATCTGAATCGGCAGGAAGCACGATTCTTTTCTTGTGTTTAATATCACGGTGTTCATAATGTGCTACCTCTTCATTACATTTTACGAGCTGGTTTTCTAGCCAGTAAGACGCATTATTTATTTCTCAAGTCTAACTTATGTTATTCATGGTGCACCACCATTCTATGGTTTTTACAATCTTTGTGAAAGTATTCAATGTGCACAATTCATGTTACCTACAGTTTTTTGAGAGAACAAAATGATAGAGTTCTAGATGTGATGTAGAGTGTATATACTAATGTTTTTTCTTTCCTTGATCCTCATGCAAAAGATAATGTTTTGAATCTGAACATTGCATTTAACAATTCCTTGCTTTCCTCTCAGGTATCCAGTAATATTGAAGCCTAGTAGTTGTAAGTCCATTCATAGGTTGTCTATGATTTCAGAACGACAATGCTTAGAGTTATAATCTTACTGATTCATATGATATAATCTTGCTTGATATTGTGTGTTTTAATATTTTGCTTCCTACAGGTCTCCTCCCCAGCTGTTCCCTTCCCAATCCCCTTTTCCTCACTTGGACTCTCTTAGACTCTGTGATAATTCTAATCAGAGTATTGGAGCTGTCTTATGATGGAAGTGTTGGGAACGTGCACAGACCCAGAGGATCTGGTGACTCTGACACTCCTCCAAATTTGGACAGCAGGAGGTTAGGACAGTCTGTGTCGAAGGGGTCCACCACCTGTGTTACAAGGAGCATGCTCGTCACCAGTAGAGAAGTCGAAGAGAACGGGTAGTCATCTTAGAAGGTGCCTGCTGGAGCTGGAAAGTGACTCCATCACTCTATGGGAGATTTCCTCAGTCATTCTGGTGTAGGGTGAAAACAGGGAGTCCCCAGAGCGTGCACACCATGGACACTGTTGCAGTTGCTGGCTGGAGCTGAAGTTGCAGTGGAAAAGTAGCCCTTCTGGATACTTTGTTGCTGTTACAGCGGTTCCTGGAGCAGTCTGCGGTCGATACAAGGTCAGAGGATGAAGTAGTATTTGTAGAGGATTCCTGCTGGAAACTTGCAAGTAGAATCTGAAGAGAAATCCACAGGAGAGACCCTAAATAGCCCTGAGAGGGGGATTGGCTACCTTATCAAGTATGGACTTATCAGGAGGGGTCTCTGACATCACCTGCTGACACTGTCCACTTAGAGGCCTCCAGAGTGTGTCCACACTATGGATGGAAAGCAAGATGGTTGAAGTCTGGGACACACTGGAGGAGCTCTGGGCACCACCCCTGGGGTGGTGATGGACAATGGAGTGGTCACTCCCCTTTCCTTTGTCCAGGTTCACGCCAGAGAAGGGACTGGGGGTCCCTGAACCGGTGTAGACTGGCTTATGCAAGGAGGGCACCATCCGTGCCCTTCAAAGCATTTTCAAAGGCTCTGAGAGGATACCCCCTCCCAAGCCTGTAACACCTATTTCCAAACGGAAAGGGTGTAACACCCTCCTCCCAAAGGAAATGCTTTGTTCTGCCTTCCTGGGACTGAGCTGCTCAGACCCCAGGAGGGCAGAACCCTGTCTGTGAGGTGGCAGCAGCTGTAGCTGCAGTGCAAGCCTCTCCCTTCAGAAATAGGTGTTTCAGGCTTGGGAGGGGTAGCCTCCCAGAGCCTCTGGAAATGCTTTGAAGGGCACAGATGGGCCTGGGCTTCTGTGCACTTTTTCCAAAGTTCCTCTGTGCATAGCGTAGCCCAGGTCCCCAGCACTCTATCCTGTGACGCTATGCTCCCTGAGTTATTCTCCGGCAGCGTGGGACCTTCCAGTGTAGTGATGCGATTACTGCACTTTGCATCTTCTCTGTCCTGGGGTGCTCCCCAAATACAGTGGAGGCCAGTCCTCCTCTGCCAAGATTATGTCATAGGCATCAGATAAATGTGACTAGAAGAGTGCTTTCAATGTGTGTAGCAAATATACCCTTCAATTTGTATTTCTACATTGCAATCCCTAACTGGTGGGCTTTCATGACTGTCTGTGGTTTCAACTTGTAGTTACCCCTTAGTTGGATTCACCACCAAAAACACTTGTGGAGTCTGATGCACTGTTGTTGATTGTGCTGCGATGTTTGGATGCATTTGGGCCTGTGTCCTGTTCTACAGATGTTTCCATAGTATGCATGGCATACTTTTTTAGAAAGTTTGTCTACTTTTTTTTTTACGTGTTTTGCAGGCATTCAGGCATTATATAGAAAAAATAATCTGCCTATTACACTAAATTTGTTAGAACACTTTACTGTTATTTCACGGAACGTGGAGCAGCAAGAAAACGTGTTGTGCTCAGTTGCATAAAATGAAGAGAGCAGAAATGCTCCATATTTATAAAGAAATAGAGCATTCTGCTCTCCTTGTGCTTGAGGACTTTGTGCTGCCTAGAGCCAACACAGACATCCTTGCACCATAGTGCAAGGGTTCATGCTTTACAGGGAGGATTGTTTTTTGTGCAAGAAGGGACACATTCCTGCACAAAAGAAACCATTAAAGGCATATTCCTCTTTCAATGTGTGCTGCAGAAGGCAGCACGCATGGAAGAAGGAAGTAGCAAGAAGGTGTGGGAGGCTGGCCTGACTTATAGTGGGTACCTGATGGTACTTACACCTTGTGCCAGGTCTAGTTATCCCTTATTAGTAGATTAGTAGTGTTTTAACAGCTTAGGCTGATAGAGGTAGCTATTGCAGAGCAGCTTAGGCTGAACTAGGGGACATGCAAAGATCCTACTATACCACTTATATCATATAGCACTATATCATAAGAATCACAATACTCAGAGTTACTAAAAATAAAGGTAGTTTATTTTAGTGACAATGTGTCAGAGATATCTCAGAGGATATACTCCCTTAGGAGGTTAGTAAAATATACAAAATATATATACACAAACCAAAATCAGGTAAGTAAACAGTTAGAAAAGTAGTGCAAACACTGTAGAATACAATAGGATGCAATAGGCCTAGGGGCAACACAAACTGTATACTAAGAAAGTGGAATGCAAACCACTTAGGGACCCCAGGCCTAGTGTAGTGTGTAGAGGGTCGCTGGGAGTGTAAGAAAACACTAAGGGTGTCCAAGATACCCCACCCCAAGACCCTGAAAAGTAGGAGTAAACTTCCCATACTTCCCCAGAAACACACTAAAGTCCTGATAGGAGATTCTTCAAAGACCACAACTGACTGCAAAGCACTGAAGACAGATTCCTGGACCTGAGGACCTGTAAAGGAAGGGGACCAAGTTCAAGAGTCACGAAAGTGTCCGGGGGGGCAGGAGCCCACTAAACCCCGGATGAAGGTGCAAAATGGCTGCTTCCGGGTGGAAGAGGCTGAAGATTCTGCAACAAAGGAAGATGCCAGGAACTTCTCCTTTGCACAGAAGAAGTTCAACGGCGTGTTGGAGGATGCAGAGTTGTTTCCATGCAGAAAGACCGCAAACAAGCCTTACTAGCTGCAAAGGTTGCGGTTAAAGAAAATGGGTGCTGCCCAGGCCCAGGAAGGACCAGGAGGTCGCCCCTTAGAGGAGGAGACAGAGCGGGTGCTCAGCAACACAGAGAGCCCATGCAGAAGCAGACAGCACCCGCAGAAGTACTTGAACATGGGTTCAAGAAAACTGAGCACAGCAGTCATCTCAACACTACAAAGGAGGGTCCCACGAAGCTGGTGGTCAACTCAGCGAGTTGAGCAATGCAGGACTGAGTGCTGGGCTGTGTTGTGCATGAAGGATTCCTTGCAAAAGTGCACAGAAGCCCTAGCAGCTGCAGTTCACGCAGTACACAGGATTACTGCCTGGCGTGGGGAGGCAAGACTTACTTCCACCAAATTTGGACAGACGGACCACTGGACTGTCGGGTCACTTGGATCCATCTCCTGTCTTCCAGGGACCATGCTCGTCACAATGAGAGGGGACCCAGAGGACTGGTGAAGCAGAGGTTTGGTGTCTGCGTTAGCAGGGGGGAGATTACGTCGACCCACAGGAGATTTCTTCTTGGCTTCCAGTGCAGGGTGAAGGTATACAGACCCCAGAGCATGCACCACCAGAAAACAGTTGAGAAAGCTGGCAGGATTAGGCGCTACAATGTCGCTGGTAGTCTTCTTGCTACTTTGTTGCAGTTTTGCAGGCGTCCTGGAGCAGTCAGTGGTCGATCCTTGGCAGAAGTCGAAGAGGAAGATGCTGAGGAACTCTGGTGAGATCTTGCATTCGTTTTCTGACGATAAGCCCACAGGAGAGACCCTAAATAGCCCTCAGAGGAGGATTGGCCACCTAGTTAGGTAGGCACCTATCAAGAGGGGTCTCTGATGTCACCTGCTGGCACTGGCCACTCAGAGGCCTCCATTGTGCCATCACACCTCCGCATTCAAGATGGCAGAGGTCTGGGACACACTGGAGGAGCTCTGGGCACCACCCCTGGGGTGGTGCTGGACAGGGGAGTGGTCACAGTGCCAGAGCCGGGGGCTGGGGCATCTCTGAACTGGTGTAGACTGGTTTATGCAAGGAGGGCACCATCTGTGCCCTTCAAAGCATTTCCAGAGGCTGAGGGAGGCTACTCCTCCCCAGCCCTTAACACCTATTTCCAAAGGGAAAGGGTGTAACACCCTCTCTCAGAGGAAATCCTTTGTTCTTCCTTCCTGGGACTGGACTGCCCAGACCCCAGGAGGGCAGAGGACTGTCTGTGGGTTGGCAGCAGTGGTAGCTGCAGTGAAAACCCCAGAGAGCTGGATTGGCAGTACCCGGGGTCCATGCGGGAGCCCCAGGGATGCATGGGATTGGCACCCCAATACCAGATTTGGCATGGGGGGACAATTCCATGATCTTAGACATGTTACATGGCCATGTCCAGAGTTACCATTGTGGAGCTACATATAGGTATTGACCTATATGTAGTGCACACGTTTAATGGTGTCCCCACACTCACAAAGTCTGGGGAAATAGCCCTGAACTATGTGGGGGTACCTTGGCTAGTGCCAGGGTGCCCTCACACTTTGTAACTTTGTACCTAACCTTCGCCAAGTGAGGGTTAGACATATAGGTGACTTATAAGTTACTTATGTGCAGTGTAAGATGACTGTGAAATAACGTGGACGTTATTTCACTCAGGCTGCAGTGGCTGTCCTATGTAAGAATTGTCTGAGCTCCCTATGGGTGGCAAAAGAAATGCTGCAGCCCATAGGGATCTCCTGGAACCCCAATACCCTGGGTACCTCGGTACCATATACTAGGGAATTATAAGGATGTTCCAGTGTGCCAATCAGAATTGGTAAAAATGGTCACTAGCATGCAGTGACAATTTTAAAGACAGAGAGAGCCTAAGCGCTGAGGTTCTGATTAGCAGAGCCTCAGTGACACAGTTAGGCACCGCACAGGGAACACATTCAGGCCACAACTATGAGCACTGGGGTCCTGGCTAGCAGGATCCCAGTGAGACAGGCAAAAACAAACTGACACACAAGTAAAAAATGGGGGTAACATGCCAGGCAAGATGGTACTTTCCTACAGGAGGAATAAAGATATTTCTCCTCATTGAGCCGTTGCTGGGTAGGCATACCATTTTCATGAAAACTTAGGTCTACAAGTCTTTGTAATTCTGGGTTTGCATTAAAATGCATGAGTGGATGCATGGGAAAGGCCCTGTTCCACCTATTTAATGCGTACCCAACCCAATGTAACGCAAGGCAGTGTTATGCAAAATAGGGTTGAGTGGCTTAGTAAATGGCTAAAATTATTTTGCATCGGGCTGCACCACAAATGTGACGTAATCAGGAGCAGGTGCTCCGTGAGAGCATAGGAGCGTTGCCATGCTAAAAAAATGCTCCAGAGCAGTTGAAAAATAAAATGGTAATAACATTTATTTATTGCCATTTTACTGTTCAGCAACCCATCCTGAACGGAGTGTCAGGACTGGGTGGGGCAATTGCTGCTGAGTGGCAGAAGGAAGCTGTGCACTTATGTTTAAAGCGCACATGTCCCTTTAGCCGGCATTCTTGCGACAGCCAGCCAGACATACACATTTTAAAGTTCTCTAACTTAGCTGTCTTAGACATCTGGGTTAGATAAAGCACAGGCCTCCAGGGCTCTTAAGAGAGCTGAGAGAAGCCACTCTCTACAATCCTGGTGCTTCTCTCACACTGTTTAACAGCATGACAGCAGCGGTAGGATTGGGTAGTGCAGTTTCCTGGGTCCCAGCTCTAGGAGATAAGACATCTGACGGAGGACATCATGCAGCAAGTCAGAAAGGTAAGTGGCATTTTTTAAATTCTTTTAACATCATCTGTATTTTACCCTCCTCACCACTCTAAATCCATGCCAGCCGGCACTCAATGTAACCCTAATGTAAAATCTTAGCAAATCGAACCCACCATGATTAGTTGTAGCAATTCTCAAAGGATTTAAGTATGTCTGGTGCAGGTAATAACACCAGATGGATTCAATTTGTGAATTTCCAGTAACCTTTGGTGTTTCTTCTGTAACTTTCATTCCAAACTATTGGCTAGTGGTACATTTGTGGCCTACGTTCTCTTCCCATCTCAATTCAAATGTATCAATAGCATCACAAAATCATGGGACCCTGAGTGATGTAAAGTTGTCACTGTATGTGCCAAATGTTAACAATGTCACTAAAAGGTCTATCTTTGGAGGTCTGTTGTTTTCTTCACTTCAAATCGTGCTTGTGGCCCTCATTAATGCATTGTGTGAGAAATTGTCTAGCATCCAAATGCCATTCCTCTCTGAGCATGCCATAGTTGTGCACCGCACTGTTCAAACAATGCACCCACTGTCTCTATTCTAGTCTCAACTCATGGCAGTCTGTCATGTATCTTCAATAGTTCTTTAAAGTCGCCGCCAGCAGTGTCTAGCCACCCTCAGCGATCTCGGATGACATTTGGTCAATGTGGCCTCATGTGTGTATAACTTCCCATGCAGGCATTTATATCTGTTATATCTGGAATTGGGCTATGCTGCATCCGCCTCATAGCCCACAGTAACTGAGCCAAGAGGTAGTAGACCTCAAAATTTCATGCTCCTAAACCCCCATCCAGTGGTCGCAGAACTCAACATATAGCCACTCGCTTCGTTGCCTTGCCCCACGTCAAATTGTTTAGGGAGAATTCACTTCTTTAAAGAATGTCCTGAAAAGGCTTATGGTCTGAGGCACAAATGGCATAATAGCCTTCGGAGTATTAACATCTTTGTGAAAACAGCCCATCCCAGCCCTTACAGAGGTAGTCCATACTAAAATGGGAGTTACCATATTATCACATACTTCCTGAGGTTGTCTCACACCGAATGCTCACTGTTGTGATAATTGTGCATAAGTAAGTATTTAAAGGTTTCAGATTCCCATTTCATAGGCAGGCATGCAGTCCATGGGTATTCTGATTGAGCTGTGAATTTAAGGGGGAACAGATAGGACTTTTCCTTGTCAATCCAGAGTTCTGATATCCGGCAAACTCTGGGCAATATTGCCATTGCTTCTAATATGCTATGTTACTGGTTCCTTAGAGATAGAAGAATGTCATCAGCACATCAGTATGGAGCGAATTTCGATGGCGTTGGTGTTGTAATTTAATAGCCAGGCAACTCCTCTTCTGCATAGGACACAAGCTAAGAGCTCCATAGCTGATTTAAACAGATGTGACAACAGGAGGCAAACTCGTCTCGTTCCTCTGTGTATGTCCATTGTCTAGAAAGCACCAGACCGATGCCAACTCTAGCTAACAGTTGTGTATACAGCAGTTTTATCCATGATTACATAAAATTGTTAACCGCACCTTTGAATGTACCTCAAATAAATAAGGCCAAAGCAATGAATCAAAGAATTTTCCTATGCCTAAAGAAAGAACGGCATGCAGCCTATCATTTAGAGCAGTACACCCATTACATGGAACAAAAGTCTAAGATTGGAGTGAATGTTACATCCTGGAACGAAGCCATTCTGACACCCCCATTAGCGACTGTATCTTATTTGCTAGTAATTTCCCTAGAATCTGCTTACCTGTGTTTAACAAAGACAATAGCCTGTAAGATCGTACATTTATAGGATCTTGCACTTGAGTCTACAACTACGGGTTTCTTCGGAGCAACACCCTCCTATTGTATGCCTCCATGTACATTCCTTTACGTTTGGGGCCACCTTCATTATGAATGTAACATAAAATTCCAGAGGCAAACTAGCAGACCCAGAGTCTTGCCTTTGGCCAACTGTTTAATTGTATTCATTATTTGATTTGTACTGATGGGATCCTTTAACGTGGCTGTGTCTTCCCTCATAAGTTGGGGGATGGTAACGTCTGGCAGGTAGTTTTCAATATCTGTCCCAGGCTGCGTAATAGAGGCTTTAGATACATAAGCATAGTATTTGTTAAAATACATTGTTAATCCCTGCCCGAGTGTTCACCATCTCACCGGAGTCAGTGTGATTGGCACCTATTGGTTTTAAAGCGTATTCTGTTTTCAACAGCCAGGCCAGCAGTCTCCCTGTCCTATTGCCTTCTTAGTGTTGTTTGGCCACATATTCAGAGCAACTAAATTCTTCTTGTTAGAAATGGGGTCTCTAGTTGGCAGAGATATACACCCTTGTCCAAGTAGGGACCACAATTCTAGTCAGGGTAAGTCACACACAATCCAAATTATCCTGTGCCCACCCTCGGGTAGCTTGGCACTGAGCAGTCAGGCTTAACTTAGAAGGCAATGTGTAAAGTATTTGTGCAATAAATCATGCAATAACATAGTGAGAACACCACAGAAAGACACCACACATATTTAGAAAAATGTAAGATTTATCTGATTACATGCAGATCAAAACGTACACTTTGAAATATCACTTTTGAAATGATGAAAAGTCTTTAGTTCTTAAAAGCAACAGTGGTCTCTTACAAGCACAAAGTACCTGGTTTCCATCAAAATTACATGCACGAAGACCGCAGAGGAGGAGATTCGTGGAAAACGAAGGGTGTCCATCGGATTTCCAGGTGCACACAGACGAGGCATCAATTCCTTTCCATGCGGAAAGGGCTTTGCATCAAATTCCGATGCTCAGGTTTGAATTCTCTTTGCGATGCGGGATCTTTTGACACTCAGGGACGATGCGTGTAAATCCTGGGCATGCTGGATGAAGTCACAAGTGCTGAGTCGATCCAGTGGGTGATGCAAGGAAGTTTCTGTTGCATGGCTGGCACTGCATCGATTCCTCTTGCAGGAAGTCGGGCTGCTGTCTTCCGGCTAGGCGATTGGTTGATCTAGTATGCTATGCGTTGAGGTTCCGGTCGTAAAAATGGTGCTGCGTCGATCTCCACTTGGGGAGCCGGGCTGTGCCGTTCCGGTTTGGTGATGCGGTGAATTTCTCAACACTGGGCAGGGTATGCATCAATTCTGGCAGGCTGTGTGTCGATTTTCGCTGCACAAGCAGTTTCTTTGCAGAGATGAAGTCATTTTGGCCCTGAGACTTCAGAAAACAGGAGGCAAGCTCAATTTAAGCCCTTGGAGAGCACATCTCAACAGAGCCAGAGGCAGCAAGGCAGCAGGGCAACCGCAAGGCAGCAGTCCTTTACAGCAAATCAGTCCAGGTGAGTCCTTAGGCAGGCAGTCAGCTTCTCTTGGCAGGTTGCAGGTTCTGGTGCAGTATGTCTTCCCAAGAAGTGTCTGAATTAGTAGGGTCAGGGACCTAGTTTACATACCCAAACATGCCTTTTGATTGGGGGAGACTTCAAAGAGTGACTTAGAAGTGCACAAGGACCCCTTTCAGTACAATCCTGTCTGCCACCGTCCTAGTAGGGTGTTTTGTCAGTCCATTGTGTGAGGGCAGGCCACTGTTCTTTGAAATGTAAGTGTCAGGTCCTCTACCCTTCTAGTCCAGGAAGACCCATTCAGTATGTAGATGTGTGCAGGTGTGACTGAGCATCCTGTGTTTGCGGTTGTCTGGGTAAAATGCACAAGGGAGCTGTCAACAAGCCTAGCCCAGACTTGGATTGGAGACAGGCTGTAAGGCACAGAAGGATTTTAAGTGCAGAGAATTGTTCACCTTCTAAAAATTTCATTTCTAAAATAGTAATATTACATCCAACCTCACCGGTCAGCAGCATTTTGTATTACCATTCTGGCCATACTAAATATGACCTGTTTAACGCTTTATAATCAGAATCTACCACTCAAACAGTTTATGAGGGTAGCCCTAATGTTAGCCTATGTAAGGAGCAGGCCTCCCCGCAGTGGAAAATGAATTTAGGAGTTTTCCATTACCAGGACATATAAAACACACAGATATATATCCTGCCTTTTACCTACACAGCACCCTGCCCTCTGAGTTACCTACGGCCTACCTTAGGGGTGACGTATATGTAGAAAAAGGGGAGTTTAAGGCTTGGCAAGTACTTTTAAATGCCAAGTCAAATTGGCAGTGAAACTGCACACACAGGCCTTGCAATGGCAGGCCCGAGACATGGTTAAGGGGCTACTTATGTGGTTGGCATAACCAGTGCTGCAGGCCCACTAGTAGCATTCACTCTATAGGCCCTGGGCACATGCAGTGCACTTTGCTATGGACTTACAAATAGATCATATATGCCAATTGGGTATGAACCAATGTTACCATGTTTTAAGGGAGGCAGAACATGCACTTTAGCACTGGTTAGCAATGGTAAAGTGCGCAGAGTCCTAAAACCAGCAAAAACAGTGTCAAAAAGTAGAAGGAGGCAGGCAAACAGTTGGAGGTGACTACCCTAAGGGTGTCAGGTCTAACATGTGTCCCTTCCAGCCTTGGGAGCTGTCATCGCTGTCATCGCTAAGACGGAAGTATATGGAAAGGCCATCAGCATTGACATGGTCAGTCCCCGGGGCATGCTCCTCTGTAAAGTCCATCCCCTGTAGGGAAATTAACCATCTCAAAAGTTTAGGATTTTCACCCCTCATCTACATGAGCCATCTGAGGGGCCCGTGGTTTGTCTGAACCCGGAAGTGAGTCTCAAACAGGTATGGTCTTAGCTTCTTCAGTGCCCATAGCACAGCAAATGCTTTTCTTTCAATAGCACTCCACCTCTGTTCCCCTGGTAATAGTCTTCTGCTAATAAAGACTACTGGTTGGTCTAGGCCCTCCTCATTCAGCAGTTCTAGGACCACCCCTAGGTCATGCTCTGACGCATGTGTCTGCACAATGAATTCTCTGGAGTAGTCAGAGGCCTTGAGTATGGGTGCCGTGCACATGGCTTCCTTCAAGGAGTCAAAGGCTTTCTGACTAGACTTTGTCCAATTCACCAACCTAGGTTGTTTCTTGGATGTGAGCTCTGTTAAGGGGGCCACAATGGTGCCATAATCCTTAACCAATCTTCTGTGGTATCCGGTGAGACCTAAGAAGGATCTCACCTATGTCTGGGTTCTAGGTGGTTGCCAAGCCTTGATTGTTTCAATCTTGGCCTGGAGGGGCTCCCCTTGCCACCACCTACTAGGTGTCACAAGTACACCACGGAACTCTGAATAATCTGTCACTTACTGGCTTTGATAGTCAGGCCTGCCTGTTGCAGGGCCTGAAACACCTCCTTGAGGTGGAGCAGGTGTTCTTCCCAGATGGAACTATGGACGGAGATGTCGACTAGATAGACTGCAGAGAAAGCACCCTTTCCAGGCAGGACACCATTAACCAACTGTTGGGAGGTAGCGGGGGCATTTGTCCGTCCAAAGGGCATGACCCAGAACTGGTAATGACCCTCAAGAGTAGAAAAAGCTGGTCTCTCTTTTGCCCCTTCAGTCAAGGCGATCTGCCAGTTACCTGACATGAGGTCAAAGGTGCTAGGAAACTTGGCAGCGCCTAGCCTGTCCACAAGCTCATCAGCTTGGGGGATGGGGTGAGCATCTTTTTTTTTTACAGAGTTGAGACCCCGGTAGTCCACGCAGAACCAAAGGTTTGGCTTGGCACTGGGAGCAGAAGCCTTGGGAACTAACACCACTGGGTTGGACCAGGGACTGCTGGACTTCTCTATTACCCCAAGAGCCAGCATCTTGGTAACTTCCTCCTTAATACTGGACCGCACCTTATGTAAATGTTATTCTTCATAGGGGGACTGTCTCCTGTGTCAATGTGATGGACATACAAGTGTGTGAGTCCATGGGTGAGGGAAAACAGGGAAGAGAACTGCTGCAATAACTCGTAGCAGTCCCCTGTCTGGTCTAGGGTCGGGGAGTCAGAGAGACTGACACCCTCCACTGACCCATCGCCTTCTTTGCCAGAGAGGAAGTCGGGGAGAGACTCACTCTCCTCTTCCATACCCTCATCTGTCACCAGAAGCATGTTGACTTCCGACCTCTCAAAATGAGGCTTCAGTCTTTTTTCTAAGCCCTTAGTGCAACTTCATTAGCATCCAACCACTTATCAATGTCATCTCCCGCCACATAACTTGGCGCCACATTATTGGGTATACAAATCTTATTGTCCCCAGCAGTTCCTGCAGGTATGCTGCTACCATCACTGCTGGACTCAGACTGTCTAGCTTTGATATCCAGCTCTTTGACACTCAATTCATGAGCCAGCAGAACTTTCTTCTCCGCCAAAGCCCTTTCAGCCTCAGCTTGTTTGGCTTCCGCTTCTCTCTCTGCTTTCTTTTCCTACAGCCTTAATTTTCTCAATTGTAGTTGGAATTATGTCTCCTCCTTTCTGTCCTCTGCAGTCAGGCCATGGCTAGATAAACTGCTCCCAGGTTTACCAGGGGGCCCAATTCCAGTGGTAACATCCCCCACTGCTGGAGGCAAATCCTGTGAGGGCCCATCCTCTGGCTCCTCCACCTCAACGTTATCTTGTGAATGGGCTTCTGCCCAGGCCCACAGCACGTTATGGTACTCCTCCTTACTGGAGGCACCCGGGTAGGTACTTCCATCCCATTGCAGAACCCCTTGAGCTGGCCAACATTGTATGTCTCCAGTTTGGCTAGGTCAAACTCTCTAGCTCCTACCTGAGACCCAGCCAGAGGCATGTTGTATGACGATTTGATTAACCTGGCAAACAGGAAAATGAAATTGCAAAAAAAGAGAAAAAATAATGTTGACCTTCAACTGTGTACAGATAGCTGTTGTTTCTTACTGCACAAATACAAGTCCTATCCCACCGCTGATACCAAATGTTAGAAATGGGGTCCCTAGTTGGCAGAGGTATACATCCTTGTCCAAGTAGGGACCACAATGCTAGTCAGGGTAAGTCACACACAATCCAAATTATCCTGTGCTCACCCTCGGGTAGCTTGGCATTGAGAAGTCAGGCTTAACTTAGAAGGCAATGTGTAAAGAATTTGTGTAATAAATCATGCAATCATGCAATAACATAGTGAGGACACCACTGTAAGACACCACACAGATTTAGAAAAATATAAGATATGTATCTGAAATGCAGGTCAAAATGATCAAGATTTGATAAGTACACATTGAATAATTTTTGAAATGATTAGAAGAGTCTTTAGTTCTTAAAAGCAACAATGTACTCTCACAAGCATAAAGTACCTGGTTTGCGTCTAAATTACATGCACAAAGATCGCAGAGGAGGAGATGCCTGGAAAATGAAGGATGTCCTTTGGATTTCCGGGCGCACACAGACGAGGCATCGATTCCTTTCCATGCGGCAAAGGCTTTGCGTTGAATTCGGGCTGGCAGGCTTAAATCTTCTTTGCGATGCGGAGTCTTTTGATGCCCAGGGACAATGGGTGGAAATACTGGGCGTGCTGGACGAAGTCACAGTTGCTGCGTCGATCCGGTGGGCGATGCGGGGAAGTTTCTGTTGCACAGCTGGTGATGCGTCGATTCCTCTTGCAGCAAGACAGGCGCTGGGTTCTGGTACCCCGATGCGTCGATCCGGTGGGTTGTGCACCAAAGTTCCGGACGCAACGCTGGTGCTACGTCAATCTCCACTGGGGAGCCGGGCTGCGTCGTTTCGGTTCGGCAGTGCAATGATTTTCTCAATGCTGGGCAGGCTGTGTGTCGATTCTGGCAGGCTGTGCGTCGATTTTTGCCACCCATGGAGTTTCTTTGCAGAGATTAAGGCCCTCATTATGAACATGGCGGTTCGGCCCGTCATGCCGGCAGTGGCAGCTGAAGCCGCCAGCCGGCATGGCGGGCCGAACTGCCATATAATACACATGGTGATGGCCGCCAGCGGCAGCCGTCACCCACTGCCAGGCTCCCGCCGTCAGGCAGCCTGGCGGCAGGTTGAGACACCATCCGCCAGGGTAGCTGCGCTACTGTGCGGATTATGTTTAATTTTCCGCCAGACTTTTCCTGGGGGGATATCCCGCCAGGAAAAGGCTGGCTGAGGGGGTGCCCCGGGGCATCCATGGGAGCCCCTACACTGCCCATGCACTTTGCATTCAGCAGTGCAGGGGCCCCGGTGCAGAGCCCCGTAGTGCAGTTCACTGCCTGATTTTCGGGCAGTGATCTGCGCGACGGGTGAAACTGCACCTGCCGCACAGAGGCATCGACAAATGTCACGGCCGAGCCTTTCTGTGAGCCGGCGGGCAGAAACAAGTTTCCACCCACAGGCTCACAGAAAAGTTCATAATGTGGCCGGCGGGGTTCCAGGGTCGCTGGCGGTCAGTGTTTTGACCACGAGCATGAACACAGCGGTTGTTTCCGATATGTTCATAATGACCGCCTAAGTCTTTTTGGCTGTAAGGCACAGAAGGATTTTAAGTGTAGAGAAATGCTCACTTTCTAAAAGTGGCATTTCTAAAATAGTAATATTACATCCAACCTCACCAGTCATCAGGATTTTGCATTACCATTCTGGCCATATTAAATGTGACCTTTCTAATCAGAATCTACCACTCAAACAGTTTATGAGGGTAGCCCTAATGTTAGCCTATGAAAGGAACAGGCCTCATAGCAGTGGAAAACGAATTTAGGAGTTTCCACTACCAGGACATCTAAAACACACAGATATATGTCCTTCCTTTTACCTACACAGCACCCTGCACTCTGGGTTACCTAGGGTGGCTTATATGCACAAAAAGGGGAGTGTAAGGCTTGGCAAGTAATTTTAAATGCCAAGTTGAAGTGGCAGTGCAACTGTACACACAGGCCTTGCAATGACAGGCCTGAGATATGGTTAAGGGGCTACTTATGTGGGTGGCACAACCAGTGCTGCAGGCCTATTAGTGGCATTCATTCTACAGGCCCTAGGCACATGTAGTGCACTTTACTAGGGACTTACAAGTAGATCAAATATGCCAATTGAGTATGAACCAATGTTACCATGTTTTAAGGGAAAGAGCATATGCACTTTAGCACTGGTTAGCAGTGGTAAAGTGCACAGAGTCCTAAAACCAGCAAAAACAGTGTCAAAAAGTGGAGGGAGCCAGGCAAAAAGTTGGGGTAATCACCCTAAGGCTGTCAGGTCTAAAACTTCTTATTTTCATAGTAAAACATAGGCCCTCATTACAACCCTGGCGGTCGGGGTTAAAGCAGCGGTAATACCACCAACAAGCCAGCGGGAAAAAAATGGAATCACGACCATGGCGGTAACCGCCAACATAGACAGCCACTTTAACACTCCGGCTGCCACGGCGGTAGAAACAAACAGCGCGGTGGTCACCGCCAACAGACAGGCTGAGGGCAAAGTACCACCCCTGTATTCCAGCTCGCCTATCCGCCACCTTTTCCAGGGCAGAACCAACGCTATCAAAAGCATGGCAGAAACAGTAAACAGAAGGGAAACCACTCACCTCTCGACACCCAACGAGTAACCAGGACGCCATGGAGCCCAAGTTACACATACTGCCCATGCTGGTCTTCCTCCTGCTCTATCAGGAGCAGGACAGACGCCGTCGACGACCAGAGTGAGTACTGCACCTACAACACAGGGATGGTGGGGAGGGAAAAGAGAGTGACACACACACGCAACTTGCCATTCCCCCACCCCCACCCTCACCCACAACACCATACACACAAATACATGCAGCAACATTACATTTACACCCTGTCACCCCCTGGAATAATGCAAGGACCAAATTAAATTATTGTAACAAGTGTAATCATCGAAAAATCAGATAGGCCAGAATTAAAATCATCAGTATTTACAAATATGTACACCAACTACACAAGTCCGGATAGTGTACCAGTAATTGTCCGTGGACCAGTGGTCCCAAAATGCATGGGCGAAGCCCACACAAGATACCAGACACGAAACGGAGAGAACACTGATGGGGAATCAGATCGAAATTAAACAGGCACCTCAGGGGGAAGGGGAGGGGGCACCTCAGCTGGATGAACGCAAGACGCCACTGCTGCACAAGGGGGCTCCATGTCCACTGCAGTATTCTGGGGAGTGCAAAGCCACAGTCTTTCAAGTCTTTCCAGTGGGTGGTTTGCCCACTGCTTTATCCTGGGGAGTGCAAAGCCACAGTCTCTCAAGTCTTTCCAGTGGGTGGTTTGCTCACTGCTCTATCCTGGGGAGTGCAAAGCCACAGTCTCTCAAGTCTTTCCAGTGGGTGGTTTGCCTACTGCTCTATCCTGGGGAGTGCAAAGCCACAGTTTCTCAAGTGGATAACAGTCTCTACTGGTTCTGGAGGGGGCTTGGTGCCCAGAGTGCTTCATCCTGCCAAGGACTGAGGTAGTGGATGTGAATCTCCACTGGTTCTGGAGGGGGCTTGGTGCCCAGAGTGCTTTATCCTGCCAAGGACAGAGGTAGTGGATGTCTTTCTCCACTGGTTCTGGAGGGGGCTTGGTGCACAGAGTGCTTCATCCTGCCAAGGACTGAGGTAGTGGATGTCTTTCTCCACTGATTCTCGAGGGGGCTTGGTGCCCAGAGTGCTTCATCCTTCCAAGGACTGAGGTAGTGGATGTGAATCTCCACTGGTTCCAGAAAGAGCTTGGTGTCCAGAGTGCTCCACATGCAGTGTGGCTGGTCCCATTACCTCACATGGGTGTGTGTGCCATTATATACTAGTATTGAACACAAGATAGGGCTTGAGGCATTGAGATATATGCTAAACCGTAGATCAGTTAGCCTACTTGAACACACATAGATGATCCTGGAAATGGTGGATCTAATTCTAAATCATAATGTATTCTTTTTTAATGGTATAGACAGAAACAAGGAGTAGCGATGCAAGCCAGATTCTCCCCTTCTTATGCCAATCTCTTTATGGGGTGGTTTGAGGAGAAGTGGATCTGGGACCTGGTGCCAAGGATTGGCAAGAATATATACTATATTGGACAAGATTCACTGACGACTGTTTCATGATATGGACGGGACATACAATACAGCTCATTGAATTTTGTGAATATTTAAATATGAATGATGTGAATATTAGATTTACATATAAATATAGTGAACACACTAGAGAATTTCTGGGTGTGGAATTATTTGTTGATGATAATCAGATTCACAGTAGATTGTTCAGAAAACCCACTTCTTGTAATGCAATATTACATGCATCCAGTGAGCACCCAAAACATTAAATTCAAGCAATCCCCTTTGGTGAGCTAGTAAGAGCAAGACGTAACTGTAGCAAAGAGGATGACTTTGAAAAATGTATTCAAGACATGCAATCACGCTTTGAAAAAAGAGGTTATGATCGTTGAAGCTGCACAAACACGGATTAAGAGAATCAAGAGATCAAAGACTTTATCACCACACTCCAAGCAATGTGATGGGAATACCGACAAAATTCGCTTGATTACAGATTTTAATGACAGTGCATATGTAATGCAGAAGATGATGAAAAGACATTGGAATATCCTCAAAAAGGACAATATCTTGAATACTATCCTGCCAGCAGGTCCATCGATCACATATCGGAAAGGAAGATCCTTGCAAAATATATTGTGTCGAAGTTACTCAAAAACTAAGATCAAGGGAAATTGACTTACAGCAAAGACTGAAGGTTTTTTCAACTGTGGTCATTGTGGTGTGTGTAAATGGGCCTGTCATGGCACAACAGAATACGTTGACTGGTGTGGGAATATATATTGACTTAGATCACATATGACTTGTGGTACTAACTACATAATTTACATTATAAAATGTAAATGTGAATGCATATATGTTGGGAGTACAATAAGACCACTCAGGGTAAGAATTGGTGAACATCTAAGGGCACTAAAACAAAGGGACGAGAGATACCCTATTCTACAACATATAGGTGGTCATTACAACCCTGGCGGACGGTGTTAAAGGTGCGGTAATACCGCAAACAGGCCGGCGGACAAATAAATGGAATTACGACCCTGGCGGAAACCCCCAATAAAGACAGCCACTTTAACACACCACCCGCCACATCGGTACAGACAAGCAGCGCGGCGGTTACCGCCAACAGACAGGCGGGAGCCAATGTACCGGCCACACTATTACAACCCGCCAATCCGCCACCCTTTCCGGGGCGGGTTCACCGTGGATAAAAACACGGCGGAAACAGTTTCTGCAATAGGAAAACGCTCACCTGAACACATCCCACGAGGAAGGAGGACACCATGTAGCCGGAATTACAAATACTCCCTGCCCTTGTCTTTCTGCTCCTTTACGACCAACAGCTATGTAGGCACAGAAGATACCGGTGAGTACTGCATCTATGACACGGGGGAGGAGGGGGCAAAAGTCAGGGGGACACCCACCAAACACCCCCACCCCCACCCTCGCATTATACAACATACACACCAATGCAGTCACAAAAATCACATTAACAACCCACAATCCCCCCGGAAGAATGCAAAGACAATGCGAAATTCGGGCAAACATTGTAATGTGCCAATATACATGTCATACAAAAATATACAGATATATATCTCAAAATCACTCTTATTTACACATAGAATCCGAGAAGTAGTGCAGATATGTACACAACAATGTCCGTGCACCAACAGTCCAAAACTGCATGGGCGAGGCCCACAATAGATACCTGACCAAAATCGGAGAGAACACTGCCGGGGCATCAGATAGAAACACTACAGGCACCTCAGGGGGAAGGGAAGGAGGGGCACCTCAGCCAGATGAAGGCAAAGCCAGATCCACGACGGGGCTCCATGCCCATTGATGTATCCTGGGGAGTGCAAAGCCACAGTCTCTCAAGTCTCTACAGTGGGTGGTTTGCCCACTGTGCCATTCTGGGGAGTGCAAAGCCACAGTCTCTACAGTGGGTGGGTTGCCCACTGTGCCATCTTGGGGAGTGCAAAGCCACAGTCTCTCAAGTCTCTACAGTGGGTGGTTTGCCCACTGTTCAATCCTGGGGAGTGCAAAGCCACAGTCTCTCAAGTCTTTACAGTGGGTGGTTTGCCCACTGTGCCATCCTGGGGAGTGCAAAGCCACAGTCTCTCAAGTAGATGCGTCTCCACTGGTTCTGGAGGGGGACTGGTGCCCAGACTGGATGAGTCTCCCCGTGAAAGTTCCTGTCCTGTGACTGTCCCAGCTGCACATGGGATAAGGATGCCTGATGTGGCGGTCCATTCATTCCTACACGGTGCATGCCCTATTCAGCGGTGCTTTGACATGGCGGTCTTTGCCCTGTGCAGCGGTGCTTTGCCATGCCGGTTCTGGACTGTTCAGCGGTGCTTTGACATGGCGGTCTTTGCCCTGTTCAGCAGTGCTTTGACATGGCGGTTCTGGACTGTTTAACGGTGCTTTGCCATGGCGGTCTTTGCCCTGTTCAGCTGTGCTTTGACATGGTGGTTCTGGACTGTTCAGCGGTGCTTTGCCATGGCGGTCTTTGCCCTGTTCAGCGGTGCTTTGACATGGCGGTCTTTGACATGGCAGTCTTTGCCCTGTTCAGCGGTGCTTTGCCATGGCGGTCTTTGCCCTGTTCAGCGGTGCTTTGACATGGCGGTTCTGGACTGTTCAGCGGTGCTTTGCCATGGCAGTCTTTGCCCTGTTCAGCGGTGCTTTGACATGGCGGTCATTGCCCTGTTCAGCGATGCTTTGACATGGCGGTCTTTGCCCTGTTGAGCGGTGCTTTGACATGGCGGTTCTGGACTGTTCAGCGGTGCTTTGCCATGGCGGTCTTTGCCCTGTTCAGCGGTGCTTTGACATGGCGGTTCTGGACTGTTCAGCGGTGCTTTGCCATGGCGGTGCATGCCCTGTTCAGTGGTGCTTTGACATGGCGGTTCTGGACTGTTCAGCGGTGCTTTGCCATGGCGGTTCTGATACGGACATTGGTGTGTGGCATGATGATCTCCACACTGGACATTGGTGTGTGGCATGACAATCCCTACAATGGACATTGGTGTGTGGCATGACGATCCCTACAATGGGCATTGGTGTGTGGCATGACGTTCCATCATTGCCCAGCGGAGCTGTGGCATCCTGGCCCCTCCAGGGCTGTGACTCCGGCAGGGGTTTCTGGACCAGTGATGATACTTGGGCCCTCCTGGGCTGTGACTCCGGCAGTGGTTTCTGGACCAGTAACGATACTTGGGCCCTCCTGGGCTGTGACTCCGGCGCTGGTTTCTGGACCAGTGACGATACTTGGGCCCTCCTGGGCTGGGACTCCTGCTGTGGTCTCCTGACCAGTGCCGATACTTGGGCCCTCCTGGGCTGTGACTCCGGCGGTGGTCTCCTGACCAGTGACGATACTTGTGCCCTCCTGGGCTGTGACTCTGGCGGTGGTCTCTGGACCAGAGACGATACTTGGGCCCTCCTGGGCTGTGACTCCGGCGGTGGTTTCTGAACCAGTGACGATACTTGGGCCCTCCTGGGCTGGGACTCCTGCGGGGGTCTCCTGACCAGTGACGATACTTGGGCCCTCCTGGGCTGGGACTCTGACGGTGGTCTCCTGACGAGTGACGACGGTGCTGGCGGTTGTGTCTGGACCGCCGGAAATGATGGCGCCCTTCTCCGCCGTGACACTCACAACAGGCTGGGCAGACTTCCTCTGGACCTTCCCCACCTTTTTGGGAGTTACAGCTGACTCACCAATCGCCTTCGATCCCATGTCACTTGTTGTCTCACCAGGAGTCTTAACACGGTCCCGTTGTCCACTCTCCAATTTCAGAGCCTTTACAGGGGGTGGGCTGCCAGTGCCTTGGCTCCGGGTCCTACTGCCTGCCCTGGTGGTTGTGCACTCCAAAAACCTGGAACACGCACCACTGGTACTGGAGGCTTTTTGGCTGAGGTGCTACGACGGGACTGATGAATTGGAGGGGGGGGGGCAAAAAGGTAAATTTGACATAGGGACAGTTTCTGACGGACACTGGGATGGGTAGCTGGAGGGGGTCTGGGAGTGGAGGAAGAGGAGGTGGTTGTAGGAGGTGTCACTTTAGGTGTTTTGGGTGCAGCTGCAGGTACTGGAGGCTGTTGTGAGGTGGATGGATGTTGGGTGAGTGATTGCCGGCGTTTGTGTACTTTGGGAGGGGGCGTCACAGACACACTGGGAGAGGACACAGGGGACGTGTATATGGCAGTGGAGGTGGTGAGTGCAGGTGAGCGGCTTGTGGTGCTGGGTGTCCTGGTGCGAGTCCTAGTGCCTGTAGATGTGGTGCATGTAGGTGTGTGTGTAGACGAGACTTCGAGGGAGGAGGGAGAAGAGGAGGAGGGGGACACAGTGGAGACAGTGGATGTTGCTGTGTCTGTATGTGGGTGAGGCTTGCGTGAGTGCCTGTGGTGTGTGTGTGGTGCCTATGTTTGCTTGAGCTACTTGTGTGTGTTGACTTGTGTGTATGCTGGTCTGTAGGTGTGCTTGGGATGGGCTGGGGTACAGGGGATTGGGTCTGGTTGGAGGAAGTTGGAGGGGGGAGGCTGGACACAGGGACAATGTCTGCCATCAGTGCAGAGGCCAGAGATTGCAGGGTTCGCTGAAGGGCAGTCTGACCAGAATGAATGCCCTCCAGGAATGCATTACCGTGTTGCAACTCTCGTTCTCCACCCTGGATGGCATTCACAATGGTAGACTGCCCAACGGTGAGTGACCTGAGGAGGTCAATGGCCTCCTCACTGAGGGCAGCAGGGGTGACAGGGGCAGGGCCTGAGGTGCCTGGGGCGAAGGTGATGCCCACCCTCCCGGGTGAGCGGGCACGGGGCGAACGCTGAGGGGGTGCTGGTAGGGGAGGTGGCGGCTGTACCTGTAGAAGTGGGGCGCACAGATGGTACCGCCACCACAAGGGAGCTCCCATAGGCAGACGAGTCCGTGTCGCTGGTTGGTGATCCGGTGGCCGACGTGGGCTCCCCTCGCCCTCTGTCCCACTGGTGCATTCAGAGTCTGTGGTGTGGCCCTCCATGGCCATGTGGGATGCAGCTCCCTCGTGCTCCGGTGCCACTGTACCTCCGCCTGATGATTCTGATGTACAAAAGGACAGGGAGAGCAGGAAAAGGGTGGGAGACAGAAGAAAGAGAGTTTTAGTGCATAGCATACCGCTAACGTTGGCGGACAAGACAGACGCAGCAGCCCCATGCATTACGTCGTGCTCCTGACCTCTGCACATGCAATTTCTGGGATATGGCCTACATGCAATGGTGGAAATCTGCGCACATGGATGCCACAGGGGCAACTATACCTCAACTTGGCACTCTGCTGAGGTGGGGTTGAGTGCCACATGGCCTACATTACGGTGGGGCCTTGCCTACCTAACTCGCCCTGGCCTAGGGACACCCACAGCCCACCACCCCCACCCAGACCCCTCCACTGCACACAAAGTCCACAGAATGAGGTTGTACTCACCCCCTTGTGTCTGCTGTGATATCCTCAAGCGCCCATCCAACTCCGGGTAGGCCACCGTCAGGATCCGGAACATCAGGGGGGTCATGGTGTGACGGGCACCCCTCCCACGTTGGGAGGACATCTCCAGCTGAGCCTCCGCCGTCTTCTTGCTGCAGCTGCGAATGTCCTCCCATCTCTTCCAGCAGTGGGTGCCCCGTCTCTGGTGGGCCCCCAGGGTCCGGACCTCCTTGGCGATGGCACACCAAATGTCCCTCTTCTGGTGGGCGCTGACCTACATGACATGCACAAGGGAAGAGGAACAGTCATTACCAACTGCACCGTCGATGTGAGTGGCCCCCTCCCTACTCTGACCATGTGGCCCATTCATTCACATGCATTAATGTTCTATGAACTCTGGCCCATTCCCTCTTCCACCCAGCCCTCTCCACCAGGCCTAGCCCATACAACTTGCTCCCTGTGTACTAACCTGTTGGTCTGGAGGACCGTAGCGTAGCATGTACTGGGGGAGGACCCCATCCACAAGTTTCTCCAACTCCTGTGCAGTGAAGGCAGGGGCCCAGACGCAGCAGCCATCGTCGCTTCCAGACCGAGGTCACAGCAGCACTAGCAGTTTAGGTCCTCTCCTGTCGAAGGTCAGGTATCTAGTGATTGAACAGATATAAAATGGCGGTGACGTCCGCAGTGCTGACGTCAGCAGCGAGGCGCATCATCACCGCCGGCGCACCTGTTCATTGGCTCCTGGGACCCATAGGGTCCAATGTTAACCAATGCAGCATTGCGCTGCGGTCTACGACCGCCTACCTCGACAGTGTGCAACGCCAGCGCAGTTACCCCACAATCCCATTGTCCCAGTTTAGAGGTCATGCAGCCGCCATTTCAGGGGCCCACATGGCTTCATTTACTACTGCGTCACACATAGCTAGGCCTATACTTAACACACATACAGGAAGGGTTTATTGTCTGGTGTAGTCTTGTGTGTAACTGTGGGTACATACCTGGAGGAATAGTGACTGGTTCTTCGCTGTTGTCCTTCTTAGGCACCGTCAGCTGGGACAAATGAGAAGATGGCGGAATCATCCGGTGTACCAACCGCTGGTGGACCTGTTGACAATGGAAGAAAGACATGTCATCGTCACCTACAGGTTTGACCGTGCCACAATCCAGGAACTCTGTACCCAGTTGGAGCCAGACCTGATGTCACCAATCCGCCATCCAACTGGAATCGCCCCTGACGTGCAGGTGGTGTCAGTGCTCCATTTCCTTGCAAGTGGGTCTTTTCAGACAACTGTGGCCATGGCATCAGGGATGTCCCAGCCTATGTTTTCCAACGTCTTGTCCAGAGTGTTGGCTGCCCTGCTGAAACACGTAAGGAGATACATCATATTCCCTCAGGTGGAGGATTTGCCTACAGTGAAAGGTGACTTCTATGCCCTTGGACATATCCCCAACGTCATAGGTGCCATTGATGGGACCCATGTAGCTCTGGTCCCCCCCCACAGGAGTGAACAGGTGTACAGGAACAGGAAGATTTATCATTCGATGAATGTCCAGATGGTCTGTTTGGCAGACCAGTACATCTCGCAGGTTAATGCAATGTTCCCTGGCTCTGTGCATGACGCCTACATCCTGTGGAATAGCAGCATCCCTGATATGATGGGTCAACTCCAGAGGCACAGTGTATGGCTATTGGGGGACTCTGGTTACCCCAACCTTTCCTGGCTATTGACCCCAGTGAGGAATCCTAGGACCAGGGCAGAGGAACGGTACAATGAGGCCCATGGGCAGACAAAGAGGGTAATCGAACGCACCTTCGGCCTTCTTAAGGCCAGATTCAGGTGCCTCCATATGACAGGTGGATCCCTATTCTACTCACCGAAGAAGGTGTGCGACATCATCGTCACCTGCTCCATGCTCCATAATTTGGCATTGCGACGCCAGGTGCCTTTTCTGCAGGAGGATGATCCAGATGACGGTGTTGTGGCAGCTGTGGAGCCTGTGGACAGTGATGAGGATGAAGCTGAGGAAGAAGAAAACGACAACAGGGATTCAGTCATACAGCAATATTTCCAGTGACACACAGGTGAGAACATTTTCTGGTTTAACATTACATCAACTTTCACACGTCTACCTCCATCCTGTACCTACATTTCACTCACTATTTGTTAATTGAGTTGTACCCTTCCATTTCAGTTTCACAAGTGTGGTAACCTACGTGTCAACTGCTTGCATCCTTGAAGGGCTTGTGATGTGTGACATTGGTATGTTGGCCTTACAATGGGTAACCCATTATGACACTGTAATTGATAATACAAAGTTCCAAATTATAGACTGACTCCAGATTTTTTTTGTGTTTCAAGGGTGTTTATTTAAGTGCTCAAAAAATGAAGGGGGGTTGTAAACTGGTGATGGGGGATGGTGAAGGAATGTCCATGGCAGAGTCCAGTCTATTAGTCTCACAGGTGCACTGGCCCTCTGGGCATTGGAAGTGGAGCTGGGGCAGTTCGAATATGGAGAGGGTAACAAAGTGGGACAGTGGGAGGACAATCAGGGTGGTCTCATTTCCTGGTGGGGGTCTTGCCATCTTGCTCTGTCCTGTTCCTGGATCTCAGAGACCGCTTGCATGGTGGTTGTCCGTCTGCAGGGGGTGGGGTGCTGGTGTGATGGTCCTGTGGCGGGGCATCCTGTCCACTAGCGCTGGCGGAGGTGGTGGGCAGTTCATCGTCGTGGCTAGTGTCAGGGACCCCTTGGAGTGCCACGGTGACCCTCAAGATCTTTTGAATGTCCGTCAGCACCCCTACGATGGTGCCCAGGGCGGAGCCGATGGTCCTGAGCTCCTCCCTGAACCCCAAATACTGCTCCTCCTGCAGACGCAGGGTATCCTGCAACTTGTCCAGGACCGTTGCCATCGTCTCCTGGGAGTGGTGATATGCTCCCATGATGGAGGATAGGGCCTCGTGGAGAGTGGGTTCCCTTGGCCTGTCCTCCCTCTGTCGCACAGCAGCCCTCCCAGTTCCCCTATGTTCCTGGGCCTCCGTCCCCCGGACCGTGTGCCCACTACCACTGCCCCCAGGTCCCTGTTGTTGTTGGGGTGGTGGGTTAGCCTGGGTGCCCTGTAGTGGTGGACACACCGCTGATTGACCTGTCCTGGGTAGGGAGGTTTGGGCCCGCTGGCTGGGTGCTGTGCTGGTGTTACCAGAGGGTGGAAGCTCGGTGTTGGGCTGTGGCTGGGCAAGGGGAACTGACTGTCCTGAGGCCCACGATGGTCCGGGCTGGTCATCAAGATCCAGTGGGGCAGAGCTGCTGTCGTCACTGTGGGCCTCTTCTGGGGGTGGAGTGGTGTTGTCTGGACCCTCTGGTGTGGTGACGTTCCTTCAGGTTCCTGCAGGGGTATAAGAACATGATTATTGCAAGTGTGTGTTTCATGGTGTGCAATGGGTGGGTGTGCGTGAACCCCAGTGCAGGCATTCCTGTGTGGGGGCTTGTGTGATGATGGTTGGGGGGGTGTTCTGGGTATGTGCCGTGAGCATGCTTTGGTGAGGGGTGAGCATGCTTAGTTGTGTCATGCAGGGCTTGGTGTTGGGATGGGTGGTTGGTGTCATGGGTAGATTAGTAAGGATTTTGGGTGATAGGGGAGGGTGTGAGGGTGGGGGGGGTGATAGCATGCAGGTAGGGTGGGGGAAGTGATAGTTAAGATTTGACTTACATGTGTCCCATCCTCCACCGACTCCTCCGAGGCCCTCAGGATGCATAATGGTCAAGACTTGCTCCTCCCATGGTGTTAGTTGTGGGGGAGGAGGTGGGGGTCCGACGCCAGTCCGCTGTACCGTGATGTTGTGCCTGGAGACCATGGAACGCACCTTCCCCCGTAGGTCGTTCCACCTTTTCCTGATGTCCTCCCTATTTCTTGGGTGCTGTCCCACGGCGTTCACCCTGTCCACTATTCTTCACCATAGCTCCATCTTCCTGGCTATTGATGTGTGCTGTACCTGGGAGCCAAATAGCTGTGGCTCTACCCGTAGGATTTCCTCCACCATGACCCGGAGCTCCTCCTCCGAGAAGCGGGGGTGTCTTTGGCGTGACATGGGGTGGTGTGTGTGATGTGTGGGGTGGTGTATGTGTTGATTAGTGTGGTGAGTGTAGTGGTATGTGGTGTTTTGTGCGTGGATGTTGTGTGGGTGATGGTGTTGTGTGCCTCGGTGTGATGGGGTTGTCAATAGCTGTGCTCTATCTCTCGCCTTCTCTCAGAATTTTTGGTTGTAGGGGTTTGTGGCTGATGTGGGTGTGTATTTTATATTGTGTTGGGTGTGTGGGAGTGGTGTGTGTATGTGTCTCAGGTGTGTGTATTTGGAATTGTCCAATGTGGCGGTGTTTTGGAGCTGTGTGTGTATTTTGAGCGCAGCGGTGTGTACCGCCAATGGAATAGACCGCCGCGTGGATTCGTGGGTCGTAATAGCATGGGCGTGTTTCTGTTGGCATGGAGGTGGAGGATTTGTTTCCACATGTTTATCGCTGACCTTTGGTGTGGCGGTGTTGTGTGGGTGTCTGAATTTCGGCAGATTCCGAGATGTGTGTCATAGTAGCTGCGGCGGTCTGCCGCGGCGGTGTATTGGCGGTTTTCTGCACGGCGGTAAGCACCTTATACCGCCAATGTTGTAATGACCCCCATATTGTCTTGCACTGATCACAGTACCCACCAGAACTTTAAATTGTTTGGTTTAAAACATGTTCCCCAAAACCCTAGAGGCGGAAATAGGGAATTGCAGTTAAGGCGCAAGGAGTCTGTTTGGATTATGAAATTACAGGCAGTGGAGAAGGGTTTAAATACAGATCATGAATTGGAATATTTTTTGGGAACATAGACAGTTGAGTACTTTATTATACTGTATGCATGCACACACATTGCATAAAATAAGGGTTAAGGTTGAGAATGTATTACTAAGATACACTGATTATCGAAAGTTTCATTACATTTACCTATATAGCATCAATATATTTACAGTGTGGATATTAAGAGAAACAGGTGTGATTCTGCTCTTAATTTACTTCAAACACTTTAACAGGAATTGATTTCACTGTACGGGATCAATTTATATAATTATCTGAGGCAAACGTATCTTACTTGGCAATATTGTTATGTACAAGTATAATTCACAATATACTTAATGAGGACATGGAGGTTTAGTCCCCTTTTTATCTCTTTGAATGACAGAGAGCTGTAAAAATGTATGTAGGACTAAAGTAAGTGTGCCACCGATCGTAACTTGACACATGCAGAAGCAATGTATTTAAATAACGTACGCTCGGCGCGGTTGCCCATTTAGAGCGTACTCGCACTGTTCTTGAGACAGGAGACTATTGCGGCTAATGACCTTTAGAAAGTAAGTAATTTACAGATTGTGTGCTACACTTTGGGGATGGTGGAAAGGTAGATAATAGAATATGCTACCGCTTTATTCTTTTTGTGTTTTTTCTGAGTTCACAGTGATGCAATACGGTTACAGGCATTAAGAGGAATTTTGGGGGGACGATTGATTAAAATATTTATACACTTTTTGAAGGACTTTGATATTCTAACCAGTGGTACACATGAGAAAATATTCAGTTAATAATATATACTGCAACAGCCTTCTAGTAACTAAGAGAAGGATTGCAGTGAAACGGTACTCAGTAGATAGATGTTTGGTGACACATAGTACTGATAAATGTTTGTAGATTTTTATACTTAATTTTGGAAATCAGGAGATCAAATAGACAATCAGACAATGGAGTATACATGGTAATTATATTGAGTGTTGATGTTTTTAGATAAAGTGAGCAGAATCCATGCCCAGATATGGGGGCTAATTACTCATGAAATAAGAAGTATTATCACATCTGTGTCTAAATTTGGACATGAAGATTTCCATTTATATGAAGGTCAGTGTAATTTTAAATATGACCTTACTCACTGGTGTGTGCATGTCTATTTAGGGGTAGGTTGTTTTATGATACTGATGAACTTTATCACTAGTTTCACTATAACAAATGGAATCACTGACCCGTACCTGGTGTGGCACTTATTATGATACTTTTTGTACGTCATTACAATAGAAGATAAATTTAAAACTATACAGATTTAAGTTCTGTTTTGGATTAGCATGTGATTGTCACCCGCAGAACACCGCATGGTCATTGCAATTAGCTACATAAGTCAAGAGCAAGAATAATAGATTTTTTGTGTTATATGTTATCGCAGCCCTGATGAAGTCTGGTGGGAGATTTTCCCTGACGAAACACATGTTGGCTGTTGTTACTTGGAATACATAATTCAATGGACACTTAATTGCTGATGTGACGTGGATTATATAACTCAATGGACATTTAATGACTCTTATCTGCATATATACTACAAGGTTCAAGGAGGTTGTCATACGGATATTATATGGACTATTTGAAACCACATGATAAATTCATTTGATGAATTGATTGGGTAATTGGACTTACAACTGTTCAATTAGTGACTCAATTATAATGATATACATTGTTAGTGGTATTCTAATGGAGATAATGTATGCATACGGCTGTTTGTGATTATCTTACTAGCTGAATGAGTGCTTATTAGTAAATGTTTGTACTTTTTCAGTAACCTGTTTTGCTGAATTACAGGGTCTTTTTGGAGGTATTCACCCTGGCCAGAGCACCTTTCAGGATAGTGAACAGGGAATTTAGGCAGAAAGCTCCATATTACTCCAAGAAAACTTCCCTTATCTAGTTTTGCTTATCTGGTGGGAGTAGGCTGCTAAGTCTTGATTCTCTAGATACATTTCAAAATATGGAGAGGGAAAAAGAAGCTGAAGTTTTATTTAGTAGCTTACAGAAGGTCATACAGTACAGGAAGCTATGAAAAGTGGGAATCAGATACACAAACAGAGCTTATCCCAAGAAATGTTTGAGATTGGAAAAGTTAAAAAAGACTGAATTGTCAAGATGGTGGGATGGGGTGACATTAAAACAGTATAGGAAACTGAACAGAATACCAAGGGGTCTCAGACTGCAGATTTTCCCAACATATGATGATTTGGATTCAGTCCTATTAACACAGTGGGATAAAGGACTAACATCAAGTTCCATGAGACTAATGGACATTTTAATTGAAAATGCAGACAGAAAAGTTTCAAAGCTACAAGTGGAAATAGGCATATTGGAACAAGATATTAAGGATACTGGTTTACAGGAAGCAATAGGAAAAAATTATAAAATACTTAATGACATTTTAACTCAATATCAAGAATCAATTAAACAAAGGAAAGCGAGGAAGTTAAAAAGAGATGAGTGGGATTATTCCAATGGCAGAGTTTTTAATTTTGCTAGAAAATACGACCATTTGGCTAAACAGACAAATATCAAAACTCCGTCAATGTCATCTTTAACTTCTGTTTCCTCTTCTGTGGGGAGTGGACCATTTCATGAATCTGATAATATCATTAGGGAACCAAGCACGAGCACAGATCCCACAAATGGGAGTTCTTTTTTACAGGAAATGTTGAGAATAAAACAAGGCAATCGACAACTAAGAAGAGAAACAACAGGCAAACTAGGAGGGGAAGTAGAAGAAGAAAATACCACACTCAGAAGAGGGATGAAAACGAGGTCTTGGGACAGGAAGACTCAGGGCCCTTCATAGATCAACAAATAAGTGTAATTAATTTATTGAATAAACAATTGATGTCAGATATGCTCTCCTTACTTGGTAAAGGATTAGGTTTCTGCCCTACGATTAAGGGAGACCTACGTAAATTGCAAATTGATTTATACAGATATGTGAGGCATTTGAAATTGAAGAGACTTTTTTAAATTAAGAAGCAGGTGGGAGACAATCCCAAACAAACGAGTATCGAGATGACATTTAGTGAGTTGACAATACAGGACATACATGACATAGCAACATTAATGTTGATTACTGATTATGAGGAGATACCAACTATTACTCAGAAACTATTAAATGACTTAAATATTTACACAGATTTACATGTAACTAGTGTCTTGAAGAAAAAGTCCAGTTGGACACCGAGAATGGCGGATGACAGCAATATTGAGGTGTTCTATAGATCAGTGATTTGGGACTTTAGAGAATATGGCTCTCATTCTGACCTTGGCGGGCGGCGGAGGCCGCCCGCCAAAGTCCCGCCGTCAGGTTACCGTTCCGCGGTCGAAAGACCGCGGCGGTAATTCTGACTTTCCCGCTGGGCTGGCGGGCGGTCGCCTTCAGACCGCCCGCCAGCCCAGCGGGAAAGAGGCTTCCACGATGAAGCCGGCTCGGAATCGAGCCGGCGGAGTGGAAGCTGTGCGACGGGTGCAGTTGCACCCGTCGCGTATTTCACTGTCTGCGCAGCAGACAGTGAAATACATGTAGGGGCCCTCTTACGGGGCCCCGCGACCCCCCCTACCGCCATCCGGATCCCGGCGGTCGGACCGCCGGGATCTGGATGGCGGTAGGGGGGGTCGGAATCCCCTCGGCGGCGCAGCAAGCTGCGCCGCCTTGGAGGATTCAATGGGGCGGCGGTACACTGGCGGGAGCCCGCCAGTGGTGCCGGTCCGACCGCGGCTTTACCGCCGCGGTCGGAATCCCCATTGGAGCACCGCCGGCCTGTCGGCGGTGCTCCCGCGGTCCTCCGCCCTGGCGGTCTTTGACCGCCAGGGTCAGAATGACCGCCTATATGTTGAAAACTAATAATAGAAGATTAAAGTTTAATCTTACCAAGAATGAGTGGCTAGCCCTGAAAATGTTACAAGAGGATGAGGAGATAATAATTAGAAAAGCTGACAAAGGTGGTAATATTGTTGTCATGATTAAGAGTGACTATGAGGCAGAGATGTTTAGTAAATTAAATGACGAAAAATGTTATGAAATTCTCCCTTCATATCTCATACACAGTCTGACCAGCATAATTAATAATTTACTGGGAACATGGCATCAGCAAGGTCTATTGGATGAAGATGAATATATTTATCTCAAAGTAGATAGACCTAGATACCTTTGTTTTTATACTTTACCTAAGGTACATAAGAACCTTCCATTTCCCCCAGGTAGACCTATTATTTCAGGAATTGGAGGACCTAAAGAGAAAATTTCGGAATTTGTAGATTTCTTCTGACAACCGTTCGTGGTTAATTTACCTTCTTACATCAAAGATACCAAACATATATTTGGACTACTGGGCGATATTCAATGGAATCAGGAATTACATTAGTGACTTTGGATGTGGTGGCATTATATACTAGTGTTGAACACAAGATAGGCCTTAAGGCATTGAGATATGTGCTAAACCGTAGATCAGTTAGCCTACTTAAACACACAGAGATGATCCTGGAAATGGTGGATCTAATTCTATATCATAACGTTTTCCTTTTTAATGGTCAATGGTATAGACAGAAAAAAGGAGTAGCGATGGGAGCCAGATTCTCCCCTTCTTATGCCAATCTTTCATTGGGTTGGTTTGAGGAGAAGTGGATCTGGGGACATGGTGCCAAGGATTGGCAAGAATATATACTATATTGGGGAAGATTCATTGACAACTGTTTCATGATATGGATGGGAAATACAGTACAGCTCATTGAATTTTGTGAATATTTAAATACGAAAGATGTGAATATTAGACTTACATATAAATATAGTGAACACACAATAGAATTTCTGGATGTGGAATTATTTGTTGATGATAATCAGATTAACAGTAGATTGTTCAGAAAACCCACTTCTTGTAATGCAATATTATAGGCATCCAGTGCGCACCCAAAACATCAAATTAAGCAATCCCCTTTGGTGAGCTAGTAAGAGCAAGACATAACCGTAGCAAGAAGGATGACTTTGAAAAATGTATTCAAGACATGCAATCACCTTTTGAAAAAAGAGGTTATGATCGGACTATAATTGAAGCTGCACAAACATGGATTAAGAGAATCAAGAGATGAAAGACCTTATCACCACACTCCAAGCAACGTGATGGGAATACCGACAAAATTTGCTTGATTACAGATTTTAATGACAGTGCATGTGTAATGCAGAAGATAATTAAAATATATTGGAATATCCTCAAATAGGACAACATCTTGAATACTATCCTGCCAGCAGGTCCATCGATCACATATCGGAAAGGAAGATCCTTGCAAAATATATTGTGTTGAAGTTCCTCAAAAACTAAGATCAAAGGAATATGGCTTACAGCAAAGAATGTAGGTTTTTTCAACGGTGGTCATTGTGGTGTGTAAATGGGCCTGTCATGGCACAACAGAATACGTTGACTGGTGTGGGAATATATATCCACTTAGCTTACATATGACTTGTGGTACTAACTACATAATTTACATTATAAAATGTCAATGTGAACGCATATATGTTGGGAGTACAATAAGACCACTCAGGGTAAGAATTGGTGAACATCTAAGGGCACTAAAACAAAGGGACAAGAGATACCCTATTGTACAACATATGTTGTCTTGCACTGATCACAGTACCCACCAGAACTTTAAATTTTTTGGTTTAGAACATGTTCCCCAAAACCCAGAGGCGGAAATCGGGAATTGCAGTTAAGGCGCGAGTAGTCTGTTTGGATTATGAAATTACAGGTAGTGGAGAAGGGTTTAAATACAGATCATGAATTGCAATATTTTTTGGGAACATAGACAGTTGAGTACTTTAATGTTTGGCATTATACTGTATGCATGCACACACATTGCATAAAATAATGGTTAAGGTAGAGAATTTATTACTAAGATACACTGATTATCAAAACTTTCATTACATTTACCTATATAGCATCAATACCTTTACAGTGTGGATATTAAGAGGGACAGGTGTGATTCTGCTCTTAATTTACTTCAAACACTTTAACAGGAATTGATTTTGCTGTACGGGATCAATTTATATAATTATCTGAGGCAAACCTATCTTACTTGGCAATATTGTTATGTACAAGTATAATTCACAATATACTTAACGAGGACATGGAGGTTTAGTCCCCTTTTTATCTCTTTGAATGACAGAGAGCTGTAAAAATCGACGTAGGACTAAAGTAAGTGTGCCACCGATTGTAACATGACATACGCGGAAGCAATGTATTTAAATAACAGACGCTCGTTGCATTTGTCCATATAGAGCGTACTCGCACTGTTCTTGAGAGAGGAGACTATTGCGGCTAATGATCTTTAGAAAGTAAGTAATTTAATGATTGTGTGCTACGCCTTGGGGGCGGTGGAAAGGTAGATAATAGAATATGCTACCACTTTATTCTTTTTGTGTTTTTTCTGAGTTCACATTGACGCTATACGTTTACAGGCATTAAGAGGAATTTTGGGGGAACAATTGATTAAAATATTTATACACTTTTTGAAGGCCTTTGTTATTCTACCCAGTGGTACACATGAGAAAATATTCAGTTAATAATATATATTGCAACAGCCTTCTAGTAACTAAGAGAAGGATTGCAGTGAAACTGTACTCAGTAGATAGATGTTTGGTGACAAATAGTACTGATAAATGTGTGTAGATTTGTATACTTAATTTTGGAAATCAGGAGATCAAATAGACAATGGAGTGTACATGGTAATTTTATTGAGTGTTGATGTTTTAGATAAAGTGAGCAGAACCCATGCCCAGATATGGAGGCTAATTACTCATTAACTAAGAATTATTATCATATGTGTCTAAATTTGGACATGAAGATTTCCATTTATATGAAGGTCAGTGTACTTTTAAATATGACCTTATTCACTAGTGTGTGCATGTCTATTTAGGGGGAGATTGGTTTAGGACACTGCTGAACTTTATCACTAGTTTCACTATAACAAATGGAGTCACAGACACGTACCTAGTGTGGCACTTATTATTATACTTTTTTGTACGTCATTAATATAGAAGATAAATTTAAAACTTTACAGATTTAAGTTCTGTTTTGGATTAGCATATAATTGTCACCTGCAGAACACTGCATGGTCACTGCAATTAGCTACATAAGTCAAGAGCAAGAATAATTGATATTTTGTGTTATATGTTATCGCAGCCCTGATAAAGTCTAGTGGAAGATTTTCCCTGACGAAACACGTGTTGGCTGATGTTACGTGGAATACATAATTCAATGGACACTTAGGCCCATATTTATACTTTTTTAGCACCGCATTTGCACCGCTTTTTGATGCAAAAACGCCGCAAATGTAAAAAAATACAGTTGTATTTTGCAAGTTTGCGACTTTTTGCATCAAAAAGCAGCACAAATGAGGCGCTAAAAAAGTATAAATGTGGGCCTTAATTGCTGATGTGATGTGGATTATATAACTCAATGGACATTTAATGACTGGTAGCTGCACATATACTACAAGGTTCAAGGAGTTTGTCATATGGATATTATATGGACCACATGAAACTACCTAATAAATTAATTTGATGAATTGATTGGGTAATTGGACTTATAACAGTTCAATTAGTGACTCAATTATAATGATATACATTGTTAGTGGTATTCTAATGGAGACAATGAATGCATAAGGCAGTTTGTGGTTATCTTACTAGCTGAATGAGTGCTTACTATTAAATGTTTGGATTTTTTATTAGCATTATAGAAATGCCACTTCTAGAAAGTCAGCATTTCTCTGTGCTTATGATTCTGGTGTTTTCCAGCTTGAATCTAATCCACAGCTGGGGCAGAGTGACAGCCGGGTTTTGTGCATACTTTTCAGACAGCCTGTACACAGGGAGGGTGGAGATGTCACAGAGGTGCATCTGCATATTGAATTGTCTTCCTGGGCTGAGAGAAGGGGAGGCAAGGCACACGTGCATTTGTAAAGTCTGTGCCCTGGCTTCACACAAAGGGCTTGTTTACCCCCAACTGATGTCTGGAGTCCGTGTTGGAGAAGAGAGGGGATACTCCTAGAACCAGTTGTAACTGGTTGGAACCTCTTCTCCCTCTCTTTGTGAGTGCCTTGTAAAACTGAGTATAAGTGTAGGGGATTTTCCCCATAAAATGTCAACAAGAAATATACTTGAAAGTGGACACAGAATGCTGCTCGAGGGACTCACCAGTAACCGCCTTGGACTTCTGCTGCTGTGCTGACCTATGACCTGCTGTGCCAGTGTTGAACTTGGCCATTTTTGCAGGGTCATCCCCAATGTTACATTGTCGGCCTCATGGCTAAAATCGACGCTCCACCTGCTTTGCGGCTGGGAGATCGACGCAATGCGGCTGGAGAAGCGATATGCAACACCCACAGCAGCTGCTGTTTACGACGCAAGCCCCCACACGGAGCGGCTTCTTGATACCGTGAGTCTGGATTTCAACGAAACATCGCTGGGCGCGGAAAATCAAGGCAAACCCTGCCCCCACCCAAAGTGCCTGTGCAGCTCGGCGCATCACTCTCTTGCGGGAGAAAAGAAACTATGCCTGCTGACCCAACCAGAGGAGGAACGACGCACGGTCTGTCTTGCGAGTGAGAAATCGACTTATCGATGACCTTTTTCGATGCACACTCGCCCGTGCAGCTTTATTTTGACTCTACCCAGGTACGTCTGTGCACTAACAGCATTCTCACTATTTTCCTAAGGATCAAGGCCCATCTTTATAGTTTTTTACCGACGCATTTGCATCATTTTCTGATGCAAACGCAGCAGAAACTGACAAAATAGAATTGTATTTTGTAAATTTGCACTGCTTTTGCATCAAGAAATGACGCAAAAGCGGCGCTAAAAAAGTATAAATATGGACCTAAAACTCTTATTCTTTTTAAATTTCATAACTTCACTTGTGTATGTCAGATTTTTATCATTTTGGTCTTGTTTTGTTTAGATCAAGATTAGCTATTATTATAAACCTGTGTTGTGTCATTTTCTAGTGTTTTCACTGAGTTACTGTGTGTCGTGTTACAAATATACTTTACACATTGCTTCTGAAGTTAAGCCTGCCTGCTCATGCCAGCTACCAATGGGGTGAGTGGGGGTTAACTGAGGGTGAGTCTCCTTTACCCTGACTAGAGGGAGGGTCCTTGCTTGGACAGGGGATAACCTAACTGCGAATCAAAGACCCCATTTCTAACTCTGGCGATCAGCGGTTCTGATTCAATTTGTATTTGTACTTGACATACCGTGGTTAAGTGTACACAACTGTTTGCAGTGCAGACCATTAGGTGACCACATACCACTTGTCTTTGTGATTTTTTGCTTTTTCTCTTTTTTTTATTTTTCCCTACTTCCATATTTGTTGGTAATCCTCTATTGATATAACTAGTTTTTCTGCCTTTGGAACTTTGCATTTTTGACTCTTCCTCATGTCTTAATCTGGAGATGCACCAGCTGGAGTTGCTTTTGATTTAGGGAAACTGGGGCCAGATGTAGCAAGGTCAGAATTTGCGATTCTGAAATTGCGAGTCAGTGTGACTCGCAATTTCCGAATCGCAAATCCTGATGCAGAACGGTGTCTCAGACACCGTCTGCGAATCGCTATGGGGTCGCAAAGACCCACCTCATTAATATTAATGAGATGGGTCGCATTTTGCGACCCCACAACGATTCCCTGCACTCACAGGGATAGTGGCCTTCTAAATACAGCAGAACTCCATGCCTGTGACTGCTTTTTCAATTAAGCAGTTTTTTTTTATTTTGCAGCCTGTTTTCCTTAAAGGAAAATGAGTTGCAAAATAAAAAAAAATACCAAAACCATTTGGTTTCGTTTTTTCATTGGACCACTGCCTGCTCTGAAAAAACATTTTGGGCAACATTCACAAAGGGGAAGGGGTCCACTGGGGACTCCTTCCCTTTTGCGAATGGCTTACCACCAGTGTGACACTGGTGGTAACTGCGAATTGCTTTGCGACCGCATTCGAGGTCACAAAGCAATTTAGCATAGCGATAGCGATGCGAGTCGCAAATAGGAAGGAGACACCCCTTCCTATCTGCGAGTCGCATTCACAATTTGCAATCACAATTTTGCATTCACAATTGCAAGTCGGAATTGTGAATGAGCATCGCAATGGACATTTTGCAAGGCGCAAACTGCGATTTTTGCAGTTTGTACCATGCAAAATGTTGGCTACATCTGGCCCCTGGAGAGGTATAGAGTTGCCCAATTGAGGCAGTTCTGCAAAAACCTTGCTTGTCCCATTAAGTGCTCCACCATGAAGGAAGAGCTGCAGAAGGCACTGAGGGCCTGGGTAACAGCAAAGGAAGCTGAGAGGCGCACGAGGAGGAGGATGAGTGTGTCGAAGTACAAAGGGCTCACAATGGGGTAGTGGATGTACCTGTTATGCCTGGTGGGAGGGTCTCTAGGATATGTATCAGTGTGACATCCAGAAATCTGACTGCTGAAGAACTGCAGGACAGACAGGAAGAGAGGGCTCACCAGTTGGAGTTAGAGAAGCTAAGGATGGCCTTAGAAGACAATTGGATAATCTTGGCTTATCCATTATATAAAGCAGTCTATGAGCTAAGATTGAGGAAGCTGGAAGTCATTAGGGCTGAGAGCAACAGCTGTAAAACAATTTTATGTCCAGTACTGATGAAGAAGTGGACATGCCCAGAGACTTTGTGCCCAACTTGATGGAGGGGCTAATATACACCAGGAGGTTCAGGGGTATGAAGTAGCTCCAGTGGTGCACAGGGTCCCTGAGGTGGATTGAGGAACTGGCATGGGGAGTCATATTCCTAGTACTGAAAGGGGCACTCTACTGGCTCTAGTTGTGGAATGTGGAGACAACCCAGAAGAGTGGGGGTCAGGGACAGTCAGGTGCTGTCGCACCAGTCTCAGGAGGGTGATGTGCGGTACATTTACAAGGCTGAGTCACTGGATAGTTGGGTGAAAGGTAGTTTGGTTACTTCATGTGAGGGGCTGTGTGATGTGATTGCTGGAGAGCATATGTCCAGTCCTTGTTTTCCAGAGCTACGCCAACACCAGGTGGAGTGTGAGTTCTCTGACCCCAGGGAACTTACACTGGAGGCAGAACTCTGGTTGAGTACCAGAAAGTCTGAAGAGGCATTTGGGGGTGCTCCTGAAGGGAGTGGTTTAGGTGTTTCCCAACCAGGTGAGGTGGGAAAGGCGTGTAGTGCCCCAGGTAGGTCTCAGTGTAGTGGGATGGGTGAGGGATCCCATGTCCAGTCTCAGAGGAGAGGTAATGGTGTTGGGCTGAGTCCCAGGGTGCCCGAGATCCAGTCTCAGGTCCCAGAGGGTTCCATGAGTGAACACCAGGAGGAGAGCCTAGCTTGTACCATAGGGCCATCTGCTGAGGAAGACCCCACAGTGTCAGGAGAACTTGGGTGTCCCGCCATTTCTGGTGTCTGGAAGTACCACTCCCAATGAGGGGGTGCAGAAATCAACACAGAGGGTTCAAAGGGGGTTGAGGGCCCCAGTGGAAAACCTGGAAGGTCGGAGGTTAGCTCTGAGGTCAGAGCCCCCAGGAATGACTTTGGTAATACCATTTCTGGCCTGGGAGGAAACCAGGCTCTGCCAGGTGGGCAGAGGTCAGAGGACTAGACTCTCATGTGGTCCATAGGGAAGGTGTTTCCCTTGTGAGGGGTAGATGTGCTCCCAAGTAAGTCCTGGCTTGCAAGGCAGTGGTCCAGCCTGATGGTAGTGACTCTAGTTTGGATGGTCAGGTTCAGGGGGTAAGCTCTGACCTGATGGGGGTAGGTGTGCTCCCCAGGAAGTCCTTCCTTGGTTGCCAGGCAATGGTCCAATCTGAGGGTAACGACCCTAGACTGGAGGATCAGATGCAGAGGGTCAACTCTGACCTGATGGGGAGGTGGCTGGCCCAATCCGCCCCACCTCCGGTGTGACTTCTAGAGGTACCCTCCATGGGTGGGGGGGTGCAGAACCCTGGGAGTAGGGGCAGGGGAGGAAGAGACCCCACTTCAATATAAGGGTACAGACCCTGGATTGAAGGGCAAGGTTCAGGGTTTCCCCTACCATGTTGGACTCTGGGGGTGCCGCTCCTAGGGGGAGGGTACAGAGCCCCGGAGGGGAGTACCAATGTCAGGCTGTCATCCCTGACCTGGTGGAGGAGAGAGTGGTCTAAGGGTACCAGGCACCTGGGGCTACTGCCCCCCACTCTCCACAGTCACAGTGGTAGGAGAGCCTTGAAAGGCCTGGCGCCTGGCTCTCATCCCTGACAGCTGTCAGTGACCACTGTGGCTGGCTGTCCTAGTAGACAGAGTCACAACCCGTTGGTAGAGTGGCCCACGCCACTGCGTTGGCAATAGTGGTACTGTCTAATCCCTGGGATACATCTGTGAGCAAAGTAAGGTTAAGTGCTGCACAGATGGTATCTGCAGGTGAGGAGAAGGGTTCCCCATGGGTTAGCTTAGTGGGCCCTGAGAGTGTGGACAGAGGGATCCAACTGGAGCCAGGAAGGCGTAGAACTGGACTATGACCCTGCTGTTGTGGGCCTTGGTCCCTTCTCTATCGCCCCAGTCAGGGAAGTCCATCAAGGTATTGATTTATCTCTCCTGGCTTTAGGCTGTTGAGGGGTCTTGTTGGACTTGGCCGTTTTTGCAGGATCACTCCCAATCTTTTTGCCTCCTTCATCCTATTTCTTCTGACCTGTTGTTGTTGGCTTTAGGACTCTGGGCACTTTACCACAGCTAACCAGTGCTAAAGTGCATATGCTCTCTCTGTAAATTGTATTAATGATTGGCTTTCCATGATTGGCATATTTGATTTACAAGTAAGTCCATAATAAAGTGCACTAGAGGTGCCCAGTGCCTGTAAATCAAATGCTACTAGTGGGCCTGCAGCACTACTTGTGCAATCACATTAGTAGCCCTGTAAATATGGCTCAGACCTGCCACTGAAGTGTCTGTGTGTGCAGTTTTAAACTGCCTCTTCGACTTGGCAAGTGTACCCACTTGCCACTTCTAAACCTTCACTTTTTATACATGTAGGGCACCCCTAAGGTAGGCCCTAGGAGGCCCCATGGGCAGAGTGCAGCATATGTTGAAGGTGGGACATGTCCTGACAGTGAAATACCGACAAATTCGTTTTTAATTGTTGCAAGGCCTATCTCTCTCATAGGCTAACATGGAGGCTGCCTTTAAATATTAATAAAGCGCAATTCCGTTTGGGAGCAGATAGAGAGGAGTTTGGGGTCTCTGAACTCACAATTTAAAAATATATCTTTTAGTGAAGTTGGTTTTTAGATTGTGTGTTTGAGAAGGCCACTTTTAGAAAGTAGACATTTTCTTGCTTAAACCATTCTGTGACTGCTTGTTTGTGGATTCCATGTTTGGGTCAGTTTGACAGTTAGGCTGTTTGCACCTCTTCTTTAGACAATGACACAAAGGGAGCTGGGGTGTAGCCTGTACATCCTGATGGGCCATCTAGGTTGAGGAGAGGGGAGGAGTGGTCACTTACACCTGAAAGGGCTGTGCCTGCCCTCACACAATGCAGTCTCCAACCCCCTGGTGTGTGTCTGGGGCCTGGCCTGGGCAAGGCAGGATCTTGAAAACAACAGAGACTTCTCTTTGAAGTAGGCCTACATCACAGGGAGAAAGGGGTGTAAGAAGAGCACCCAAACCCCCTGAAAATCAGACTACTTTTGGAACCAAGAGGAACCTCTGCCAAGAAGAGCTGGAGAAGCTGGAGGAGGAGTACTGCCCCTTTGCCTGTGACTGTGCTTTGCTGGTTTGGCCTGCAGTCACTGCTTCTACCTGAGAGAGGACAAAGACTGACTTTTGTGTGACTTCCCACTGGTGAAGAATCTCCAAGATCTTGAACTGAGCTTGCCTCCTATTGTTAAAGTCTCGGGGACAACAAAGATTTCTCTCTGCCAGCACTTGGGCTTTCTGCTGAGAGTCCTGCCTGCCAAGTGGTGCCCTAAACCTGTTTCTGGGCCTTTGAAGGTGCAGCTGGTGGAAAAGGACAGAAATCCACACAAAGACCGCACCACCTGCCCTGCGGCTGAGAAATGATGCGCCGCCAGCCTCGCGGCTAAAACCAACACTCCACCTGCGTCGTGGCTGGGAGATCAACGTACGTGGCTTGAGAAACGGCGTGCAATACCCACAGCAGCTGCTGTTAATGACGCAAGCCCCCACGCAGTACGGTTTCTTGACACTGTGTGACTGGATTTCAACCCAACATCGCTGGGTGTGTAAAATCAACGCAAAGCCTGTCCGGACCCGAGGTGCCTGTCTGGATCAACGCATCACTCTCTTGCAGCAGAGAAGGAGCGACGCACGGTGACCCGAATGGAAGAGGAAAAACGCATGGTCTTGCTTGAGAGTGAGAAATCGACACATCGCTGAACTTTTTTGACGCACACTCGCCCATGCGGCTTTATTTTGATACTGCCCAGGTACTTCTGTGCAATAACAGCATTCTTACTGCGTTTCTAAGGATTAAGGCCCTCATTACAACCCTGGTGGTTGGTGTTAAAGCAGCAGTAATACCGCCAACAAAATGGGATCGCGACAACGGAGGAAACTGCCAACACAGCCAGCCACTTTAACACTCCGACCTCCACGGCGGTAGCAACAAACACTGCGGCGGTAACCGCCAACAGACAGGCAGAAGTCAATGTACCGCCCACCCCATCGGAACCCGCCCATCTGCCATCTTTTCCCTGGCGGTACCAATGCCATCAAAAGCACGATGGAAACAGAACACAGAAGGGAAACAACTCACCTCTCTACACCAACGAAGAACCAGGACGCCATGGAGCCTGAGCTGCAGGTCTTGCCCATGCTGGTCTACATCCTCATCTACCAGGAGTATGAACGGCAGCGGCGACAACTACGGTGAGTACTGCACCTTGTACACAGGAAAGGGGGGAGGAAAAAGAGAGTGACACACACACGTAACACATAACACCCTCACCCTTACCCACAACACCATACACACAAAAACATGCATCAACATTACATTTACACCCCGTAACCCCCTGGAAGAACGCATGGACAAAAGGAATTGAGTCAAATCAGTGATGTGTTAGAAATAGACAGATATACGTAATGAATTGAAAAACAGTATTTACAAAAATAGACAATATGTACATAAGGCGGTACATTGTCCATTCAAAATGTCCGTGGGCCACTGGGCTAAAACTCATGGGCCAAGCCCACACTTGACTCCTGCCTCAATATGGAGAGAACACTGCAGGGGCATCAGGTCGAAAACACACAGGCACCTCAGGGGGACAGGGAAGGGGGGCACCTCAGCCGGAAGATGGAATGATGCCACTGCTCCTGGAGGGGGCTCCATGCCCACAGCAATGTCCTGGGGAGTGCAAGGCCACAGTCTCTCAAGTGGGAGGTTTGCCCACTGCTTGGTCCTGGGGAGTGCAAAGCCACAGTCTCTCACGTGGGTGGTTTCCCCACTGCTTGGTCCTGTGGAGTGCAAACCACAGTCACTCAAGTGGATGCCATTCTCCACCTTGTTCCCAGTATGCTTCACCCTGCCAAGGATAGGGTGAGTGGATGTCTTTCTCCACTGGTTCTGGAGGGGGCTTTGTGTCCAGTCTGCTTCATCCTGCCAAGGATAGGGTGAGTGGATACATATCTCCACAGGTTCTTGAGGGGGCTTTGTGCCCAGTGTGCTTCATCCTGCCAAGGATAGGCTGAGTGGATGCCTTTCTCCACTGGGTCTGGAGGGGGCCTTGTGCCCAGTGTCCTTCATCCTGCCAAGGATAGAGTGAGTGGATGCATATCTCCACTGGTTCTGGAGGGGGCTTTTTGCCTAGTGTCCTTCATCCTGCCAAGGATAGGGTGAGTGGATGCATATCTCCACAGGTTCTGGAGGGGGCCTTGTGCCCACTGATGCAACACTTGGGGTGTGGCAGTTCACAGTCCTTCACCTGGGTGTCTGAGGCACGAGATTTGCAGGGACCAGGTTGCATGATAGTCCATGGAGGCAGGGCTAGACTCCATCCTGCGGCGGCTAAGGCTGCAAACTGGTGGTAGTGCCGGTGCTGGTGGGGTGCTGTCAGGGGTGGTGGGAGGATCCAGCCCTTCTCCTGCGGCCTCGGACGGCTGCCCACTGGGGCTGCTGCTGCTGGTAGTGGTGCTACTCTCAGTGATGCAGGTGGCGGTGCTTGCGGTGGTGCAGGTGGCGGTGCTGGCTGTGGTGCAGGTGCCGGTGCTGCCAGTGGTGGTGGGAGGCCCCAGACCTTATCCTGCAGCCTCGGACGGCTGCCCAATGGGGCTGCTGCTGCTGACAGTAGTGGTGCTTGCGGTAGTGCAGGTGGCAGTGCTTGTGGCAGTGCTTGTGGCGGTGCTAGCGGTGGGGCTGCTGGCGGTGCTGGCCGTGGTGCAGGTGGCAGTGCCTGCGGTTGTGCTGGTTGCCACCAGGCCTTCACCAGCAGCCTCCGATGGCTAAAGTGCCTTTGCCTGGTGTTTTCTGCCCCTTCCTTACCTTGGCAGATGGTGGTGCGACCTTGGGTCTGGCAGCTGGAGTCTTTGAAGTGGCCTTGCTGGGTGGTTGTGACTCCTTCCCCATGCTGGATGCTGTCCCCCTCTTCACCTTGCCAGGTGGCAGAATGGTTTTGTCCTTGGCAGTGGTTGGTGGCACACTGTCTGGGCTGACGGGTGACCCCTTTGAGCCTCTGATAGCTGCAGGAACCACAGCAGACGTCGACTTGGTGGCTGAAATGCTGGCCTGGGTTCTGGCCACCCTGGCCCAAGGGGAAGGATGGGAGGAGGGGTAGGGAAGAGGTCAATGTTTGCCAGGAAAAAGTTCTTAGAGTCACTGGTGCAGGGAGAGGGAGAGGGTTTGAGAGTGGAGGAAGAGGGAGTGGTAGTAGGAGGTGTCTGTCTGCTGAGTTTGGGTGCAGGTGCATGGGCTGGATGCTGTTGTGAGGTGGATGGCTGTTGGGTGGGTGGGTGCTTGCGTTTGTGTACTTTGGGAGGAGGGGTCACAGACACACTGGGAGAGGACACAGAGGAAGTGTGCATGGATGTGGGGGTGGTAACTGCCAGTGAGGGATGTGTTGTGATGTGTGTGCTGGTGATGGAGGTAGTGGATGAGGATGTAGTGCATGCAAGTGTGAGTGGAGACTCTACTGGGAGGGAGGTGGACGAGAAGGAGGAGGGGGACACAGTGGAGGCAGTGGATGTTGGTGTGTCTGCATGGGTATGGTGCTTGTGTGAGTGCCTGTGAGATGAAGTGTGGTGCTTGTGTTTGCCTGAGCCACTTTTGTGTGTTGATTTGGGTGAATGCTGGTCTGAAGGTGTGCCTGGGATAGGCTGGGGTTGAGGGGATTGGACTGGGTAGAGGAAGTTGGAGGGGGGAGGCTAGAGACGGGGACAAGGGCTGCCATCAGTGAGGAGGCCAAAGCCTGAAATGCTCTCTGTTGGGCCGCCACGCCAGAGTGAATGCCCTCCAGGTATGCATTTGTTTGTTGCAAATGCCTCTCGACACCCTGGATGGCATTTAGAATGGTTGACTGCCCAACAGTGAGAGATCTCAGGAGGTCAATAGCCTCCTCACTGAGGGCGGCAGGACTGACTGGGGCAGGGCCTGAGGTGCCTGGGGCGAAGCAGATGCCCACCCTCCTGGGTGAGCTGGCACAGGAAACACGCTGAGGGGCTGCTGGGAGGGCAGTGTTTGTAGGGGGGGTGGCGGTTGTACCTGTTGTTGGGGTGGGCACAGAGGTGTCCGCCACTGCCAGGAACCTTCCATCGGAGGCGGAGTCGCTGTCTTTGGTGTCCCCTCCTGTCCCTGTCATGTTGGTCCCCTCGCCCTCCGTCCCACTGGTGCCCTCACCGTCGGTGGATTCGGCCTCCAGGCCCATGTGGGATGCAGATCCCTCCGTCGCCGGTGCCTCTGCTCCTCCGCCACATGATGCTAATGCACACAAGGACAGGGTGACAAAACAAAAAGGGGAGAGAGAGACAGAGGATACACTTGGTCAATGCCAGCAACACCACTACCGTTGGCGTACACAACACACAGGGAGCAGCCCTATGCTCTAGGCCATGCACTACCAGTTACTAAGATAGTCACCAGCCCATGGCGTACAATGCCTACCTCAATTAGCTGCACACCTGAAACCCACAGGACCCAGCCCAGTACTCGATGCCCACTAACACTATTGGGGTAGGAGTGCTTCAGAGACTGCCCAACAAGGGACCTACCCTGCCATTTTCGCCCTGGCATAGGGGCACCCACAGCCCACATCCCCCACCCAGGTAAGCCTTAATGCGTGCACAGTCATGATTCTGAATCTGTACTTACCCCCTTGTGGCTGCTGTGATGCCTTCAAGCGCCCATCCAACTCCGGACAGGCCACCGCCGGGATACGAACATCAGGTGGTCAGGGTATAACGGGCACCCCTACCTCGTTGGGAGGCCAGCCCCAGCTGGGCCTCCGCCGTCTTCCTGCCCAGCGGCACAGGTCCTCCCACCGTTTGCGGCAGTGGGTGCTCCACCTGTCAAAGTCACCCCGGGTCTGCACCTCCTTGGTAATGGCACACCAAATGCCCTTTTTGCTGGTGGGAGATGAGCTGACCTGCATGGAAAATACAGCAGAAAGGGAATTAGTCAACCCTCCGGACCGTCACACTCATGGCCCACCAGATCTCTCGTATCCTCTGACACACATACATTGACCGCCATATATGCAGCACTCTGGCCAGGATGCCTCAGCCCCCCCACATGTGACTTACACACACAGCAATCCATACATTCATGGCCCACGCATCATGCTCATTGTGTACTCACCTGTTTGTCTGGAGGACCGCAGAGTAACGTGTACTGGGGTAGGACCCCATCCACCAGTTTCTCCAACTCCTCTGCAGTGAAGGCCGGGGCCCTTTCCCCAGACACATGAGCCATTGCCGCTTCCAGACACAGGTCACAGCAGCACTTGCAGTGTAGGTCCTCTCCTGTTGAAGGTCAGGTAGCAAGTGAGTGAACAGATAGAAAATGGTGGTCACGTCCGGGGCGGGGCATACCGTCACCGCCGGTGTACATCGCCATTGGCTCAAGGAACCTATAGGGCCCAATGATAACCAATGCGAAGTTGCGCAGCGGTCATCGACTGCCTACCTCAGCGGAGCACAGCGCCAGCAGAATTCCCTCATTTCCACTTGTCCCTCCTCACAGGTCAGGCAGCCGCCATTTCAGGGGGGCACAGGGCAAGGCACCGAACTGCGTCACAGCAGACATTGGCACAGCAACTGACTCTCTGATTCACATACTGGTTCTGTAAAGGAAAAGATGCATGATTATTGCTATATATGTGTGAATATGACCCTCTGCTCACCATTTTCTTCCATAGGCTTCAACTCCTGAGGCTGAATATGAGATGGCGACATCCTCGGGTGTACAGACCCCTGGTGGACCTTGCGACAATGGAGGACAGACACATTATCATGACATACAGACTTAATCGGGCCACAATCCAAGAACTGGGTGCCCAATTGGAGCCAGACCTGATGTCAGCTATCCGCCAGCCCACAGGGATCACCTCTAGTGCAGGCTCTGTCAGTGATCATTTCCTGGCAAGTGGTTCCTTCCAGACAACAATGGCCATGGCATCAAGGATGTCTCAGCCAATGTTCTCAAACGTGTTAACCAGAGTGTTGTCAGCCCTGCTGAAACGCATGTGCAGCTACATCGTATTCCCCCAGGTGGAGGATTTGGCCACAGTGAAAGCTGACTTTTATGCCCTGGGACATATCCCAAACATCATTGGTGCCATTGATGGTACACATGTGGCATTTGTCCCACCCCCGGAGAAATGAATAAGTGTTCAGAAATAGAAATAGGAAAAGCTATCACTCTCTGAATGTGCAGATAGTGTTTTTGGTGGACAAGTACATCTCCCATGTGAATGCCAAGTATCCTGGCTCTGTGCATGATGCATTTATCTTGAGGAATAGCAGCATCCCATATGTGATGGGCCAACTCCAGAGGCACCTGGTGTGGCTAATAGGTGAACCCAAGGTCCCCACCCAGTAAAAGTAGGTGTCTGGGTATGGGGTTGTACCTAAGGGTTAGTGTGTGTTTAACAGTTGTCCCTCAATATGTGCAGGTGACTCTGGTTACCCCAACCTCTCATGGCTATTGACTCAAGTGAGGAATGCCAGGACAAGGGCAGAGGAATGTTACAATGAGGCACATGGGCTAACAAGGATGATAATTGAAAGAACCTTTGCCTCCTGAAGGCCAGGTTCCGGTGCCTCCATCTGACAGGTGGATCCCTGTACTACTCACCCAAGAAGGTGTCCCAGATCATCGTTGCATATTGCATAACCTGGCCTTGAGATGTCAGGTGCCTATTCTGCAGGAGGATGAGCCTGGAGATGGTCTTGTGGCAGCTGTGGAGCCCGTGGATAGTGAGGAAGAGGAGGCAGAGGAAGAAGATGTTGACAACAGAAGTAATATAATACAGCAGTACTTTCAGTGACACTCAGGTAAGAGGCTAACTTCACTTTACTTTTCAGTTTCCTGTTGCACATTGTACATGGCAGCCTGATTTCCCTATGTCTATGGCCACTTACTGTGGCATCTCTATTTTCTGATCTCTGTTGCCCACTCTGTCTCCTGGCATGTTTACTCCTGCCCACTAAAGGTCATTCAAATGTAAATTTAACTGTACATATGACTTGCAATGCTTTGACAATGTTGTACTATTACATATTTGGATCATTTCACAGACTCCAGATTTGTATTTGTTCCAAGGGTGTTTATTTAAGTGCTCATAAGTAGAGGGGGATGTGCAATGGGCTGGGGTGATGGTGGAGGAATGTCCAGTTGGAGTCCATTCTTTTGGTATCACAGGTGCATTGCAAAGCAAAACACAAATGATGGACGGAATGTAGAACCAATCAAATATTCACCCCCAGTCACAGATCTGGGTTTAATCCATCATTCTTTTGCTCACCATGCCACCCCAGTTTAGACCCGGCCATATGCAAATCAGTCTTGACCCTGTTCCTCATGGGAACAGTACAGCCCGAACTGCCAGGCCAGGTCCTCCCTGGACCGAAAAACAAGCATCCTGGGACCGGTTTCACCCTTTATCAGCCAGGCTAGCTTGAATCCAGTGGCATACTGAGCCCGGGACCCAAGTCTGGGCATACCCAGCGCACTTATGGCGGCAAAAGCAAAGCAAAACACAAATGATGGACGGACTGCAGAACCAATCAAACATTCATCCCCAGTCACAGAGCTGGGTCTAATCCATCGTTCTTTTGCTCACCATGCCACCCCAGTTTAAACCCAGCCATATGCAAATCAGTCTTGACCCTGTTCCTCATGGGAACAGTCCAGCCCGAACTGCCAAGCCAGGTCCACCCTGGACCGGAAACAAGCATCCTGGGACCGGTTTCAGGGTTTCACCCTTCATCATCCAGGCTAGCTTGAATCCAGTGGCATAGTGAGCCCGGGACCCATGTCTCGGCATACCCAGCACACTTATGTTGGCAAAACTAAAGCAAAACACAAATGATGGACGGAATGCGGAACCAATCAAACATTCACCCCCAGTCACAGATCTGGGTTTAATCCATCTTTCTTTTGCTCACCATGCCACCCCAGTTTAGACCCAGCCATATGCAAATCAGTCTTACCCTGTTCCTCATGGGAACAGTCCAGCCCGAACTGCCAGGCCAGGTCCTCCCTGGACTGGAAACAAGCATCCTGGGACCGATTTCAGGGTTTCACCCTTCATCAGCCAGGCTAGCTTGAATCCGCATAGTGAGCCCGGGACCCACGTCTGGGCATACCCAACGTACTTATGGCGGCAAACGCAAAGTAAAACAGAAATGATGGACCGAATGTGGAACCAATCAAACATTCACCCACAGTCACAGATCTGGGTTTAATCCATCGTTCTTTTGCTCACCATGCCACCCCAGTTTAGACCCAGCCATATGCAAATCATTCTTGACCCTGTTCCTCATGGGAATAGTCCAGCCCGAACTGCCAGGCCAGATCCTCCCTGACCGGAAACAAGCCTCTTGGGACCGGTTTCAGGGTTTCACCCTTCATCAGCCAGGCTAGCTTGAATCCAGTGGCATAGTGAGCCCAGGACCCACGTCTGGGCATACCCGGCGCACTTATGCAGCAAAAGCAAAGCAAAACACAAATGACGGACAGGTGCATTGTCCAAAGGGGCATTGGAAGGGGGGCAATGGCAGTTCAGGGTGGACAGGATGACAGAGTGGGACAGAAGGGTGGCAATCAGGAGAGTCTTATTTCCTAGCGGGGTCTTGGCAATGTTCTCAGGCTTCTGCCTGGATTGCATGGACCGTTTGCAGGGTGGTTCTCCTTCTGCAGGGGGTGGGGTGCTGGTGGCATGTTGTTCCTGTGGTGGGGCCCCCTGTCCACTAGCACCGGCGGTGGTGGGGGCTGTTCTTCGGTGTGGCTAGTGTCAGGGGCACGTTGGTGTGTCACTGCCTCCCTCATGGTGTTGGCCAGGTCAGCCAGCAGCCCTGCAATGGTGACCAGGATGGTGTAGATGTGTTTGAGGTCCACCCTGATCCTCAGGTACTGTCCCTCCTGCAGCCGCTGGGTCTCCTGCAACTTGGCCAGTATCTGGCCCATGGTCTCCTGGGAATGGTGGTATGCTCCCAGGATGCTGGTGAGTGCTTCTTGGAGGAGGGTTCCCTGGGCCTGTCCTCCCCCTGTTGCACAGTAGTCCTCCCAGCTTCCCTGTTGTCCTGTGCCTCTGTCACCTGAACTGTGTGCCCACTGCCACTGACCCCAGGTCCCTGATCGTCCTGTGTTCGTGGGGTTATCTGGGGTCCCTGTAGTGGTGGACACGCTACTGAGTGACGTGTCCTCGGGCCAGTGGCATGGGCCTGCTGGGTGGGTTTTGTGGTGGTGTTTCCTGAGGGGGGAGGCTCTGTGGTTGGTTGGGGCTGTGGCAGGGTAACCAACTGTCCAGAGGTCCCTGATGGGCCAGGTTGGTCATCATGATCCAAGCATGCAGAGCTGCCGTCATCACTGTGGGCCTTTTCGGCGGTTGACTGGATGTAGCTGGCAAGTCCTCTCCGGTGACGTTGAGTAGGGGCCCTGTGGGCATGCAAATGCAGTGTTATGGTATCTGCGTGTGCAACCTTGTGCATGGGTGTGTTTCCCTGTATGGTTGTGATTTTCATGTCAGCTTTGCCTTGTGTGCGTGGTGGTTTTATGAGCTGGGTGATTCTCTCTACTGGGCATGCTGTGGAGATGGGTGCCCATGCAGGTCTGTGATGGGGGTCCATGGATTGTTGTGGCAAGCAGGGCTTGGTATTGGGATGGGTGGGTTGTGATAGTGGGGTATGTGTGAGGTGGTGGAGTGATGGGAGAGAGGGTGGGGGTATGTGATGGCATGCAGGTTGGGGGGTGATAGTAGTAAAGGTTTGACTTACCAGAGTACGGTCCTCCTGCGGCTCCTGCGAGGCCCTCAGGATGCATGATTGCCAAGATTTGTTCCTCCCATGTTGTTATTTGTGGGGGAGGAGGTGGGGGTCCACCGCCAGTCCTCACTATGGCTACCTGGTGTCTTGCAACCACGGAACACACCTTCCCCCGTAGGTCATTCCACCTCTTCCTGATGTCGTCCCTTGTTCTGGGGTCCCTCCCAATGGCGTTGACCCTATCCATGATTCTCCGCCATAGCTCCATCTTCCTTGCAATGGGCGCCTGCTGCACCTGTTATCCGAATAGCTGTGGTTCTACCCAGATGACTTCCACCACCATGAACATTAGCTCCTCCTCTGAAAACCTGGGATGTCTTTGGGGTGCCATGGATGTGGTGTGAGTGATATGTGTGAGGGTGTGGGGGTGTGAGGTGTGTGGATGGTGTATGGGTGATGATGTTTTGTGCCTCTGATTGAGTGGGTGCTCCTGGCATGTCTCTCTCTGCTTGCTATCTTTTTTTTGCTGTAAAGGGTTGTGGGTAATGTGGGTGTGTGTTTTATGTTGGAATAAGAGTGTGGGTGTGGTGTGTGTATGTGTGTCAAGTGTGTGTAGTTTGAATTGTCCAAAGTAGTGTAGTTTTGTAAGTGTGTGTGTATTTTGAGCGCAGCGCTGTGTACCGCCAGTGGTTTACCGCGGTTTAAAGACTGCCACAATGATTCGTGGGTCGTGATCCTGTGGGTGTATTCCTGTTGGCGTAATGGTGTGGGTTTTGCTATCGTGAATTTATCACTGACCTTTGGTCTGGCGGACTTGTGTGGGTGTCTGTATAGTGGCGGATTTCTCAGTGTGGGTCATAATACCCGTAGCGGAATACCGCTGCGGTCACAGTATGTTGGTGGCCATTATCATGGCGGTAGGCGGCATTTACCGCTGGGGTTGTAATGAGGTTCTAGGTTTCTCATCCTTTTTAAATTTCATACCTTGACTTGTGTATGTCGGATTTTTATTGTTTTGGTCTTGTTTTGTTTAGATACATATTATCTATTTTTATAAACCTGTGTTGTGTCATTTTGTAGTGTTTTCAATGAGTTACTGTGTGTGTTGGTACAAATACTTTACACATTGCTTCTGAAGTTAAGCCTGCCTGCTCGTGCTAAGCTACCAAGGGGGGTGAGTGGGGGTTAACTGAGGGTGAGTCTCCTTTACCCTGACTAGAGTGAGGGTCCTTGCTTGGACGGGGGTAGCCTGACTGCCAACCAAAGACCCCATTTCTAACAGTCACTAAGAGGAACTGCCACTGACTGCATCCCCTTTGTGCTGGCCTGTTGTTGGGCAGTGCCGCCCTGTGCTTGACTTGTGCCCCAGAGGCTGGGTGCTGAGGCCCCTGACCCCTGTGACCATTGGCTTCCTAGTGAAAGGACAGCACTGTGTCTAAGCACCTGGTGAACATTTCTCGTTATTTTCTAAGCGTTGTGAGAGCGCTGTGGTTTTTATGACTAAATTGCCTGGAGAGCACTTTCTGTGATCCTGCTGCCGGGGAAATCCCCGCTGTGGCCCAAGCACTTGTATGTATAGAGCGCGTCCAATGCACTCTGTGTCTTATGCCCCCGGGGCACTGAGGATCAAAACCTGGAGTGGGAGCACTTTTAGCGTTGCCTCTGGGGTGAAGTGCATTACTGACATGTTGTGTTTGGTATGATGATGTTGTGTACAATGCAGTTTATTTTTATATAACTTGGTGTTGTGTTTCTTTTGTGGTTGGGATAGTGTGTTACGTGTGTTGTGCAAACGCTTTACATATTACCTCTGTGAAAGGCCTGACTGCTCATGCCAAGCTACCAAGGGGGTGAGCAGGGGTTATCTTGGGTGTGTAACTCCCTCGCCCTGACTAGAGTGGGTGGGTTCTGCCTGGCTTAGGTGCAGACCCTAGCCAACCAGAAACCCGAATTCTACCATTGGTAGTCAGCCGTGAGGATAGGACTTGCGCTTGCTCAATGATATTGTGACTCATTATTGCACCACAAACAGTATTTTAGACCATCACATGTTTTGTTTCTCCTGATTTTCTCTCATTGGACATTTTTCCTGCTTTCAGTTCTTATGCTTGGGTATTTTGGTTGTCACACTTGTGTTTACAGTACCTTTTCAAAATGGGGCCAACCTTCAACCTAGAGAACCTGTCGTTTTACACGCAGGAGGAATTAAAGGGTTTCTGAAGAGAGAGCGGAATGCCAGAGAGCAGGGACCTCAGGATATCTCTGAATTTCTTTGAAAGGTTTGTGACATATGCCCAGGTGAAGAGTGTTCTTAGGGGGTATTCAGAGAATCCTGATTATGGTGAGGGTTCCCAATGGGAGGTCTCTCAGACCTCATCCCTAGTGAGCAGTGAAGAGACTGACCAGGAGGGTGAGAATGACCGGGCAGGGATGCCAGTTGACAAGGAAGGCCCCAGTGATAGGGAGTCCCTTGCTGGGTCCAGTGTAAGAAGCAGTGTCACCTCTCATTCCTTTTAGCTTGATGAGCTTAGAGATGGTCAGGAAGTGAGGGACCTGCAGTTGCAGCTAGCACGTCTGGCTGTGGAGGATTGAGGTGGGAAAGATCTTAGTGGCGGAGAGGATGGCAGAGGCAGAGATGGCCTTTGCCAGAGAAAGACTCACTGTTGAGCGCAGTCTGAAGGGTCTGGACTTACCAGTGCTGCAGGTGGAGTCCAGTGGTGGCAGCAATGTAAAGTTCAGTGGCAAAGATGATCCATACATATCCACAGATCTGTTACCTAGGTCCCAAGAGGGTGGTTACATACGTCAGTGGTTGAAGGAATATGAGAGAACTCTGGAAAAGCGCAGGATCCCTAAGAAGGATTGGGGGACTGGCCTAGGGAGCTATATTCCTGAGGAGAGGAGGGATGCCCTACTGGCTTTGTAAAGGAGTGACAAAGAGGAGTATCCCCCTTGAAGAACGCACTGATTATGAAGTATGGTTTTACCCCTGAGGAATACAGAAAGAGGTTCAGGGGCTGTAAGAAACTGTCGAACCAGTCTTGGGAGGAGTTCGTAAAGAATTGCTGCATGGCACTGGATGGATGGGTGAATGGTAGCACAGTAGACAATTTTGAAGGGCTGTTCAATCTTATTGTCAGAGAGCACTTGCTTTGTTGTTTCTCAGGGCTATGCCAACACTCGTCAGTGTGTGAGCTCTCTGACCCCAGGGCGCTTGCAAAGGAGGCAGACCTCTGGGTGAGTGCCAGAGGGTCTGGTGAGACATTTGGGGGTGTTCCTGAAGGGAGTGGTCTAGGTGTTTCCCAACCAGGTGTTGTGAGAGATGCTTTCAGTGTCCTAGGTGGGTCCCAGTATAGTGGGAGGGGTTCGGGTTCCCATGACCTGTCTCAGAGGAGAAGGAATGGGGGTGGGCTGAGTCCCAGGATGTCTTAGACCCAGTCTTAGAGCCTGGTTGGTTCCATGAGTGAATGCCAGGAGGCCAGCTTCTGAGAGGGATCCCATTTTGTCAGGAGGACTTGGGCGGGTGGCTGGTGATACTGTACCACCGCTCCTGGTCTCTGGTAGTCTCACTCCAAAGTGGAGGAGGCAGAAATCCAGACATAGGGCTGAGGGCGCCTGTGGAGAACTGGTAGGGTCAGGGATCAGCTCTGAAGTCAAAGCCCCCCTGGAATGACCCTGGTGACACCATTTCTAAGCTGGGGGTATCGAGGCTCTGCCAGGTGGGCAGAGGTCAAGAGACCTTACGCCAGCCAAACTCCAGTGCAGTGTTTAGGGAGGATGTTTCCCTTGTGGTGGGTGAGTGTACCCCCCAGGAAGTCCTGGGTTGCTAGGCAGTGAACCAGTCGGAGGGTGGTGACATTAGGCTGGGTGGTCAGGCTCAGGGGGTAAGCTGTGACCTGATTAGGGGGGGTAGGTGTGCTCCCCAGGAAGTCATGGTTACCCGGCCAATGGTCTAGTCTGAGAGTGGTGACTCTGGGCTGGGTGGGCAGGTTTAGGGGGAAAAAGTCTGACCTGATTGGGTGCGATTGGTGTGCTCAACCCCTGTGTGTGACTTCTAGAGGTACTTCCCATGGTGAGAGGTGCAGAACTCTGGGACTGGGGTTTATGGAGGGAGAGACTCACACTGGACCCGTTGTAATCTATGGGTGGTGACCCAGGTTTGGGAGGCCAGTTGCTGGGTGGTGATCCTGGGCTGGCAGGAGAATTTCTGCAGGACGGCTGTACCCAGCGCCCTGACAGGTCTGAATTCTGGTAGTACCACTTCTAGGAGCAGAGGGGGAGGAGAGCCTCGCCTCTAACCTCTTTGCAGCATATGGCTGCAGACCCTAGGTTGGTGGATCAGTGGTAGGCTAGACTCCTTGAACTGCTTAGAAGTGGAGTGGAGAGGGGTTGCTATGCGCCTGGGACTACCGCCCCTCACTCAATGAGGTTTCAAAGACCAGAGACCCCTGGATGCCATGAGGCCTGGTTCTGGCCACTGGCAGCTAGGGAGCCCCCATGGGTTAACCTAGGTTGCCTGGGAAGCATAAACGGGGGACCCAACTGGAATCAGAGTGGCATAGAACTGGAGCATGCCCCTGCAGCTTTGGCCCAGGGTCCATGTTCTATTGCCCCAATCAGCGAAGCCCATCAAATTATTGATTGGTCTCCCCTGGCTTTAGGTTTGTGGGGGGTTGTGTTAGACCTGGCCCTCTTTGCAGGGTCATCCAGAAGCTTTTTGCCTCCTTCGTCCTATTGTTTCTGACCTCTTCTTGTTGGCTCTAGGACTCTGAGCACTTTAACACTGCTGATCAGTGCTAAAGTGCAGGTGCTCTCCTACTAAAGTTGCTATGATTGGCTTACACTTAATTGGCACATTTAATTTAACTGTAAGTCCCTTGTACAGTAGTATCCCTATACCCATGGCCTGTAACTTAAATGCTACTAGTGGGCCTACAGCGCTGCTTGAGCCCCCCACAGAAGTACAGTTTCAAACCTGTCTCAGGCCTGCTAGCGCAGGTCCTGAATGCGCAGTTTACTGCCACAGGGACATGGCATCTAGATTAACGTGCCAGGCCCAGAAGTCCCCTTTTACTACATATAAGTCACCCCTAAGGTAGGCCCTAGCTAGCACTGTAGGCAGGGTGCTATGTATGTAGAAGGGAGGATATGTGCATGGTTGCGTGGCCTGTCCTGGTAGTGACAAAGAGCCTATTTGGTTTCTCACTGCTGTGAGTGCTGTCTTGCTCATACGATTGCGTTAGTAATGCCCTGCTTTATGACTAGGGGATATTGTGTGATTTATGAGGGGTAGCATAGGCCTGTTTGGTATGGTTGTAATGGTGGTGAGAAATGGTGCTTACTCGTATAGGTAGATTTTGTATTACCATTATAGACATGCCATTTCTAGGAAGTGAGTATTTCTCTGTGCTTATGGCTGTGGTGTTTTGTAGCTTGACTCCAATCTACGTCTGGGGCAGAGTGACAGCTGGGCTTTGTACATACTTTTCAGACAGCCTGTACACAGATAGGGGGGAGGTGTCACAGAGGTGCACTGCATATTGAATGGTCTTCCTGGACTGAGAGAAGGGGAGGCGGGGCATACCTGCATTTGTCAAGGCTGTGCTCAGGCTTCACACAAAAGGCTTGTTTATCCCCAGCTGATGTCTGGAGTCTGTGCTGTAGGTGAGAGGGGACAATTCTAGAACTAGTTGCAACTGGTTGGAACCTCTTCTCCCCCTCTTTGTGAGTGCCTTGCAAGAAAACTGAGTAGAAGTACAGGGGATTTTCCCCACGAAGAGTGCACAAGAGATATTCCTGGAACTGGACACAGAGGGCCTCATTACAACCTTGGCGGTCTTTTGTAAAGACCACCGAGGCTGGGGGCACCAGTATACCACCAGTGCTGGCAGTATATCTGGCTCCCTATTTCGACTTTTCTGCTGGGCCAGCGGACTGTAACAGTGTTACCGTCCACTGGCCCAGCGGAAAAGTCCCATCAACATTGCAGCCGGCTCGTAATAGATCCGGCAGCCAATGCTGATGTGCAGCAAATGCAGTAGCACCCGTAGTGCATTTCACTGCCCAAAATTCGGGCAGTGAAATGCGCGATGGGGCTGTGCCTGGAGGCCCCTGCACTGCCCATGCCAAGTGCATAGGCAGTGCAGGGGCCCCGAGGGGCACCTCTTGTCCCCTTACCGCCAGCCTTCCCATGGCCGTGCCTACCTCCATGGACAGGCTGGCGGTAAGGGGAGTCAAAATCCCGTTGCCCTGGTGGATGATGACCGCCGGGTCCGCCATGGCAGTGTACCGCCGGGCCCGGCGGTATTACCATGGCAGAAGGACCACGGTCGTGATAAGGCTGGCAGTACCACCAGCCTGTTGGGGGTACTACCACCACTATAGCCCTTACGGTCACTGAATGCCCTCATTCTCATCAGGAACCACCTTGGACTGCTGCTACTGTGCTGACCTGTGACCTGCTGGGTCACTAAGAAGAACTGCCACTGACTGCATCCCCTTTGTGCTGGCCTGTTGTTGGACCCTGCTGCCCTGTCCTTGACTTGTATCTCTAGAGGCTGGGTGCTGAAGCCCCTGACCTATGTGACCATTGGCTTCCTAGCTCAAGGACAGCGCTGTGTGTAAAGCCCCCATAAGCACCTGGTGAGCGATTTTCTTTATTTTCTAAGCTCCTTGAGAGAGCTGTGGTTCTTATGGCTAAAGCGCCTGTAGAGCGCTTTCTGTGATCCTGCTGCCGGGGAAATCACCACCGTGACCTGGTCACTCTTATGTATCGACCGCGTCCAAATCGAGCTGTGTCTTGTGCCCCTGGGGCACTGAGGATCAAAAGCGGGAGCGCTTTTAGTGTACCCCCAGATCGAAGCGAACTATGGAGAGCGTCCCTGGGGCACCAACTGCCACTGATTATTGTCAGGTTTCATAGCTGTGGCCCGGGAAGCAGATAACACACTTGCGCACCAGATCAATGCGGGTGAGTGGATGGCAGCGGCCCCAGGAGGGAGGGAGACCTCATTGGAGGTACCTCCGGATCCCAGGGCCGCCCTGAGAGCAGGACGCAGGGGAGGCGAGGGACATTCCCCTCTTCCCCCAGTTGCTGCCAGAGGAGCGTGATGCTCCGATTTCTGTCCCTTGTTTGTCTTTTGCTCCCCTGCCCCCATGAGGGCCCACTGTGGCCCTGGGGGTCCCCAGGGACGGTGGGTGCCCCAGTTTGGGTGGTGGCCCAAAGATTGGCCCCTGCAAATAAACAGAGGGGGTGTGTTCCACCCCTTCCCGTCACCAATATACCAATCATCAGGCAGCCCCCTTTTGGTACCAAGGAGCGCTGGAGGCCCCCTTCCCTCTAAACTGGTCAGAGAGTGTTCCTGTTATGTGATAGTATGATGCTGATGTTCCTTTTATGGGCAATGATGATAATGTGATTTTGATGACGTGCCATACATTTTCTGATGTTCCTGTTATGGGCAGTTATGATGATTTTATGACAAGTACATGTGTTTTCTGATTTTCCTTTTATGATGATGTGTTTTCATGATTTGCTATGTGTTTTCTGATGTTCCTTTTATGGGCATTTATGCTTACTATGACATGTGCATTATTTTAGTAATGTTTACCTGACTACTGTTTGTGTTGCAGGATAACCAGTAACCTATGTGTGGTATGTGACTAGTGCTGGTTTTGGCAGAGTAATATTACTGTGTAATGTTCTGACAACTGCTTGGGTAGCTGATATGTTGTGTTTGGTCTAATGATGTTGTGTACAATAAAGTTTAGTTTCATATAACATGTTTTTTGTGTTTCCTTTGTGGTGGGGATAATGCATCACATGTGTTGTGTGTGTTGTGTAAATGCTTTACACATTGCCTCTGGGATAGGCCCGAGTGTTCATGCCAAGCTACCAGAAGGGGTTATCTTGGGTCTGTAACTCCCTCGCCCTGAATAGAGTTGGTTCGTTCTGCCTGGCTTAGGTGCATTCCCTAGCCAACCAGAAACCCTATTTCTAACACATGATATATCTACTCTTCCTCAGGAATTACAGCTTTGTAAAGGGAATAAGAAATCCCCAATGTTAACCTATGAGAGGGGTAGGTCTCACAGCAGTGAAAAAATAATTTGGGAGGTTTTTCAGTACCAGGACATGTAAAACTTAAAAGTATATGTACTGCCTTTTAATTACATAGCTCTGCCCTATTGGCTACCTAGGACCTACCTTAGGGGTGACATATATATAATAAAAGGAGATTTTAAGGCTTGGCAAGAGGGTTTAAATGCCATGTCCACATGCCTGTGTAGCTGCACATACAGGCTTTGCAATGGTAGACCTGAGACATATTTAAGAGCTACTTGAATGGTTGGCACAAGCAGTGCTGCAGTCCCACTATTAGCATTTAACGTATACGCCCTGGGCACATGTAGTGCACTTTACTAGGTACTTGTAAGTTAATTAAATGGGCCACTTGAGGATGTACCCATCAAACCATGTTTAGTGAAGAAAGCACATGCACTTTTGTACTGGTCAGCAGTGGTAACATACTCAGAGTCCTAAGGCCAACAAAACGAAATCAGCAAAAATGTGAGGTAAACAGGCAAAGGTTTTGGGGAAGACCACCCTAAGGCTGTTAGGTCTGAAAACCACCTTTCGCAGCACCGATGGCAGCTGAAAAAGCAGTCTCCAGGGCGCTGTCCCTATGCCTGAAAACCCAACCCCCCACCAGGGTTCCCAGTTATAGGGATGCAACCTGTCTCCCCACTTTATAGGGCAGTATATGTTCACAGGGTATGCCGGCAGCACCACTTTCTGCCCCTTCGATCTCTGATCTGTCTTGGACCTCTGTAACCCTTTCTCAACACAGTTCTCTTGCCTTACTACATCCTCCTAGAGTAAACATCTACTACTCCTTCCCCACAACAGTTCCTACATCCATAAAGTACCACAAAGCATTCAAGCCACCAATGTAGTGTATAAAACTGCTTCCTCATCCCTGTTGCAGACCTCCAGGTAAATTTAAATCGCTTGCTAAACGTGTGAAAAGCCAGTGGTTTCCTTTTGCCCCCCAGTGACCCTTTTTCCTTGCCAAACCTTCCAACATTCTTTTCCCCAATTCGCCTGCCGATGGTGCTTAACGCCAGAACAACTTCAGTGTAAGCACAATACCTGCTAGCTTCCCTGCAATCGTGACTTGTGAGAGCCCCTTCTCTGTCAATGCAGAATAAATTGAACTACACCTACCTTTCTACTCCACCCCTCTGGCCTCTTTTGTGTACTATTATTCAAACATTCTGTGCTTGTGACCTCCTGGTAGACTCAGCCAATGACCCTACCACCAGCTGGAACATCCTCTGTCTCTTTCTGTCCAAAGATCCTTTGGCATTGGTGTCCTGTCCCTCTCCACCTCTGTGGCCAGCAATGGAATCTCTCCCAGTGAAAATGAGACAAAGCATCCACATTGTCATTGTCCACGTGGGCCCATGCTTCATCTTAAACAAATCGTCATATTTCAAAGATTCCGAAATAGATCCATAATAGCTTCAGCACCTGGGCATCCCTGGCTGACTACTTGTTCATAATTTTCAACACTGCCATGTTATTAATCCTGTTAAGTACTTTCTAATAGATCAATTCTGAATGCCACATTGTAACTACTACCACTAGTGGAAAAAACACCAGAAATGCAATACTTTGACACTCCCATTTCCATGGTTCTGTCCATTCTTCTGCATACCAGCGCCGCTGTCAGTACAACCTGAAACCCATGCCACCTGCAGGATCAGAATATGTCTGCACATCACACTCAAACTCTCTTGGAGTGAGCAGTGGAACACCATTGAATGAGTCAAGAAAGAAATGCTACACGTACAGGTCATCCCGCACCCCGGCTGACAACCTCACATGATGATGTGTAGAGGCAAACAGGACAGCGACATCCCCAACCACTGATAGAAAGTCCTGCCTGCCCTCAAAACTCTGCGCACAAAATTCAAATGGCCCAATAGCACCTGCATAACTTTGGCCTTTGCCACTAAGGTATCCAACAAAAACTGCAGTGTCATTCTCTTGTCTGGCGGTAAGCATGCTTCCATGGCTATAGATTCAAGTTTTATCCCTAAAAAGGAGAGCATTGTACCGGGATCCATTGTCTTTTATGGCACCAAAGGAACCCCAAGTCCCTCATGAGCTCCTGGAAACTTACTAGCAGCCGCTGGCAGTCAGCTCAGACAGGTTGGCTTACAAAAAAGAAGTCATCTAGATAATGTGCCACATACACATGTCCTGTGCACCACAAGAACAGCCACTGCAGGAAGGAACTGAACCTCTCAAATAGCACACAAGAAATGGAGCGCTCCATTGGCAGACCCTTGTCTACATACCATTGACCAGGGTGCCACAGCAACAACCAGAAAGCAGAATTAATGTCACTCTTAGTCATTTCTGCTCCTTTCCCCACTTGTTCCACAAGGCACTTCACCACATCAGCTGAAGAGTATGACACTGATGCCAGTTCCTTCGCTAAGAAAACATGAACTGATCTCCTGTTGGGTCATGTAAAATGTTGTATCAGTCTAAACTGCCTCCTCTTTCTTTGGATCGAGTCCTATTAGGGACACAATCAAATAGTCCATTGGCCAATCATTGAATGGGACTGGAATCCTGCCCTTTTGTATTTCCTTGTGTAGTTTGTCCTGTACCACTTGTGGATGTTCGCGGACTGACTTTGATTTTCTGCCCACCTTATGGTTGGGCCTTATAATCCAATCTGAATCCCCAACGAACCCTCTCCCTCAGCACTCTAGCATTCTCTTCCTTGTCATAGAACTGCAGCCAAAATTCTAACCTTGCCAATTTAACCTGCATATGAGTCCTTTACCTCTAGTCCCTGTGCTCCCTGACCACCCCTGTAACTTTTTGAGTGAGCAGCTTGTTGTGAACCTGGGCCCCCTTGATGCTGTTGCCCCTGTCCAGTCTGTGACCCCTCGCATCCCCCTACAGGCCCAAAACAGGGTATGAGTGCATGCCTCCCTGTGCATTTCGAGCACTCTTTGTAGGAGGCTGGCCTGGTTTGTAGTATGTACCTTGGGTACTTACAACTTATACCAGGTTCAGTTATCCCTTATTAGAGAAATGTAGCAGTGTTCTAGCAGCTTAGGCTGATAGAGGTAGCTATACCAGAGCAGCTTAGGCTGAACTAGGAGACATGCAAAACTATTGCAATATCACTTATAGTTACACAGTGCTTATACACAAGTAGAGACAATACTCAGTGTTACCAAAAATAAAGGTATTTATTTGGGTGACACAGTACAAAAAATATCTTAGAGACAATACTCCTTCTGGAGGTAAGTATTATATACAATATGTACACTAGACACCAAAATTAGACATGTAAATAGTCATAGAACAATGCAAACTGTAGGAAATCTTATAGAATGCAATGGGAGAAAATAGGTCTAGGTGCAACACAAACCATATACTCAAAAAGTGGAATTTGAATCACAAATTCCCCCCTAGACAAGTGAAATGTGTGCAGACTCAACTGAGAGAGCAAGAATTTTGTAAAGGTAAGTAAATTACCCCAACCTAGAGCCTAGAAAAGCCGAAGTAAAGTACTGCAAGTTTCCTTAGGACACACTACACCTCGTTTTGGGGATTTTGCAGAAGCCAACCAAGTCTGCAAAGAACAACTGCTGGATTATTGGACCTGCAAAGGAAGGGGACCAAGTCCAGAAGTCAAAGAAGTTCCAGGAAGGACCGGAGACCCTGCCAACCCAGAAGAGGGTGCAAAAGAATAGTCCCCAGTTAGTCGAAGAATGCAGAAATGCACCCTGGGAAGATGCCAGTGGGTTCCTGCATGATGCAAAAGATGTCCCACAGCGTGAAGATTGTTGCAGATGAGATTTCATGTTGGAAGGTGCCAACAAGCCTTGGGTGTGACAAAAGTGTGTTTTTCATCAAAATGGTGCTGAATGGACCCAAGAGGGCCCTGGGGGCTTCAACTCTGTGTGAGGAGGAAGAGGGGGCTCTCAGCACTTTAGAGAGCCCTCAGTATACCAGCCAGCACCCCCAGGAGTCACAGGATCTGGGTTCAAAGGAGGTGCAAAATGTGGTTGATGCAGCACAACAAATGAAGGTCCCACACCGCCAGAGAACAACTCAGCGAGTTGAGCATTGCAGGATGGAGTGCTGCGGACCTGGGCTAGGCTGTGCACAAAGGAACTTTGCAAAGAGTGCACAGAGGCCTCAGGAGGTGAAGAAGACACAGTACACAGGGGTGCCGTCGTTCTTGGAAAGGCAAGGTCTTACCTCCTCCAAATTGCGTCAGCAGGACCTCAGAACAGTCTATGTCGATGATGTCAACCCTCTGTATCCTTAGGAGCACGCTCATTGCTGTGAGAGGAGTCCCAGGGTACCGGTCGTCGTTTTGGAAGGTGCCTGCTTGGAGCAGGGGAGTGACTCTGTCACTCCACAGGAGATTTCTTCACTCCTTCTGGTGCAGGATGAACACAGGGTATCCCCAGAGTGTGCACACCATGGAAACTGTTGCAGTTGCTGACTTGGAGCTGAGGTTGCTGAAGAAACATGTCTCTTGTCGACACTTTGTTGCAGTTACAGTGTTTCTTGGAGCAGGCTGCGGTTGATCCGAGGTCAGAAGAGTCTGAAGTTGTTGCAGAGGATTCCTGAAGGAAACTAGCAAGCAGAATCTGAAGGGAACCCACAGGAGAGACCCTAAATAGCCCTGAGAGGGGGATTGGCTACCTTATCAGGTATGGACCTATCAGGAGGGGTCTCTGACATCACCTGCTGGCACTGGCCACTCAGAGCCCTCCAGAGTGCCCCCACACCTTGCAAAGCAAGATGGCTGAAGTCTGGGACACACTGGAGGAGCTCTGGGCACCATCCGTGGGTTGGTGATGGACAGGAGAGTGGTCACTCCCCTTTTCTTTGTCCAGTTTCCCACCAGCGCAGGGAAGAAGGGGTCCCTGGACCGCTGTAGACTGGTTTATGCAAGGAGGTCACCATCTGTGCCCTTTAAAGCATTTCCAGAGGCTGGGGGAGGCTACCCCTCCCCAGCCTGTAACACCTATTTCCAAAGGGAGAGGGTGTAACACCCTGCCCTCAGAGGGAATGCTTTGTTCTGCCTTCCTGGGACTGAGCTGCCCAGACCCCAGGAGGGCAGAATCCTGTCTGTGAAGTGGCAGCAGTTGTAGCTGCAGTGCAAGCATCAGAGAGCTGGTTTGGCAGTACTTGGGAAACATTGTGGAGCCCCCAGGATGCATGGAATTGGCTCCCCAATACCAGATTTGAAATGGTGAAATGGCCCTGAACTATGTGGGGGCACCTTTGCTAGTGCAAGGGTGCCCTCACACTTATTAACTTTGCTCCTAAACTTCAGCAAGTGAAGGTTAGACATGTAGGTGACTTATAAATTACTTAAGTGCAGTGAAAATGGCTGTGCAATATTGTGTGCACTATTTCACGCAGGCTGCAATGGCAGTCCTGTGTAAGGGTCTGTCTGAGCTCCCTATAGGTGGCAAAAGAAATGCTGCAGCCCATATTGATCTCCTGGTACCCCAATGCCCTGGGTACCTAGGGACCATATACTAGGGACTGAAATTGGCCAGCACACTTTTGGTAAACCACTGGCCGTAAAGATTGTTTTGCCCAACTTGGACATCCCCATCATATGCTGTCACAAGTCAGAATCATTCTCCCCTCTAATTTTGCTTCAGAGTCAAGTGCCATACATGCTTGAAACTCATTATCTTATTGCGAACATGCATACCCGCATATGTGATCTGCGTCTTCTGAATCACATCCATTTATTTCAATAAAGCAGTGCTTTGGTTAGGGAACTTTTCTCAATATACGCTTGCATATATCAAAAAGGCTGCTGTCTAGTTTTCAATAGTCATCAGCACCCTGGGTTGGTTAGACAATTCATATTTCTCTTCCTTTGACCCTTCTTTCACCCTGAGCTCCCTATGTAACAATTTAAACATTCTAACATATTTCCCTTGCCATATCTTCTCCTTTGAAGGCAAGATTAGGTGTGCCCATAACGGCTTCATCACACCCATGGACAGCAACTTTACTTTAAATTTCTTACTCTTTGGACCCTCTGTCTTTCCCCCCCTTACCACCCTCCTTGCTCCACACCAGCTCCTTTCTCTTTGTTGATATCCAAGAGTCCATGCTGATCCCCTTCAGAGTACTCTGCACCTGTGCTTGACAGACCATCTCTCTGTTTGCTCCACTTCTTATGTGTTTTTCCTTTGTCCTTGTTCTCCTGTCTATGCTCCTCCGTGCCCATCCCGGTATTCTTCACATACACCCCCTACCACAAACTTGTACATTCACTTTCCTGTTCCCTCCGTGCATCCACCCCTGACAACACTATCACCGTAACCATCTCCATGGCCTCCTTTGCCTCACGTGGTGTCAAGGTTGGTGCCTTCTCTAAAATCTGCTTCCTAGTCAGTTAAACATGTCTGCCGGGTACACTTGTGTCATTGTGGCTTGTCTGTATATTGACGACACCCTGCATAACACAAGGCAGAAAATGGCTATCATCCTGCCCCACTATTCTGTTCCTTGATGCCACCACCTCTGTTCTACCTCCAGTGGGATATCACTGTCCAATCTCTCTTCCTCTCCTACACTTTCCTCCTCATAGTCTAGCTGCATGTCATCTGCAACCTCATTCTTCAATGCCCAATTAGAGTCTGATAGATCCCTCCATCTTTGTTGTACATTGTGCCATAACACTAGGAAATGGTCCTCCTTGTTCTGAGTGGCCGCTACGGACCCTCCCATCTACTCTGCCGATGCAGGCTATAGTGACCCATACCTCCGCCCATCAGAGGCTGCCCTGAAGCTGCTTTCTTAAAGCACTGATGAGGCCTCACAGGACCTTCTTTAATCAGTGGCACCCCCGTCCCATGATGCCATCTAGATGGCTGCACCATCCTCTCCTTGACTTTCCCTCAGCATGATTGAGCTGCACCATGCTCGCCTGAGTTTGCTGCTTTGTTGGGTTTTGTGACCTCCTAAAAAGAGGATAACTCTGGTCTGCTGGGCCCCTGTGCAACTTAAGTTCTGTCTTGACCCTCCTTTGGCAACAAGCATCATCTACTGTGCTCCACACAACATTGCGTTTATGATCCAACCTCATTTTCAGTCGCCATCTCCAGGTAAGATACCTTTGGGCAATCGAAATCTAGCACTCCTGCAGTATCCTGCTGTACCTAAATGTACCCCACTCCGTACGGATGTAGACACCCTCCCTTGCCTCACGTGAGAATACACTCTCTTGGGCTATAGTACTCCTGTCCTCTGGGTCCCCGCCTGTCCTACTTCCAACTGCTCCTCTGTCTCTTCACCCTATGACCATCTCTCCTCTCCATCACTCAATTCTGAGAGTGCAGCCACTATGAGAAGGCGGTGCCCATATATGCCACAGAAGCCAAATCCTGGCCCAGTGTTCTTGCTGGATCCCCACTCCTCAACAGCCCTTGATGCTTCCCATACCCCTCCCCAGGTGATCCCCCTGCCCATTGTGACATCAGGCACCATTGGGACTCGCTATTATGACCCAACCCCCACCTCGAGTGTGCCTCCATGCCCAGACCTGCTTCTGTACTGGCATGTGCCTTCACACTCCAGTGCTGCTAGCACTATAATTTCATACTGCTCTATACAACCCCTCCATCTCCCTCCACCTGCATTCTGCTGTTGAGTGCACATGCACTCCACCACAGGCCGACGGCTTTGATGACGGTACTTCCGGTCTCAAAATGGAGCCCAGTCGCTCATTGCTTCCCAGTCCTGCGGGCCACTTCCCCTGCCTGCATCCATTCTGTACTAGTTACGCCCGCCCGTATTCTGATGCAGCCACTTGCTGTTGGCTTTTACGACAGAGCCTTGTGTGTCGATTACGAGCCAAGTCTCTCCCTGCTCTCATATTCCGCAAGCTTCTACCCCTCCCAGGAAACACTCTGCAACAGTTTCGAGGCCGCTTGCTTAACTCTCAAGCGGCCTTGACACCTACTTTTGCTCCTCTCTTTGCTCCATCCGGAGACCTCTGGAGTGGCAAGCATGCCAATACCGTGGCACTTACCCCTTCCAATGCCCTGCGCACTGTGCGTCCAGAGCTAGAGTCCATGCCCTCCACCAATAAATCCAGGTGCCCTACTTCCTTTAGCAAGTGTAGCATCTGGGCACCTTTTTCATCTGTTATTTTACCACCACCAAAAACACTTCCCAACCCTGCTACTAAGCCGCCACCTGGTTAACCCATTACCAAAATATTGGGATGCAGCCCAAAATGGCTGTCTATATAACTTTGGCCACATCCTTTAACGGAAAGTAGCCCAAAACTACTCGCAGTCTCCTGGACTGCACCAACTCCTCCAGTCTTCCCAGGGGGTATACCCACCCCTGGTCGACTGCCCCCCAAATCCCCATTGTCAACAACCCAGTGTTATTTTCAGTTCTCTACAATACTTTTGTTGCAATGGGGAGGAGAGTTGCACTTTCACATTGCTTCTATATACAGAGAACGCTATTTCTCCTATGTATTAGGTTCTTCTGTGATGGTTGTTAAGGCACAATTGTTAGTGCTTTTATAGAAGCCTAATGCTGCCTTTAACCCAAATGGAACTAGTTGTAGATTGGGGGTCCACCATTCTAGTTCACAGGCCTTCTTCACAGCGCTGAGCTAGTGTACATCTATCTGCTTTAAGAACATCACAGCCATTCAGAAGAAGGGGGGATGCGGAAGAACCCTTGGACCCTTCCTAGCCTCCATGCCAGTAGAACTCACGCAGTGGGTTCCCACCTGTGCCTCAGACCATGATCCTTGGTCTGCTGCAGTGTCTCCATCTGCTGTGTCAAGCCCCTTATGTCGTCCACAGTACACTAGCAATGGCCTTACATTCACCACCCCTATATCACACCTGAGGGCATATCTCCTTCATGTTGCTCTCCCACTATGTCTTGTGTAGCTGCCCACCAGAGGCATTCACGAGGCTCGACTTTCACACTGGGCGCTATCTTGGATTCTCCCTTGTGCATTCCCGGGTGAACAAACTCTGCTGCAATCTGCCCGGAGACTCATTCATTCATGTCATGCATGTCACCGTCCTGTCACAGATGGCATGGTAGTCCAGGATAGGCCCCCTCCATCACTCTGGACTGAGGATTAATGAGGAATGGGATCTTGGGCCTGGGAGCAGTACCCTGTCATGTTTTACTCCATTCCGTGCTTAGTCATGCCCCTCACTGAGACAGAAATTCTAAAGGGCTATTATTTGGTACAAAGTACATTATTGTGCTTTAGGCCCTTGTGCAATATTTAAAATTGTTGTTATTTTTATATACATTAACTTTTTTTCTGGTATCGGAATGATGCGGCTGTGGGACAAAGAAATTAATCTTCTATACACTTAAGCTCCCACTGATTCACAGAGGTCACTTACACTTTTTAGCAATTTACACTTTTGAATACATGTATTGTTGCATTTATTTTTAAATTCAAAATATGGCATTAAATATTTAAAATAATTTAACATTATTTGTCCTGGGGTTTTACTTTAATTCCCTATCTCCATTATTTTCTAAGGGAGGGTTTTGTAGCACCAGTCGGTTGGCCATGTGTGGTACTTTACTTACTGCTGTTTTTTTAGTAGCAATGTACGCCTTTTGGGAATAGCTACAAAGAAGTAAACCTACTCAAAAGTGTAAATTACTAAAAATTGTAAGCAGTACTTTATTTGTAAAATACTGCTTTCCATTGCCTAAAGCTCAGTTTAGAACCCATCACCTCGAGCTTTCCATTACCAGACTTCTTCTACCCCTCTATCTCACCCTTGCAGGTTTCTACTTTGCCCTTTAGTGACAGTTGTTTGTCTTTCTCTCGCTCCTTCTTTTGTCTTTATATGTTTTCCTCTCTTTTCCTCTCTGGAAATTTCAGATGCATAAAAATAAGTGCTGGTCCCCAAAAATGAGTGCCGGTGGCCCCCACCAACAACCACCAGCTTCAATTAAGCACTGAGTGTAATTTACAGTAGTGAATCAGGCTTATAGGCCCTCATTACAACCTTGGCGGGTGGCAAGGTTGAACCACCGAGCGGGCACCTATGCGGCCGCAAACCCGCCGGCCACATTACAACATCCCCGCTGGGCCGGCGGGGATGTCGGCCGTAACATTGCAGCAGGCGCCTAATGGAGCCGGTGGTGTTGCGACCGTGCGACGGGTGCAGCTGCACCTGTCGCGCTTTTCACTGTCTGCTGTGCAGACAGTGAAAAGCAGGGTGGGGCTGTGCCTGGGGGCCCCTGCACTGCCCATGCCAAGTGCATGGGCAATACAGGGGCCCTGCGACTCCCCTTCCCGTCAGCATTTCCATGGCGGTCTCTACCGCCATGGACAGTCTGGCGGGAAGGGGAGGGGAGTCATAATCCCCTGGCGGATTATAACTGCCAGGACAACAATGGCGGGAAGCCGCCGGTCCCGGCGGTGCGACCGCGGCGCTACCGCCACAGTCATAATATGGCGATTTGTACTGCCAGCCTGTTGGCGGTACAATCGCCAAAACAACCCTGGCGGGCTTTTACCGCCAGGGTTGTAATGAGGGCCACAGTTTTTTATACCAAGTACACAATTTCTCTCAGGACTTTATATGATGATATGCTGTTAGAGGGGAATAATGTAAGTGCTGCAGCAGACCATAAATTAATAGAGAATTATTACTAAGGAGGGTCAGGATCACTTTGAATGAAGTGGGGATCTCAATTTGGTTAGCAGCTTACAAGAAAGGTTTTTCTACTAATCTGAGAGATATCCCCACTGAGATACTACTCACTCTCCGGCCGATGGTTCTTTGTCGATGGCTGAGATTAACCAAGATCTGTACATCAAATTAAATAGTCATCACAATCTCAATTCTATTTTCAGTCAATTATAAAAGTAGCTGTGAGATTTAAGGTTCTTGAGCAAATCCTTTAGTATTTCATCTTTATTTTAATCAGCAAATAAATTCATCAATATAAATCAATAGTTTTGCCAGTGATCAAAAATAAGTAGTAATAATCAATCAAAGCAGAACTTCCCATAAAGAGAGGTTCAAGAAACTCAGTGAGTCTCAGCATGGGCACCGTACTCTTTGAATGAAAGGGCAAGGAATGCGGCAGGTGGGCAATGTGTTAACCTACCCTAGGGACACACACTATTATAAACATTCAGATTTTAAACTTTTCCAACATGCTGCTTCTTCTTTCTTCAGTCAGCCAATCATCTTCCGATGCCCTCATGGGAACAGGATCACTCCATGTCTTTTCACCAGGAACACAACAGTCCACAGAGAGCAATGTTGAATGAAACATTTCTTATAAAGGACAAGTTATTTCTATTACATGTTCACATCACTCTTTTTAGAAATGCTGCATCTCATATGTGAACTTGTTCATTACCTCACTGAATGACAGAACTCTATTCATTAGTTAACATTGATCTTTGTGTAGGTAGAAACATTTACAGAGCTAAATGAAAATATTTTACGCAACTATTATTCATTATGAAAAAAACATGTTCATGGGAAGGTCAGGAAATAAACATTTTATGTGAAATCAACATTCTTTAGGTGTGTCAGCTTTGTCAGATAGCTTTGCTTTAAATGTTCAGGCCTAGTATGAGTAAAGATGGTTGCCTACTACAATTTTTGCATTAAAGTGCATTTATTTTATTTAAAGCCTACGTGTTAATCCCACACATTATCATTTTATTTACCTGACATTTCAAACGCTCCTACGATTTTGATATTTGTACAGTGAAATACTGGAGTGGTTTAGCATTTTATCAGAGTTTAGTCCCAATCTGACCTTGGTCTGTCTGTGCAACTTTGATTTTTGGTATACTAGAGAAGGGATCGCAATTCCACTATGAAGTACTGATGCTATTGTGAGAGGTGACTTGATGAAAGTCAGAAGTACCCTTCTCCCTGGCAGTCTCTCAGGTAATTGCTTCAAGACTTGAAATTGCAGTTATGCTTTTAGTACGCCCCTTCCAGGACCCTCAATATAGAGGGTCCCTTTTTCCATTTGGAGCACTGTAGGCCCTTCATTTTTTGTTGCAGTCATTTTTATAATTACTTGCTGGAGAACACCCTGTGCCTTTCAAGAAATTATATTGACATTTTATTCTTTTTCAACAATGTTACTGGCTTTATGTGCTTTAAGCACACCGTTTGCCACTCATTTACCTAAAAGGTCACCAGAGAAGAGCCAGCAAACTCCTTAAAATGGAAATCCCAGCTCATTTTGACTACACATGTTGTCCCAGTGTGCTTTAAACTCTACCATCTGCCATTTAATTTTGCCTCCATTTTCTTGGGACACAACCCTAAATTTCCCTGAAAATATTTATTTAGATTAAATTCATTTATTACTAATGATACTGCTTAAAAAATGAACTCATGTTTCTTAAAAAAGGGCCTTGTGTGAAGAACTTAAATCTCATATAAAGCTTTCTTAAGTTATGGATGTTATCATTTAACACCGACATCTCACAAAAGGAATTGTTGCGAATAGCCACGCACTCTAACATAAAGTTGAACATATTGGACAGATAAGCACAAAAACCGATAGTTTATTGGACTTCATGATGAAAACATGGAATTCATGGCTAAGAGTGATGAGGGCTTTAACCACGTATCTGCTGAGGCTTTTTGATCCCTAGTAATTAGCCCTTTTTTGATGCTTAAGGCACCTACTGCTTAAGACTTCATAACTTTTATCTACAAAAGGTATCCCGGAAAAATACGTCCCACATCTTGGTGATTCTAAAGGTACACAGAGTTTGTGGATGTCCCTGAAGGGAAACAAGAAAATTGTGAAATACATCATCATTATAGCCCTCATTATGACATTGATGGTACATCCCACTTACCGCCACGCTGACTGCCGCCAACATACCCACGCTGTGGCGGATATCCGTTCACCATATTATGACACACACACACCAATCTGTCACTATTCAACCACAGACACAAGTCTGCCACACCAAATGTCAGCGGTAAACTGGCGGTATCCAAACCCATACTGTTAGGCCAACAGAACTACACCCATCACATTATAACCCACGAATCACCATAGCGGACATTCAACTGCGGTAAACCATTGGTGGTACATACAGCTGCGCTCAAAATACACACACACATACAAAACAACACTACATTGGTCAATGTAAATAACACATACCTGACACCCATACACACACCACACCCACACCACTATAAGACACACACCCTCATTACCAACATCCCTTTACGATTACAATTAATTGCCACCAGAGAGAGACAGCAAGACCACTCACACAACCAGAGCCACATACCACTCACACCTATACTCCACTCAGGCACCCCACATCACACACCCCAACACATTACCCTACACACCCTCACCTAAACACCTTACACAACAACGATGGTACCACAGAGACACCCCCGATTCTCAGAGGAGGAGCTAAGGGTCATGGTGGAGGAAATCATCAGGGTAGAGCCTCAGCTATTTGGAGCACAGGTGCAGCAGATATCGATAGCTAGGAAGATGGAGCTATGGTGGAGAATCGTGGACAGGGTCAACTCTGCAGGACAGCACCCAAGAACCAGGGATGACATCAGGAAGAGGTGGAATGACCTACGGGGGAAGGTACGTTCCATTGCAGCAAGACACCAACTCGCTGTACAGAGGACTGGCGGTGGACCCCCACCTATTCCCCCACAACTAACAACATGGGAGGAGCAAGTCTTGGCAATCATGCATCCTGAGGGCCTGGCCGGAGTAGGAGGAGGACTGGACTCTGGTAAGTCAATTCTATACTACTACTACCCCCCTACCTACATTCCATCACATACCCTTACCATACCATCACCCTCACTCCCATCGCTCCACCACCTCCCACACACCCAACCATCACATCCCACTCATCCCAATACCAAGTCCTGCATGCTATACCAATGCATGGACACCACTCACAGCCCTGCATGGACACCAAAGCATGCACACTAGAGAGAATCAGCTACCCCATCATATACCAACTTACACAAGTGAAAGCTGCTAGGGCAAATACAACCGCAGAGGGCAGCCCACCCATGCACAATATGTCACACACAGAAACAATAAACACTTCATTTACATCCTCACAGGTATCCCACCCAATGTCACTGGAGAAGAGGTGCCAGCACTATCCAGTCCCCCAACTGAAGAGGCCCACAGTGATGACAGCAACTCTGGTCGCCTGGATCTGGATGACCAACCTGGCCCATCAGGTACCTCTGGACAGTCGGTTACCCAGGCTCAGTCACACACCACCACAGAGCCTCCCCCATCTGGAAACACCACCACAGCACCCATCCAGAGTACCCACACCTCTGTCCCCAGGACACATCAATCAGCAGAGTGTCCACCTCTACAGGAACCCCAGGCCACCCCTCATACCCAAGACAGTCAGGCACCTGGGGCCAGTGGCAGTGGGCACACGGTTCAGGTGACAGAGGCACAGGACAACAGGTAAACTGGGAGGAGTGCTGTGCGTCAGGGGGAGGACAGGCCCAGGGAACCGACTCTCCAGGAGGCAATCACTGAGATCCTGGGAGCATATAAACACAATGGGCCAGATCCTGGACAACGTGCAGGAGAACAGGTGGCTGCAGGAGGAAAGTACCAGGGGATCAGGGAGGACTTGCAGGTCATCAACACCACCCTGGTCTCCATTGCAGGGGTGCTGGCAGACATGGCCAACATTATGAGGGAGGTAGTCTTGCAAAAGCGGGCTCCTGCCACTAGCCAGACATCTGAACTGCCTTCCACCTCCGCTGCCGCTAGTGGACAGGAGGCCCTGCCACAGGACTCACAGGCCACCAGCACCCTTCCCTCTGCAGAATGTAAACCACCCTGCACACATTCCCTGCGATCCAGGCAGAAGCCAGTGACTATTGCCAAGACCCCCGCTAGGAAATGAGACTCTCCTGATTGTCACCCTTGTGTCCCACTCTGTCACCCTGTCCACCTTGAAATGCCATTGTCCACTTTCTATGTCCCCTTGGACAATGCACATGTGCTACAAACAGACTGGAACAATACCCTAGACTTTCCTCCATCATCACCCCATGCCCCTGCCCCTCTTCTTCTTAGCACTTCAATAAACACCCTTGGCAAAAAAGTATGGAGGATGTTATATTTCAAAGTATGTATTCGCTTAACCAGGTACAAACATTGCAATTCAACAGTACAGTAATTGTGCACATAGGAAAGACCTGTATTTGGCTGTAGTGATCACACCAGGAGCAATAATGTGACACCAACATCTGTAAAATGAATTGCCAAGGGGTACAGTAAGTGGGCATAGAAGTGGGAATTAACAGCATGCCAGTGCCAAAGATATACAACATATTGACAATGAAATGTGAAGTAACACTGTCTTACCTGTGTGTCATTGGAAGTATTATCTAATCACTGTTGTTCTGTTGTCCTCATCCTCATCCTCTGCCTCCTCATCCTCACTGTCCACAGGGTTCACTGCTGCCACACGGCCATCTGCAGCCTCCTCCTCCTGCAGAAAAGGCACATGGGGTCTCAAGGCAAGGTTGTGCAACATGCAGCATGCCACAATTATCTGGCAGACCTTCTTGGGTGAGTAGCACAGAGATCCACCTGATAGATGGAGGTACCTGAACCTGGCCTTCAGGAGGCCAAAAGTTCTTTTGATTATCCTATTGGTCGCCCATGTGCCTCATTGTAACGTTCTTCTGCCCTTGTCCTGACATTCCTCACAGGAGTCAGTAGCCATGATAGGTTGGGGTAACCAGAGTCACCTGTAAATAACAAGGGACAACATTTAGCCACACACTATCCCATATGGCCCACACCATACCCATACACCGACACCTACTGGGTGGGAACCAGGGCTCGCCTATTAGCCACAACCTGTGCCTCTGTATTTGGGCCATCACATTTGGGTTGCTGCTATTCCTCAGGATAAAGGCATCATGCACCAACCCAGGATACTTAGCATTCACATGGGAGATGTACTGGTCCGCCAAGCACACCATCTGTACATTCATGGAGTGAAAACTCTTACGATTTCGGTACACCTGTTTATTGTGATGGGGGCACAAATGCAATATGAGTTCCATCAGTCACCACAATTATGTTGGGGATATGTCCCATTGCATAGAAGTCAACCTTCACTGTAGCCAAATCCTCTACCTGGGGAAAAACAAAGTAGCTGCACATGGGTTTAGTCAGGGCAGGCAACACTCTGGTCAGCACTATTGAGATCATTGGCTGTGATATTCCGGCTGCCAAGCCCACTGTCACTTGGAAATATCCTGTTGCCAGGAAATGGAGCACTGATAGAACTTGCACAAGAGGGAGGATCCCAGTGGGGTGACGGATAGCAGATATCAGGTCAGGCTCCAATTGGGCACACAGCTCTGTGATTATGGCCCTGTCAAGTCTATAGGTGAGGATGATGTCCCTGTCCTCCAGTGTTGCCAAGTCCACCGGGGGTCTGTACATGGGGGTATGTCTCCATCTCCTATTCATCCACAGTGGTAGCAATCTAATGGACAAAGGCGTGAGGAGCCGGTCACAAACTGAACACTGGAGCCACAACAATACAATGCATGGTGTAAATTTGTATTAGGTAAGTGGGATTTGTCCTGTATGTCCAAATATTAACTGTGATGCAGTTAGTATCCAGGTCCTACCCCCCCCTTGAATGGCATCTGCCTGTATAGTGTGGGACAGGTGGAAGTGAGGTAATTCCACTGACGTTGTGTGCCGTTACGGGAGGCGGTCGGGAACTGCTATGCAACTCCTCATTGGTTAACATTGGGCCCTATGGGGTACAGTGGCGAATGATGATGTATGCTGGCGGTGACGGTATGCACCGGCACGGATGTGACCTCCATTTTCTATCTGGTTCCTCCCTTGCTACCTGACCTTCAACAGGAGAGGACCTACCCTGCATGTGCTGCAGTGACCTGTGTCTGGAACCTGCTATGGCCCATGTGACTTGGGAAAGAGCCCCTGCCTTCACCTTTGCAGGGTTGGAGCGACTGGTGGATGGGATCCTACCCCAGTACCGACTGCTGTGTGGGCCTCCAGACCAACAGGTGAGTACACTGTGAGCAAGATGCATGAGGCATGAATGCATGGATTGGTGTGTGTGAAGGCCTCGTATAAGGGGGAGGGTGGGTGGATGTCCTCTGGGTGGCGTATTGATTGTGTGCTGGGCCATGTGTGTGCAAATGGTTATGTGAAGGGGTATGGTGGGCCATACATGTAACAGGCAGGACTGTCTGACTGATACTATTTTCCTGTGTGCATTTCCTCTGCAGGTTAGCGCCCATCAAAAGAAGGGAATATGGCTTGCCATCGCCAAGTACGAGCTGACTCTGGGGGTCTACAGCAGGCGGAGCACCCACTGTCGGAAACGGAGGGAGGATCTGAGATGCTGGGCACGGAAGACGGCGGAGGCCTGGCTGGGGATGGCCTCCCAACAAGTAAGGGGTGTCCGTCAAACCCTTACCCCCCTGATGGCCCGCATAATGGCAGTGGCCTATCCTGCGCTGGATGGGCGCTTGAGGGCATCACAGTAGCCACAAGGGGGTGAGTACAGTGCCCATCATTATAACTTACGCATCGTAAGGTGGTATCGGGGTGGGGGATGTGTGTCAGTGGGTGCCCGTAGCCCAGGCCTGACATTGCAGAGTAGGCCCCCTGTTGGTAAGGGTCATGAAGGGATAATCGTGCTACATAGCTCGTAAGCATCTACAACTGGTCAGGGCTGCGTGGGTCCCAGGTGTCCTGAATTTGGCAGTGTGTACCCCTCCCCATGCCTTGATGGCCAGCAAAATAACTGGTAGTGCAATGCATAGTGTGTAGGGCTGTTCCCTGTGAGAGAGTGGTGTGTACGCCAACAGTGGTGTTAGTGCAGCCATTAACAAGGTGTATCCTTTGTCTCCTGCCCTTTTTGTTTTGTCACCCTGTCCTTATGTGCATTAGCATCATCTGGCGGAGGAGCAGAGGCACTGGCGACAGAGGGAGCTGCATCCTACAGGACCTAGGTGGCAGAGTCCACTGACCGTGAGGGCACCAGTGGGACGGGGGCGAGGGGAGCACCACGGCGGAGACTGGAGGGGACAGTTCAGACACAGATACCTTCTCTGATGGAAGATCCATACCCGTACCAGCACCCCCCTCCCAGCTGCCCCCTCATCAAGCTGTCCATGCCCACTCTCCCAGGAGGGTGGCATCTCCTTCGCCCCAGGCACCTCATGCCCTGCCCCAGTAAACCCTGCTGCCCTGAGTGAGGAGGCTATTTACCTCCTGAAATCCATCTCTGTAGAGCAGTCAACCATTGTGAATGCCATCCAGGGGCTGGCAGCCCAAATGCAAGTAACTAATGCATTTCTGGAGGGCATTCACACTGGCTTTGTGGCCCAACAGAGATTGATCCAGGCTCTGGCCTCCTCTCTGATGGCAGCCATTGTCCCTGTTTCAAGCCTCCCCCCCCCATCTTCCTCTTCCCAATCCCATTCCCCTGAACCCCAACCTATCCCAAGCAAACAGGCAGGTGAGCATGCACACAAGACAATACACAAGAGTGGCACTGGCAAACACAAGCACCACACATCATCCCACAGGCACTCACACAAACACCATCCAGATGCAGACATACCAACATCCACAATGTCCACTGTCGCCCCATCCTCCTCCTCCTCCACCTCCATCCCAGTTGTGTCTACACTCACACCTGCATGCACTACATCCTCATCCACCACACCTAGCAAAACACACACCTTACTGGGAGACTCCTCTACAACAGCCATGCACACATCCCCTGTGTCCTCTCCCACTGTGTCTGTCCCCCCCAAAGTACACAAATGCAAGCACACAGACACCCAACAGCCATCTACCTCACAACAACATCCAGGCCATGCACCTGCACCCAAAATCAGCAGGCAGACACCTCCTAAAACCACTCCCTCTTCCTGCCCCAATGTCCCTAAGAAGCTTTTCCTCTCCACCACTGACCTCTTCCCTACCCCTACCCCCGTCCTTCACGTCTGGCCTGGTTGGTAAAAACCCAGGCAAGCACCTCAGCCACCCAATCCACAGGCCCAGTAGTCTCCACACCCACTCGTGGTGGGAAAGGATCCAGGGTACATGTGCAGTGGGTTAATGAGCCTGCACCAGACAGCCTCAAGGAAAGGGTGCCTGTCCCAGCTGCTGCCCGGAAGGGCAAGGAGCCAGCCCCAACTGCTGTCAGGAAGGGCAAGGAGTCAGCCCCAGCTGCTGCCAGGAAGGGCAAGGAGCCAGCCCCTGCTGCTGCCAGGAAGGGCAAAGAGTCAGCTCAAGCTGCTGCCCGGAAGGGCAAGGAGCTAGCCCCAGCTGCTGCCAGGAAGGGCGAGGAGCCAGCCCCAGCTGCTGCCAGGAAGGGCAAAAAGCAAGGGGCAGGGACTCAGACGGAGCCCCCACCACCAACCATGGCTGTGCAGCCATCCGAGGCTGCAGGGGATGGGCAGGAGCCTCCCCCCACCAGCAGCAGCAGCACCACCACCGCTGGGCAGCTGTCCGAGGCTGCAGGGGATGGGCAGGAGCTTCCCCCCACCACCACCAGCAAAACCACCACCACTGGGCAGCCGTCCGAGGCTGCTTGGGATGAGCAGGAGCTTACCCCCACCTACAGCAGCACCACCACCACGAGCACTGGGCAGCTATCCAAGTCTGGAGGGGATGGGCAGTAGCTTCCCTCCACCAGCAGCAGCACCACCACCACCAGTGGGCAGTCGTCTGAGGCTGCAGGGGATGGGCGGGAGCTACCCCCCACCAGCAGCAGCCCCACCACCACCACTGAGCAGCCGTCACTGCCAGCGGGTAGTATGTAGTCCTGCCTCCATGGGCTGCTGTGAGACCTGGCCCCTGCAAATCCAGTGAGTATGACACCCACCTGAGGGACTGTGACCTTGCAGTCCCTAGGATCAAGACCACAGGGCACAATTCCCCCTCCACAACCAGTGGGTAAGACACCCACCAACCCCAGCCTCCCCAGGATCAAGAGCACAGGGCACCATGCCCCCTCCAGAACCAGTGGGTAAGGCATCCACCAACCACAGCCTCCCCAGGATCAAGAGCACACAGCACGATGCCCCCTCCAGAACCAGTGGGTAAGACACCCACCAACCCCAGCCTCCCCAGGACAAAGCACAAGGCATGTTGCCCCCTCCAGAGCATTTGGGCAAGTCACCCACTTGAGAGACTGTGGCCTTGCACTCTCCAGGACCAAACACGGGGCATGTTGCCCCCTCCATTACCAGTGGTCTTGTTCCATCTGCCGACTGAGGTGCCCTCCCATTCCCTGTTCCCCTAAGATGCCTGCCTATTTTCCAACTGATACCCCTGCAGTGTTCTCTCCGTGTTGATGCAGGTGACAAGTGGGGCCTTGGACTTTGGCCTGTGGCCCTCTGGCCCATGCACACTGAGGACTGGGTAGTGTCCCTTGAACTGTACATTTGTATATAACACTTGCATTGCATATTTCATATTTCTACTGTGTTGATATTATTACACTCACTCCGGTAAATTCATGTTGTCCTTGCATTTTTCATCCGAGGTACGGGGTATATGTGTTTTATTACTGCAGCTGATTGTGTGTATGGTGTTGGGGGTGGGGAGGTGTTGTACATGTGTGTGTCACTCTCTTTTTCCTCCCTCCCTCCCTTGTGTGCTAAGCGTTTGTACTCACTGTCGTCGTCTTCGCCGTTGTTGTTGTTTGTGGTGGAGCAGCACATAGAAGAGCATTGGGAAGACATGCAGCTCGGGCTCCCTGGCGGCGTGGTTGTTCCTTGTGTCTCCAGTGGTGAGTCCTTTCACTTCTATGCAGTGTTTCCGCCAGGCTTTTGATATCGTTGGTACCACCCTGGAAAAGGTGGTGGATTGCAGGGTCTTAATACAGTGGGCGAGACATTGGCTTCCGCCTGGCTGTTGCAGGCTACCGCTGTGGTGGCTGTTGTTTTCGCTCTGGCAGTCGGTGTGGTAAATTGGCTGCCTATCTGAGTTCTCACTGCCAGGGTCAAAATTTGGCAGTAGTTACCGCCAGCCTGTTGGCGGTATTACCGTCACTTTTTCACCGACCGCCAGGGTTGGAATGAGGGCCCCGAAAGATGGGAAAAAATAGCTATACAAGAAAACATATTTTTTTCTCAAAATGGCATCAATGAAATGTTTTCTGTGCTAAGATCAACTTCTTCCCAGTTGCCAGGAACAAGCAAAGATGTAAAAAAATAATAAATCATTTTTGTATCCCAGACTTTGCATTTTTTGAAGTGGTACATTTTTCCTAATTTTTGTAGTTTCAGCCTATCAATAGTTTTTGGTAGAAACAAGTGTGAAACCAATGGGTAATTCCTGAAGGTTCTACATTTCTGAAAACTAGACAAAATTCCCATTTAAGCAAATGGTTAATTGTGTATGTCACTCAAGGTTTTCCAAAGAAACTAGTCAGTGAAATCAAAATGAATGTAAGAAAAATAGTTAGAAATAGAAATAGATGACAACATTTTCATCTGTATTTTTTCACGATCGCCAATTTACAAAAGCAATGTACTATTACATCTCTCAGCTCTTCTGGTAGTATTGATATATAGTATTTGTTGGCTGCCCAAAGGCACGCGATACACAGAGCCAGCAACTGATCTGCAGCTTATAATAATTTTTCATTGTGCACCATCAATGCAGCAATTTGTTTAGTAAAATCTAATGAGAGAAAAATGTAGATACAGAAAGCTAGCATTTCTGAAATGTGGCTAGTTACAGATATTAGGAATACTGCTTATTTATACATCTCTGAATTTGGGATAACCCATATTATCATGTGATTCAGATGGCATTTTGTGTTCCTTCTTGCACACTGGCTAATATTTGGAATGAAATTTAAATTGATGATAACAAATGTTGTACTATTCTGAAATACCACGCGCTTCTGATGATAAAAGCTTTGCCCTACTTGAGTGGCCATACCCAGTGCACACAACAAGAAGGGCATCAAAATTTAACCTAGAGACATCACTTTTTCAATATGAAAAACGGACACCTTTTGGCGATGAGGGTAGCTGAGGATTTTAGGCCCAGTTCACCTGTCACTATGGGAAACCTACTGAAATCCAGATATTTCTAAAATCTAGACACCAAGGGATGTCTATGTGTATGCAAGTTCCCCTTTTTGATATGGTCACCCCCACTTTTAGCCTTGTATTCAATTCAATTTTGACTAAAAGTGCCTAGGTTCCTGCTAACCAGGTCCCCAGTGCAAGATCACTTTCCCTAAAACTATGCAATTGTTCCCCAATCAGCAATACCTTTGGCTCCCCCTGTAAGTCTCTAGTAAATGGTACCCCTAGTACTAAGGACATGGGTACCAAGGAGGGTCTCCAGGGGCTGCAGCATGTATTGTGCCACCCTCTGGGACCCCTCACCTAGCACATGCAGACTGCCATTGCAGGCTGCGTGTCTTGGTGCAGCTAAAATTGAAAACACAACTTGACACACAGCCTGAGTGCCATGTCCCCAAACACTGCATGCAATATGTGTAAGTTACCCCTACAGCAGGCCTTACAACCCTATGGGAGGGTGCATTACATTACAAGTGAGGACATACCTGCAAGGGCAGACATGCCCCTGCTTCCTCTTTGTCGATTCTAAGATGTGATGTGCGAATATGGAAGCCATTTTAAGTACATATGCTGGACACTGGTCACTAAGAGTTCTCCAGCTACATGATGGGTTCACTGAAACTAGGGATGTTTGGTATCAAACATCTCATATTAATAAACCATCACTGATGCCTGTGATGGATTTATTGATACATGCACCCAGAGGGCACCTTAGAGGTGCCCCCTGAAAACCAACCGTACACCTGCGTGCAGAATGCGCAGTGTCAGCCAGCCTGCCACCACCAGACATTAGTCTGACTCCCAGGGGTGTGAGCCCTTGCTCTTGGATGGTCATAAACAAAAGCCTGCTCTGGGAGAGGTGTCTACACACCCCAAACAATAGGATAACCTGAGAATCTGCATTCCAGGGCCCAAAGAAGTCCCCCTCCCTTGGTATGCAGATCTGGCTTCACTCAAAAGAGAGAACCCGACCTCCTGTCCCAGGGCCCCAGGGCCCAATTGTCTTGACAGGTGGGAAATTTAGTATGCAGAGAGGTTTATCCACCCCTCAGAGGAGTCCCGCCCCTAAGGTGAGATGCCTGATGAAGACTCTAAATTTAGAAATCTGCCATCTTGGTGTTAGAAGATTTAGTAACTCTGGGACAGGTTTATGCCCACTTCCAACAGGAAGTGGTCATATCGGGGGTGCCCCTGTCACCAGGAAAGCTGATTCCTGCTGACCTATGAAGAAAAAGGACACCCAAGAGCTGCAAAAGCAAAGTCCTCGGAATAAACACCTGACTTGGCCCCTAGTCTGCTGTTCTTGCTAATTTGCACCAAAATCGACTCATCCTGCAAGCTGTTGTGCCTCCAAAAGCCTGGGAGGCCTGCCTGCCTTCAACAAAGACCCAGGTTCTCCCATGGGGCAGCAGAGCTTCTTCTCTGCATCTCGCAGGCACCTCAAACCAACTGTGGGGACTCTGGTCCACAGAAAACATGACACCTGAAAGCACAATTGCACCTGTGCCACCTAACCCGAGTTGAAGCAGGCCAATGGTGTCAACATGGTACCCCAGTCCTCCAGCGACAAGTTGACCTTGGACTTGCCCACTGCGGACTCACTGATGTCGCCTGCAGCCTCTGTTCGCAGGCCCCCTCAACTGACAGTGTTCTGGTGGAGAAAACCTGACACCTCAAGACACCTCTGCACCCGTTGCCCCTGGCCTATGGAGAAGAGGACATGAAGGGGGTCATTCTGACCCCGGCGGTCTCAGACCGCCGGGGCCAGGGTCGGCGGGAGCACCGCCGACAGACCGGCGGTGCCCCGCAGGGCATTCTGACCGCGGCGCTTTGGCCGCGGTCAGTGCAGGAAAACCGGCGGTCTCCCGCCGGTTTTCCGCTGCCCGTCAGAATCCTCCAAGGCGGCCCAGCATGCTGCTCCGCCTTGGGGATTCTGACACCCCCTACCGCCATCCTGTTCCTGGCGGTTCGCCCGCCAGGAACAGGATGGCGGTAGGGGGTGTCGCGGGGCCCCCGTAAAAGGGCCCCGCCTGTATTTCACTGTCTGCATAGCAGACAGTGAAATACGCGACGGGTGCAGTAGCACCCGTCGCACCTTCCCACTCCGCCGGCTCGATTACGAGCCGGCTTCATGGTGGGAAGGTCGTTTTCCCCTGGGCTGGCGGGCGGCCTTTTGAAGGCCGCCCGCCAGCCCAGGGGAAAACTCAAAATACCCGCCGCGGTCTTCCGACCGCGGTACGGTATTTTGGCGGCTCCCGCCGGGCGCGCGGTGACCGCGCCCGGCGGGAGTCAGAATGACCCCCGAAGTGTCCCCATGTCCCTGAAAATCTCAAGATTAGAATCAATTTTTTGGTTCCTCCCAACTGGATCCCCAGTCCTGCCCTACAGCATCTTTTCAACCAGACAAATATCCTTTGGCTAACATTGGCCACCCAATGCCATACTACACCTCTGCACTTGCCTGCCCCAGTGCTGCCCGGTGCGAATGTTGATGTGGTCCTGACCATTTTCTTCTACTCACTATAAGTCTAGAAGACTGGTCCCGTAAGCCGCTGTACTATACCTGAATGCAGTACTTTGTTTTTCTCTCCACAGAATAACATTTTAGCTTTTCAGTCGTTGCACTGTGTTGACTTTTCAAAGCTGTAAAGATTTTTCTTGCAAAACATACTTAACTGATCGTATTGATTATGGTGTCAAAACATATATAAAGATATATGTTATTTTTGTAAATTGGTGAGAAATTCCTTCCTGAGTCATGTGTCTCATTTACTGGCTGTGTGTGTATTTGCAGATGTTTAAAACTCTTCTCTAATAAGACTAAGGCTGCTAAACCACACTACCCCCTAAAAGAGCACCTTGGGATTGCTAGAGCAAGCCCCTATCCCGCAGTAGGGAAATCCCTGGACTCTTTGCACGATACATCACATTTTGATATGCCATGTGAAGATTCAGCTTCCTACTGTGCGGGGGTGGGGGTACAAGATTTGACCTTAGCTGGACCACTCAGTTAATGAGTGTTACCACTAAGGAATCCAACATTTTGTTTCGATGTGAACCATTGTTTTTTCAATTTTTGATTTTTCTAAATTGTTTAACATTATTGTTAGGGCCTTGTTTTGAGTCCCCAGTCCAAAATATTAAGAATTTAAAAAACTTTTAGTTAGTTACACCCTTTTAGAGGAATACTTAGAAGTTGTTCTCGAGTTTCTAAAAAGGTCCCAACTGTTCTAAAACCATGGCTAAGGTAGCAGGTTCATCTCAGGAGCTAAACCTGTGCCCAAACAAAAATCTTAAGGTTGCTTAACTTAAAACCCTTAAGACCCTCTACCAAGCCTGGAAGCTTGCCATGGGCCCCAAGCCCACAAAAGCTCATCTTCAGTAGCTGCTTGCAGAAAACGATAAAGCCATTGCAAGCAAAGAAGCCCCTCATGAGAGTGAGGAGGAAGAGGAGGCGTATGAGGATGAGGAATCCGTCCACAACTCCACAGACAGTAACACCACTGGATGCACTTCTGTTAATGCCCCAGGAGATGGAGACAATGAGGATGCGGAACTCCAGAAGCTAGCTAAGCGGACAGAGTAAGAGTCTAGACTCTTACCTATAGATAAATAGAGAGATAAGATGGGCCTAAGGCCTATCGCTGGTGACAGCAACATTTTAAATCAGGCAAAAGAAGAAGCTTTAAACCCTAAACTCCCCAAAGGGGTTGTCCCCAAATATTGAGAGGGTGTTGATATCACCAAATAGTTCACTGCCTTTGAGAGGGCTTGTACCATTAAGAAACTCAGACAGAAGTATTGGGACTCTCTACTCTGAGAGTTGTTCTCAGGAAAGTGTAGGGATAGACTCCTGACACTAACTAGAGCAGATGCTACATTTTATGATTGCATGAAGGATAACCTGATTGAGGTCTTTGGACTCACTACTGAGGAGTACAGGATCAGGTTTTGGGAAAGTAGAAAAACCTTTAGTCATTCCAGGGTAGATTTTATTTACTTTGCAGTCAAAATTCTAGGTGGCTGGTGAAGAGGGAAGCAGGTGCAAGACTATTATGTGCTTTATTATTATGAAAGAGTATTTGTTAAGTAACTGCAGGGAATATTTAAGAGCCCATAGCACCATCTACTTACATATTAGCGCCATTTTTTTACACTAATGGTTCGTTAGATTGCCAAAATCCCAGCTCCATATTTACAAGGTGGCACAATGCATGCATTGCGCCACTTTGTAACCCTTTGCGGTACATTATGCCTGCACCAGGCATAATATGTGCATAATGTGTGCAAAGGGGGCATTATCCCACTGGGGGGGGCGGGGAATGGAGCAATGAAATCTAACAGATTTCCTTGCGTCATTTCTTTCAGCACTTCAGCGTTAAAAGGGAGAACACCATTGAATACAATGGGTCCCTATGTACTCTGCAGGAGTAGTGCACATATTTTGGCACTACTCCTGCAGAGTACATCAATAGCATCAATAAAAATAACACTATTGACGTCTACCCTGCGCCATGGTGCGCGGTATCTTAGATACTGTGCAGACATGGTGGCCGTAGGAGGGCACTAAGGTATGCAAAAAAAGTGGAGCTGCACTGTGTGCAGCGCTACTTTCCTCAAATCTGCCCCTGTGCTTCTGAAAAATTGCATCAGTACCCAGTAGCTAGGTCTAATTTCTCCTCAAGAATTGGGAAAGATGGCAGACCACCAGGTCAAGACTAGGGTATCCAAGACAACTCATGGTGGGGGTGACCAAATGAAAGGGGTTGCAAAGCTCCCACACCCTCCCCAAGGTTAAGACGGTGACCAGTCTAAAGATAAAAACAATGAGTCTTCTAAAGGCCCCCAAAAACCTGATAATGAGGGTGGGCCTGAGACAAACCACAAACTAAGGATGGGTACAAGGGTAAGAACTTTGACCCTATGAAGGCTTGGTGCTTTAATTGCAAGGCCAATGGGCACCGAACTGGAGACCCTGCTTGTCCCAAACAGAATCCCCCTAGTGCACCTGCGGCTCCTGCTGCAGTAATAAGTCTCCAGATGGGATCTCAGATGGACCCTGACCATGTAATAGAGCTGACAGAAGCACCTTTAGTCTCGGGGGAGTAGATGTAGCTGCCCTAGCTGTCTGGCCCAGTAATCTGGAGAAGTACGGACAACAGCCTCATATTACTGGGTTCAGATTTGAAGCACTGCAGGATACAGGTGCAAGCGTCACCATGGTGACTGAAAAACTGATATCCCCAGAACAGTATCGGACTGTTGAAACTTTAACAGTCATCATTGCTGACAAACAAGGTAAAGTCCATCCCATGGCAATGGTGTCCTTAGAGCGGGGAGGGGTTACTGGCCAGAAAAAGGTGGTTGTATCCGTAGCATTTCCTGTAGCCTGTCTGCTAGGAAATTATCTGGAGCCCATTGAATGGGCTGAGGTCGACATATAGACCCATTCAGCTATGCTGGGTATACCTGAGTGGGTGTGTGTAAAAACCAGAGCACAATTAAAAGCCCAGGTTGAAAAAGGGGTGCTGCAGCCCGATCCAGCCCTTCAAGAGAAAAGGCAGGTAAGCCAGCTTTGGAGCAGCCCCAAGCTCAGGTCCTCTCTTCTCAGGAAGAAGACCTGTCAGCCCTTGAGGGAACTAAGCCCCATGAACTTGGGCCTCACACAGCAGAGTTCCTGGGCCCAGGGGAACCCTCTAAGGAATAGCTGTTCTGGGGAAAGAGGACCGGTCCAACTCTTGAGAGCATGAGACAGCAAGCTTCTGACCATGAAAGGGGAAAATTGAAGTAGGTTGGTACCTCACTTTGACTGGGCAGGTAAGTTTTGTAACTCCTGTGTCACCTGTCAAGCCAATGGCAAGACAGGTGGTCACCAAAAGGTCCCCTCAATTCTACTTTTAGGGCCGTATTTATACTTTTTGGCGCACAACTGCGCCAACGCAGTTGTGCGTCAAAAAATTTAACGCCGGCTAACGCCATTCCAAAGCGCCATGCGGGCGCCTTATTTATGGAATGACGTTAGCCGGCGGAGCTGCCTGGTGTGCGTCAAAAAAAATGATTTACACCAGGCAGCGCCGGCGTAGGGGAAAATGGAGCTTGGGCGTAAAAAAATGGGGCAAGTCAGGCTGAGGCAAAATTTTCGCCTCAACCCGATTTGCGCTTTTTTTTTTACTCCCAACCCCCATTGAAATGACTCCTGTCTTAGCAAAGACAGGAGTCATGCCCCCTTGCCCAATGGCCATGCCCAGGGGACTTATGTGCCCTGGGCATGGTTATTGGGCATAGTGGCATGTAGGGGGGCACAAATCAGGCCCCCCTATGCCACCCAAAAAAAAAAAATACTTACCTGAACTTACCTTAAGTTCCCTGGGATGGGTCCCTCCATCCTTGGGCGTCCTCCTGGGGTGGGCAAGGGTGGCAGGGGGTGTCCATGGGGGCATGGGAGGGCACCTCTGGGCTCCTTCCGAGCCCACAAGGTCCCTTAATGCCTGCCCTGACCAGGTGTTAAAAAATGACGCTAAAGCGGCTGGACGTCATTTTTTTTGACCCGTCCACTCCCGGGCGTCATTTTTGCCCGGGAGTGTAAATACGGCGCACATGCCTCGGAGTCATTTTTTAGAAGGGAACGCCTACCTTGCATATCATTAACGCAAGGAAGGTGTCCACGCAAAAAAATGACGCAAACTCCAAGATCTTTGGCGCTAGACGGGTCTAACGTCAAAGTATAAATATGGAGTTCGTTTTGCGTTGGATTTGCGTAAAAAAAAGCGACGCAAATCCGGCGCAAACAGAGTATAAATATGCCCCTTAGTGTTTGTGGTTCCCTTTGAAAGGGCAGGAGTTTGACATTGTTGGCCCCCTCAACGCTCCAACAGCATCAGGAAATGGATTTATACTGGTCGTAGTGAATCGTGCCAGCAGGTACCTTGAAGCTATACCCCTTAGGACTACCACTGGTCCTGCAGATGCTAGGGACCTACTCCATATCTTTACTAGAATGGGCTTCTCTAAGAGGTAGCATCAGACAGAGGCAAATAACTTCATGTCTGTACACCTCAAGGCCATGAGGAATGCATGTTGCATGGCATATACGTTCACGACCCTATATCACCCAGAAGGAAATGGTTTAGTTGAAAGATTCATCAAAACAATAAAAGGCATGATTGTTGGTGTCCCTAAAAAACTCAAAAGGAGATGGGATATTCTATTACCATGCTTGCTCTTTGCCTACAGAGAAGTGCCACAGAAGGGAGTAAGTTTTTCCCCATTTGAACTTCAGCTTTGTCATCCTGTAATGGGACCACTGTGTCTATTGAAGGGAAGCTGCGAGAGGCATCTCAAAGAGCCCAAATAAGACATTGTGGACTATGAGTTTGGCCTACATTAAAGGTTGGCTGAGTACATGGAAAAAGTCTCCAAAAACCTTAAGGCCAGCCAAGAGCTCCAGAAGCTCTGGTATGACCAAATGGCTGCCATTGTGGAGGTACTAACAGGGCAGAAGGTGTGGGTACTTGAGTCTGTGGCTACCAGGGCACTCCAGGACAAATGGACCTTACCCTTGAAGAGAAAAGTCAGGTCACCTATCTGGTTAACCTAGGCAGTCCCATGAACCCTTGCAGGGTCATCCATATGAACCACCTTAAACTCTTCCATGACACGGCTAATGTGACCATGTTGATAGTCACTGATGAAGATCAAAAAGAAGAGAGCGAGCCTCTCCCTGACCTCCTCTCCCAAAGCCTTAAAGATGGGTCAGTTGATGGAGTGGTCTTCTCAGACACCCTCACTGCCCAAAAGCAAACTGACTGCAGGCAAGTCCCACAGCAGTATGCTGATCTGTTTTCCCTCACCCCTGTTCATACTCACCAGTGTATCCATGATGTGGACACTGGTGACCACATGCCTGTCAAAAGCAAAATATACTGACAGTCTGACCATGTAAAGGATAGCGTCAAAGCTGAAGTAAGGAAGATGCTAGAGTTAGGGGTGGTTGAGCCCTCTGACAGACCCTGACCCAGTGCTATAAGTTCCAAAGTCTCATTCAAAAGGGAGGTAAACCAGAGCTGAGGTTTTGTGTAGACTATAGAGGTTCTAATGCTGTCACCAAGATAGGTGGACATGCTGCTATTCCATGGGCAGACAAATTGACTGACAGGTTAGGGGCAGCAAAGTTTCTCAGTACTTTTGATCTAACATCAGGGTACTAGCAAATTGGTCTGACACCTGCAACAAATAAAAGACCCCCAGATGGATATTACCAGTTTACTGTTATGCCATTTAGTTTAAAGAATGCCCCTGTCACCTTCCACAGCTTGGTGAATAAAGTCCTTGCTGGGTTGGAAGCCTTTAATGCAGCATATTATGATTATATTGCTGTCTTTAGCGCCACTTGACAGGATCACCTGATTCAGCTTGGCAAGGTTTTTAAAGCTCTGCAAAGTGAAGACCTCGCTATCAAGGCAAGTAATTGTCAGATAGGGCAGGGCAAGGTTGTATACTTGGGCCACCTGGTAGGTGGAGGCCAAGCTCAACCACTACAACCCAAGATCCAAACAATTGTGAACTGAGAAGCTCCAACCACCCAGACCCAACTCAGTGCATTCCTTGGCTTGACTGGGTACTACAGGGGGTTTGTGAAGGGGGTATGGTACCACTGTGGCACCCCCCACAGAACTGACCTAAAAAAAAGCAAAAGAAAGTAAACTAGACAGTGAGCTATATAACAGCTTATGACACTCTGAAGGAAGCTATGTGCTCAGCACCTATTCTAAAGTTTCCAGGTTGTTCAAAGCAGTTCATAGTGTAGATACATGCCTCTGAACATGGGAAAGGAGCAGTCCTATCCCAAACCAATGACGATGGTCAGGACCAAACTGCTGCTTTCATTAGCAAGAGGTTACTCCCGAGGCCCCCTCAACCGCAAGTTCTCCATTGGAGAAAACCCAATGCCTCAAGACACCTCTGCACCCATCGCCCCTGGCCAGTAGAGAAAAGGACCTGAGATGTCCTCACCTCCCCAGACATCCCAAAATTGGAACCCACTTGTTGGTTCCTCCCAACTGAATTTCCCAGTCCTCCCCTGCAGCAACTTTTTGACCAAAACAATCCCAATTGACTCAAATTGGGCACCCGATGCCGTAGTACACCTCTGTACCCACCCGCCCCAGTGCCACCCGGTGTGACCTGTTGGTGTGGACCTGACCCTTACCCAGTACTCACCTTAAGCCCAGGAGATTGGTCCCATAAGTAGCTGTACTATACCTGAATGCAGTACTTGTTATTCTTTCCATAGGATAACATTACAGTTTTTCATCAATTGAACTGTGTTGACTTTTCAAAACTGTAAAGATTTTTCTTGCAAAACATACTTACCTGATCATATTGATTCTGGTGCCAAAACATATATAAAGATACATGTTATTTTTGTAAATTTGTATGATTCTCCTTCCTGAGCCATGTGTCACATTTACTGGCTGTGTATGTATTTGCAGATGTCTATCACTCCATTTTGATAAGTCTATGGCTGCTCGACCACCCCACCCCCTAAAAGAGCACCATGGGATTGCTAGAGTGAGCCCCTCTCCACTAGTAAGGGAACCCCTGGACTCTGCACAATATATACCATTTTGATGTGTCATATAAACAGCCAGCTTCCTACACTAGGGTGATGTCACCTGTATAGCTCACCCCTACATTGTGTTACCTATAATGTCCAGTAAACCTCAAACTTTGACTACCGATATATTTTCCTCACATTTTTGTGAGATAAACTTCAGGAAGCTGTGCGTGTGCATAAGCTTCCTACTACCCAGTGTTCCCACACTTCCCCAATAAAAACTGTTGTACTCTTGTGTGGCTGGGCGTAGAGCACACAACACAAAACTCCCGAAAGGACAATATAGAGACATCACCTAAGCCAGGCGTTAAAATGAGTCTCCATTGTTTTAGTGGGCCTTCTGTCACTTTGCAGGATTAGCGTCAATATTTTTGGCACTAATCGTACAAAGCACCAAACTAGCGGCAAACGTTATTACGCTATTTCTCTAACATGAGCTATGGTGTGCCGTCTAATAATTATGGTGCACACATGATGGCGGTAGGGGGACGCAATGGGGCACAAGAAAAGTGGCGCAACATGACATGATGCGCCACTTTTCATACATTTGTCCCATAATTTCCTCAAATTCCTGTGAAAGAATCCTCCAAAATCTGCAAAGATCCACAAAATTCCTTCTACCCAACATTCCAACAGTTCTCACAATAAAAACGATACCCCAATTGTGAAGCTAGGCTTAGTGCCCGCAGCCTGAAAGACCCCAAAATGCAACGTGAAGTCATTACTTTTTCTGGAAGAAAAATAACTGACTTCTGGCCACGTGGGTAGCTTCGTATTTCAGACACAGGCTCCACCGCCACTCTAGACATTTTTTTTAAACTAGACACCCAGAAGAGTTCAGGTTGGTGTCACTTGCATGGATCCCACAACCTTTTCTTAAATCTAGCATCCTACAAACCTCACTCTTTGGCTATTAATACTCATTTTCCTCATATTTCAATGAGGGAAACACCCAAAAGCTGCAGGGATACCCATAATTCCTACTTCCCAGTGTCCCCACATGTCACAATAAAAACAGCACTCACGTAAGGCTGGACAAAGTGCCCACAATAGAAACAAATCAAAGCAGGTACCATGCAAAGTCTATATTGTTGTTGCAATTTGTGGCTTCTTGTTCTGGGGCGGCCCTTGTCTGGATTTTGGAGCGGGCTACCCTGTCACTGTCTCACTGATGTAGAGATAGTATGTGCAACATCATGATGTACAGATTGGATGTGCAACATCATGACTACCGTTTTCCTCAGAATCACTAGAAGAAAATTAATCATTGTATGGCACAACGCCAACTGAAAAATCACTTCCCGTTCGTGCTCCATGATCGTCTTCTCAGATACACCCTCAGTGACATCAGTCATCCACTGAGACGCCATCTCTGTTAATGGTCTAAAACATTTCTCCTGAAATAGTATGTCCTAGGTTTGTGATATGAGCTGAACTACTGTGCAATGACATAGAACAAGTTCAATACAAAGAAAAAAAGCACATGAATAGCCAGCCAAACATGCATGCACACTGAGAGGAGTGCTCTGTACACTCCCCTTAGTGCTTGTCAACCCCCATGGCCCTGCCCTTTTAAAAATAAAATGATAATAAACACTGTTTCTTATCATTTTATTTTTAAAGGTCTGCAGCTCCCTGTTGCTGGCGGGTGGAGGCGACGTTCCTCCGCCATAGCAGGGAAACCGCCACTGAGTGTTTGGCTAATTTCTGCCCACTAATCACTCATGATTCTTACATTGCAGAATTTGATGGTGGCATAGTAGATGAAGCTGCAGGCACTGAGGTCTCCACGGCTTTTAGCCGGTGTTACAAATGAGTCTTCTTCAATTCCAGTACCAACAAATAGCCAAAGAGGCAGTTTCTGATGAGAAAGGTGTGATTAGGAGGTTCCCCAGGCCATATCTGGACATAAACAACTTACAATATAGACAGATCCATTTACACATTAGATCAGTTAACCCCCCTACCCAACCTTGCAATGGTATCCGAGTCAACATTCAACACGTGTAATAGGAGATCGGCAACCTGCTGAATCAAGACATCAATGAACCCATAAAAGAACCTATGCCATAGGTGTCACCCATAGTTTCCATGCCTAAACGCCAAGATTCACATCTGAGTTGATAAACGCCAGCATAGGCTTGTAATTCTGAGAAAGAGAGAGACAGTTGGCTGCCCCCACTAAGGATATGATTTATCAGTTAACTGGTGCTTAACTTTTTTCAAGCCTAGACTCGGACTACAGAAATCACTAACCAGAACTAAAAGGATGCTTACAGTATATCACCACATTTGCTGCACAACTAGGTATTTTAGTTACAAACTTAGATTTAATATTTCAACTTTTGCTTTGATCCTATCAGAGTTGCTTTGATCTTCCCAGAGAAGGCTAGAAAGGTAACTCAAGAGATTCCTAACGCTTGAACTATAGTATCAACATTTTGGTATTGGTAAAAATTAATTGAAGAGCATAACACATCAGTACGAATTTCTCAGCCTCTTCATGAAACCAACCTGAAACTAAATAAAAATGCATCTTTGGGTGCACATCTCTCTGTCGTTTATAACCACCTATTCTCACATGGTGGCAAGAACCCAAATTCTGACATTCTGACATGGTTGCAACCTTCACATCTGTTTCTTTGCCTTTTAGTTTATGCACTTTGAGACTCTTAATGGGAATGGGCTGTTAATACATGTGTTACATACCTAATTGGGCATCTATAAGCACACACCCTCAGAGACCTGACAAAGAAGGGACACATTTAAAATGGTCAACATGGTCGACAAACAATTTGATCCAGAACCTCATTAGCCATGAAACTAGCCTACATCTATCCTGCTCTACATACTGAAATTGATGCTGATGCAAGAGGGCACTCTTGGTACCATTCTGGCTCAGTGGGATGATGACTCAAAGGAGAGGTGGTTGTGTGTTCCCTTGTGTGTCTAACATGACACACAGGAGGGAAGAAGAGTGGCTGGGCCAAGATAACAGCAAGCAACTGCAGAAGGGCAAAGATAAGTTCACCTTCTTCAGACAATAATGCATTCAGACTTTACATACTTCTTTGTATTTTATTTTATTGACATTTATAGATAGCGACAGTCACCTATAAAGGTATCCTGGTGCTAGGCAACCACTGATAAGACTACAGGGTGCCAAGTGGAGGAGAGTTAAGAGGAGTAAGTACAAGTTTAATAGCCTTCCAGTAGGCTAGATGATTAGAGGGGACCTCAAGCTTAGGAGGTAGTAGAGCCCAATATATGGCAGCAGAGTGAGAGAAAGTTTGTTCTCCTATTCTTTGACAGCAAAAATTAGGAATTTGAAACAAGCAGAGGGAAGCAGATCTAGGAGCACTAGCAGAATCGTAAGCAACCAGTTTAGCACAAAGATGCAGTGGACCAGTCTACTGGTCAATAGTGTCAAACATAGGGGGGCATATTTATGAAAAGTGGCGCTGCTCCTAGTGCAGCACCACATTTCTTGCGCCCCTTAGCACCCCCCCTAATGCCACCATGGAGGTAGTTAGGGAACTAGTGTCCAAATCTTTGACGCTAGTTCAGCACTTTACAGGATTGGTGTAAAAAATTGTGACGCTAATCCTTCACAGCTCATTGAGGCCCATTGTGATCAATGGTGTGCCTTCTTTTAACACTTGCTCTCAGCAGGCATTAGAAAATGCTGAAAAAAATGATGCAAAGAAATCTCTTACATTCCTTTGTGCCATACTTTCAGCCCTCCTAATAGGGTGACACCCCCTTTGCATATAATATGCCTGGCACAGGCATAATGTGGGCCGAAGGGTGAAGAGGTGTTGCACTGCATGGGTGCTGTGATTTTGGTCTATTTGGGCCACAATAGCGTCAATCAAAATGAGGCTAACGCAGTGCAAGGAGGTGCTAGGTCCTCCTAAATTGGGACCTCAGGGTCAAATATAGTCCACACCACCCACATGGCTGAACTGTCAGACCAGAATTTACATTACAATCACCAGGTCCTTGAGGCACATCCCATGATAGGAAAGTGCACCACCACACACCAATGTAACCATCCATCCAAACGGGAACACACACAATACCAGATGCAAGTCTGAATCACCACTCCACTTAATACAAATATGTACCATGGCACACATAAAATAACAGTATGCATGGATGACACATTTACTGATATTCCTTTCCAGCGGACCAGGGTTCAACATCTAGCCATGGGACATGACCCCTTTTGGAAATCCTACAACTGATGCAGAGCGGGCTTACAATGAAGGCCACAGAAGGACCAGGAGTGTGGTGGGGAGGACGTTTGGCCTCCTAAAATCCAGGTTCAGGTGCCTAGCTCAAACAGGAAAAGCCTGTTATACTCATCGCACCTTGTCTGCAAAATGATCCTTGTGTGTGCTATTCTGCATAACATTTGTCTACGCTCCAATGTCCCCTGGGATGAACAGGTAGATGTCCCCAACGAGGAGGATGATGACAATGGTGCACAACAGGAGGAGGGAGACTCTTGATATAGTCTGGGGCCTGTTGCTTGTGCACAGTGACCTGAGCTGAGGTGACCACAGTCAACCTGTGTCAATAAATGCAACAATGGGCCTGTGTTGGCTTACAAAGTGCCACTGGAGCACTGATGACTAGGGTGCCATCACTGCCTGAGAACAGCCCTGCCATACAGATTGTATGCAAGAATATAAATCTGGCACTAAAAAAAGTAAGAGTCATTGTACATTCCAAGTGTATGTTGTTAACACATAATACCAATATCTTAGCACACATGGCCCACCCAGATGGATCAGGCTGACTGCCGTTTATTTGCATATGGACAAAAGGGAACAATTTACATATGAAAATGTATCAAATGATTATTTACAAACTTATGTGCCCAGTACAAATGTTCCCACATAGGGAAACAAAGTCAACACAGATATGACTACACAGCCTTGAGTCAATGGCTGACATAAATCCATCACTCTATCATACATCACTTATCCTACATAAAACTTATCTTTTCACACAGACATGTCACATACATACCTACAATTACGCAAGTCAGTGTAGCATCTCTATAATTTTGCATGCATGGGTAGATTTACGTTACACGTGTTGCTTTGCATCATGAAGTCTGGCGCTTACCACACACCAGAGTGTGGATATATTTGTACTCACATTCTCATGGCTTACTGGATCTTAACCCAGCCTTAGTCATCAGCATCTTTTGCTAGGATTTGTGAAGGGAATAATATGCATGAACATATTATGAGTACCATCACATACATACACTCAGTACACATGTACAAACATGTATGTGGCAAAGAGACTTCGTACACATGCACATTTGCAAACAGTGGCAGTATTGCCATGCATCACAACACCTACAAACATATGGTAACACATTCCTGTGTTACAGGTACACAGTGAAATACACATGCATACACATGTTGCCATACCATACAAACAACAAAGATGCATAGCCCCTGTAACTAAGCATGTGAATCTGGGTGCCCTGTCTGCCTTTCCTCAAAAATCCATGCATGCCCATCATGCATCAAATAAAATGACGCATACTGTTTTTCTCCATACATCGCAAAACACTAAAATGATGCCTGGAACCTGCACGGCTCTAATCTAACTCCTCATGCCTTGTCAGCCTTCATTGATAAATCCATGCATGGCTGCCATGCATTAAAAACGACGCATACCGTAGGCCTTCAACCATTGCATATGCCAAAAATGATGCCTCATACCTGCGCGTCAAATCTAACTCAACAGGTCTTGTCAGCCTTCATAGAAAAATCCAAGCACGACCGTCATGCGTCAAAATCAATGCATATCAGGAAACCTGACACATACTCCAAGGAAGTGATATAATATGTCTTCCTTGCTGCACACATGGAAAAGTGATTTTACTTTCACTTTTACTTTACAGTCTTGTAGTCTGTGTTGAAGAGAGGTTGTGTGGTGCTTGTGCTGACGTGACAAGTGGTGGATTTAGAGTGTTTTGTGCTGTGTCCTGTCTGTGTCTAATCCATTTTGTACATTTTGTAAGTGTTTTGTACATTGTTGTCCTGTGATTGTACAAGTATTGTCAGCTGCCCAGTGGCTCCATCTGACAGGTGGATCCCTGTGCTACTCACCCAAGAGGGTCTGCCAGATAGCAGTGGCATACTGCATGTTGCACAACCTGGCCTATGTTTCTTTTCTGCAGGAGGAGGAGACTGTAGATGCCCTTGTGGAACAAGCGAAACAGCCTGCAACCAGTGCCAAAAAGGTGTGACCTCAATGCCAAGGGTCAGCGGTACCATGGCAGGCTCCACCCCCCTCCACATCCACAGCGCATACAACAAACTTGAGGCAGATATGCGGAAGGACATGACAGAGGTCAAGGCAAGGTTGGCCAAACTAGAGGCGGACAATGCCTGTAAATTCAAACTCTTGAAATACATCAAGAAAAAGCTAAAGAAACTATGAGTGTGGACAGTGACTGCTTCCCAGTTCCTTCCTTTCTCCTAGTTTCCTTTGCAAATAGTTTTAGTGGGTTTTGGGTCGGTAGGCATAGGCTAGGTAGCATAGATTAGGTTATATGTAGGACATAGCTGGTATAGTTAGTGGGGGTTGGATTTAGGTATTTGTTTGCTTTGGAGGTGTTGGGAGGTTATGTATGGGGGTCCATGCTTAAAAATATACAAATAAAAACTGAAGATACAAACAATATATATTTGTTGAGGCAATAGGTTTAGTTAGTCTATTGTAGCTTTATTTCATGTTGTCCTACTTGTCTATTGTCTCTGAAGGGGAGTGGGGGACAATGTTTATTGTGTAGCATTACATGTACAGTATAAGATAAGTTTAGATTAGAATAGACTGCTGTAGGGATAAGTTAAGATAAGTTAGTATAGGTTATCTAAGTGTTGGTTAGTGTGTAGTTTAGGTTTTTAATAGGTAGTGTTTTTTAGTATTAATAACTCCTGTTAGTTTTCAACAATATGGCGTCCATGATTGTAGGAGGAGCCATTAGGGCTGGAGGGCCTATTATGGGGGTGACTTATAAGTGATCTGGGGCAGTGTAAATGGCAGTGAAAGTGTGCTTGCACAATTTCACGCAGGCTGCCATGTCAGTCCTGCAAAAGACTTTGCATGGGCTCCCTATGTGTGGCAAAATATATGCCTCATTGGAACCCCAATGCCCTGGGCATCTAGGCACCATATACTATGGACTTATAAGGGGGCACCAGTATGCCAATGGTGGATAAAATACTTTGTTAACAGTAGCCAACAATCAAATTTAAGGGAGAGAGAGCATAATCACTGGGGTCCTGGCTAGTAGGATCCCAGTGAACACAGTCAAGCACACTGACATTAGGCAGAAAATGGGGGTAACCATGCCAAGAACGAGAGTACTTTCCTACAATGATGATCGACTGGCTGGGTGTTATCATGTCTGCACTGGCCATGTTCGAAAAATGCCTTTGGGTATGCATTCATTATTGATTTACATGTGTGACTATGACCAAGGAGCCCTCTGATTGGCAGCGGTATGGCATCAGCTACTCAATACACGTTTTCAGCACAGTTCCTGACTCTTAGATTGTGTATGGATACAAAATCGTTCGCAGGTAATAATGCAACATCAATTGTTAGTGCTAAGGTATGTAACAATTATTCTTGAAAAGTTTAGCACATTGCACTCCACCTTATTTGTGGAATGGATACTGGCACACTAACGGCTGCCCCACACAGTCTTACATATGCCTATTATGTTGCTCACATCAATGCTGTACTGGTATTATCAACATGGATCTTTCCAGCCACTTCTGTTCTGAACTACACATTCCATATGTCAACTTTCCATGGATACCTGTTTAATACACATTTCGAAGACTCAGAAAGTTAGTAGTAGTCTACAGTGCTATTAGTCACCTTAATCATGTTTGAGTACTAGTGTGTGCCTTTGTGTCTGACAGAAAGCCCCACATGTCCTTTGGTTCTGTAGTAATTGACATAGCTTCACACAATGCAAACATTTGTAACAGTTGATGGATCCCTGGAAAAAGCAGGACACATTATTATGGTGATTTAATTACATGTGCAAGTTTTGTTTCCAATTATGTACTGTGTACTGTTCACTGACTCCATGAGAGATCCCAAGCCACTGGATGTCCAATCAGAGTCCAAGGGTGAGGGACATGTCATGAGACATTTGTAGGAGAGGTGAGGATTAGTAAGGAGGTGTCCAAATTGACGTTAGGTAGGGGTTGAGACAATGACAGTCCATGCCTGATAAGTCAACAGTGGTAGAGTGAAGAGGGCAAGTTGCCAGCAATCACAACACTGGCATGATTTTAAGCACAGTACTAAAGAGATACTATTCATGTGGCACAGACTGTAGCTATAGGGTGATTTTTTGTGTGAAAGATCGCCCTTCCACATCTTCATCCTCTGATTTGTGTGGTGCCTCCTGTGCCATGGGTGGTGCTGTTGTTGAAGTTAAGGGGGGCGCACACACATCAGGGGATAGTGATGTGTAATCAATGGTCCCGGCAGCTGCCATTTGTGGGAATACATAAGACAACAGCTTGGAGTAACTGCTGGTTTTGAAACACAGCTGCTACATCACAGTGAGAGGCAGCCATCTTTTCACTGAGGGAGGCCTGATCCTGCTGCACAGACTCCAGGACATGTTGTATAGCCCCCAGACTGTTATCAATCGTGCTGTTGGAACGTTCGGAGGTCAGTGGTTCGAGCCTCTGCCTCAGGACAGCAGCTATGTGGGCCAGGTACTGCTGGAGTCCACGTAGCAGAGAGTGGGTGCTCTGATGGCAGCAGAGTTGTCTTTTTTTGGATTGAGGCATTCTGCATTCCCTCTAGGCTGCCCACCATGGTCTCCATCCACACCCGAACCTGCTGTGCCAGCTCCCGCTGGACTCCTACCACTGTTATCTAAAAGGTAATGTCTGGGTCCTCAGAGTCCAGGGCTGTGGCAGGACTGGTCGGTGCTGTGTGTTGGTAGTTGGTTGGTTCATGTGGAGCCCCTGTAATGCTGAGTGTCCTCCATGTGACTGGAGTTGGTGTCTGGATATAACCCAGTACATTTCGGAGAGTGTCAGCATTGATGGTCGGCAGCTGGTCATCCAGATCATTTGTAAAATCCAGGACAGGAATGTTTGCAGGAGGCAAGACATCATCCTCTGCAATAGGATAGTGAAAGGTCAATCTTTTACTATAGTGGCTGTTGACATGGCTCATTACTTTCTTGCTCCTGGTGGCTCAGTGACATGGTACTGACCCCCACATGAAGGCACACATTTAAGGACCCCTAGTATCACACTGTGACATGTTAGCATCATTTCTGTGGAGTAACCATTTGCACAATCTGCCAGTCCACAGTTCCCAGTGTGTTACACCCACCTTGATTGTTTAATCTTGGTCTTCAACATATGTACCTCTTTCAGTGACTTGACTGTGTTACATTTGCATGCCATGGGCATTGTTCCAGATTTGTGCTCACACTACAAAGGGAGATGTACAGAAATACTTGGAATTTGGTTTTACAGATATTTGAGTAAGTAACTGACTCACTTGCCACCCTACATGTGCTGTTGGAGTGATGGAAGGGGCTGAGCTGTCCACATGCATCCTCCTAGCTACTTTGAGTGATGTGTCCAGCATCCTGCACCACCCATTGTGAGATTCAACCACCTTGTGTGTATCTTTGCAAACAGGATTTTCTCCCTTCCTGCAAGGAAAGACTTATCAGCGCATCCCAGGTTTCCCTGTTGCATAGCTGCAAGGATGGCTGCATTGCTGGATTGAGTGTTGTTTTGGTGGAAAGTAGATGTTCCTGTTTACACACATGCGCACAAGGTGGTTAATTGTTATGTCGTGTGATGCAGGATGTTGAACACATGACTCAAAGTGGCTATGGGATGCATGTGGAAGGCCCACCCACTTCAATCACTCTGACAACACATGTGTGGTGGGAGGCAGACCTGATACATTTTGAGGCTTGTTGATGTGTGGATGCATCATGTTGGGACACAACATTGTAAATGGCGGACAGCATTCCTGTTAGTACATTTAGCAGGCTGTGTTTCTCCCTGCAGATGTGCATTTAAACCAGCAAAAGGGACACCCTTATACCATGCAGACTGTGTGGGAAAGTTGGTATTGTCCATCACATATTTAGGCATTGCCAAGGCTGGTAGAGGGATGCATTGACTCTCTGTGACAAGCACACATCCTTGCACATTTGAATTGATGCTGCACAGTAGAGGAAGCTGATCTGTTGCACTGCATCTTTCTTCATAAATGGGTAAATATGTGGCAGTATATCTAGACACAGACATCATAGTGCTGCACCCAAGCATATTCTTTTTCGACTTCTACTCCAGTGGTGAATAGTGATAGGTTATACTTAACATGTCAAGGTGAGGCACCTTGCATACCTTATCCTGGTATATTTTTCATGTGCCCCTTCTCACACCTGACCCTGCATGTAGTAGCCATTCCATGTGTATATTTGTGTTCTTCCCATGCCACAAGTGTGACCCACCCAGCTTCTGATGCCTTTGAAAAGATCTGCACATGTGGTTTTGGTTAAGTTCAATCCAAGAACTCAGGGTGGTGTGGGAGTGAAAGTGGGTGTGTGACAAGTTTGTATTTCTACAGATTGTAATTGTTTATTGTGTGTTGCATTGTGCATTACACATATGGCAAAGTTTCAATGTATTTGGTGCATTGATTCCATGCCACCATTTTCCTTGTAGGCCCCTTGTCCCATCCGGGGACACTATGGAAGCATGTTATTTATATTACTGGTCTTTATGGTGTCCATTCCACAGTAGTCCAATGCGTTTTGTCACTATAATGGTGCTTTACTGCATTAGCATCATAAATGATGGCACTAGTGCAACAAAGCAAAAGGAGATCCATTGCTTACAATACCTGCGTCACTGACATCTGAAAGCACAGTGCAACCTTCATGAATTGTCAGCCCAATTAGTTCTTCCCTTCCTGCGTAAGGGATACTTCCTTGAATACATCATACCTGGCACAGGCATATTGTGGTGGAAGAATGTACAAAGTGGATCTATGCATGAATTGTGTGACTTTGTAAATGTAGCACAAGGGGAATGGGAAGCTTGAATCCACATTGGCATCAACTGGTATGATGCTAATGTTGCATTACTGGCTTTTAAAATGGGGCACCTAATGCGACAATGAGAACACGTGTATCTGTTGTTATGCATGAAGGTGTCCCTTTGAGCACGATACCAACCATTCCCACTGCACAGGCAACCTTGTGACATGGTGATAAGGAAGCTACTTGTAGAGTAGCACAGATGATGATCACAGACATGCCCCATATGTTGTATATGTTCACTTTTGTGCCCATTCCCAATGGTGCAAGGAGGTGTGTGGCAGTTCTTGTTGGGCCAACCTGTGCAACAAGCATCGTACAGGTTGCCCACTGAGTGTTACACATGGGCAGGTAGATCAGTGGCAACAGTGAAGCGATTGCTGTGAGGGTTGAGGAATGGTCAGTACACATAGGGTGGAAGGGGTGGGCTCATTTGAAGTATTTGGCCATTATGGAAGAAAATGATGGAATGCAACACTGTGGCACATTTGGCATTGCTGCCCTCCAACATCTTCAAAACACAGGGATGCTTCATTTTTAATCATGTACGGTGCACCCCTGTGTTGCCCCTGAGCCAGCACCATTTTTACTGCTGAGCGCTAACAGAGACACCCTTGAGCCATGGTGCAAGGATGGCTGTGCTGCAGGGGAGATTGTTTTGTGCAGGAAAGAAAACCTTCCTGCACAAAAAAAATCTTCAATGATCTTCAATCACATTAGAAGAGCAAAAAAAACGAGGAGAACTAAAAGCATTTCTCCTCATTGCGCCATGCTAACGCCACCTCTGGGGTTCAGAAAAAGAGCATCAGGGCACTCCAAAGAATAAAGAGTCCATAGTTGAGTGGCTTTGTGTGAAACACTTTAATCCGTTGTGATCGGTAGTCGAATCGCAGTTCTAGGATGTTCAGGTCCACAGATGAAAATATATATACGAGTTTAACAAATGTCTGAATCCTCAGAATTAACAAGTATATAAGAGTAACAAAAACAACCAACACGTGTTTCGTCCTCATGGACTTTTTTAAGGCTGCGAACAGAAACAAATGAAAACTAATTACAATTAAAGGCACTACCATCCGGTAGGTATATTATAGGGAATACAGATATCCAAAGTGATCACGCAAAAAGTTAGTTAGCCTCAGCGTGAAAGGATTCAAAATAGAGAACACCCTTTAATCCAAAAAGTTACATATATTAAAACAGGTTAGAAGAAAAACGGGGAAGGATAGGAGGTCACCGTGAGTGCAAAAGAGAAAAGGTCTGATTTATATTAAGGGAGTAATTAGAGAGGCCTTAGTGGAGTGGGAGACCCGACAGAAAAACAGAACAGAAAAATTATTGAGTACAGAGTGCAGATATGTATGAGACAGACAGGGCTCGTGGGTATAGTGATTTACCTCGAGAAAACTTAGATTGAAGCTAAACTTGTTCTGTTTACACTCCAAGTAGGTTAGGCTAAGTCTGTGGAGGAGAGGCAAAAAACGAAAGAAATACAGCGTTGCTTGTAGAGTTTAAAAATTGCTAAAAGAAATAAGCAGTCAGAGGAGTTATACAAGAAGTGCAACGAGACAGAGGAGGTAGAGTGGTGAACCTACCAGAGACTAGGAGGTCCAAAAAAGTTGTATGTGTGTTCCATCTGTACATGGGACAAGTATTTTTCATGTGTAACAATCCTGGAACCAGTAGTGTGTCCACATTCCGGGACAGAAGTAATTTCAAGGTCTAAGTAGACCCTACCTGTAGGGATAGAACGGAAAGGATGGAAAACAATGTCAACCGCTATGTATCATATATGAAATGAGCGGTGAAAGAGTGTACTGTAAAGTGATAGCTGCATACTTGGTGTAAATGGCCAAGTGTAAAAAAGCACCTGTCCTGCCCTATTAAAGACGTTGCCATGTTGCAAGGACTGAGCGTATTAAAAGACGTGCGGGGAAATGAAATTCAATCCCCCTACCACAAGCGACACAAATGGTAGCGTGTGAGGAAAGAACCACATAATGGTATACGTGGATATACCGAAACAATAATAATAACAATAATTACCCCATCATATGCTAATCTATATATGGGGTACATGGAAAAGACACATTTGTGGCGTTCCTGCCCTCCACCCCTGATACAGCACATTCTCTATTGGGGCAGATATATCGATGACATTCTAGTTTTCTGGTCAGGCGATGCACCGTCTCTTCTAGCTTTCACAGAGCACTTGAATAATAACACTTTCAACATCAGATTCACCCATGAGGCCAGCCAAACTTCCATCAATTTTTTGGACCTCACTATTTACATTGAACATGGCAGAATCTGTACTAAACTTTTTAGAAAACCCACGGTAAGTAATGCTCTTCTGCATGCCACTAGTTCGCATCCAAAACCCCAAGTTAATGCAATTCCCTATGGGGAAAGTACAAGGATTCGCCGTAACTGTAGTGAGGAACAGGTTTTCTTAGAAGAATTGCGCAACATGGAATTACGGTTTAGACAAAGGGGCTACCATCCACAGACCCTTAACAAAGCCTGTAACAAGATCATGAAAACTAAACGCCCGACCTTACTCACTAACATTAAGAAAAACAGTTCACGAGAACGTATCTCCCTCATTGTACAACACAGTGCACTAAGCTCTCAAATCCACAAAACCATTCATAAACACTGGCCTGTGTTATTAACAGATGAGACACTCAAAAATGGTCTTACTGGAAAACCTAGTATTGTATATAAGAGGGGCACCACCCTACGCGACCGGTTATGTCATAGCTTCCTGCCACCTGAGAGCAGGGATACTTGGATACCAAAACCTCCACCAGGCACTTACAAGTGTGGACATTGCAATATTTGTGAATACATCAAAGATAAGACAGTGAAATTCCAGTATAACACCCAGATCACACATGAATTAAAACACTTCATCAACTGCAACACAAGTCATGTGATATATTGCATTGTGTGTATATGTGGACTAATATATGTTGGTAGCACCATCCGACCATTGAAAGAGCGTATTCAAGAACACCTCAGAGCCATTCGATTGTCTAACATTAACTATCCCTTTGCGGTCCACTTCAATGAGACCCATGGACAAAGGGAAGTCCTGGACATCCATGTACATGGGATCGACTCCCTCAAAAAAACACCTCGAGGGGGTAACCGCACCCTGGCCCTAAGACGCCTGGAGAGCAGGTGGATAATCAAGCTACGAGCCGTAGAACAGGGTCTGAATATCCACAAGGACCTCCATGTATTTCTCTAAGTACTTAAGTATTTACACCTCCCTACCATGTGATTAGGGAAAGTATTGTCCACAGCATAATGTGGGACTCAGTCATCTCCCATTGTCGTCAATAAATACAATGTATATAGTAAATGAACGCACTGAGGATACCCTACTATCTTGTACATCTCATATTTACAATTAGTTCCAGTTTGACTTCTTTGTATAAACCTATGTCTGAAGTTACTAGGGCACCCTCGCCATTTTGCATCATCTTTTCAATGTATTATTGTATCATAAGTAAATGTGTCTAGTGTCCTGTATTTTTTCGATGAAATCTCTATTCACATTTGAATCAACAGCACGCTTTGTCCTATTCACGTACTATGCATGTCCTCTCCTCTACAACATTGTTTTTCTTCTACACCAGTCTTTACCATAGGTGTTTTTTCTTGAATACTATGGGGCGTTTTAGTTCACCTCTACCGGTTTCTTTTCTCTCTCTTCCCTTTTTCCCTTGTAGTTCGTTGCAACCGTCTCCTGCCGGTTGCCGCATACATACTCCAATATGGCGCACATTTTTACCTAAACTAGCGAACAGGAACTCCCGTTCCCGTCGACAATACTTTTTTGTAGTCCTTTGTTTATTTTTGAGTGCGCGTTTAATAGACGCGGGCACTCGAATGCCTCACGCCTTCTGTTAACACGGCAGCGTTATCAGGCGCTGCGTGACTGCCACTACGCGACTCTCACCTACTCAGCCATAACTTACAGGCGGCACAGGTAGGGGATAATGCTTTAACCTTTCTTCTTTAGCTACTGTTGTTATTCACGAGCATAGGGGCTTAACCTACGGGAGATTTTTCCTGCGAGTCAACAACACGGGACTTGACATTTTTTCACGCTGTTTTCACTGGCTCTCCCGTTACTTACGGGGAGGCACAGATGGGGGATTAAGATTAGAATCTTTCTCCTCTAGAGGTTTTAATATTAATGTATGCCTTAAATAACGGGTAATCTCAACGGTTAGTTATTAATTACGGGGATTGATTTCCCTGACCAAATAGAGCCTTTGGGGCTCTTTCTATGCATAATTGTTACTCTCTTAATAAGCATTTTAGTGAAAATTGGAAAAAGACCTGTCCTTCCTCTACGTTGGTCGTTTCCTAGGTATTTGCTTATTGTTTCGGTATATCCACGTATACCATTATGTGGTTCTTTCCTCACACGCTACCATTTGTGTCGCTTGTGGTAGGGGGATTTAATTTCATTTCCCCGCACGTCTTTTAATACGCTCAGTCCTTGCAACATGGCAACGTCTTTAATAGGGCAGGACAGGTGCTTTTTTACACTTGGCCATTTACACCAAGTATGCAGCTATCACTTTACAGTACACTCTTTCACCGCTCATTTCATATATGATACATAGCGGTTGACATTGTTTTCCATCCTTTCCGTTCTATCCCTGCAGGTAGGGTCTACTTAGACCTTGAAATTACTTCTGTCCCGGAATGTGGACGCACTACTGGTTCCAGGATTGTTACACATGAAAAATACTTGTCCCATGTACAGATGGAACACACATACAACGGTGACCTCCTATCCTTCCCCGTTTTTCTTCTCCCCTTTTTTAATATATGCAACTTTTTGGATTAAAAGGTGTTCTCTATTTTGAATCCTTTCACGCTGAGGCTAACTAATTTTTGCATGATCACTTTGGATATCTGTATTCCCTATAATATACCTACCGGATGGTAGTGCCTTTAATTGTAATTAGTTTTCATTTATTTCTGTTCGCAGCCTTGAAAAAGTCCATGAGGACGAAACACGTGTTGGCTGTTTTTGTTACTCTTATATACTTGTTAATTCTGAGGATTCAGACATTTGTTAAACTCGTATATATATTTTCATCTGTGGACTTGAACATCCTAGAACTGCGATTCGACTACCGATCACAACGGATTAAAGTGTTTCACACAAAGCCACTCAACTATGGACTCTTTATTCTTTGGAGTGCCCTGATGCTCTTTTTCTGAACTTGTAACTTACAGCGCATGACATAGGTGTTTTTTACATCCACCTCTGTTTGTGTGCACCGTGAAACCCTCGGTGGTTGGGTTTTTCGCATCAGGTTGGCACCCGCCACAGGACTAATTAATGACATGTTTTATTTGTGTTGTTACTGGTTTCAGATGTGCGTCGTTTAGCATCACCCACCTTTCTTTGCCACCTCTGGGGTGTTGTTAGATTTTGGCGCTGGATCAGACTTACAAAAACTCGTACATCTGGGGCAGCATCAACATGCAATGGGTGTTGCTGTGGCATGCCCACATCACTACCCATTGCACGCCCCTTCCACATAACCTTGTAAATACAGCGCAGTGCATAGTGCCACCAGACCTTCATGAAAGCGACGCTCCGGTGGCGATAGGGCCTTGTAAATCTGGCACTATGGCCCTCATTATGAACACGGCGGTAACAGCCGCATTGGTCATGCTGGCGGCAAAACACTGACCGCCAGCGTCCCCGGATCCCAGCTGACCATATAAAGAACCTTCCTTTGGGCCAGCGGGCAGAAACGTTGTTTCCGCCCGCCGGCCCACAGGAAGGCCTGGCTGGGACATTGACGTTGCGCAGATCACTGCTTGAAGATCGGGCAGTGACCTGCGCGATAGGGCACTGCACCGGGACCCCTGCACTGCCCATGCAGAGTACATAGGCAGTGCAGGGGCCCGAGGGGTGCCCTGGTGCACCCCTTCCACCAGCCTTCCCTGGTGGGGAAACCCGCCATGGAAAGGCTGGAGGATTAGGAAACATTATCCGAGGGGTAGCACCGCTGCCCTGTCAGATAATGCTTCTGCCCGCCGCCAGGCTGCCTGACGGAGGAAGCCTGGCGGGGAGTCAGCCCTCACCGGGTTCATTATGTGGCGGTTTGGCCCGCCATTCTGGCTGGCCGTTTCACCCGCCAATGCCGGCATGGCGGGTCAAACTGCCAAGTTCATAATGACCGCCTATGTGTCCCGATCCAACCCTTTTGCATGCATTCAGTGTGTCCTATTTGTATCCCCCTTTTACCATTTGTCAAGTCCCAGATTGTCCCCAACTGCAACTTACTGTGCATTTGTGGTAGGTCTTGGAAGTCTGAGCTGTCCTGTGATTCCGGTGACCAGCTCCTTTAGGGCGACCGCTGCCACAATCTCCTACAGCTATTCCACGTCCTCCTCGGGTGTGGCTCTTCCACCTCTAGTCTGCAGTGCTGCCTTTCGTTTCATGGCCAGTTTCTCTTTAGTTCTGCGCTTGCAATCATGCCAGCGCTTCTTGCAATCGGTGACAGTACTCTTCACCTCTACCACACTGTGGACTTTATCTACTATTGCCTGCCAGATAGCCTCCTTCCTACCTACTGGCAATTTGGAGGTGAAAAAGAGTTGGTGTTGGTGCTCTGTTACCTCTCCAACATGATGTAATTCTCCCTCCACTGAAGTGACATGTCCTCTGCCTTTTCTCCTTCTCCTGGCATTTTTTTTGTACATCCTAGCTGGTACTGGGCGGACTGGGGTCTCTCTGTGGTCTCTCCTGGCCTGCATTCTCCATCATGGGTCTTTGTGGTTTTTTTTCTTTCTCACATGCTTTTTTTAGATGCAAATGGTGCTAACATGATTAGCTTACAAAAAGTGCTGCTAAAGGTTCTAACGCCACATTTACAACATTAGCGCCATTTTTCTTTACGCCGTGTCAGAAAGGTTAGCATCATTTCATTTTATGCTAACCTTTCCTTTGCGCCTAGGTGCATTGTTTTTCAAATAAGGCGCACAGATGGTGCAAGGGAATGTCGCTAGGTGGTGGTATTTTGTTTAACGCACAACTGCGCTAGATTTAAGAAAAGTTAGTACCGCCTTTGTGCCAGTTTTTTTCACACAAAAGTGGCGCTAACCCAGCGCCATATTTATATTTTGTCACTAGAGTAGTCTAGCGATAAAGTTATGATTTACCGCCATTTTTTCGGAGCACCACCTCACCTTGCGTCATTCTACAACAATGATATGCAAGGTAGGCGTTCCCTCCCAAACAATAACGCTAGCCTCACATTTACAATCTGATGTAAAAACGGCGCACGCATAGGACTGGGTCAAAAAAATGACACCAAGTCTGATTAGCATAAAAAATTTAACGCCTGGTCAGACCAGTCATTAAAAAGAGCCCCAGCCACTACTACATAAGGGAAACACGCAGAAGGACCATTGGCAAGCAACTGGACAACATGGACCTGTTATTGCAACAGTTTGGCAGAGGAGAAGACGACAGCGACAACGCCAAGTGCCACCAGCACCACTTCAACAACCTCAAACACCACCATAGCAGCAACAAAAGCAGTGCAGAAGGAGGGAGATAATATTTTGCCAGCGTGCATCCATCCTTGGCCTCAGAGAAGAAGAGATGATCAGACGCTACCGTCTGAAGTGGGAGTCCATTGTGTGCCTGCTCCACCAGATTGCACCGGACATCACAGCAAGAATGGAAAGTCACACAACCATACCACAAATGACCAGACTCCTGGCTGTACTACTTAGGCTGGCCTCAGGATCATTCCGGACCACTGCTGCACAAGTGTGTGGTCTCTCCCATCCATCCCTTTCTGCCTTCCTTCCTATGGTCCTAGGTGCCATCATCCACCTCACACCTCACCACATCCGGTTCCCCAACACCAAGCTACTGCAACAGGAGGCCGAGCACGGATTCTAGCAAATAGGTGGCTTCCTGCATGCGCTGGGTGCAAAGGACTGCACCCATGTCTACCTTGTCCCTCCTGCTGCAACCAAAAACCTCTACAGGGACTGAAAACATGCCCACTGTATCAGTAAGCAGACCATTGTGGACCACCATGGAATAATCTCCAACATCCTAGCAAAACATCCCGGCAGCGACCATGATACCTACATCTTGAGACACTCAACTATCAACCAACGATTCCAGGATGGACTATATGGCAACGGTTGACTCGTAGTTAAGCCAGCATATTAATCATAACACAGATAACACACCAACCTTGTGGGACAAGCAATACATAGACCACACTAAACACACATGGACAGGGAAACACAGATGTTTTGATAATAACATATGTGCCACATCCCACACTACACTGCATTCAATGCACATCACCCTCACATTTGCCCATATCTACAAGTTCCTGGAACCAACTGAGTGACACTTTACATGACAGACAGGTGGAGCTACGTCCCCTTTGTATACAAAAGCTGGCCTCAAACCACTACATGTGTCCTCAGGTTGACAACAAAATATAGATCTTCCACACATAATACTTACCAAGGAATAGCTTAGCTATGTGTATTGCATCGGCCATGCCACTGTCAAACAACCCACATATTGGCACTGCCCAACATTTCCCAAGCTCTACATACCACAGGCGGCACTGAAATCAATTGCCACCCAAGTGCTGCCCCCACCATCTACATATCACCAAAATATACCAGAATACGCATTGTGTTCACCTTTCTCTTGTGCAGTGCATAGTGCAGCACACATTGAAATACAAAATCGCCATCTATTAAAGATCATGTGCAGGAATGGACTCCTCAAAGCACACCAACAATCATACCCGCAAATCCCACATCTCCTTACCATGATACAAGGGTACAAGCAGTGGACTGTGGCAGCTGAACTACTGACAATGTACAGGGAGAGACCAGAAATGCATATGAATAAGAAGACAAGGGACTTAGCAGGGCTGGACTTGTGATGCAGAGCAGTGCAGAAAAGCACATCATGCTCTGTCCTCTCCCACGGGTGCCTGAAACTCTTGCATACATCACAATACATCCCATACAACAGTGCCACACAGGGCATATGAATCTCATGCACATACATATGCCAGCCATCAATTGGCAACAACAACACTTTGTGCAAGGGAGGCATTTCAAGTGCAAATGGGTGGCATTCACATGCAATACACAGGGTGCAACACCTGTAACATGGCACACAACACACAAAATAGGTACAAATTCCCATAACATTGCAGGAGTGTGAATCGTCTAATGTTTTATAAATGTTTTTAATGCACTAATCATTGGTGAATTAACATGTGGAAATGGGTGACTTTTGTAAATGGTCACCATGATTCATTTTTTTTCTCTGTCTAAGCAAAACCTTAGCTAAAGGAGAGGGTCAAGTCGAAGGTTTGGGATTTGTCAGCATTTTTCTCTGTGCCTCTACATGAGGACAGTAGATATCTCCTTTGTTTTAAATTCTTGACCAGAGTCTGTTGCTGGTGAAGAATTCCTCAGGGGTTTTCAGAGTCAACATCAATTTTCAATCACATTTTGAAAAAGAACTTGGAGTCATTGGTAATGCCTTACCAATTGACATTGGTGCATTGTATTGATGATCTATTAATGGCATCAAAGACAAAAGAAGGCTGTAAGGAGGATACAATTGCATTGATGAACTTTTTGGGAGACAATGACCATAAGGTATCTCCTACAAAGTTGCGGTATTGTCAGCAAGAGGTGAAATATTTGGGTCATTTGATTGAGAAAGGATTCAGGAGAATCTCAATGGAAAGAGTAGCGACATTTATGAGAATGAAAATACCAAGTTTGCAAAATGAGATGAGATTTTTTTTGGTAATGGTAGGATATTGTCGTCAGTGGATTCCAAATTGTTCAGCTATTTCTAAATGTTTGCAAAGACCTACACATAAGGATGTTTCATACCCCATAATGATGGATGAAGAATGCATGAGAGCATTTACTCAGCTGAGAGAGAGTTTGTGTCAAGCTCCAGCTTTAGGTATGCCTGATTACACAAAAACTTTCCTGCTGTTTTGTCATGAACTTGCTGGATGTTCTTTGTCTGTCTTGACACAGAGATATGGTGGTGTCAATCGGCCAGTAGCATATTTTTCGGCTAACTTGGATCCCGTTGCAGCAGCCTTACCAGGATGCTTAGGAGCAGTTGCAGCAGTTGCAGTGAAAATATTGTGATGGGTTATCCTCTGACAGTAATGGTACCTCACTCAATAGAAATCCTATTGACACGATCAAAGACACAATACCTGACCAATGCAAGATTGAGCTCCAAACGTGACAGTTAAGAGGTGTACATCGCTTAACCCGATAACGTTGTTACCAGATGAAAGAAATGATTTCGATAGGAGAGACAATACTGAATATGGTTGTTTAGAAGTGACAGAATTATCCACAAAACCCAGAGTTGATATTAAACTCTCCCTTTGGAAATAGGTGTTACCGGCTGGGGAGGGGTAGCCTTCCCCAGCCTCTGGAAATGCTTTGAAGGGCACAGATGGTGCCATCCTTGCATACGCCAATCTACACTGGTTCAGGGACCCCCAGTCCCTGTTCTTGTGTGAAACTGGACAAAGGAAAGGGGAGTGACCACTCCCCTGTCCATCACCACCACAGGGGTGGTGCCCAGAGCTCCTCCAGTGTGTCCCAGACTTCAGCCATCTTGTTTTCCAAGATGTGGAGACACTCTGGAGGCCTCTGAGTGGCCAGTACCAGCAGGTGACGTCAGAGACCCCTCCTGATAGGTCCATACCTGATAAGTTAGCCAATCCCACTCTCAGGGCTATTTAGGGTCTCTCCTGTGGGTTTCTCTTCAGATTCTACTTGCAAGTTTCCAGCAGGAATCCTCTGCAACTACTACTCCATCCTCTGACCTCGGATTGACTGCAGACTACTCCAGGAACTGCTGTAACAGCAACAAGGTATCCAGAAGGGCTACTTTTCCTCTGCAACTTGAGCTCCAGCCAGCAATTGCAACAGTTTCCATGGTGTGCACACTGTGGGGACTCCCTGTCTTCAACCTGCACCAGAAGGACTGAAGAAATCTCCAGTGGAGTGATGGAGTCACTTCCCTGCTCATGCAGGCACCTTCTAATTCGAAAACCGGTTCTCTTGGACTCCCCTCCTGGCGACAAGCGTGCTTAATGGAACACAGGTGGTGGACTCTTCCGACACAGACTGTCCTAAGGTCCTGCTGTCCCAATTTGGAGGAAGTAAGAGCTTGCCTTCCCCGAGTATGACAGTACCCCTGTGCACCAAGCCTTCTTCACCTCCTGAGGCCTCTGTGCACTATTTGCAAAATTCCTTCATGCACAGCCTGGCTCAGGTCCCCAACAATCTATCCTGTGATGCTCAACTCACTATTTGATGTCCGGCGACGTGGGACCGACCATCCTTTGTAGTGCTGCATCAGCCACATTTTGCACCTCCTTTGTTCCTGTGTCATGGGACTCCCGTGGGTGCTGTCTGGTCGACCGAGGGCTCTCTGAAGTGCTGAGAGCCCCATCTTCCTCTTCAAATAGAGTTCAGGACACCAGGTCCCTCCTGGGTCCAGACAGCGCCACTTTGATGCAAAACACCACTTTTGCCAGAACCAAGGCTTGTTGGATGAATCCAGCACCAAAACTCACCTGCATCCAACTTCTCTTCGTGGGACATCCATTGCATCATGCAGGAACCCGCTGACATCTTCATTGGGTGCATTTCTGTAGTCTACGTCCAACCGTGGACTCTTCTTTTGCTCCCTCTTCTGGGTTGGCTGTCCTTCCTGGAACTTCTTCTGACTTCTGGACTTGGTCTCCTTCCTTTGCAGGTTTTCAGGTCCAGGAATCCACCATTTGTTGTTTGCAGTCTTGTTTGGTTATTGCAATAACTCTTATCATGACTTGTAGTGTGTCATAAGGAAACTTGCAGTACTTTACTCCTACTTTCCTGGGCTCTGGGGTGGGGTATTTTATTTACCTTTGCTGTATTCTTACTCTCCCAGTGATTCTCTACACACTACATTTATCTAGGGGGGAATTCGTGATTCACATTCCACTTTCTTAGTATATGGTTTGTGTTGCTCCTAGACCTATTTTCTCCCATTGCATTCTATAGCATTTCCCATTGTTTGCACTATCCTATGTCTAATTACTTACCTTATTTTGGTGTCTAGTGTATATATTGTGTATAATACTTACCTCCAGAAGGAGTATTGCCTCTAATACATTTTTGGCCTTGTGTCACCCAAATAAACTACCTTTATTCTTGGTAACACTGAGTATTGTCTTTACTTTTGTATAAGTACTGTGTAACTATAAGTGGTATTGCAGGAGCTTTGCATGTCTCCTAGTTCAGTCTGAGCTGCTCTGCTATAGTTTCCTCTATCAGCCTAAGTTGCTAGTACACTACTACATTTCACTAATAAGGGATAACTGTTCCTGGTGTAAGGTGTGAGTACCCAAGGTATCCACTACAAACCAGGCCAGCCTCCTACAGTGTCTCCTTTGCTTTGCAGGTACCAGCTGCAACGTATAATTTCACTGTTGCATAATAATAATAATAATAATAATAATCATAACAATAATAATAATGCTAATAATGTTTTTTTATAATAACCCGAGCTAGAATGTTTTTTCTAAATTTGTGTTTCTAAGGGCCAGATGTATCAATCGTTTTTGCATTCGAAAACGGTGCGAATGGCCGTTTGTGAATGAAAAAATGCCTTTCAGAATGTATGAAAGGCATTCGCTATGCAATTATAAAGAATCGCTAAAATAGCGATTCCTTAATATTGTGAGCATGTTTAAAGAATCGCAAATTGCGATTGTCTAAATAAGAAATCCCAAATAAGGAATCCTTATTTGCGATTTTTTAAGCAGATGTATCAAGCTTTTCCTTAATGCGAATTGGGCATTAAGGAATCGCAATTACCGACAAGTAAAACTTGGAGGTAACCATGTGCAAATTTTAAAAATGCATTAAAAATGCATTTTTTAAATCGACATGTAACGCACACATGCCCTTTGGCATGTGTGTGCCTTACATGTCCTAAAATATTTTTTGGGATGCAGCAGAGGGGGCCTTAGGCCCCCGGCACCCTGGGTTTTTGCATTTCCTAAATTGTGAATTCCAGTTAGGAATTTGCAATTTGGTAAATGCAAGAAAATCGCAAATATGGGCCTACAGGCCCAGAAGTGCGAATGGGCTCAGAATCGCTATTTGCGATTCAGTAATAACATTTGCGATTTTTAAGAAATCGCTATTACCGATTCGCAAATATGATACATACCATTTTGCGAATCCGAAATAGCGTTTTCTTAAAAATCGCTATTAGAGAATCGCAAAGTGGATTCTTCATACATCTGGCCCTAAATTCTTTTACATGAAGTCCAAAATGTTAATGCTGATTTGTGGTTAGTGAGGGAATCTACCTTCACATGCTCATGATTCATATTGACATTCTTTGATTGTTTGTACTGATGTATACTTTACATTTGTTGCCAATTCTAGTGTTATTAATCAGTGTTATGATGTTTGAGATTATTTGCTTGATTGCTTTGATTAAACTTAGATATATAAGACGTTTTAATCAGCCGCCATTGATTCTATATGCTTATCATTTATGCTTGAGAGTTATTTCCGTGACATTAGCATTGTTAATTTAGGGAAATAAATTCACAATTCTTCTTAATAAACTGGTGTGGTTATTGTTTGAGGTCCAGATCTTTGAATAAATTGATTATTATTGATGACTACATTACTCATTATTGACATCCCCTCAAACCTATGTCGTGTCGATCTATTGACCTCTAGTGCAGAATCCACTATTCAGATTGAAGTAATAGCTAGGATTTCTTGGCGCTGCAGCAACATCACTCTTCTGCAGGTCTAAAGTGAAGGGATCAAGGGCCACATGTCAGAAAAGTGGCACAGCATCTAAAGCAGTGCCACTTTTTTTGCGCCCCTAAGCGCCCCCATACCACCACCATGTGTGCGCCATATTCAATATACGGAGCACCATGGCGCAGAGTACGTGCAATAGTGCCAAGATAATTGATGCCATTAATAGAGTGTGGCCACAATAGCATCAATCAATATGAGGCTAACACAGTACAAGGAGGTGCTTGCTCCTCCTGCATTTGGGCCTCAGGGTCAAAGATAGACAACACCACACAAATTCTGCATGGGTGAACTGTCAGGCCAGAATTTACATTAGAATCACCACGTCCCTGAGGAACAGTCCATGATAGGAAAGTGTACCACCACACACCGCAGCAACTATCCATCCAAAGAGGAACACACACAATACCAGATGCAAATCTGACTCACCACTCCACTTAATACAAATATGAGCCATGGCACATATCAAATAACAAGTATGCAGGACTGACACATTTAGTGACATTTTATTGCAGCGGACCAAGTTGACGGCATCCAGCCATGGGTCATGCCCCCTTTGGAAATCCTACAACTGAGGCAGAGAGGGCTTACAAAGAGAGAGTGACATTCAGGGTCCAAAACTCATAAATGTCTAGGTGTATCACACCCAATCCAGTTTGGAATGCGCATGCAAGTCAAGCAATATCCAAACAAGTCACAGACCCTTGCCAAATTGTATGTGTGACGAATGAGACAGAAATGTTGGATGTGGCATCTCCTCTACTTATAGCTGACATGTGTAATCACACTAACAACATACATTCATGGTGAATGTGACATAGCTTGTGGAATGCAGATGTGAGTGTGTGTCCATGTTGAATAAGTGATGTGGAAGGACAGCTCAGAGACTCACTTACGTCCCTTTGAGATCCAACATGTGGAGGTCACTCAGACACTACATAAGTGCTGTGGCTAGTATTTTATGATGTGTGGGGGACAGGTATGTGATCTGGCAAAGCCTGGAAATGGGAGGGATACTGTCACTTTGCCTGTAGAAAAAGCTGTGCTGTGTTCATCTACAAAGTGCACAAGTCTGACTCAGTATGCTATGCTTGAATGAACGAACAGTGTTGATGAGGAAGATGGGTACTAAGGGTAATCAGCAGAAATTATGCCAGCAATGTTGAACTAGAACTATACATGACAAAATATGCCATCAATGTGTGTGAAGGAACACACATTGACTAATACTAACTGTACAACACAATGGCCCTCATTATGACCCTGGCGGTCGGCAGAGAAGTGGCGGTATTACCGCCAACACGCTGGCAAAAAAAAAAAGGAATTATGACCATGGCGGTTCTCCGTTCCGACTGCCAGGGCGGTTCTCCGTTCCGACTGCCAGGGCGGAGACGAACGCTGGGCTGGAGACTTGGGTCTCCAGCCCGGCGGCTGTCAACAAGATCGCCGGCGGTATCCCGACCCGGCTGACTGCCATGGATTTCATGGGGTTGGGAACCGCCACGAAATCCATGGCGGTAAGCACTATCAGTGCCAGGGAATTCCTTCCCTGGCACTGATAGGGGTCTCCCCCACACCCCACCCCCACCCTGCTTCGCCGCCAGCACCCCGTCACCAGAACACCACCACGCCGAATCACGGAACGTGATTCGGTGGGCGGTGTTCTGATGACGGGCGGTGGAGATGGAGCAACCTCCACTTCCCCGCCGACCGCCAGTATGGCTGCCAGCAGTCATTATTCGCCAGGTGGAAAACCGCTTGCACTGGCGGTCTTCAGCACGGCGGTCCCTCAGCGGTCTGTCAAAAAGACTGCTGAGGTTGTAATGACCACCAATGTTTCCGTGTAACAACAGACACAAACTCACAGAGAATGTGTAGGCCAGTACAAATCTAGTCACATTGGCAACTACTACAACTATGTGCTTGGCCAGCACAAACAAGCATGACAGAGGCTTGTGACAAATGACAATATCTGTACCTTGGGTCGAAATACATGACCCAGTTCCACAATCTATCAATGACCTAACCAAGCATCATAGGAATAATCTCAACTATGTATGCCAAGTCGTGTAAAACCATGGCAAATGATGAGACATGTCCTACACTAACCCAGCATATGATAGGGCATGCCTGACATCCAGAGCCCCAAAGTTAACAAAACATGTTTGTCCATGGAATCACAAATGTACAGGTGTATGTCTGCAGGAGACTGCGCATCGCTGTGCTGATGATCAACCATGAGAATGGCAGATCCCCATCCAACACCCCCCCCAAACCCCAGAGGAGGACACATTGACTCTTGACAGTCTGGGGCCTGTTGCTTGTGCACAGTGAACTGAGCTGAGGTGACCACAGTCACCCTTTGTCAATAGATGCAACAATGGGCCTGTGTGGGCTTGCAAAGTTCCACTGGAGCACTGATGACTTGGGTGCCATCGCTGCCTGAGAGCAGCCCAGCCACACAGATTGTATGCAAGTGTGTAAATCTGCCACTAAAAAAAAAGTTTGAGTCATTGTACATTCCAAGTGTATGTTGTTATTGTAACACATAATACCAATATCTTAGCACACATGTCCTGCCTAGGTGGACCAGGCTGGGTGCTGACTATTTGTGTATGGACAAAAGGGAACAATTTACATGTGAAAATGTGTATGTGTCAAATTATTATTTACAAACATTTGCCCAGTACAAATGTTCCCACATAGAGAAACATAGTTAACACACATATGAGTACACAGCCTTGAGGCAATAGCTAACATATATCCATGCTGGAATCGAGATTTGGTATGAGTCTAGTCCCTAAACACACCACTGTATCATTTACATGTGAAAATGTGTATGTGTCAAATTATTCTTTACAAACATTTGCCCAGTACAAATGTTCCCACACAGAGAAACATAGTTAACACACATATGAGTACACAGCCTTGAGGCAATAGCTAACATATATCCATGCTGGAATCGAGATTTGGTATGAGTCTAGTCCCTAAACACACTGTATCATGCATCACCTATCATACATGCAACACATCTTTTCACACACAGACATGTCACACATATATATATAATTACACGTCAGCATACCATCACTAATATTTTGCATGGATAGGGAACTATATGTTACATATGTAGCTTTGCATTATGAAGGCTGGCCTTTACCACACAACAGACTGTGGACATACTTGCACTCACCTTGTCATGGTTTAATGGATCTCAACCCAGCCTTAGTCAACAGCATCCTGTGCTTAAGATTTGCGAAGGGTATCATATGCATGAACATGTATTGTACATGGCCCATCTTATCTCATGCAGTGTTGTGAAATGTACAGTTAGAATTCCACCATGACAATGTGGTAGCCCCATAATATGAGCACCATCACATATGTACGCTCAGTAGACATGTGTAAACATGTATGTGGCAAAGAGACTTCACACACATGCACATTTGAAAACAGTAGCAGTACTGCCATACATCACACACACCTACAAACATATTGTAACACATTCCTATGTTACCAGTACACACTGAAATACACATGCATACACATGTTGCCATACCGTGCAAGCAACAAAGATGCATAACCCCTATAACTAAGTATGTGAATTTCTGTGCTCTGTCAGCCCTCCCTCAAAAATCCATGCGTGCCCTTCATGCGTCAAACAAAAATGACCCATAAAGAACTTCTCCATTCATTGCAAAGAACTAAAATGATGCCTCGCACCTGTGCATCTAATCTAAGTCCTCACGCCTTGTCAGTCTTCATCGAAAAATCCACATATGGCCATCATGCGTCAAAAAAAGACGTATATGATAGGCCTTCAACCATCACATTTACCAAAAATGACGCCTCGCACCTGTGCGTCAAATCTAAGTTGGCAGGCCTTGTCAACCTTCATAGAAAAATCCATGCATGGTCGTCATGTGTAAAACAAAATTACGCATATCAGAAAATGTGACACATGTACCTAGGAAGTGATGTAATATGTCCTTGTTGCATGTGTGGAAAAGTAATGTTACTTTCTCTTTTGCTTTATGTTAGACTTGGCATCATTGGCATGGTCTCCCATAATTTTTTGTCTCTACTTCCCAGGTTGTTCCTGTGTGCTGGACTCTGTTTTTACTGTTTTGTTTGCTCTGGAAACGTTACCACTGCTGACCAGTGCTAAAGTATGTATTCCCTGTAAAAATTATATGTGTACATTGGCTTATCCATGATTGGCATATTTGATTTACTGGTAAGTCCCTAATAAAGTGCACTAGAGGTGCCCAGGCCCTGTAAATCAAATGCTACTAGTGGGCCTGCAGCACTGGTTGTGCCACGCACATTAGTAACCCTGTAACCATGGCTCAGAGCTGCCACTGCAGTGTCTGTGAGTGCAGTTTTAAACTGCCTCTTCGCCTTGGCAAGTGTACCCACTTGCCAGGCCTAAACCTTCCTTTTTTATACATGCAGGGCACCCCTAAGGCAGTCCCCAGGTAGCCCCGTGGGCAGGGTGCAGTGTATATTAAAGGTGGGACATATAATTATATGTTTTATATGTCCTGATAGTGAAATACTGAGAAATTAGGGTTTTCACTGTTGCAAGGCCTATCTCTCTAATAGGTTAAGATGGGGGTTGCTTTTAAATATTATTAAAGTGTAGCTTCCCTTTGGGAGCAGATAGACATCTGGAGTTTGGGGTCTCTGAACTCACAATTTAAAAATACATCTGTTAGTGAAGTTGGTTTTTAGATTGTGTGTTTCAGAAGGACACTTTTAGAAAGTAGACATTTTCTTGCTTAAACCATTCTGTGACTCTGTTTGTGGATTCCCTGTTTGGGTCAGTTTGACTGTTGGGCTGTTTGCACCTCTTGTCTAGACAGTGACCCAAAGGGAGCTGGGGTGTAGCCGGTATATCCTGATGGGCCATCTGGGCTGAGAGAAGGGGAGGAGTGGTCACTTACAACTGAAAGGGCTGTGCCTGCCCTCACACAATGCAGTCTCCAACCCCCTGGGGTGTGTCTGGGGCCTGGCCTGGGCAAGGCAGTATCTTGAAAACAACAGAGACTTCTCTTTGAAGAAGGCCTACTTCAAATACAGAAAGGGGTATAAGAAGAGCACCGAAAACCCCTGAAAATCAGATTACTTCTGGAACCAAGAGGAACCTCTGCCAAGGAGAAGAGTTTGAAGCTGGAGGAGGAATGCTGCCCCTATGCCTGTGACTGTGTTTTTCTGGGTTGGCCTACAGTAGCTGCTTCTACCTGAGAGAGGACAAAGCCTGACTTTTGTGTGACTTCCCACTGGTGAAGAATCTCCACGGGCTTTAACTGAGCCCGTGGAGCCTCCTGTTGTTGAAGTCTCAGGGACGTCAAAGACTTCTCTCTGCCAGCACTTGGGCTTTTGTGCTCAGCTCAGAGTCCTGCCTGCCAATGGTGCCCTACCCTGTCTCTGGGCCCTCTAAAGGTGTAGCTAGTGGAAAAGGACAGAAATCCACGCAAAGACCACTGTGCGTTGAAAATGTCGACGCACGACCCGCCTTGTGGCTGAAAAATTATGTGCCACCGGCCTCGCAGCTTAAATTGACACTCCACCTACATCGCTGTTAAAAGTTAAACACAATGCAGCTGGAGAAACGACGTGCAACAGCCACAATGGCTGCTGTTAACGATGCAAGCCCCCATGTAGCACGGTTTCTTGACACCGTGCAACCGGATTTCAACGCAACATCGCTGGGCGCTGAAAAATCAACATAAAGCCTGCGCGGACCCGAGGTGCCCATCCAGATCGACCCATCGCTGTCTTGCAGGAGAGAAGAAACGACGCATGCGGACCTGACCGGAGAAGGAACAATGTACGTTCTTGCTTGCTGGTGAGAAATCAATGCATCACTGGCCTTTTTCAAGGCACATTCGCCCGTGTAGCTTTATTTTGACACTACACAGGTACTTTTGTACGCTAACAACATTCTCACTGTTTTCTAAAGGATTTAAGACTCTTTTGCTTTTTAAATTCATAACCTGACTTGTGTATGTTGGATTTTTGTCATTTTGGTCTTGTTTTGTGTAGATAAATATCATCTATTTTTCTAAACCTGAGTTGTGTCATTTTGTGGTGTTTTCACTGAGTTACTCTGTGTGTTGGTACAAATACTTTCCACATTGCTTCTGAAGCTAAGCCTGCTTGCTTATGCCAAGCTACGAAGGGGGTGAACAGCGTTTAACTGAGGGTGATTCTCCTTTACCCTGACTCAAGTGAGGGTTCTTGCTTGGACAAGGGGTAACCTGACTGCCAACCAAAGACCCCCATTTCAAACACTTTACAGTCTTGTAGTCTGTTTTGGATGGAGGTTGTGTGGTGCTTGTGCTGGAGTGAAGAGTTGTGGTTTTAGAGTGGTTTGTGCTGTGTCCTGTCTGTGTCTAGGCCTTTTTGTAAATTTTGAAAGTTTTTTGTACATTGTTCTCCTTTTATTGTATAAGTATTGCTGGGTGTCTGTCTTGGGGTAGTTTAGTTTTTGGGGTATTTGGGGTTAGGTGGGGTATAGTTTTATTATTGATGGGGTTATTAGTTTGCAGTGGAGGGAATCTGCATGATGTCGGGGAAGGGCACATCAGATGAGTGGTGATGAACTAGGAGGGTTCATATGGCAGGTATGCCACTACCTCCCCAACATGGTGGCTATGGGTGGCCATGTCATTATGGCCTACCCAACGGAGGCAAGGAAGCTGCGGGGGGGCAGGGTGCTCTACCAGCTACATAGGATGTTCTCGGTGGAGCACACGGACCACCAGTAGAAACACTGGTGGGCAGACCTCATTACCTGTGAAGAGGATCTCCAGGATCACCTGGTGATTTGGGTTGGCGGACCTCTTGGTAACTACCCCTTTTACATAGATACATTCTCATTTTCATGTGCATGACAGTAGGACATAAGGATAACTGCAGCATGTCATGACAAGAGTGAGGATAGCAGGTTGTGTGTCTCAAGCAACCTGCTTTCATAAGAGGTTAGGAATGCACTGGTTGCAGACAACTTGCACATTCATCTCTGCGCATTTTGTGAATAGCATTTACATATTAAAGTGCCGAAAATGGTACCCACATGTGCAATAGTGCAAGGGTTAATGTATCCCAGGCACAAATCTACATGTACATCATGGCCTTTACAACTGTGGAATTAAGTGATGACAAACATGATGCAGGTGTATTGGTAGTCATGGGTGTGTGCGTTCCTTGAGTCATGTATGGGCAGAGTGACACGACAAGAACACAATTGTAAGAAGGAATAATTGGCTCCTAATGCAACATCAGTGTCATAGTTTTTGAAGGTAATGTGGCTGATGGAGGCATCACTACACCATATGTAAAAAGTTGCACAATGCATGCATTGGGGCAGTTTTAAGGCCTGGTGCCACATGATGATAGTGCCAGGACTGAAGAATGCAAGGTGTGAATTCATGCCGTAGGTGGCACACGAAAAAAGAGCCTTTAAATCTAATTGGTTCCACTGTGCGAATTTTGGAGTTAACTTGCATTTGTGCTAAGGCAGGTTGGTAATCTGACAATTCCATTGTTATCAAAATGCCTAATTTCACTTATCAGGTTTAGCACCTTCATTAAGCTGTTAAGTATGCTAAGTGCCACCATAATGTCATAGTTTACGTCAGTGTCCTGACATGCGCCATGGTGTGCCATGTGTTACATATGGCACACACATGAAGGAGTTATGTGGTGGTAGTATGGGGTTGAAAAGAGTCACACATCTGAGTGGTTGCTCCATTTTCATATAGATTGACTGCAAAGTTCTAAGCTTCTGCCAATGTACAGTATCCTGTCCCTAAAAATTGTGTAACATTTGTATCTGAGACATGTATGTATGGGTGCATCCCCTATTTGTACATGTTTTTGTGGACTGACTATGTCTGTCTTACTGGCATGCTGTAGATGGCAGTTGTTAATTCCTAATACTAAGTTGACTAGCTCACTCAGCTAAACAAGTGGAATGTGTAACAGTTGTCCATGCTTTTAATTTTTCAACAATCACAAAGCTGTGTTTTCTTGTCATGTCTTGCAGGTGTACCGTCACCCTACACAATTGGTGAGGTTTTGCAGTTTGAAGACCCCGATGCAGCCAGTAAGTGTTACTTTGTATGCCACATGTGTAGATCTAGGGTTGTGTGTGAGAGGGTATGATGTGTGCAATGCCATGTTAAAATGGCATGTGTTTCAGTTAAGACACCATCACATATGCTTGGGTATCAACACCATGGCCCTCATTACAACCCTGGTGGTAAATTCCACTTATTGCCGTCCAGAAGACCGCCAACATACCACTGTAGCGGAACCCACAGCTCGGAATCCGCCATAATCCAGACACCCACACAAGTCCGCCACACCAAAGGTCAGTGATAAACTGGTGATAACAAAACCTCCACCGTCACGCCAACAGGAATACGCCCACACTATCACGACCCACAAATCCACGCGGCAGTCTTTCAACCGCGGTATTCCATTGGCGGTATACACCGCTGTGCTAAAATACACACGCATTTACAAAACACAATCACATTGGACAATTTGAAATACACACACCTGATACACATACACACACCACACCCACACACCCAATCCAATATAAAACACACACCCACATCACCCACAAACCCTTACTACCAGAATTCTGATACCACGCCAGAGAGACACACCACCTCACACATCACCCACACCACATCATGGCACCTCAACGACACCCCAGGTTCTCTGAGGAGGAGCTCAGGGTCATGGTGGAGGAAATCGTCCGGGTAGAGCCACAGCAAATCGGATCACAGGTGCAGCACACCTCCATTGCTATGAAGATGGAGCTATGGCACAGAATCGTCGACATGGTCAACGCAGTGGGACAGCATCCAAGAACTATGGATGACATCCGGAAGAGGTGGAACGACCTTTGGCGGAAGGTGCATTCCGTGGTCTCTAGACACCAGATTGCTGTACAGAGGACTGGAGGTGGACCCCCACCTACTCCCCCCCAACTAACAACATGGGAGGAGCAAGTCTTGGCAATACTACATCCTGAAGGGCCTCGCAGGAGTAGCAGGAGGTAGGATTCTGGTAAGTCAACTCTTTACTACCTTATCCCCCACCCTACCTGCATGACATCACATACTCCCACCCTCACCCTCAACCCCATCACTCCAACACCTCACATATGTCCCACTGTCACAACCCACCCATCCCAATACCAAGCCCTGCATGCAACACCAAAGCATGGACACCCATCACCAAAGCATGTCCACTACAGATACCCACACAGACCCCAAACCAATTATCACACAAGGACCTAGACAAGAATGCAAGCACTGGAGTACAAGGTCACTCACCCATTGCACACAATGGCACACACAGATGCAATAATCATGCCTTTACACCCCTGCAAGACCCCTACCCAACGTCACCGGACAGGAGGTACCAGACATATCCAGTCCCCCCACAGAAGAGACCCACAGTGATGACAGCAGCTCTGTACAACTGGATCAAGATGACCAGACCAGCCCATCTGGGACCTCGGGACAGTCAGTTCCCCTGACACTGCCACAAGCCACCACAGAGCCTCCCCCTCAGGAAGCACCAGCACAGCACCCACCTAGCAGGCCTATCCCTCTGTCAATCAGCAGTGTGTCAACCACTACAGGGAACCCAGGCAAACCCACCAACACAAGACAATCAGGGACCTGGGGGCAGTGGCAGTGGGCACATGGTTCAGGGGACAGAGGAACAGGAAAACAGGGGAACTGGGAGGACTGGTGTGCGACAGGGGGAGGACAGGCCCAGGGAACCCATTCTCCACGAGGCACTCTCCAACATCATAGGAGCATACCATCATTCCCAGGAGACGATGGCAACAGTACTGGCTAAGTTTCAGGAGACCCAGCGGCTGCAGGAGGAACATATCTGGGGATCAGGGAGGAACTTCAGTCCCTTAACACCACCCTGGTCACCATTGCAGGGGTGCTGCAAGACCTTGTCAACACCAAGAGGGAGACTGTGGCACATCGAGGGGCCCCTGATACTAGCCTGGATGATGAACAGCCCTCCACCTCTGCCGGCACTAGTGGACAGGAGGCACCGCCACAGGAACACGACAGCAGCACCCCACCCCCTGCAGATGGAAAGCCACCCTGCAAACGGTCCCTGACATCCAGGAACAAGACAGAGAACATTGCCAAGACCTCCGCAAGGAAATGAGACCCCCCTGAATGTCACCCTTCTGTGCCACTTTGTCACCCTGTCCATCCATCAACTGCCCTTGCTCCACTTTCTATGCCCCTTTGGACAATGCACCTGTGAAACAAATAGACTGGACTCTGCAATGGACATTCCTCCACCATCACCCCTGCCCATTTTACAACTCCCTCCACTTATTCACACAGAAATAAACACACTTCAATCACAAAACAATCTGGAGTCAGTCTGTGCTTTCACAAATGTGTAATTATAATAACTATGGAATGTAGCAATGTCAATTTAATTGTTCACATACCGATGAAACACAGCTGTAGGGCTGGAGGAAATATAGCAGAGGTCACAAAGTGGGACCCACATCTGTGAAATGGAAAGGCAAAGTGACAAGTCAGGGTCCATACACAGAGTGAAAATGACAGACTTATGCTAGCTCCAACAATAGTATGAGATGTGTGAGGCAGTGACGTCTTCTTACCTGTGTCTCACTGGAATTATTGCTGGATAATGTTGTTTCTGTTGTCGATATCCTCTTCTTCTGCCTCCTCTTCTTCACTGTCCACAGGCTCCACAGCTGCCACAAGACCACCAGCTGGACCATCCTCCTGCAGAAAAGGCACCTGCCGTCGCAAAGTTAGGTTGTGCAGCATACAGCAGGCCACGATGATCTGGCACACCTTCTTTGGTGAGTAGTAGAGAGAACCACCTGTCATATGGAGGTACCGGAACCTGGCCTTCAGGAGGCCGAAGGTCCGTTCAAGCACCCTCCTAGTTTGCCCATGTGCCTCATTGTAGCGTTCCTCTGCCCTTGTCCTGGGATTTCTCACTGGGGTCAGTAGCCATGACAGGTTGGGGTAACCAGAGTCACCTGCAAATGTCGATGGACAACTGTTAGACACACACCAACCCGTAGGGACAACCCCAGACCCAGACAACTATTCACACTGTATAGGGTCCTTGTCCTCACCTATTAGCCACACACGGTGCCTCTGGGGTTGCCCCATCACATAAAGGATGCTGCTATTCCTCAGAATGTAAGCGTCATGCACTGAACCAGGAAATTTGGCATTCACATGGGAGATTTACTGGTCGGCCAAACACACCATCTGCACATTCATCGAATGGTAGCTCTTCTGGTTTCTGCACACCTGTTGACTTCTGCGGGGCGGTACCAAAGCCACATGTGTCCCATCAATGGCACCTATGATGTTGGGGATATGTCCCAGGGCATAGAAGTCACGTTTCACTGTGGCCAAATCCTCCACCTGAGGGAACACGATGTGGCTGCGCATGCGTTTCAGCAGGGCAGACAACACTCTGGACAACACGTTAGAGAACATTGGCTGGGACATCCCTGATGCAATGGCCACTGTTGTTTGAAAGGAGCCACATGCCAGTAAATGGATTACTGACAGGACCTGCACTAGAGGGGAGATCCCTGTGGGATGGCGGATAGCTGACATCAGGTCTGGCTCCAACTGGGCACACAGTTCATGGATTGTTGCACGATCAAATCTGTAGGTGACTATTACGTGTCTCTCTTCCATTGTCGACAGGTCCACCAGTGGTCTGTACACTGGAGGATGCCGCCATCTCATCACCTGCCCCAGCGGACGTGCCCTATGGACGAGAACAGCGAGCAGAGAGTCAGCCAACATTGAGGTATCCCAAAATGTCATTTGCACACATTTATTAATCCGCAATGTGCCTGTTACTGTGTGTATGAAAGGCCTACATTGGTGTGACGCAGTTAAAATGAATGCCATTTGGCCCCTTGAAATGGCAGCTGCCTGACCTGTAAGGTGGGGCAAGGGGATATGAGGTAACTGCGCTGGCGTTGTACACTGTCGCAATAGGGGGTGGTTAACATTGGACCCTATGGGTCCCAGGAGCCAATGACAATGTACGCCGGTGGTGAAGGTACGCACCGCCACGGACGTGACTGCCATTTTCTGTCTGTTCCCTCATTTGATACCTGACTGTCAACAGGAGAGGACCTACACTGCAAGTGCTGCTTTGACCTCAGTCTGGAAGCGACGATGGCTCATGTATCTGGGGAAAAGGTCCCTGCCTTCACTTCGGAGGAGTTGGAGAAACTAGTGGATAGGGTCCTCCCCCAGTACACACAACTGTACTGTCCTCCAGACACACAGGTGAGTGCACTGTGAGAATGCTGCATGGGAAATGCCTGTTTTGAGTGTTGTGGATGGAAGATAAATGGGGGGAACTGAGGCCTGCATGTGTGGACGGTGAGTGTATGTGCGTCAGGGCAAGGGTGGGAATGTGGGCCAAAGAAGATGACAGTCCGGATGGGTAAAGATTTTCCTTTTCCCCTGTACTATTCCTCTAGGTCAGCGCCCACCAGAAGAAAGATATTTGATGTGCCATCACCAAGGACGTCCGGACCCTGGGGGTCCACCACAGACGGAGCACCCACTGCCAGAAAAGATGGGAGGACCTTCGCCGCTGGAGCAAGAAGATGGCGGAGGCCCAGCTGGGGATGGCCTCCCAACGTGGGAGAAGTGCCCGTCACACCATGAACCCCATGATGTTCCGGATCCTGGCGGTGGCGTATCCAGAGTTGGCTGGGCGCTTGAGGGCATCACAGCAGCGACAAGGGGGTGAGTACACTATCATTCTGCTAACTTTGTGTGTATTACAAGGTGTCTGGGTGGGGGAGGTGGGCAGTGGGTTCCCCTAGGCCAGGGCGAGCTTTGTAGGCAAGGTCCCTTGTGAGGTAGGCTCTGTGGCACCCCAACCCCACTAGTGGTTAGTGCCATCTACACATAGTCAGGCTCCTGTGACTTCCAGGTGTGCAGCAATCGGGCTTAGGCCTTGTACCCCATGGGCATGTGATAAATCTAGGAACTATAAGTGCATGGCATAGTGCAGAAGGCTGCTGTGTCTGTTAGGTCCGCCACCGGTTGTGGTGTTGCATGCACTGAACATGTCTTTCTTCTGTCTTCCTCCCCCTTTTTGTGGTCTCCCTGTTCTTGTGTGCAACAGCATCATCTGGCTGAGGAGCAGTGGCACCGGAGCAGGAGGGAGCTGTATCCCACTTGGCCCTGAAGGGCGAAACAACGGAGTCTGAAGCCACCATTCAGACGGAGGGCGAGGAGAGCTCCACAGCAGTGACAGCGACTCCTCCTCTGATGGGAGCTCCCTTGCGATGACGGGCCCCTCTCTGACCCCCGCATCAACAGGTACAGCCGCCACCCCCCTACCAGCATTGCCCTCCCAGCAGCCCCTCAATGTGTGTCCAGTGCCCGCTCACCCAGGAGAGTGGGCATCTCGTTCGCCCCAGGCACCTCAGGCCCTGCCCCAGTCAGCCCTGCTGCCCTCAGTGAGGAGGCTATTGACCTCCTGAGATCCCTCACTGTTGGGCAGTCTACCATTCTGAATGCCATCCAAGGTATTGAGAGGCATTTGCAACAAACAAGTGCATACCTGGAGGGCATTCATTCTGGGCAGGCAGCCCAACAGAGAGCATTTCAGGCTCTGGCCTCAGCACTGATGGCAGCCATTGTCCCTATGTCCAGTCTCCCCCCTCCAACTTCCCCCACCCAGACCCACACCCCTGTACCTAAGCCTATCCCAAGCACACCATCAGACCAGCATGCACACACATCAACACACAAGGGTGGCTCAGGCAAAAATAATCACCACACATCCCACAGGCACTCACACAAGCATCGTACCCATGCACACATACCAACATCCACTGCCTCCACTGTGTCCCCCTCCTCCACATCTCCCTCCTCCCTCCCTGTCTCGTCTACACTCACACCTGCATGCACTACATCCTCAACCACTACCTCTATCACCAGCACGCCCATCACCACACACCGCTCACGTGCACTCACCACCCCCACTACCATTCACACATCCCCTGTGTCCTCTCCCAGTGTGTCAGTGAGCCCTCCTCCCAAAGTACGCAAACGCAGGCACACACCCACCCAACAGCCATCCACCTCACAACAGCCTCCAGCCCATGCACCTTCACCCAAATTCAGCAGACGTACACCTCCTACAACCACTACTTCTACCTCCACTCCCAAACCCCCTCCAGTGTGTCTAAAAAACTTTTCCTGGCTAATATTGACCTCTTCCCTACACCTCCCCCCCTGTCCTTCCCCTAGGGCCAGGCTTTCCAGGTCCAAGCCCAGCACCTCAGCCACCACAACCCCAGGCACAGTGGTGCTAGCATCTGCAGGGTCATGAAGTGCGCCAACCATCATGGCTGCCAGTGTGCCACTGAGTGAGGGCAAGGACATTCCGCCACCTGCCAAGGTGAAAAAGGTGCCCACATGCCGGAGGGAGAAGCCCAAAACACCTGCCACCAAGGGGTCAGGAAAAATGAAAGGGGATAGTGGCAACACATCTGCGCCACCATCAAAGGTGGGGAAGGGCCAGAAAATGAAGGGCAGGTCATGAGAGGGCATGGTGGCACCGACTGAAGGACCAGTGTCACACCTTCTGTCCATGTCGACGCCAACCTGTACGGCGGAGAAGACCACCAGCTGCACCGTCACATAGCCCGCCGCCAACACCGCTGCCACAGAGCCTGCCGCAAGCACCGCTGCCACAGAGCCCGCAGCCAGCACCGCCGCCACAGACCCCGCAGCCAGCACCACCGCCACAGACCCCGCAGTCAGCACAGCCACCACAGACCCCGCCGCCAGCACCGCCGCCACAGAGCCCGCCGCCAGCACCGCCACCACAGAGTCCGCAGCCAGCACTGCCGCCACAGACCCCGCAGCCAGCACCGCCGCCCCAGACCCTGCTGCCAGCAACACCACCACAGAGCTCGCCGCAAGCACCGCTGCCACAGAGCCCGCCGCCACGACTGACACCGCCGCAAGCACCGCCAGCGGCCCCGTAACATCCTGAGCCAGTGGCACCACCGCAGATATGGCTGCCATCCCCAGTGGTCAGTCGTCCAAGGCTGGTGGTGAGTTCCAGGAGCCTGGGCAGTTTCCATGAAGCATCACTGTCATCACAGTTGTTACCTGCATATGGATTGCGAAGCCGTAACAGTGTGGGGTATGTCTCTGCCTCCATGGCGTATCAACCTACCTGTACCTCGACAATCTTGTGGCACACACACCCAGGCGAGTGCATTGTTGCGGCCACAATGCACGTGGAGCACTCTGGGCACAATGTCCCTCCAGAACCAGTGGAGTATCACATCCACTACCTAAGTCCTTGGCAGGATGAAGCACTCTGGGCACAATGCCCCCTCCAGATCCAGTGGAGTATCACATCCACTACCTCAGTCCTTAGCAGGATGAAGCACTCTGGTCACAAAGCCCCCTCCAGAACCAGTGGAGACTGTTATCCACTTGAGAGACTGTGGCTTTGCACTCCCCAGGATAAAGCAGTGGGCAAACCACCCATGGCTTTGCATTCCCCAGGATAAAGCAGTGGGCAAACCACCCACTGGAAAGACTTGAGAGACTGTGGCTTTGCACTCCCCAGGATAAAGCAGTGGGCAAACCACCCACTGGAAAGACTTGAGAGACTGTGGCTTTGCACTCCCCAGGATAAAGCAGTGGGCAAACCACCCACTGGAAAGACTTGAGAGACTGTGGCTTTGCACTCCCCAGGATAAAGCAGTGGGCAAACCACCCACTTGTGAGACTTGAGCGACTGTGGCTTTGTACTCCCTAGGATAAAGCAGTGGGCAAACCACCCACTGGACAGACTTGAGAGACTGTGGCTTTCCACTCCTCAGGATAAAGCAGTGGGCAAACCACCCACTGGAAAGACTTGAGAGACTGTGGCTTTGCACTCCCCAGGATAAAGCAGTGGGCAAACCACGCACTGGAAAGACTTGAGAGACTGTGGCTTTTCACTCCCCAGGATAAAGCAGTCGGCAAACCACCCACTTGTGAGACTTGAGAGACTGTGGCTTTGCACTCCCCAGGATAAAGCAGTGGGCAAACCACCCACTGGACAGACTTGAGAGACTGTGGCTTTGCATTCCCCAGGATAAAGCAGTGGGCAAACCACCCACTGGAAAGACTTGAGAGACTGTGGCTTTGCACTCCCCAGGATACATCAATGGGCATGGAGCCCCCTCGTGGAGCAGTGGCGTTGTGTGTTCATCAGGCTTAGGTGCCCCCCCTCCCCCTGAGGTGCCTGTATATTTTCTATGTGATGCCCCTCCAGTGTTCTCTGCGTTTGGAGTTAGGTATCTAGTGTGTGCCTCGCCCATGCATTTTGGGCCCAGTGGTCCACGGACAATGATCGGTGCACTATCCGGACTTGTGTAGTTGGTGTACATAATTGTATATACTGGATTTTGAGTTTTGACTAATGGATTTTTATTGATTACAGTTGTTACGATCATTTCCTTTTGTCCTTGCGTTATTCAAGGGGGGTGGGGGGCGTATATATAATGTTGCGGCATGTATTTGTGTGTATGGTGTTGTGGGGGAGGGTGGGGGTAGGGGTAGGGGTGGGGGTGTTGCGTGTTGTGTGTGTGTGCCTCTCTTTACCCTCCCCCTCCCCTGTGTTGTAGGTGCAGTACTCACCGTGGTCGTCGCCACCGTCATTGGAGCTCCTGATAGAAGAGCAGGAAGACCATCGCCGGCAGGATCTGCAGTTTGGGCTCCATGGCGTCCTGGTTCCTCGTGGGGTGTGGAGAGGTGAGTGTTTTCCCTTCTGTGTACTGTTTCCGCCGTGTTTTTATTGGCGTGGGTTCCGCCCCAGAAAAGGTGGCGGATAGTCCTGTTGTGATAGGGTGGGCGGTACATTGTCTTCTGCCTGTCTGTTGGCGGTGTGCGCCGCGATGTTTGTTTGTACCACCGTGGCGGTCGGAGTGTTAAAGTGTCTGTCTATGTTGGCAGTTTCCGCCACGGTCGTAATCCAATTTTTTTTTCCGCCAGCCTGTTTGCGGTATTACCGCCTCTTTAACACCATCGCCAGGGTTGTAATGAGGGCCCATGTCCGATGTTATGTTGAGGAAGTGGAATAAGCTGAATGATGCACAGGTGCCAATGTGCGCTGCAATGGATTTGCGGGTCTTAGGAAAAGGTAATTATGCCCACAAACACAGTGCTGTCAGTCAAGATATGTGTCAAAGGTGCTGGCTTTTAGAATTGCATGGTTGTTGCCAACATATTTGTCACAGCACATGTTACTGAACTGTGTGCCACACGTTGCACTATGTTACTCTGAACATGGTACAATTTATGTACGTGTTGAGGTCTCCAGGAGGCTTATCAACGAAACACTTGCACCACCAGTGCTTCACTACTCTTCAGAAATGAAGTGGGGTACCGGCCATACAAGGAGTATTTTATGAAGGACAACGGTCAGTTTACACATGGAGATTTCAGTTCTTCTCCAGATGGATGTGGGACATGTCTATGGGTTGTAGCAAACAAGATATGTGCAGATGAATCTAAATGATCTACCCATCATGACAATTGTGAGCGAGCATGGTCACATTGCGTGTGTATGAGATGTGCATGGTGAGTGTTTACCTGGTACTTAGGAGATGTAACAAGCTTGTGCACAGATAGGGTAGGATTTAGGAAAAGTGGTGCTGCACCCAGTGCAGCGCCACTTTTCCTGCACAACCTTAGCGTACCCCTTCTGCCACCATGTATGTGCCGTATTTGAAAAATGGCACACCATGGCACAGCGTAGGGAGCAATAAAGTTAAAATATTTGACACAATTGCTGTATTGTCCAGGGTTAGCACAAAATGATTTGCCACTAACTCTGAACTGTACATAGAGGCCCATTGCAACCAATGGTGTGCCCCCTTGTAATGTTTGCTCTGAGCAGGTGTTAATAGTAGCCAAAATAAATGCCGTTGTGAAATCTCTTAGATTCCCCTGCACCATTATTGCTGCCCCCCTACCGGGTGAGCCCCCCCTTGTATACATTATGCCTGGCCAAGGCATACTGTGAAACAAAGGGTGAGAAAGTGGCACAATGCATGCATTGTTCCACTTTGTTAATTTGGCACAGGGAAATTGGCCTTGTTGGGCCACATCAGCATCCAATAATGATGATGCTAAAGTGATGAAGGAGGCCCTAGGCCCTCTTATATCTGGGCCCTACTGTGCAACATTGGATAGCTGTTATCCCTGTGACATGTACAAGATACCGTACATGCCTGGTAGGTAGATTTGTATAGACTTGGGTCTTAACATTGTTGTAGTATATCTGGTGGACAATATGTGTCACCCGAAGGTGCTGTACACATTGCATGGTTCCTCTACCCAACACAGTTTTTTATGACATGCTCTCCTCATGTTTTAGCAGCCAAAATGACTCCAACACAGAAGCGTTCCTTTGATAAGAGTGCAGAGTGTTTTGACACATCTAAGAAGCCCAGATAGGTTGTGGCTAGATGGCCAAGAGGTTCCGTAGGGAGAAGGTATTGTGGTTGTGGCTGGCATTCCCACATGGATGACCAGTGAAACAGCCTGCAACAAGAGCTGCACGTGGCACGAGCTAAACATTCGGCTCGGGCTGCAACTCGCGTTTCCAAGACGCGGCGCGCCCCCAGTCTGCTGTGTGCTTTCCGAGGCCCCAAATTGGGCATGGGGACTCGCTGTTTTTCTGTGCACCGCGTTTTCAGGCATTCCTGACCCCCACTCACCTGTTCGTTCATTCGCTTTATTTCGGTAAAAAATAAATACCATAAAAGCACATCACAATTCACAGTTTCATAGTTTTACAAGACAACAAGCTATGTAAAAAAGATTTCAGACATAAAAAGTTGAGCTACATAATTTTTTTTAGGTATAAGCATTTTCCCTCTGGAAATTCATACTGTATTATAGAATCGTATAAAAATGCAGGATTTTGCATGATAGGTATCAAAAGTCAAATACAACCCTAACCAGACATATCATATAAAATAAAACATTTCTATTTAAAAATATAAAAGTATCTAAGCATAAAAAAGAAAAAAATACATTAGACAATAAAAAGTGATAAGTGCATACATTAAAATTCACAAATGGGTTCATCAATGGCCGCTCCCCACATCTATTGTTAAGTTTTCCTCTATTTTTTTAAGCGTATTCAGTCTACAATGCCAGATAGAATCTAGATATTTTGCCAGGCAACAAGCCACTAAAACAGATGAATCAGATTTAAGAATTCTCAAAGCCAGTGAGCAGTTCTTAAAACCCATTTTCCTACATAAAGGAATAATCCAACTAACTCTCTGTTTATGGTATGCAGGACATTGAAAGAGGACATGGGTTATGGATTCTTCCCTGGCACAGCCCATCGGGCACATCTTAGAAGTGCAACTAGTTTTAGTCCATTTATGTGTAAGGATGCGCAGAGGAAGAGAGCCTATCCTAAATCTAATATACAATGCACGTGCACGTGGAGAAAGTACTATGTCCATATATTGCGCAGATTCATAGTGGCATTTAATTTGTTAAAAACTGCCCGTCATGGAAGATGGCGAAACAGCAGACAATTGTGAAAGTTGGACATAGAGCCAAAATGCATCCTTCAATATCTGTATTGCATTTTTTGGAATAGATGGCGGATCCTTCCAATAGGACCACAAACCAAGTAGTGAGAAGGTCCGTTCTACATACACACACCACTTGATTTTTGAACTGGTGTTATAGGCCATCAGATTGACTAGCCCACATACATAGGGAACAAGAGAGTCTAGTGACCATAGGCAAATCCAAAACAACAAAGGCCTGAGAGCAGCGATCTGGCTAATGGGAGGCAGATTTAAATCCATTCGAATAAGGAGCATTGGAGTGCTAGAAGGAACTCTTAACAACGACCTTAAAAAAGAGTTTTCCACCTTTGTCAGATCGTCTAAATTGCAGTGGCCCCACAGTTCGGCTCCATAGAGGGCCCCCCCCCTTGCTTGTGATTTATAAATTTCAATAGCGGGCGTCATGGCAAAGCTAGGAGATCTAGCTGCGAATATTACAATACCACTCACCTGTTGTTTCAAGCGGAAATTAGCTTTCTGAAGATGACAATACCACTTGTGCGAGTCTTCTAGTTTCAGGCCTAGGTAATCGAAATCGCCAACTCTTTCCAGCGCGGCGCCCTCTAAGTAAATGGGTCGCCGCATCCTGCTTTTTTTATCCCCAAACACCATACACTTAGTTTTTAGTCGATTAATTTCTAGGCCATGGTCATTACAGAAGTCCAAGAACCTCAAAAGCAGGGTTGAAAGACCTGTGGCTGTTTGGGATATCAACAAGGTGTCATCAGCAAATGGGAGGCAGGGGATCTTCTGCCCTCTTAATTTGGGGGCATCATTGGAATACTCCATGAGATAAGGAATACATGCATTTATGAAAAGAAGAAATAAGGTAGGGGCAAGTACACAGCCTTGTCTTACACCATGAGCAGTAGGGAATTTTTCAGTTAATTTACCTTGACAACCCCATCTAATTCTGCCATAATTACCAGTATAGAGATCTCTGATAATATTTAGAATAGAGCAAGGAACTCCCATTTTAGACAAAACCTCCCACAATTTGTAGCGGGGTACGGAATCGAAAGCTGATTTTAGGTCAACAAATGCTACAAATAGATGACCTAAATCCACATCGACAACTTTCCATTTGATGGAAATGAAGCGGAATATCTGATCTATTGTACTGATTTTTTCTCTAAAACCCGCTTGGAGGTGGTGAAGGATTTGGTTTTCCACTATCCAATTGTTCAGCCTGCTCAACAGTTGATGGCAAAATATTTTTGGCAGATTGTCGAGAAGGATGGTGGGTCTATAATTTCCCGGGGAATTTCTCTATCCTTTCTTATAGATGGGCACAATAATTGCCTCTTTCCATGAGTCAGGGTAAGATCTGGTAATCAAAATGGCGTTGGAAAGCCTATTAATGTACGGACTCCAGGTGTTCTGGTCCGCTTTAAACATATCAGAGGGAATCCCATCCGACCCTGGGGCCTTCGCTGCTTTTTGAGCAGTGATGGCCAGCACAGTTTCATTCAATGTGAAGGGAGGCAAGGAAGACGTAGGCTCACCCAAGGTTGTCAACTCTCCCAAGCTTGGTGCATCACAGGCCAATGGGGGGCCATACAGTTCCTTGAAATGGGAAAGCCAGGCATCAGGGGTAATATGGGACTCCAGATAGGGTGCTCGGTTCTGGTCACTGCGAGAGACCAGAACCCAGAACCGTTTGGAGTCATGGGCCCTAGCTGCCTCAAATAGATCACTCCAAAGCCCCTCTTCATACTTATGTTTGCTTTTGTTGCATGCAGAAGCATAATAACGTCTAGCATTGATAATACCTAGTCTATCTTTTGTGCTTAACACATTGACCAAGGTATTTTTAGCCTCTCTACACCTCTTGTTAAACCATTTGGAGTGGGGTTGGGCACAAGAGTTAGTCGATGGCCTAGCACATTTGGTATACAACTCTTTCAGAGTAACAAAGAGGTCCAAATGAAGAGACGTAACTTCGGTTGGAGCAAAAATAAGGCTATCGTCGAATAACTGGTGGGAAGAAATTAAAGCACACAGTTTTTCTCGAAGCTTATTCGATTTCTCAAATGAGTCCCATCTTACCGTGCGCCTATTGCTAGACAACTCCATAACAACGGAAGAAGCAGGAGGAAATACGGCTCCTGCTAAAAAAGATCTCTTATACGTGATCTGGAGAGGTGCATGATCGCTAGTATGTGGATTACCCACTTCCACATCTAATATGTGGTGCCAAGCTCTTAAATCAAAGAAAATGTAGTCCAGTTTATTGCTATATGGACCCCTGAAGAAAGTTGGTCTGGCAGGGGTGTCAGCTGGGAAGCAGCCATTACCAAGGCGGAGGCCATGGGATAACATAAGGTCTATTATCTGCGTAGCCCTAACACACGGTTTATATTAATTTTGTTGGATGGAATAAGGAATAAAATAGGGAGGAATGTTCCATACACTATCTTCAGGCTGCATAACCTCTATGAGGTCTGAATTAAATTTGAGTTGGACATTAAAATCCCCTGCTATTATGATATGATATTTGAGACGGAGGTCCGGGATTAAGGTATTCAATAGCTTGATAGTAGTTGAGCGATGGTTAGAAGGTCCCGGCCTACTGTAGATATTTATGCAGAGAACAGGGGAGCCTGAGATTGGGTGGACGGCAACAGCCAAAATATCATAGGAATCCACATATATCTCCTTTATTCCTGCCACCTCTGTCGATTTTACCCAGGTAGTTAAACCCCCAACCGCCCTACTTGCTAAAGATGGCTTGGCTGGTTTAAAAAAAGGAGCTAAACCCCTGTCTGTATGTGCAGTGTTTTGCCCAGGTTTCCTGAAACATACAGACATTAAAGTTTTCGACAAATGCCCCCCACTCAGTATCAGCGAGTTTGCCATTAATGCCAGCCACGTTCCAGGACAGAAGTTTTGCTGTTTTCTGAGGAGTAGAGCAGCTTGATTTCATGAGAATGTCATCTGAAGAATGGCTGTCGATTAGTTTCACCATGGATGAATTTGTAAAATTGTTAATGGTATCAGATTGTGAATCCGGAGAAGGGACAATACATGGACTGGGTATATTAGGTGAAGAATCTATAGCCAGTGAATCTGGGCTAAAAATGGAAATGCAAGGATTAGTAAAACATAGTCAATCAATGTCAGAAGTAGCCCCCTGGAAATCAAGATCACGTGCTGTTTGGCCACTTGAAACAAGACCAGAGCTGATCATGGGAACTAGATCAGATGGTGAACCTTTACGGACCTGATGGCCTGGTGGCCTAAGATCTTGGTAATTTGCAGAACGGCTTGAGACCAAGTTGGCTGTTCTGAAAGAAGGATTCGGCTGCTTGTGACTGGCAGTAGGGCAGCTAACGGTGAGAAAAATAGCAGAGGACTTCCTATTTGTGTTGCGTGCTTCCATATCTAGGAGACCTTGAGTTTTATGAAGTCCCGGCAACCAGGAGAACCATTGGCTCGTTCAGCAGATAAAATTTCATCATGAATGACTGAACCACAGCCTCTGAAGTGTCTCAGCCAGTGCGAGACCTTGTTGACTAGTGAGGCTTTATCTTCTCGTGTGTTTGGAGGCAAAAATAAGACATTACACATGTATATATAATTATTATTAGTTAGGTTAGAATTTTGGCGGGAGGCTTTAGTAGTGTCCCATTTAAAAAGAACATTAGAAGGAAGAGGAATATTACTTTCGAGAGGAGACAAATGCTGGCTATGGGGACACTGGTCTTCCATAAGGCCTGCTGCACTTGCTGGCAGTGACAGGGGCCCAGTTGACAGAACGCCTTTTGCAAGTGAATGTTTGGTTGTCGCAGGATTTGGCTTGGGCTCACAGGTAGGGAGAAGATGTTTGCTTTTGAGAAGAGTGATGATTTCAAGCAGTAGAGATCTCAGCTCACCTACTTCGCTCTTAAGGCTAGACACCAGTGCTAACAAGTCATTTTGCAGGGGAGCACTCTCTGTGCGTAGCGAGGTCATGGGAGTTGGTCGATGATTTTCCAGATCTTGGGGGGCCAAAGGAGAAAAGCGATTAGAACAAGGAATTGTAGGGTATGTTGCATAGGCTTTTAATGCTTCAGGATCGAGGTGAAGTGCAGAGAGAGTTGAAGTACTGCTAGTGTTAATGGGGCCTTGGCAGGCTGGCGGCTGATGAGGTGAAGCAACAGTTTGTGAATTGGAAGCAGTATGCGATCTAGAAGTTAAAAATGGAATGAGAGTGCTGGATTTTGGCTCCTTTCGTCTAACCCTCTCCTTGTTATTTAAGATCTGTTCTACCTCTTCAAGCAGATCGTCTATTTCCTTAGCGACACAATTGGTGTGCGGTAGCGTGGCCTTGTTGGTTTTAGGTATTTTAGATTTAACAGGGCCCAGTGCAGGGCTGCCTTTCGCCTTGCGCTTCCCCATTGGAAAGTAACACTACAGCACAATGTAAAAAAAAGAATTCTGGAATACTGCCCAGCACTAGGTGGCCTGATGCCGTACCTTAGAACCCAGAGGGGGGCCCAGCCCGGCCTCCTTCGGCCTCTGACGGGCACGGACGGGCCCGCCCTTGGCCCGGGCTTAGCCCGTGCGCGTCCCGCGCACGTCCCGTGCAGAGGTGTTGCGCGGTGCACTTTATAGCGCCCGTGATGTGATCCAAGTAGCCCCAGGTGAGGGGAAGCAGGGAAGAGGAGCCTGGGACTTGGAGTCCTACCAGGCTCTATGCGGCAACCAGGAGCTGCATTGCGCGGTGCGCTTTATAGCACCCGCGATGTGATCCAAGTAGCCCCAGGTAAGGGGCAGCAGGCAGCAGGGAAAAGGAGCCTGGGACTTGGAGTCCCACCAGGCTCTATGTGGCACCTGTTCTTTTCTTCTCTTTTTTCATTTCTTCTTTTCTTCTTTTCTTCTCTTCTGGGACATCTGGTTGTACCTTCCTTTATGTTTTTTCCCCCTTCTCATGTTACCTTTCTCTTCCCAGCATTCCTTGTTCCCTATTCTCGATGGTTCCTAGTCCATTCTGTTCTATGTACTTTTCTCTATCTAAGATGGTGTCCTTTTACTTCCTGTTGGTCGTTTCCTGTTTGTTTGTATTTAAGGGATGTGATTCTTTCTCTCCTTGCACTGCAACACTTTCTGTTTGGATGGTGTTTTCGCTCCTGCTTCCTCCTATTCTTGTGCTGGTTCTCGATAGTTCGGAATACTTTTTCTTGTATTTGCTCTTGTTGATATCTCTTCCTTTTTGTTCCTGTTTTAGGAACATATCCTTGTGGAGGTTTTTTCCCTTTTTCAGTTTTTTTCCCCTCTGGCGCTACTTCTGAGGGACGCGGCCTGCTCTTGGCGTACCCATTGCCTGCAGCACTGTGGCTACCAGAAAGAGTTGCCCCTGCTTGGGCCAAGGCCGAACATTCAAAGAACAGGATCAACGCCACTCGCTCTGCGGCCTCCAGGGTAAAGCAGCACGTAAGTTGCGACACAGGGTGCCTCAGCAGTTCCCACCCCATTCACATCCACAGCACATACAACACTAGCTGCCCAGCAACAGCTACCACCAGCTGCCACAGACTCTACATTTTAAGAAGATATCCAGAAGGGCATGGCAGAGGTCAAGGCAAGGTTGGCCAAACTGGAAGAGGACAATGCCCGTAACTTCAAACTTTTGAAATACATCAAGAAGAAGATAAAGGCCCTCATTCTGACCCTGGCGGTCGGTGATAAAGCGGCGGCCAAGCCGCCAACAGGCCGGCGGTCTAAAATATGCAATTCTGACCCTGGCGGGAACCGCCAACACAGCCCGCCAACTTAACACTCCGACCGCCACAGCGGTACAAACAAACAGCGCGGCGGTTCCCGCCAACAGCCCGGCGGCAGACAAAGTACCGCCCACCCTATTACGACCCACCAATCTGCCACCTTTTCCGGGGCGGGAGCACCGCCGATAAGAACACGGCGGAAACAGACTACGAACGGGAAAACGCTCACCTCTACGCACTCCACGCGAGATTCCGGCAGTATGGAGCCAGAGTTGCAGGTCATCCCCGCACTCCTATTCCTGCTCATCTACCAGGAGCACGCCCGGCGGCACGGAAGACATCGGTGAGTACTGCACCTACGACACAGGGGAGGGAAAAGATTACCGGCACACACCCACCCACCCACACCCACTACAACACACACATCAATGCATTCCCACAGATCACTGTCACAACCCACAAACCACCCCCCTCTGAAATAATGCAAAGACCAAAAGAAGAGATCATAAACGGGCAGATATATTGAAATATGTACACCAGTAATCCAAATAAATAAATAAACTATGTACAAAATATATACAGCTACTAAATGTAGTCCAACCACTGTCCGTGGATCACAGGGGTCCTGTGCAAAGGGGCAAGGCCCAGTCCCACGACAAGAACTCCACGGAGAGAACACTGCAGGGGCATCAGAAAGAAAATAGGACAGGCACCTCAGGGGGAAGGGAAGGGGGGGCACCTCAGCCACTTGAGTACACGACGCCAGATCCACGAGGGGACTCCATGACCACTGGCCCATCCTGGGGAGAGCAAAGCCACAGTCCATACAGTCCATACAGTGGGTGGCCTGCCCACTGGGCCATCCTGGGGAGTTCAAAGCCACAGTCCATACAGTCCATACAGTGGGTGGCCTGCCCACTGGGCCATCCTGGGGAGTGCAAAGCCACAGTCCATACAGTCCATACAGTGGGTGGCCTGCCCACTGGGCCATCCTGGGGAGTGCAAAGCCACAGTCCATACAGTCCATACAGTGCGTGGCCTGCCCACTGGGCCATCCTGGGGAGTGCAAAGCCACAGTCCATACAGTCCATACAGTGGGTGGCCTGCCCACTGGGCCATCCTGGGGAGAGCAAAGCCACAGTCCATACAGTGGGTGGCCTGCCCACTGGGCCATCCTGGGGAGAGCAAAGCCACAGTCCATACAGTCCATACAGTGGGTGGCCTGCCCACTGGGCCATCCTGGGGAGAGCAAAGCCACAGTCCATACAGTCCATACAGTGGGTGGCCTGCCCACTGGGCCATCCTGGGGAGAGCAAAGCCACAGTCCATACAGTCCATAACAGACCCCACTGCCACTGGAGGAGGCAAGTTGGCCAGAGGACATCCTGCAGCCCTGCCCGAGATAGATCCTGCCCTGCCACGTCTGCCAAAGGGCCAGCGGTTCTTGCCCTGAAGGGCCCAGTTCAGCGGTTCTTGCCCTGAAGGGCCCAGTTCAGCGGTTCTTGAGACGGCGGGGCCCAGTTCAGCGGTTCTTGAGACGGCGGGGCCCAGTTTCAGCGGTTCTTGAGACGGCGGGGCCCAGTTCAGCGGTTCTTGAGACGGCGGGGCCCAGTTCAGCGGTTCTTGCCCTGAAGGGCCCAGTTCAGCGGTTCTTGAGACGGCGGGGCCCAGTTCAGCAGTTCTTGAGACGGCGGGGCCCAGCGGAGCGGTTCTTGCCCTGAAGGGCCCAGTTCAGCGGTTCTTGCCCTGAAGGGCCCAGTTCAGCGGTTCTTGAGACGGCGGGGCCCAGTTCAGCGGTTCTTGAGACGGCGGGCCCAGTTTCAGCGGTTCTTGAGACGGCGGGGCCCAGTTCAGCGGTTCTTGAGACGGCGGGGCCCAGTTCAGCGGTTCTTGAGACGGCGGGGCCCTGCGGAGCGGTTCTTGCCCTGAAGGGCCCAGTTCAGCGGTTCTTGCCCTGAAGGGCCCAGTTCAGCGGTTCTTGAGACGGCGGGGCCCAGTTCAGCGGTTCTTGAGACGGCGGGGCCCAGTTCAGCGGTTCTTGAGACGGCGGGGCCCAGCGGAGCGGTTCTTGCCCTGAAGGGCCCAGTTCAGCGGTTCTTGCCCTGAAGGGCCCAGTTCAGCGGTTCTTGAGACGGCGGGGCCCAGTTCAGCGGTTCTTGAGACGGCGGGGCCCAGTTTCAGCGGTTCTTGAGACGGCGGGGCCCAGTTCAGCGGTTCTTGAGACGGCGGGGCCCAGTTCAGCGGTTCTTGAGACGGCGGGGCCCAGCGGAGCGGTTCTTGCCCTGAAGGGCCCAGTTCAGCGGTTCTTGCCCTGAAGGGCCCAGTTCAGCGGTTCTTGAGACGGCGGGGCCCAGTTCAGCGGTTCTTGAGACGGCGGGGCCCAGTTCAGCAGTTCTTGAGACGGCGGGGCCCAGCGGAGCGGTTCTTGCCCTGAAGGGCCCAGTTCAGCGGTTCTTGAGACGGCGGGGCCCAGTTCAGCGGTTCTTGAGACGGCGGGGCCCAGTTCAGCGGTTCTTGAGACGGCGGGGCCCAGCGGAGCGGTTCTTGCCCTGAAGGGCCCAGTTCAGCGGTTCTTGAGACGGCGGGGCCCAGTTCAGCAGTTCTTGAGACGGCGGGGCCCAGTTCAGCGGTTCTTGAGACGGCGGGGCCCAGCGGAGCGGTTCTTGCCCTGAAGGGCCCAGTTCAGCGGTTCTTGCCCTGAAGGGCCCAGTTCAGCGGTTCTTGAGACGGCGGGGCCCAGTTCAGCGGTTCTTGAGACGGCGGGGCCCAGTTTCAGCGGTTCTTGAGACGGCGGGGCCCAGTTCAGCGGTTCTTGAGACGGCGGGGCCCAGTTCAGCGGTTCTTGCCCTGAAGGGCCCAGTTCAGCGGTTCTTGAGACGGCGGGGCCCAGTTCAGCGGTTCTTGAGACGGCGGGGCCCAGCGGAGCGGGGCGTGAGACGGCGGCCGGTCTATGGCCAACTGCTAATTGCCTGGTGGTGCCCTCCTGGGCAGCGGGGATGGTGCTCCTTCACTGCCCACCTGGGCTGTGGGTGGTGGGGCCCTCCTGGCCAGCTGGGCTGGGTCCTCCCGGGGCAGCGGCTATGGGGGTTGTGGGCTCCTCCTGGGCAGCAGGCCTGCTGCCTGACCTCTCCGACTTGCTGCCCTTGCCCTCCTTAGTCGTGGGCCTGTGGCCCCTTCCTCCCTTTGGAGCTGTGGCTGGTGACTGTCTCTGGGTGGTGTCCGGGGGGGATGTAGAAGGCGGGCTCCTGCGGCGCCCCTTCCGCCTTCTGCTCCTCTTCCCAGGGGGTGGGCTGGCTGTCCCCTTGCTGCTGGGCGAAGATCCAGACATGCGGGCTGGCGGGCTCCAATACCCCTGCACCCTTGTCAAGGGGGCTGCAGGGCTGGTGGTGGCTGAGGTGCTCTTCTTACCCCGACGAGAAGGAGGGGGGGCTCAGGGTCAGGAAAGAAGTTAGTAGTGGCGAGGAAGAGCTTCTTGGGACAATGGAGAGTGGTAGGTACAGTGGGAATGGGAGTGGAGGGAGAGGATGTGGTTGTAGGTGAGTCACGTTTGCTGTCTTTGGGTGCAGGTGCAGGAGGGATAGGCTGTCGTGAGGTGGATGGCTGTTGGGTGGGTGGGTGGCTGCGTTTGTGTGGTGTGGAAGAGGGGGTGACAGACACAGTGGGAGAGGACACAGGGGACGTGTAAATGGCAGTGGGGGTGGTGACTGCACGTGTGCGGACTGGAGTGGAGGGTGTGCTGGTGATGGAAACACTGGCTGATGGTGAGGTGAATGGAGGTGTGAGTGTAGACGTCACAGGGAGGGAGGAGGGAGACGAGGAGGTGGGGGTCACAGAGGTGGTAGTGACTGTTGGCATGTCTGCATCGGAATGTTGCGTGTGTGAATGTCTGCGTGATCTGTGGTGCTTATGTTTGGATGAGCTTCTCTTGGGTGTTGAGGTGTGTGCAGGCTGGTCTGATGGTGTGGGTGGGACAGGCAGAGGAACAGGAGACTGGGAGGAGGGAGTTAGTAGAGGCAGGCAGGAGACAGGGACAATGGCTGCCGTCAGTGCTGAGGCCAGAGCCTAGAACGATCGCTGATGGGCAGCCTGACCCGAATGAATGCCCTCCAGGTACGCATTGCTGCGATGAACCTCCCTCTCCACCCCCTGGATGGCATTCAAAAGGGTAGTCTGCCCAACAATGAGCGTTCGGAGGAGGTCAATGACCTCCTCAGTGAGGGCAGCGGGGGTAACAGGGGCAGGGCCTGAGGTGCCTGGGGCGAAGGAGATGCCCGGCTTCCTGGCAGAGCGGGCACGGGGCGAACGCTGAGGGGCTGCTGGGAGGGCGGAGATGGTGCGCTGGGTGGCGGCTGTACCTGTAATGGCGGGGGGCACGGATGGTGCCACCCCCGCAAGGGAGCCCCCTTCCGAGGACGTGTCCGTGTCGCTGCAGGGTCCAGTCGTCCCCGTCGTGGAGCTCCCCTCGCCCTCCGTCTCACTGGTCCAGTCTGACTCTGTGGCATGGCCCTCCTGGGCCATGTGAGATGCAGCTCCCTCCTGCCCCGATGCCACTTCTCCTCCGCCTGATGATGCTGATGCACACAAGCACAGAAAGACAAACAAAAAGGGGGGGGGGAGAGAGAAATAAAGGGATATTGATTACATGGATCTCCGGTACAGTTAGCGGACATGACAGACACAGATGCCCCCTGCACTAAGTTGCGCACTTGGGGTCCGCTACGCATTCCGTGGAACATGCCCTACACGCCTAGAGTTGACAACTGCACCCATGGATGACACGGCCCAGGGATGGCTGTACTGGCACACTACTGAGGGTGGTGGCTGGGGACACAGGGGCTTACGGGGGTGCCCAGCCTACAGATATCGCCCTGGCCTAGGGGGACCCACAGCCCTCCTCCCCCACCCAGACACCTCCACTGCGCGACAACAGAGTAGATAATGCTTGGACTCACCCCCTTGTGTCTGCTGTGCTGCCCTCACGCGCCCATCCAAATCAGGGTAGGCCACCGCCAGGATCCGGAACATCAGGGGGCTCAGTTGACGGCAGGCACCCCGCCTACGTTGGGAGGCCATCCCCAGCAGAGACTCGGCGGTCTTCTTGGTCCCGCGGCGGATGTCCTCCCACCTCTTGCGGCAGTGGGTGCCCCGTCGATGGTGGACCCCCAGGGTCCGGACTTCCTTGGCGATGGCACGCCAAATCCCGATCTTCTCATGGGCGCGGACCTATGTGACACGTACAGGGAGGGAGAAATACCACGTTCAAGTTTGTCAGCATTTTCCTTGCCAGTGGCCCAACGCCCCCCATCCCCGCCAGGCCCCCCGCCAGGCCCAACATGCCCCCCATCCCCGCCAGGCCCCCCGCCAGGCCCCCCCGCCAGGCCCAACATGCCCCCCATCCCGCCAGGCCCCCCGCCATGCCCCCCGCCAGACCCAACATGCCCCCCATCCCCGCCAGGCCCCCCGCCATGCCCCCCGCCAGACCCAACATGCCCCCCATCCCCGCCAGGCCCCCCGCCATGCCCAACATGCCCCCCATCCCCGCTAGGCCCCCCGCCATGCCCAACATGCCCCCCATCCCCGCCAGGCCCCCCGCCATGCCCCCCTCCATGCCCAACATGCCCCCCATCCCCGCCAGGCCCCCCGCCATGCCCCCCGCCATGCCCAACATGCCCCCCATCCCCGCCAGGCCCCCCGCCAGTCCCCCCGCCAGGCCCCCAAGCCAGCGGCCCCAAATCCAGATAGAATTAAACTCACTTGTTGGTCTGGAGGACCGTAGAGTAGCGCATACTGGGGGAGGACCCCATCCACAAGTTTCTCCAACTCCTCTCCAGTGAAGGCAGGGGCCCTGTCCCCAGGTGCAGCAGCCATTGTCCCTTCCAGACCGAGGTCACAGCAACACTTGCAGTATAGGTCCTCTCCTGTGAAAGTTCAAGTCGCAAGTGGATAAGTAGATAGAAAATGGCGGTCACGTCCGCGGCGGTGCGTACCGCGGCGGTGCGTCCCGCCACCGCCGGCGCCCTTCACCATTGGCTCCTGAAACCCATAGGCTTCAATGTTAACCAATGCGGCTTGGCGCCGCGGTCTTGGCCCGCCGCCCGCCGCGGTGTGCCACGCCAGCGCATTGACCTCACATCCCATTGTCACACTTCACAGGTCAGACAGCCGCCATTTCCAGGGCCCACATGGCTCAATTTCAACTGCGTCACACAGGCCTAGGCCTTGCATAGCCACTCAGACACGCCATTCACTGCATAGAGAAGCGTTTACTGTGCTAGCTGTGAGTACGTACCTGTGGGTTGCTTGACTGTGTGCTCCATGTTGTCCTTCCTAGGCACCGTCCGCTGGGTTGGGCGAGGAGACGGATGAATCCTCCCGTGTACCGACCGCTGGTGGACCTGTCGACAATGGAAGAACGCCACATTATCCTGACCTACCGTCTTAACCGTGCCACTATCCATGAACTGTGTGCCCAGCTGGAGCCCGACCTGATGTCCCCCATCCGCCAACCCACAGGGATTCCCCCTCTGGTGCAGGTCATGTCAGTACTCCATTTCTTGGCAAGTGGGTCATTTCAGGCAACCGTGGGAATTGCTTCTGGGATGTCTCAGCCCATGTTTTCGAAGGTGCTATCCAGAGTGTTGTCTGCCCTGATGAAATCCGTGAGGAGCTTCATCATTTTCCCTGAGGTGGGCGAATTGGCTACAGTGAAGGGTGATTTCTACGCCCTTGGACATATTCCCAACGTAATTGGTGCCATTGATGGGACCCATGTGGCTTTGGTTCCCCCAAGAGACAGGGAGCAGGTGTACAGGAACAGAAAAAGTTACCATTCAATGAACATCCAGGTGGTGTGTTTGGCTGACCAGTACATCTCGCATGTAAATGCCAAATTCCCTGGGTCAGTGCATGACGCCTACATCCTCAGGAATAGCAGCATCCCTTACGTGATGGAACAGCTACAGAGACACCGTGTATGGCTAGTGGGGGACTCTGGGTACCCCAACCTGTCGTGGCTACTGACCCCAGTAAGGAATCCCCGGACCAGGGCAGAGGAACGGTACAATGAGGCCCATGGGCGTACTAGGAGGGTGATCGAACGCACCTTTGGCCTCCTAAAGGCCAGGTTTAGGTGCCTGCATATGACAGGTGGATCCCTAATGTACTCACCTAAGAAGGTGTGTCACATCATCGTGGCCTGCTGCATGCTTCACAACCTGGCTTTGCGTCGCCAGGTGCCTTTCCTGCAGGAGGATGGTCGAGACGGTGGTGTTGTGGCAGCGGTGGAACCTGAGGAGAGTGACGAGGAGGAAGACGACGGGGCTGAAACAGACAACAGGGACAGAATCATTGAACAGTACTTCCAATAGGACACAGGTAACATTTCAAAGATAATTTAGTAAATGCTAACTACTCTCCAGCATCTCTGCTGCCTGTCTATTTGCCCCAGTGTATGATGACTGAGTTTTGGCTTTTCCCTCCCTATTTCAGATCTGGGGTCCCCACTACGAGTCCTGTGCTTCGTTTCCCCATGGACTACAGCTTTGTGGCAGCTGTTTGTTGACTTCACCATGTACAAGGACATATTTGCACTGTAATGTCAATTACAATCTATTGAAATCACAGCCAGACTCCTGATATTTTGGTGCAAAATAGGTGTTTATTTAAGTGCTCAAAATGGGATGGGTGGTTTCAAGTGGGTGGGGGCTATGGTGAAGGAATGTCCATGGCAGAGTCCAGAGTAACAGTCACACAGGTGCATTGTCCAGAGGCCTGTGGAGAGATGGAGCATGGGCAGTTCAAGGATGGACAGGGTGACAATGTGGGACAGTGGGATGACATCAGGTGGTATCCGTTGCTGGCGGGGGTCTTGACATCCTACTCTGTCTTCTTGCGAGATCTCAGGGCCCTCTTGCGGGGTGGTTCTTCTCCTGCAGGAGGTGGGGGTCTGGTGGGCTGCTGCTGTGCGGGGGCCTCCTGTCCACTAGCGCCGGCGGAGGTGGTTGGCTGTTCTTGGTCCAGGCTAGTGGCAGGGGCCCTTGGGTGTTGTTCAGTGTCCGCCCTGGTGTTTACGAGGTCCTGCAGCAGCCCTACCATGGTAACCAGGGTGGTGTTGATGGCTCTGATGTCCTCCCTGTACCCCCGATAGTGTTCCTCCTGCAGTGCCTGGATCTCCTGGAACCGGGCCAGTACCGTCGCCATCGTCTCCTGGGAGCGGTTGTATGCTCCCATGATGGTGGTGAGGACCTCGTGGAGAGTGGGTTCCCTGGGCCTCTCCGCCCCCCCCCTGTCGCACAGCTGCCCTCCGAGTTCCCCTGTTTCCCTGGGCCTCTGCCCCCTGGCCGGTGTGCCCACTACCACTGCCCCCAGGTCCCTGTTGTTGTTGGGGTGGTGGGTTATCCTGGGTGCCCTATAGTGGTAGACACACCGCAGATTGACGCGCCCTGGAGACAGAGGCATGGGCCCGCTGGGTGGGAGCTGTGCTGGTGTTCCCAGAGGGGTTAGGGTCTGTAGTGGCCTGGGCCTGTGTGAGGGGAACCGACTGTCCAGAGGTCCCCGATGGTCCGGGCTGGTCATCGGTGTCCAGGTCGACAGAGCTGCTGTCATCGCTGACGGCCTCTTGGGTGGGGGGTGTGGAGAATTCTGGCCCCTCCGCCGCGGTGTGTTGACGGTCGGGTCCTGCAGGGGTATAGAGGTATGGTTATAGTTTCAATGAGTGGCATATGGGTGTATCTATGGGTTCTCGTGTCCCCAAGTGCTGGCATTCGTGTGTGGGGGCTTTGGTGAGGGTGGCTTGTGGGGGGGATGTGTATATGCATTGGGCATGCTTTGGTGATGGGTGTCCATGCTTAGTGGACGCATGCAGGCCTAGGTTTTGGGATGTGTGGGTTGTGATGGTGAGACATTGGCGGGGAATAGGTGTGCTGGGGGTGGGGGTGAGGATGGTGGTGGGGGTGAGGATGGTGGTGGGGGTGAGGGTGGGGGTGAGGATGGGGGTGGGGGTGAGGGTGGGGTTCGAGGATGGGGGTGAGGGTTGGGGTCTGATTTGGCATGCAGGTGGGGGGGAAGCAGTATTGAAGCTTCAACTTACCAGTATCCATTCCTCCGCCGACTCCTGCGAGGCCGTCAGGATGCAGGATGTTCAAGACTTCCTCCTCCCATGATGTGAATTGTGGGGGTTGAGGTGGGGGTCCTCCGCCAGTCTTCTGCACGGCGATGTTGTGCCTGGATACCATGGAACGCACCTTCCCCCGTAGGTCGTTCCATCGCTTCCTGATGTCTTCCCGATTTCTGGGGTGCTGTCCCACTGCGTTCACCCTGTCGACAATCCTCTGCCATAGCTCCGTCCTCCGGGCAATGCTGGTGTATTGTATCTGTGTGCCGAACAGCTGGGGCTCTACCCGAACGATTTCCTCCACCATGACCCTGAGTTCTTCGTCTGTGAAGCGGGGTTGTCTTTGGGGTGCCATGGGGTGGTGTGTATGATGTGTGGGGTGGAGTATGTGTATTTAAGTGAGTTGAGTGTGGTGGTGTGTGTTGTTTTGTGTGTGGATAGTGTGTGGGTGATGGTGTTGAGTGGCTGTGGCTGTTATTTTTTGGATGCTGGTGTCTCGCTCTTGTCTTCTTTACGAATTTTTTAGCGTAGGGGTTTGTGGGTGATGTGGGTGGGTGTTTTATATTGTATTGTGTGTGTGGGAGTGGTGTGTGTATGTGTATCAGGTGTGTGGGATTCAAATCGTCCAATGTGGCTGAGTTTTGTTCGTTTGTGTGTATTCTGACCGCGGCGGTGTGTCCCGCCAATGGAATACCGCGTTTGAATGACCGCCGCGTGGATTCGTGGGTCGTAATGGCATGGGCGTATTTCTGTTGGCGTGACGGTGGAGGTTTTGTCACCTCCACTTTTCCGCCGACCGCTGGTCTGGCGGTCTGTTGTGGCGGTCGGATTTTCGGAGGTTTGCCTTCTGCGGGTCAGAATGACCGTGGCGGGTTTCCGCGACCGCGGCGGGATTATGGAGGATTTCTGACCGGCGGTAGGCGCCTTTTACCGCCGAGGTCAGAATGACCACCAAAGTGTGAGTGTGAACTGTTCCTTCCCTTCCCCTAGTTTCCTTTGTAATTCGTTTTGGTGGGTTTTAGGTAGATAGGCATAGGTGCAATAGCATAGATTAGGTGGTTGTAGGACATATTTAGTATAGTTGGGGGGTGGGATTTAGGTATTTGTTTTTTGCTTTTGGGGGTGTTGGAGAGTTATGTATGGGGCTCTATGTTTAAAAATATATATACAAATAACAAATACATAAAATATATATTTGTTTAGGCAATAATTTTAGTAAGTCTATGTGTAGCTTTAGTTCATGTTGTTCTACTCCTCTAGTGTCTCTTAAGTGGGGTAGGGAGACAATGTTAATTGTGTGGCATTACATGTATAAGATACGTTTAGATTATGATAGATAGCCGTAGGGATAAGTTAAGATAAGTCAGTATAGGTTAGTTTAATGAAGGTTAGTGTGTAGTTTAGGTTTCTATTAGGTAGTGTTTTTTAGCATTAATAAATCCTGTTCGTTTTCGAAACTATGATGTCCATGATGATTGACTGTTTGGGTGTTATGATGTCTGCACTGGCCATGTTATACAAATGCCTTTGGGTATGTATTCAGCATTGATTTACATGTGTGACTATGTGTATCCCCTATGACCAAAGACCTGTCTGATTGGCAGCAGTATGACATCAGCTACTCAATACACTTTTCAGCACAGTTCCTGACTCTCAGATTGTGTATGGATACAAAATCGTTCGCAGGTAATAATGCAACATCAATTGTTAATGCTAAGGTATGTAACAATTATTCTTGAAAAGTTTAGCACATTGCACTCCACCTTATTTGGGGAATGGATACTGGCACATTAACAGATGCCCCTCACAGTCTTACATATGCCTATTTTATTGCTCACATCAATGTTGTACTGGTTCAATCATCAGGGAAATTTCCAGACACTTGTGTTCTGAACCACACATCCCATATGTCAACTTGCATGGATACCTGTTTAATAAACGCTTTGAAGACTCAGAAAGTTGGTTGTAGTCCACAATGCTATCAGTCACCTTAATCATATTTGAGTCCTAGTGTGTACCTTTGTGTCTGACAGAAGGCTACACATGCCCTTTGGTTCTGTAGTCATTGACATAGTTTCACACAATGCATACATTTGTAACAGTTGATGGAATACTGCAAAAAAGCAGGGCATGTGATTATGGTGATGTATTTACATGTGCAAGTTTTGTTTCCAATTATGTACAATGTACTGTTCACTGATCCCATGAGAGATTGGACACGTGTAGGAGAGGTGAGCATTAGTAAGGAGGTGTCCAAGTTGACAATAGGTAGGGATTGAGACAATGACAGTCCATGCATGATAAGTCATCAGAGGTAGAGTGAAGAGGGCACGTTGCCAGCTGTCACAACACTTGCATGAGCTTAAGCACAAAACTAAAGAGATACTGTCCATGTGGCACAGACTGCAGCTACTGGGTGGTTTTTCGGGTGAAAGATGTTCCTTCCACATCTTCATCATCTGATGTGTGTGGTGCCTCCTGTGCCATGGGTGTTACTGTTGTTGAAGTTGAGGGGGCCCACACACATCAGGGGATAGAGATGTGGAATCAAAGATCCCGGAAACTACCATTTGTGGGAATGCATAAGGCATCACTGTAACAAGGAGGAACTGCTGGTTTCTCAACACAGCTGCTACATGACAGTGGCAGGTAGCCAGGATTTCACTGAGGGAGGCCAGATCCTGTTGCATGGACTCTAGGGCATTTTGTACAGCCCCCAGCCAGTTATCAATCATGCTGCTGGTACTGTGGGAGGGTAATTGTTTGAGCCTCTTCCTCAGGGCAGCAGCTATGTCGGCCACGGCCTGCTGGAGTCTACGTAGTGGAGAGTGGGTGCCTCTGATGGTAGCAGAGTCCTCCTTATTCAGACTGAGGCACCTCTGCACTCCCTCTGGGCTGCCCGACGTGGTCTCTATCCTCATCAGCACTTGCTATGCCAGCTCCCACTGGACTCCTACCGATGTCCTCTGAAAGGTAGTGTCTGGGTCCTCAGAGTGCAGGGCTGTGGCAGGACTAGTCAGTGCTGTGTGTTGATAGATAGGTGGCTCATGTGGAGACCCTGCAACACTGTGTGTCCTCCATGTGACTGGAGATGGTGTCTGGAAGGAACCCAGGACATCCTGGAGAGTGTCAACATTGATGGTCGGCAGCTGGTCATCCATATCATCTGTGTAATCCAGGAAAGGCATGTTCGGGGGAGGTAAGGCATCATCCACTGCAATGGGATAGTGAAAGGTTTATCTTTGACGGTAGTGGCTTTTGACATGCCTAATTATTTACTTGCTACTTGTTGCTCATTTACAGGGCACTGACCCCCACTTCAAGGCACACATTAATGGACTCCTAATGGCACACTGTGCCACCTGAACATAATTTCTGTGGAGTCACCATTTGCACAATCTGCCAGTCCACAATTCCCCATGGTCATCAACATATGTACCCCTTTCATTGACTTGAGTGTGTTAAATTTGCATGCCATAGGACTTGTTACGGATTAGTGCTCACACCACAAGTGGAGATGTTCAGAAATACTTGGACTTTGGTTTCACAGATGTTTGAGTAGTTAACTGTCTCATCTGCCGCCCTACGTGTGTTGTTGGGGTGATGGAAGGGTCTGAGCTTTAAACATGCATCCCACTACCACTTTGAGTGGTGTATCCAGAATCATGCACCATCCATTTTGAGATTCAACCACCTTGTGTGTATCTATGCAAACAGAATTTTTTCCCTTCCTGCAGGGCAACACTCATTCGTACATCTCAGGTTTCCTTGGCGCATAGCTGCAAGGATGGCTGTATTGCTGGACTGAGTGTTGTTTTGGTGGAAGGTAGACATTCCTGTTTGCACACATAAACACAAGGTGGTTAATTGTTATTTTATGCTGTGTGGTGCAGGATGCTAAACACATGACTCAAAGTGGCTAGGAGGGATGCATGTAGAAAGCCCACCCACTTCCATCACTATGACAACACACGTGTGGTGGGAGGCGGACCTGATAAATTTTAAGGTTTGACGATGTGTAGATACATCATGTTGGGACACATCAGGGGTGGCATTGTAGTTGTGGTACTAAGGACTGACATTGTTGTATTCATATTGTGGACGACTTTCAATGTGTGTTGCAATCATTGTCAAACACTGTAAGTGGCAGACAGCAGTCCTGTTAGTAGATTAAGCAGGATGTGTTCCTTCCTGCATATGTGCATTTGGACTGGCAAGAAGGACATCCCTACACCAAGCAGATTGAGTCGCAAAGTTGGTATTGTCTGTCAAATATTTAGGCATTACCAAGGTTAGTAGAGGGATGCATTGACTCTCTGTGACAAGTACATATCCCTGCACATTTGAATTGATGCTGCACAGCAGAGCAATCTGAGCTGTTGCACTGCTTGCTTCTTATAAATGGGTAACTATGTGCCAGTATATCCAGACACAGACATCATAGTGCTCTACCAAGTATAATCTTTTTTTGACTTCTACTCTAGTGGTAGATAGTGATAGGTCATACTTAACATGCCAAGTTGAGGCACATTGCATACCTTATCATAGCGTATTTTGCATGTGCCCCTCTCACATCTGACACTACATATAGTAGGCATTCCATGTGTATATTTGTGATCTTCTCATGTAACACGTGTGACCCACCCAGCTTCTGATGCCTTTGAAAAGATCTGCACATCTGAATTTGGTTAAGTTTAGTCCAAGAACTCAGGGTGGTGTAGGAATGACAAGTAGGTGTGTGAGAAGTTGGTATTTCTATAGATTGTAGTAGTTTATTGAGTGTTGCATTCTGCTTCACGCATAGGGCAAACTTTAAATGTTTTTGGTGCATTGATCCCACACCACCATTTTTCTTGCATGCCCCTTGCCCAAGCCAAGGACACCATGGAAGCACTTTAGTTATAATACTGGCCACCATGGTGGACATTCCCACAGTAGTCTCATGAGTTTTTTCACTATAGTGGTGCTTTACTGCATTGGCACCATAAATGATGGCACTGGTGCAGCAAACCACAGGGAGGACCATTGCTTGCAATGCTTGCATCTCTTTGACATCTGCCTTTGGCATGCCTCACACATGAGGTTATGAGATTGCACAGTGCAACCTTCATGGATTGTCAGCCCCATTAGTTCTTCCCTCACTATGTAAGGGATATTTTCTTGCATACATCATATCTGGCACAGGTATATTGTGGTGGAAGGAGGTACAAAGTGGATCTATGCATGCATTATGTGAATTTGTTAATGTAGAAGAAGGGGAATGGGCAGCTTGAATGCACATTAGCATCAATTGGTATGATGCTAATGTTGTATTGCAGACTTGTAAAATTTGGCCCCTACTTTGACAATGAGACCAGTTGTAGCTGTTGTTATGCATGAAGGTTTCACTTTGTGCACGACACCAACCATTCACAGGCAACCTTGCAACATGGTGAAATGGAAGCTACTTGTACAGCAGCACAGATGATGATCACAGACCTGCCCCATAAGTTATATATGTTCACTTTTATGCCCATTCCCATGGTGCATAGACATGCGTGGCAGTTCTTCTTGGGCCACCCTGTGCAACAAGCATAGTACATGTTGCCCACTGAGTGTTACACATGGGCAGATGGGTCAGTGGCAACAGTGAAGCGATTGCTGTGGGGGTTGAGAAATGGTCAGTGCATATAGGGGAGAAGGTGTGGGTGCATTTGAAGTGTTTGGTCATTGTGGCCCACATTTTAAAGAAAATGATGGAGCACAATGAACACATTTGGCAGTATTGCGCTCCGTCATTTTCAAAACGCAGGGATGCACTGTTTTTAATCGTCTATGGCAAACCACTGTGTCCCCTGCACCTGTGCTATTTTTGCTGCTGAGTGCCAACACAAACACCCTTGCCCCATGGTGCAGGGATGGATGCGCTGTGGGGGAAACTGCTTTTGTGCAGGAAGGGATACCTTCCTGCACAAAAACAATATTCAATGGCTATTTGGTCTTTCTATGTGTGCACAGGCAGAGCAAAAAACTAGGAGAAACAAAAGCATTTCTCCTCGCTGTGCTATGCTATTGCCACCACTGGGGTGGTGTTAGATTTTGGCGCTGCCTCAGGTTTACAAAAACCTGTATATCTGGGGCAGCATCAAAATGCAGTGGCTGTTGCTGTGGCATGTCCTGTTTGCATGCATTCAATGTGTCCTACGTGCCTCCCCCTCCTGCCATTTGTTAATTTCCAGATAGCCCCTCACTGCAACTTACTGTGCATTTGTAGTAGTTCTTGAAAGTCTGCACTTTCCTGTCCTGTGATTCTGGTAACCAGCTCCTCTGAGATGAGAGCTGGCACCATCTTCCCCAGCTCATCCTGGTTCTCCTGGGGTGTGGGATTTCCACCTCCAGTCTGCAGTGCTGCCTTTCAGTTCCTGCCCAGTTTCTCTTTAATTCTGCGTTTGCAATTGTGCCAATGCTTCTTACAATCAATGACAGTCCTCTTCACTTCTGCCACACTGTTGACTTTCTCTACTATTGCCTGCCATATAGCCTCCCTCCTACCTTTTGGCAATTTGGAGGTGTCAGAGAGCTGGTGTTGGTGCACTGTCACCTCTCTGACCAAGATGTCATTCTCCTCCTCACTGAAGCAAAACACTTCTGCTTCCTTTCCTCCTTCTCCTGGGATTTTGCTGGTAGATCCTGGCGTGTACTGGGCTGATTGGGGTCTCTCTGGGGTCTCTGCTCGCCTACATTCTCCATATTGGGTCCTTGTGTATTTTTTCCTTTCTTTCTAATGTTGAAAAAATGGCGCTAACACAATTAGCGTCAAAAAATGCTAATTGTTCTAATGCCACTTTTGCAGCATTAGCATAATTTTTGTTTATGGCGTGTCGCAATGGTTAGCGTCATTTGTTTTTATGCTAACCTTTCCTTTGCGCCATGGTGAGTCATTTTCTAAATAGGGCACATAGATGGCACAAGGGAATGTTGTTAGGTGGTAGAATTGTTTTGATGCACAACAGCGCTAGCTGAGTTGTGCATCATTTTTCTTAAATCTGGGCCCTGGTGTCCGACTACGGCTTAAGATGAGGACAATTCTTCCTCTGAAAAGGTTTGACCCACACTTTTAGAGACTTGTGGTCCAGAGACAATGAAGAAACCAACTACCCATGAAGTCCTTCATCTTTTAGTCTCTCTAGGTAACTTCAGACACTTAGGCCCTCATTATGACATTGGCGGTAAATCCCACTTACTGCCATGCTGACTGCTGCCAATATACCGCCGCCGCGGTGGATATCCGTTTAACATATTATGACACACACACACCAATCCGTCACTATTCAGTCACAAACACAAGTCCGCCACATCAAAGATCAGTGATAAACTGGCGGTATCCAAACCCACACCATTCCGCCAACAGAACAATGCCCATCACATTATGGTCCACGAATCACCACGGTGGACATTCAATGGCAGTAAATCATTAGCTGTACATACCACCACGCTCAAAATACACACACTCAAACAAAACACCAAAACATTGGACAATTCAAACAACACACACCTGACACCTATACAGACACCACACCCACACCACTATAAAACACACACCTACATTACCCACAACCCCTTACGACTACAAACTATTGGCATGAGACAGACACCATGACCACAGACAAAACCAGAGCCACACAAAACCTACACCTATGCACCACCCACACACCCCACATCACACACCCCAACACATCACCTCATACACTCTTACCTACACAACTCACACAACAGCCATTGCACCACAAAGACACCCCAGATTCTCAGACGAGGAGCTAAGGGTCATGGTGGAGGAAATCATCAGGGGAGAGCCACAGCTCTTTGGAGCACAGGTGTAGCAGATATCCATTGCTAGGAAGATGGAGCTATGGAAGAGAATCATGGACAGGGTCAAGGCTGTGGGACAGCATCCAAGAACCAGGGACAACATCAGGAAGAGGTGGAACGATCTATGGGGAAGGTGCATTCCATAGCAGCAAGACACCAGCTCGCTATCCAGAGGACTGGCGGTGGACCCCCACTTCCTCCCCCACAACTAACAACATGGGAAGAGCAAGTCTTGGCAATCATGCATACTGAGGGCCAGGCCGGAGTAGGAGGAGGACTGGACTCTGGTAAGTCAACTCTATAGTACTACTACCCCCCTACCTGCATGCCATCACATACCCCCACCTTTACTTCCATCACTCCGCCACTTCCCACACACCCCACCATCACATCCCACCCATCCCAATGCCAAGCCCTGGATGCACCACCAATGCATGGACATCACTCACAGCCCTGCATGGACACTTATCACAAAAGCATGCACACTAGAGAGAATCAGCTAGCCAACCACATACCAACTTACACAAGTGAAAGCTGCCAGGCAAATACAACCAAAGAGGGCAACCCACTGATGCACAATATGTCACACATAGAAACAATAAAACAGCATTTACATCCCTACATGTATCCCAGCCAATGATAGCGGAGAAGAGGTGCCAGCACTATCCAGTCCCCCAACTGAAGAGGCCCACAGTGATGGCAGCAACTCTGGTCGCCTAGATCTGGATGACCAACCTGGCCCATCAGGGACCTCTGGACAGTCGGTTACCCAGGCAAAGTCACACCACCACAGAGCCTCCCCCATCTGGAAACACCAGCACAGAGGCCTTTACACCCCTGCAGGATCCCTACCCAACGTCACTGGACAGGAGGTACCAGACATATCCAGTCCCCCCACAGAAGAGACCCGCAGTGATGACAGCAGCTCTGCACAACTGGATCAAGATGACCAGCCCGGCCCATCTGGGACCTCGGGACAGTCGGTTCCCCTGACACTGCCACAAGCCACCACAGAGCCTCCCCCTCAGGAAGCACCAGCACAGCACCCAACCAGCATACCCATACCTCTGTCCCAAGGACATGTCAATCAGAAGTGTGTCCACCTCTACAGGGACCCCAGGGCACCCCCCATACGCAAGACAATCAGGGACATGGGGTCATTGGCAGTGGGCACACGGTTCAGGGGACAGATGCGCAGGACAACAGAGAAACTGGGAGGACTGCTGTGCGCCGGGGGAGGACTGGCCCAGGGAACCAACTCTCTAGGAGGCACTTGCAGAGATCCTGGGAGCCTTCCAACATTCCCATGAGACGATGGGCCAGATCCTGCACAATGTGCAGGAGAACAGGTGACTGCAGGAGGGACAGTACCAGGGGATCAGGGAGGACGTGCAGGCCATCAACACCACCCTGGTCTCCATTGCAGGGCTGCTGGCAGACATGGCCAACATTATGAGGGAGGCAATCTCACAACAGCGGGCCCCTGCTACTAGCCAGACATCTGAACTGCCTTCCACCTCCGCTGCCGCTAGTGGACAGGAGGCCCCGCCACAGGACCAACAGGCTATCAGCACCCCTCCCCCTGCAGAAGGGGAACCACCCTGAAAATGTTCTCTGCGATCCAGGCAGAAGCCGGAGACTATTGCCAAGACCCCCGCCAGGAAATGAGACTCTCCTGATTGTCACCCTTGTGTCCCAACCGGTCACCCTGTTCACCTTGAACTGCCATTGCTCCGCTTCCTATGTCCCCTTGGACTATGCACCTGTGCTACAAATAAACTGGAACAATACACTGGACTTTCCTCTATCATCACCCCATCCCTTGCACTTGCCCCTCTTCTTCTTAGCACTTCAATAAACACCCTTTAAAAAAAACTATAAGTATGGAGTATGTTACATTTGTAAAGTATGTATTAATTTAACTAGGTGCAAACATTGCAATTAAACTGTACAGTAATTGTTCACATAGGAAGGACCTGTAGTTTCCTACAGTGATCACACCAGGAGCAATAGTGGGGCACCAACATCTGCAAAATGAATTGCCAAAGAGTACAGTAAGTGGGCATAGAAGTGGGAGATAACAGCATGTCGGTGCCAGAGATAATCTAAATAATGACAATAAAATGTGAAGTAACACTGTCTTACCTGTGTGTCATTGGAAGTATTGTTGTTTCACTGCTGTTCTGTTGTCCTCATCCTCATACTCTGCCTTCTTATCCTTACTGTCCACAGGGTCCACTGCTGCCACACAGCCATCTCCAGCCTCCTCCTCCTGCAGAAAAGGCACATGGCATCTCAAGGCAAGGTTGTGCAACATGCAGCATGCCACGATTATCTGGCAGACCTTTTTGGGTGAGTAGCACAGAGATCCACATGTTAGATGGAGGCACCAGGACCTGGCCTTCAGGAGGCCACAGGTTCTTTTGATTATCCTTCTGGTTCCCCCATGCGCCTCATTGTAATGTTCTTCGGCCCTTGTCCTGGCATTCCTCACAGGGGTCAGTAGCCATGATAGGTTTGGGTAACCAGAGTCACCTGCAAATATTGAGGGACAACATTTAGCCACACACTATCCCATATGGCCCACACCATACCTATACAGCAACATCCACTGGGTGGGAACCCGGGCTCACCTATCAGCCACTCCTGGTGCCTCTGTAGTTGGGCCATCACATTTGAGATGCTGCTATTGCTCAGGATGAAGGCATCATGCACCGACCTAGGATAGTTAGCATTGACATGGGAGATGTACTGGTCCGCCAAGCACACCATCTGGACATTCATGGAGTGGAAACTCTCTCGATTTCTGAACACCTGTTCATTCTGGTGGGGGGGGGGGGCAAATGCAATATGAGTTTCATCAATCGCCCCAATTATGTTGGGAATATGTCCCATTGCATAAAAGTCAGCCTTTACTGTGGCCAAATCCTCCACTTGGGGGAAAACAATGGAGCTACACATGTGCCTAATCAGGGCAGACAAAACTCTTGTCAGCACTATTGAGAACATTGGCTGTGACATTCCTGCTGCCAAGAACCACTGTCACTTGGATAGAACCAGTTGCCAGGAAATGGAGCACAGAGGGGGTATCCAGTGGGGTGATGGATAGCAGATATCAGGTCAGGCTCCAATTGGGCACACAGCTCTGTGATTGTGGTCCTATCAAGTCTATAGGTGAGGATAATGTGCTTGTCCTCAATTGTTGCCAAGTCCACCAGGGGTCTGTACACGGGGGTATGTCTCCATCTCCTATTCATCCGCAGCGATAGCAGTCTAAGGGACAAAAGAGTGAGGAGCCGGACACAAACTGAACATTGGAACCACAACAGTACAATGCATGATGTCAATTTGTAATGGGTAAGTGGGATTTGTCCAGTATGTCCAAATTTTAACTGTGACGCAGTTATTATCCCGGGCCTGCCAACCCTCCTAAAATTGCGTACGCCTTTCCTGTGTGGAGGGACTGGTGAAAGTGAGGTCATTCCGCTGACGTTGTGTGCTGTTGTGGGAGGCGGTGGGGAACCACTGTGCAACTCCTTATTGGTTAACATTGGGCCCTATGGGGTACAGTGGCCAATGGTGATTTACGCTGGCAGTGAGAGTATATACCGCTGCGGACGTGACTGCCATTTTCTATCTGATCACTCACTTGCTATCTGACCTTCAACAGGAGAGGACCTACACTGCATGTGCTGCTGTGACCTGTGTCTGGAAACTACCATGGACCGTGTGACTAGGGAAAGGGCCCCTGCCTTCACCTTGGCAGAGTTGGAGAGACTGGCGGATGGGGTCCTATCCCAGTACGGACTGCTTTATGGGCCTCCAGACAAACAGGTGAGTACACTGTGGGCACGATACATGTGGCATGCATGCATGGAGTGGTGTGTTTGAAGGCCTAGTGTAGAGGGTTTGGGGTAAGTCCCCTGGCCGGCGTACAGGCTGTGTGCTGGGCCATGCGTGTGTAAATGTTGATGTGAAGAGGTATGGTGGGCCAAAAGTGTAACAGGCAGGACTGTCTGACTGATACTAATTTCCGTTGTGTATTTCCTCTGCAGGTCAGCACCCATCAAAATAAGGGTATATGGTGTGCCATCGACAAGGACGTGCGAACCCTGGGGGTCTATGGCAGGCAGAGCTCCCACTGTCGGAAATGGTGGGAGGACCTGAGATGCTGGGCACGAAAGACGGCAGAGACCTAGCTGAGGATGGCCTCCCAATGAGGAAGGGGTGCCAGTTGAACCCTGACCCCCCTGATGGCCCGCATACTGGCGGTGGCCTATCCAGAGCTTGATGGGCACTTGAGGGCATTACAGCAGCCACAAGGAGTTGAACACAGTTCCCATCATTACTACTTATGCATGGTAGGGTGGTATCCGGGTGGGGGATGTGTGTCAGTGGGTGCCCCTAGGCCAGGCCTGACATTGCAGAGTAGGTCCCATGGTGGCCAGGGTTCTGAAGTGATCAACGTGCTACCTAGCTCATAGGCATCCACTACTGGTCAGGGCTGTGCGGGTCCTAGGTGTGCTGCAGTTGGTGATGTGTGCCCCTCCCCATGCCTTGGTGGCTAGCAATATAACTGGTAGTGCAATGCATAGTGCATAGGGCTGTTCCCTGTGTGTGGAAGTGGTGTGTATGCCAACAGTGGTGTTGGTGCAGCCATTGACCCAGTGTTTCCTTTGTCTCCCCCTCCCTTTTTGTTTTGTCATCCTGTCCTTATGTGCGTTAGCATCATCTGGCGGAGGAGCAGAGGTACCGGTGACGGAGGGAGCTGCATCCCACAGGACCCAGAAGGCAGAGTCCACCGATGCTGAGGGTATCAGTTGGATAGAGGGTGAGGGAAGCACCACAGCAGAGACTGGAGGGGACAGTTCAGATACAGATACCTCCTCTGATGGTGGTGGCGAACACCTCTGTGACCACCCCAGCTCCAGATACAGCCGCCACCCCCATACCAGCACTGCTCTCCCAGCAGTCCCCCAGCGAGTTGCCCATGCCCGCTCACCCAGGAGGGTGGGCATCTCCTTCGCCCCAGGCACCTCAGGCCCTGCCCCAGTTAGCCCTGCTGCCCTGAGTGAGGAGGCTATTGACCTCCTGAGATCCATCTCTGTAGGGCAGTCAACCATTGTGAATACCATGCAGGGGCTGGCAGCCCAGATGCAACAGACTAATGCATTCCTGGAGGGCATTCACACTGGATTGGCGGCCCAACAGAGATCAATCCAGGCTCTGGCCTCCTCTCTCATAGCAGCCATTGTCCCTGTTTCTACCGTCCCCCCTCCAACTTCAACTTCCAAATCCCATTCCCCTCAACCCCAACCTATCCGAAGCACACAGGCAGACGAGTATGAACACAAGACAACACACAAGAGTGGCACTGGCAAAGACAAGCACCACACATCATCCCACAGGCACTCACACAAACACCATTCAGATGCAGACATACCAGCATCCACAATTTCCACTGTCTCGCCCTCCTCCTCCTCCACCTCCCTCCCAGTTGCATCTACACTCACACTTGCATGCACTACATCCTCATCCACTACCAGCATCACCACCACACCTACCAGAACACACACCTCACTGGCAGACACCGCCACAACAGCCATGCACACGCCCCCTGTGTCCTCTCCCACTGTGTCTGTCCCTCCCCTCCTAAAGTACACAAACGCAAGCACTCAGACAGCCAACAGCCATCCATCTCACAACTGCATCCAGCCCATGCACCTGCACCCAAACTCAGCAGACAGACACCTCCTACAACCACTCCTTCTTCCTCCATTCCCAAACCTTCTCCCTCTTCCCGCCCAAATGCCCCAAATAAGTTTTTCCTCTCCACCATTGACCTCTTCTCTACCCCTCCCCCACCCCCATCCTTCACGTCTAGCCAGGGTGGCAAAAGCCCAGGCATGCACCTCAGCCAACCATTCCAGGGGCCCAGTAGTCTCCACACCCACTGGTGGTGGGAAGGATCCAGGGCACATGTCCAGAAGTTGAAGGAGCCTGCACCTACCAGCATCAAGGAAAGGGTGCCTGCCCCTGCTGCAGCCCAGAGGACCAAGGAGCCAGCCTCAGCTGCTGCCCAGAAGGGCAAGGAGCCAGCCCCAGCTGCTGCCAGGAAGGGCAAGGAGCCAGCACCAGCAGGCAGGAAGGTCAAGGGGCCTGGTGCAGGGACTCAGATGGAGACCCCACCACCAACCATGGTTGTGCAGCCGTCCGAGGCTGCAGGGGATGGGCTGGAGCCTCCCCCCACCAGCAGCAGCACCACCAGTGGGCAGCTGTCCGAGGCTGCAGGAGATGGGCTGGAGCCTCCTCTCACCAGTGGCTGCACCACTACCACCACTGAGCACCTGTCACCACCGGCGGACGGTATTTAGTCCTATGTCTATGGGCTGCTGTGCGGCCTGCCCCCTGCAAACCCAGTGGGTATGACACCCGCCTGAGAGACTGTGACCTTTCGCTCCCCAGGATCAAGAGCACAGGGCATGATGCCCCCTCCAGAACCAGTGGGTAAGACACCCACCTACCCCAGCCTCCCCTGCATCAAGAGCACAGGGCACGATGCCCCCTCCAGCACCAGTGGGTAAGACACCCATCTACACCAGCCTCCCAAGGATCGAGAGGACAGGGCACAATGCCCCCTCCAGATAAAGTGAGTAAGGCACCCACCTACCCCAGCCTCCCCAGGATCAAGAGCACAGGGCACGATGCCCCCTCCAGAGCATGTGGGCAAGTCACCCACTTGAGAGACTGTGGCCTTGCACTCCCCAGGACAAAGCACAGGGCATGTTGCCCTCTCCAGAGCATGTGAGCAAGTCACCCACTTGAGAGACTGTGGCCTTGCACTCCCCAGGACCAAGCACAGGACATGTTGCTCCCTCCAGAACCCGTTGTCTTGTTCCATCTACCAGCTGAGGTGCCCCCCACCCTGTTCGCTGTCCCCCTGAGGTGCCTGCCTATTTTCCAACTGATGCCCCTTTACTGTTATCTCCGTGTTAGTACAGGTAACAAGTGGGCCCTTGGACTTTGGCCTGTGGCCCACATACAATGAGGACTGGGCAGTGTCCCTTGAACTGTACGTATGTATATAACAGTTACATTTCATTTTCTTATTTCTACTGTGTTGATCTTATTACAATCACTTTCGTACATTCCTGTAGTCCTTGCATTATTCATCAGGGGTACGGGGTAAATATGTTTTATTACTGCAGCTGATTGTGTGTATAGTGTTGGGGGTGGGGGTGTGTGTTGTGTCACTCTTTTTTTCTATCCCCCCCACCTGTGTGCTAGGTGGGTGTTCTCACCATCATCGTCTTCACCATCGTTGGTGTTCGTGGTGGAGCAGGACGCAGAAAATCACTGGGAAGACATGCAGCTCAGGCTCCATGGTGGCGTGGTTCTTCTCTGTGTCTCCAAAGGTGAGTCTTTTCTCTTCTGTGCAGTGTTTCCACCAGGCTTTTGATGCTGATGGTACTGGCCCGGAATGGGCGGAACATTGTCTTCCGCGTGGCTGTCGCCGGATACCGCCATGGTGGCCGTTGTTTTCACCCTGGCGGTCGGTGTGTTAAAGTGGCTGTCTATCTGAGTTCTGTCCGCCATGGTCATAATTTGGCAGTAGTTACCGCCAGCCTGTTGGCAGTATTACCATCACTTTATCACCGACCGCCAGGTTTGTAATGAGGGCCTAAGTGCTGTGGATTTGTAGGTCACTGTCCAAAATAACCCAAAGGCCCTTGTCGACATTACGGAGAAGATGGGTCAATGCACTCGCATGGAGCTTTCCAACTCTGAATTTCACAAAATACTACCATATTCCAAAAAAGCCTTAAAGAACTCAGAGCTAAAATACCCACAATTCAATTTCGTACACATGACCCATATGTGTCCCTGAGCAGACTCCAAGTGGTATACAGTGGAGCACTGCACTGCCGTCCAAGATGTGACCATTTGGATGCTGATTTCATGCACATGACCTGAGATTGCCCAAGACTATGTTCCTATTGGAATGCAGTGCTGGCCACGCTGGAACACACCCTGGGCCACTCACTTCACCCATCTCTAGGGGGCTGTTTACTGGGATTATTTGACAGACCACCCAAACGTAAAGTGGGCATTCGATTTCTTGATGTTAGCTTGGTGTTGGCCAAACGGTGAATCTCCATGGCTTGGAAATCCAGGACGGGAACACCCAGAGGGGATTGGTCCTGATGACCTAACTGATCAGGAGAGTGACCCAGATGTGGGTACACATACCCCCTCACAGGATGCAGAAGAGCGGGGTCCTGCTTGCTAAATCACACCCAGCAGGGCTGCATAGTTGAACCCACTGCGGGGAGAACAGATCATAGACCCGCTTTCCCTTGATGCGCCAAGTTATGACACTACTGACACAAAGGCTCACCTTGTTAACAAGGGTGCAATGAACTGATCCACTATGTCCATCCCCACTTCCTTTAGACAGGTCATACCCCCCCTTACATGTAAGTAAAAGGCAATCTCTACATGCAAGTTTTGAGTGTTTGGGGAATCATCTCCCCCCTTTTTTGCTATTGTTTCATATTCATGGCTCAGGGGGTTCTCTTACTCTAACACCCAGTATATGTTGACCTAGATATCCTACATTGTTAGACTCACTTTACACAGATGGGACTCCATTATTTGTGACTTAAGTTATGATGTCTATGCTAAATGAAAATGAATGCTGTAATTATGCTTTACAGATTTACTCAAATGTCAATAAAAATATGTTGAAAAAAATATCACAACATAAGTAGGGTAAATGCTTGGAATGTTTTATTCTTGAGAGCCCATGATTAATTCTAATAACCGACAATAACTACTAGATTACCCACTAACTTGGGTTATGGAGAAGCATGCTTCAAGCCATAAAGTGCTTCAACATCACAATAGTAAATGCTATGTCAGTGAATTTGCAATACTACACAATACAATATTGTCCCTTGAAAAAAAATCATTGCAGTCTTTCTGTGGGGGTCTGCAAAATGTTTAAATTGTCTTTTGGCCTGTAGCGGATGTTGACGTTTGAACAGCTGAATGAGTATCAAAATACAAATGGATGAAGGAATTCACAAAGCTCTTATTCTGGCCAGCCACATGTGTGAATAGTAGGTATATTTGCAATAAAATGAAGGTCTTCCCAGACAGGAAGGCTAGAAATTGTTGTAGGGAAACTGTGAAAGAACAATCCATCTACTCCTCGCATTTGGTTGATTCATGACAACCCACTTCAAGTACCATTCAATAGATTGATTTAGGCATTCTGTCTGTCCATTATTCTGCGAATAGTAACTTGTGGCCTATAAATGCTTGGTGCCTACCTTGCACCCTAGCTGTTATATTTGTATGTTGCAGCCTATGCAAATGGGTGATGTGCACAACAAAGATTCCTGCAAATTCTACTGCAGCAAGTAACTAGGAATGGAATGAATTTGTCCTATCTTAGTAAAGTAGTCCACTAGCAAAGTGGGGCATCCATTTTAGGGTGGTAAATCCACAATAAAATTATTAATTAGGCTTTCACCGTAACCCATGCCAGGTGCCTTGCAATGGACTCAAAGCACCACCTGAAATAAGGACTGGAAGGAGGAGAGTTGGGGGGGGGGTGATGCAGCACCCCTCAAAATAGCGATGGTGGGGTTCGGAAGGTGAATGAGCAATAAAGATGTCTTTAAATTTTGTTTTGATCTGGTCGCATTTGCTGTTCTTCAAAACCAGGTCAAATGTCAGGGAATGTCTCCTGACAAATTGAGTTTTTTTTTTATAACTTGGAGTTTGATGTTTAATTTTCTTTCTCTGACTGCAAAGTGAGAGGATGTTTTGAAGTGAATTATGTGAAAGTGTTGCTTGGTTATAATGAGTGTAAAATGAAATGCTGTCATATGTATGTTTTTCTAACACGCAACAACAATTTTGAATCTGTAAGAAAATGTACAAACATTTCAGAATATATCGACAGTTAGGAAAAAGCAAATGAAGCACATTCTGATGTGCAATGGAAACAAACATTTTAATAGGATAGAAATAAATGAATACACTTGGTGATGCAGACATGAAATATTAGCTGAATCGCAGTTTCCACACATTATCATTTGTGTGCTACATAGCTTTATCAGTCTGTGCAAATTTAGCATGCATTTCAATGGAAAATATGTGTTCTCTAAGTGACAGTGCGCTAGCACATTATACTTTGGCAATACATTTGCAACAGTTTGCTCTAAAATGCACCATCATCTACTTGCTGAACACTTTTGCTATGCTTGTTCTTTGTGTAATGATCGGATGTTGTACAATCCCTATGACTTCAGTGCTATAACACTGATGACAGCACCCCCACTTTGAAAAGTGTTTCAGCCCCATTGCCACATCATCATACGTAGCATTATGACATGTGCCCCACCCTAACTGGTAATCATTTTATTATATCACAACAAAAGTGGAGTAAATGGGACTGGTTGGGCTTGAAACATGTTGACCCAGACTAGTGATTGAGGGAAGTTCCCTCTGTCACCTCTTTATCTTGGTTGAGTGCTGGAACATCACTTCCATTCCACTCTGAGTGCTTTTTAACCATGACCGCGACTCCGTCTACCCAATAAAACTTAGGTTTCTTGAGGATCTCAAGCCATTTTTATCCCTTCATTCTCTTTACCTCCTCTCAGGTCGTAGGTCTGAATTAATTCCCACGTCTATTTAACCACAACAGGCATCACTGGTCAGGATCTCCAGCAAAGAGCCCCCCTGTGGGGCCCGTCAGATATCGCAGCGCCAGTCTGACAAGGAGCACGCCCTATGATGAAGCATGACATCCAACGGATGTGTGAGGCTCTTGCTTCTAATTTGCGTTGTGCCTAGTGGAGTCCTGCTTACTAATTTTATCTTGGAACAGGGTACCTGTTTGATGAGTATCACAGAAAGGCCTGATCCATAACATGGAAGAGTAGTCTAATATTAATAGACGTGTTGCGCTCTGGCACAAATCCTTTGGGTAGGGGTGAATGAGGATAGTACCGATTCGCTAGTAGTTTGCCAAGTATTTTGGAGTTCAGACCAATATGACCACCAGGTGATAGGGGGAGAGGCGAGTAGATTCCCTATCAGGCTTCAGCAGGGATGCTAGAAGAGACTCCTGGAGGGGTACTAGAAATGCACCAGTGGTAAGGGCTTCATTGTATACTTCAACCAAACGTGGAGCCAGGCTGGCTGAGAACCGATCATAATATTCTTTTTGGAAACTCGCCCAATCCTGTGGTCTTATTGCAAGCTAGGCCATGTATTGCTTTCTTTACCTGAGTCACAGTAATGAGTTTGTCTGACTTCTCTTGTGGCAAAGCAGTGATTATGGACTGGGGAGGGGGGTCTTGGGAAATGTCTGATTGTGTTAGGGGGCGGGAGGGAGATACACTGTACAGCTCAGTACAGTATGAGATAAATGCTTGTAGTATAGCTGATTGGGATCTCAAAATATGGCCATTGGCAGTTTCTTTAAGCATGTGTTTCCTGTGAAGCCAACCATGCAACCCCCCTTTTTTGCTATTGTTTCATATTCATGGCTCAGGGGGTTCTCTTACTCTAACGCCCAGTATATGTTGACCTAGATATCCTACATTGTTAGACTCACTTTACACAGATGGGACTCCATTATTTGTGACTTAAGTTATGATGTCTATGCTAAATGAAAATGAATGCTGTAATGATGCTTTACAGATTTACTCAAATGTCAATAAAAATATGTTGAAAAAAATATCACAACATAAGTAGGGTAAATGCTTGGAATGTTTTATTCTTGAGAGCCCATGATTAATTCCAATAACCGACAATAACTACTAGATTACCCACTAACTTGGGTTATGGAGAAGCATGCTTCAAGCCATAAAGTGCTTCAACATCACAATAGTAAATGCTATGTCAGTGAATTTGCAATACTACACAATACAATATTGTCCCTTTTAAAAAAATCATTGCAGTCTTTCTGTGGGGGTCTGCAAAATGTTTAAATTGTCTTTTGGCCTGTAGCGGATGTTGACGTTTGAACAGCTGAATAAGTATCAAAATACAAATGGATGAAGGAATTCACAAAGCTCTTATTCTGGCCAGCCACATGTGTGAATAGTAAGTATATTTGCAATAAAATGAAGGTCTTCCCAGACAGGAAGGCTAGAAATTGTTGTAGGGAAACTGTGAAAGAACAATCCATCTACTCCTCGCATTTGGTTGATTCATGACAACCCACTTCAAGTACCATTCAATAGATTGATTTAGGCATTCTATCTGTCCATTATTCTGCGAATAGTAACTTGTGGCCTATAAATGCTTGGTGCCTACCTTCCACCCTAGCTGTTATATTTGTATGTTGCAGCCTATGCAAATGGGTGATGTGCACAACAAAGATTCCTGCAAATTCTACTGCAGCAAGTAACTAGGAATGGAATTAATTTGTCCTATCTTAGTAAAGTAGTCCACTAGCAAAGTGGGGCATCCATTTTAGGGTGGTAAATCCACAATAAAATTATTAATTAGGCTTTCACCGTAACCCATGCCAGGTGCCTTGCAATGGACTCAAAGCACCACCTGAAATAAGGACTGGAAGGAGGAGAGTTGGGGGGGGGGTGATGCAGCACCCCTCAAAATAGCGATGGTGGGGTTCGGAAGGTGAATGAGCAATAAAGATGTCTTTAAATTTTGTTTTGATCTGGTCGCATTTGCTGTTCTTCAAAACCAGGTCAAATGTCAGGGAATGTCTTCTGACAAATTGAGTTTTTTTTTTATAACTTGGAGTTTGATGTTTAATTTTCTTTCTCTGACTGCAGAGTGAGAGGATGTTTTGAAGTGAATTATGTGAAAGTGTTGCTTGGTTATAATGAGTGTAAAATGAAATGCTGTCATATGTATGTTTTTCTAACACGCAACAACAATTTTGAATCTGTAAGAAAATGTACAAACATTTCAGAATATATCGACAGTTAGGAAAAAGCAAATGAAGCACATTCTGATGTGCAATGGAAACAAACATTTTAATAGGATAGAAATAAATGAATACACTTGGTGATGCAGACATGAAATATTAGCTGAATCGCAGTTTCCACACATTATCATTTGTGTGCTACATAGCTTTATCAGTCTGTGCAAATTTAGCATGCATTTCAATGGAAAATATGTGTTCTCTAAGTGACAGTGCGCTAGCACATTATACTTTGGCAATACATTTGCAACAGTTTGCTCTAAAATGCACCATCATCTACTTGCTGAACACTTTTGCTATGCTTGTTCTTTGTGTAATGATCGGATGTTGCACAATCCCTATGACTTCAGTGCTATAACACTGATGACAGCACCCCCACTTTGAAAAGTGTTTCAGCCCCATTGCCACATCATACGTAGCATCATGACATGTGCCCCAACCTAACTGGTAATCATTTTATTATATCACAACAAAAGTGGAGTAAATGGGACTGGTTGGGCTTGAAACATGTTGACCCAGACTAGTGATTGAGGGAAGTTCCCTCTGTCACCTCTTTATCTTGGTTGAGTGCTGGAACATCACTTCCATTCCACTCTGAGTGCTTTTTAACCATGACCGCGACTCCGTCTACCCAATAAAACTTAGGTTTCTTGAGGATCTCAAGCCAATTTTATCCCTTCTTTCTCTTTACCTCCTCTCAGGTCGTAGGTCTGAATTAATTCCCACGTCTATTTAACCACAACAGGCATCACTGGTCAGGATCTCCAGCAAAGAGCCCCCCTGTGGGGCCCGTCAGATATCGCAGCGCCAGTCTGACAAGGAGCACGCCCTATGATGAAGCATGACATCCAACGGATGTGTGAGGCTCTTGCTTCTAATTTGCGTTGTGCCTAGTGGAGTCCTGCTTACTAATTGTATCTTGGAACAGGGTACCTGTTTGATGAGTATCACAGAAAGGCCTGATCCATAACATGGAAGAGTAGTCTAATATTAATAGACGTGTTGCGCTCTGGCACAAATCCTTTGGGTCGGGGTGAATGAGGATAGTACCGATTCGCTTGTAGTTTGCCAAGTATTTTGGAGTTCAGACCAATATGACCACCAGGTGATGGGGGAGAGGCGAGTAGATTCCCTATCAGGCTTCAGCAGGGATGCTAGAAGAGACTCCTGGAGGGGTACTAGAAATGCGCCAGTGGTAAGGGCTTCATTGTATACTTCAACCAAACGTGGAGCCAGGCTGGCTGAGAACCGATCATAATATTGTTTTTGGAAACTCGCCCAATCCTGTGGTCTTATTGCAAGCTAGGCCATGTATTGCTTTCTTTACCTGAGTCACAGTAATGAGTTTGTCTGACTTCTCTTGTGGCAAAGCAGTGATTATGGACTGGGGAGGGGGGTCTTGGGAAATGTCTGATTGTGTTAGGGGGCGGGAGGGAGATACACTGTACAGCTCAGTACAGTATGAGATAAATGCTTGTAGTATAGCTGATTGGGATCTCAAAATATGGCCATTGGCAGTTTCTTTAAGCATGTGTTTCCTGTGCAGCCAACCATGCAAGTAGGTGTCTGGTTTTATCCCCAGCAGCGTGGATGCAGGCTGTGTATTCTGTGAAATTATAACAGAGGAGAGGTTCTACTAAGGCAGTTTGATGTTTCTTGGTCTCTATCAGGGTGTGGCGCACAGTGTCATCAAGAAAGGGGCGTTATCCAATGTGGTCATTGGCTCATCAACGTCTCAGAGGGCCCTAGTGAATTCCCAGAGAACCCCAGCTTTGTTTTGAATGCAGAAGACCATAGTGACCACTTTCAAAGAATCCCATTCAACAGCCTGGATGGTGGCTGTGCCACAATTTTCTTCAAAGTACTAGGCTATGTGGGTTAATTGGGTATCACAAAATGCTGGGTCATCTAATGTCTCTTTGGATAACTTTCAGGTAGGAACCGGTGGGTGAGGTGCACCCCACCTGATATCTACTGTATATGCAGCATGGTCTGATATCACACGACCCAGGTAGTCTGAGTAGAGAAGATGTGGAATTAAGTCCTGAGAACACATAAACCGGCCTAAGCAGATATAGAGATTGTGTGGGGTCGAGCATTAAGAGTAAAGGCGTAGGTATGGATTATGGGCCCTCCACACATCAAGAAGGGACCATCATTGAGCCCATCCAGAGAACTGCTTGGAGTGTTGGTGAGCTGGGGCTTTGAAGGAGTGGGGGGTGGGAACGGTCAAGAGAGACATCTACTATATTATTATATTCTCCACCTAGTATCCATGGGATACCTACCCATTGGGCTAGGACTCTTGATAGAGCCATCCAGAATGTCATTTGCTCTGAAGTTGGTAATAGATGGTGATAGATACAACCTAGAAGTACAGGCTAACGGTCCTTCCAGCCCTCCACAAAAACATATCTGCCATCCTTATCAATGACTGTGTTTTGAGTTTGAAAGGGGGTACGTGGGCATATCCAGAGCAGTGCATTCCGAGGGTCTGAGGAATATGTTGTATCATGACCTGAACCTTTCCATCACCTGCTCAGATGTCAGAATTCATTGCTAGTGAGATGTGTTTCCTGTAAGAAACTAATGTGCGATCGCTATCTTTTGATGTAAGCATATACTGAGTAATGGTGGTGTGCTGAATGTATCTCCCGTACATTTAGTGTGAGAAATTGTATGCTACATTTAGTGCCCATAGGGAAATGACAGATGTGGGTGGGGATGGAAAGAGGAATAGTAGAAGAGTACCCTTATCAATTATCCGTTCCAGCCCACAGACAGGGGAATCATGTGTCGCAAGTCCAATAGGAAAAAAAAAAAACAGGTAGCAAACAACAAAACCATAACCAAAACCAGATCCTGCAGCCAAGGGCCGTACACCTGAACCTTTGCTCTTTGAGCCAGTACATGAAACAGGGGTGATGGTAGAGTACTACTAAAGTTAGAGAAATAGCTGAAAAAGAGGCTTCAGATGTGTAATCCAAGTCATGGTGGAGATGGGATAACAGAGGTCCCCAAGGCAGTCAGGGGCTATGTTCAGCAACCATGTGTAGGAAGGGAGAGGTACCTTTATAGTAGCTAATTCGCTGACCGTGGCGTTATTACCAAGCCTGGCACTAGCCCATCATGCCCAACCAAATCATCCCTGCAAGTGGTATCACTGGAGTCAGTAAGCTGGGTCCGCAAGGATTGTTTTTGTTGCGTCAGTTGCCTATCGTTGATCCTGGCAATATGCATGAGGTGAGGGCATTGTAGAAGCACCTCCAGGCCTTTTTTGAGGTCTGTTTCCTAGGCCTCTCCACCTTCCAGGCTGGCGTTGAGTCAGCACTGTGCAGTCTGGGAACATCAATATGCAATAATCTTCATATTTCAGCAGAGCTGCACATCTAGCTGCATGTAGAATAGCATCTCGGTCTTTGTAGTGGAACAACTTTGCCACCACTGGACATCTGTGGGAGGGTATCCAGTGTGCTCTTTCTATTGAGAAACGTGGTGAGAGGGATTGGGTTGGTGTGAATCTCTTGAACCACTCCTCCAGAAATTCAACCGGCATTTGGGATCCCTCTGCACTCTCTGGTACACCCATTGCTCAAATGCTGTTTCGTCTGGTCCTCCCCTTAGTATCTTCTGCATAATATTGCATTCACTTGCAGAGGTCCGGTGTGGTCTTGTCTTGATCTGCCAAACACGGCGTCATCTCCGAGAGGTGACGCTCAGCATCAGTGACCTTAGAGGTTAATTTCTTCTGGTCTTCACAGAGGAGTTTGAATTCCATCTGGATTTCCTCAATACAGGACTCATTAGATGTGCCTGAGGTCTTGATGGCATGTAATATAGCATCTAGATTTTCTTGGAGTTGTGGAGGTACCAGGTCTCCTCATTTCAGCCACTTCAATATTTGAGGTGCTGATGAGTGTGGGCTGGATTGACTCCTGGTACTCTCTTGTCTGCCCGTAGTGTTCATATCCAGAAAGCCTCAGGTAATGTCCCTGACAGACTGGGATTTGAGGCAGTTAGAGGGTCTCCGTGGATGAAAGAGGCAGGCACGCCCATCAAGGTGGACAACCTGTGAGCCGCCTCAAACCAGGTCTGAGCCCCTGTCAGACTAAGAGGCAGAAGGCAGCAGAGTGGAGGAAATGCAGTGTCCCCAATGATCTCTTAATACAAGAATGCTGCACCACAAAACACTCAGTCCAGAAACTGAGCCATGCGTAGTCTGAATTATCATGGTAGGAGCCATGCTCAATATGAGTTGACGTAGTAGTTTAGATGACTTTCAACTCCAATTCCCCAGTTTCATCCTTTTAATTTTGTAGGACTATAAACATGGTAATGGTGAGTGTTCTCCAGGTAAAGCAGTCATGTGCTGCATAAATTAGGAGCCAAGCTGCTAAAGGACTGGGCAATGCTAAATTTTCTTCAGGCAAAGCAGCATAGATAAGGAGACAAGTTACTTGAGGGCTGATGTAATTGATACTGGACCTGCTGGAGCTTCAACTGTCAGGGTATTTTGTTATTATTGGTTGCATGTTAGACCTGTCAAAATGGGGAGCACCCTGTCTTCCATTCCAGCATTTGTGACCCCAAGGCATCATGGTAAATGCAGTCATTAGCACAAATTTTAATAGAGTTTTGAAAGTTTTTCACCATAAGTTGGTGCGGCGAGTGCCGTATCTTCGGACACATGTTTCTGGCTATTTGGCCATCATCAGCGAAGAGCAATGTGTAGCTGGCGGGGTTGCTTGAAATGCCGCCTTGAAAGTATTCACAGGTTTAAGTACCACTCAAGAAGGTGCACAGGTGCTTCACCCGAGCTCGTCAGCTCAGAGGCTCACGGGAGCCTTAATTACAACAGTCAAAATGGGCAGCACCCTGTCTTCCATTCCAGCATTTGTGACCCCAAGGCATCATGGTAAATACAGTCATTAGCACGAATTTGAAAAGAGTTTTGAAAGTTTTTCACCATAAGTTGGTGCGGCGAGTGCCGTATCTTCGGACACGTGTTTCTGGCTATTTGGCCGTCATCAGCGAAGAGCAACGTGTAGCTGGCGGGGTTGCTTGAAATGCCGCCTTGAAAGTATTCACAGGTTTAAGTACCACTCAAGAAGGCGCACAGGTGCTTCACCCGAGCTCGTCAGCTCAGAGGCTCATGGGAGCCTTAATTACAACAGTCAAAATGGGGAGCTCCCTGTCTTCCATTCCAGCATTTGTGACCCCAAGGCATCATGGGAAATGCAGTCATTAGCACAAATTTGAATAGAGTTTTGAAAGTTTTTCACCATAAGTTGGTGCGGCGAGTGCCGTATCTTCGGACACGTGTTTCTGGCTATTTGGCCGTCATCAGCGAAGAGCAACGTGTAGCTGGCGGGGTTGCTTGAAATGCCGCCTTGAAAGTATTCACAGGTTTAAGTACCACTCAAGAAGGTGCACAGATGCTTCACCCGAGCTCGTCAGCTCAGTGGCTCACGGGAGGCTTAATTACAACAGTCAAAATGGGGAGCACCCTGTCTTCCATTCCAGCATTTGTGACCCCAAGGCATCATGGTAAATGCAGTCATTAGCACGAATTTGAATAGAGTTTTGAAAGTTTTTCACCATAAGTTGGTGCGGCGAGTGCCGTATGACTGTTGTAATTAAGGCTCCCGTGAGCCTCTGAGCTGACGAGCTCGGGTGAAGCACCTGTGTGCCTTCTTGAGTGGTACTTAAACCTGTGAATACTTTCAAGGCGGCATTTCAAGCAACCCCACCAGCTACACATTGCTCTTCGCTGATGACGGCCAAATAGCCAGAAACACGTGTCCGAAGATACGGCACTCGCCGCACCAACTTATGGTGAAAAACTTTCAAAACTCTATTCAAATTCGTGCTAATGACTGCATTTACCATGATGCCTTGGGGTCACAAATGCTGGAATGGAAGACAGGGTGCTCCCCATTTTGACTGTTGCATGTTAGACCTGACAGCATTTTTACCTCCCAACTTGTAGACTAACTTCTCATGAGGAGCCTTCCCACAAGCTACCAACAGAATTCACCTGGTGTAACT